>NC_083455.1:8429560-9054560 GCF_023558535.2 Drosophila nasuta | reverse complement strand
TTGATACTCGTATCGCTATTGCATTAGCCACCGACTTTAAACCAGATTGTGTTAACTAGATTGTGGCAACTCGATCGATTCAAATGCTTCCATTAGCTTCAAAAAAGAGGGAAAAGAAAAACCGCACTATTAACCCAATTAATTTGGCAAACACACAAAAACAAACTCGCACAAAATTCGACCATAAATTCGGTTAAGAAAAATATTCCGTAAAATAAAACTCTGCCATGTGCTGGAACTGTGCGAGTGTGTTTGTCAGTGTGTGTGTGTGTCTGTGTGTGGACTGGGCCAGAACCAACGTCAATTAAAATGCGCTATAAAAATTTGTAAGCTGACCAACAAATTAAAGCAGCAAATGGCGGACGCTCCGCCCAAAATAAAAATAACAACAGACTAAAAAAAAAGACAGAAAAATATGTTTGGCAACAGTAACCCAAAAAATACTCTACCAACTGCAGGACAGCTTGAAATGATTCTTCGAAGCATAAATCTGACTTTAACATCATTAAAAAGTTTAAAGGTTACATTTCGATTTTACAATTAACATTATGCATATCATATAATTTATAAGGGAAATTTATAGAGCAAAAATTCTTTCAATTCAGATTATATCTTTGTCCAGAGATTAAAGAAATCGCAATCGTTGAATTGAATCTTTAGGAAAGTAATTTAATTTTGTATTCAAAAGTAATTTTTATATTTAAGTGAAATATTTGTTGTTCAAAACATAAAAAAACATTTCTTATATGCAGATTTGTAAATCAACATTTTTAGGTGCAACATTTTCTTTAAAAATGCGAAGCTTCTGAAAAACATTCAGTATTTTATTAGTATTTCAGTATTATTTTAGTATTTAAATTTAATATTTCTCCGATTTTTTCTGATAGCATTTTTTTTTTAAAATATTTATTTAGCTTATTGATTTATATTTCATTTCATTATTTTAATTTTAAGGTATGTTTATTTCATAATAAATAATTTTTTTGGTTTTTAGTATTTTTGTATACGTATAAATACTAATTATAAAGAGTCTTTGTTTTATGTTTTCGTGCACTTCAACACATTGTATACTACCCAATTTAGTTAGTATATTTAGTGTTTTGATAATAAAAGAGCAGACAATGAATGGAGTCGTCGTTAGTTTTGGCCTTTGTTCTGCGCAACTTTCTCTAACAAGTTGTGTGCCAGAAACAGCAGCAACAGCGCTAACAACAACAACAACAACAACAACAACTACAATAAATGCAACAATAACAACAACTAACGTTGTTCCAGTTTTTGATGCTGTTTTTTTTTAGCTGGCAATTACAAGGATATTAGGTTAACACAAATGCACAACAAAATGTCCTTGGATTTGCGACAAAAACAGAGATAGCCAGAGAGAGATACAAAACAGAGAAAATAACAACAGCGAGCGACAGAGATAGTGAGAGAGAGAGAGAGAGAAAGAGAGAGAGAGCGAAAAAAAGTGGAATAAGAAAAATGAGTACAAAACGCAATAACAATAAATTGCATGCGACTTGCGGCGCACTTTTAAAATGTGTCAGAAAAACATATAGTTATGGGTTTTTAGTTGCCCAGAGTCTGAGCTCAGCTCACACCCAACACACTCCACACAGTAGACAGCCAAGAACTAAGAGCCAACATTTAACACCCAACAACACCAACACTAACACCCTACACATTCCTAATGCCATCGCTTATCCACACGACGCGACGGCGGGCAAAATAAATAAAATGCCAGCCAACAGAAGCAGCAGCAGCGGCAAGGACAAATAAACGACTTTGGGATTTGCTTTGGCGTGGGACGCGCGGACGAGGAAAGCGTCTTGGCACTTGGTTATAAATTAGAAGCATGTGCCCAGTGACCAGCCAACTGGGCCTCAAATGTCCAAATGGCGAATGCCGCATACAAGAACGAAAGTATTGTATATGGCGGCTTTGGCTTAAAGCGAGTTAATTAAAGTCCATCGCGCCGCTCTTTATCCCTTCGCCACCAGGCCAAATAAAAATGATGGCCATTAAAAACACGCCATGGACATTAAGTGCATCAACTCGAGTGCTGGAACTGGACTCAACTCGACTCAACTGAACTGGTCAGTTGTCTTTTGTCTGTCAGTCGAATGTCTGTCGCAGTTCAATAAACTAAGAAAACAAACAATTAAACTCGAGTCTGATGAGCCATACGAGGTCAAAGGGTGTCTTAAAATCATCCCCCAATCACATCAAATCGCCCCAAGGCGAATGGAAGAGCTGCCTCAAGTCGATTCTATATATTCAGTCATGGCAACGGGCCACTTAAAGAGGTCATATGATATGTCATAGAGTATTTCTAATCAAATGATATTTTCGTATTTGACGTGAGACAAAAAAATAACACAAGCTCGTATTACTTAGGTGAGATTTCATTTCAGCTTTCAAGTTTTCCTTTAACTTTTCTTTAATATTAGCTATGAGAGCAGAGAAAAACCTAAAAGAAAATCCTTAAACTTGAAAAGAAATTTATCCATAACAGTCAAAAAAATAACAATAAATTGAATTCAATTAAAAGCTAATTAAATAATTTATCACTCAATTTAAAAGTTTGAATTTAAATAGCCTTGATTATTTTAAGAATTTGGTAAGTCTTTTTCTTATTCTTGCAACTGATGAACAAGAAAATTCATTTCACAATTGTCAAACATAATTAAATAATCCATTAATTGTCTATTGTTATTAAGACATTGGAATGAAAAAGGTTTCGTTTTTTATATTTGAATATCAATGTGACTAATATACATTTTAAAATCATTAGATTAAATTCCATTATCTTAGAACATAAATATTAGCTCAATAAATTATTTAAATAGAGTATTAAAGTGCAAAGATGACTGCAACTCGAAAAAGTGCGGCAACTGCGGTGGCAATCACACTGCTAACTATAGAGGTTGCCCAGTTTATAAGGATCTGAAAAGCCGCATTCATCAAAAAGGAATTACCGCCCGCACCCAAAATAAAACGTTGAAAGTCTCCAGATCAAACCCTGAAGTCTTCTTCTCCACTGCAGCCAGATCCTCACTAGGACCTATTAACTCTGACAAAAGTGTGACATACGCAAGCGCTTTAAAATCAGGACCGGCTACCCCTGCCCCAAAAAGTTCATTTCTGCAATCAGCATACCAAGAACCGAACATGGCTCAGCAACATCAATCGCCGGAGCAGCCAAAAAGCAACTTCGAAGCTATGATATGCAGCTTACAACAAAGCCTTACAGAATTTATGTCATTCATGCGCACAACTATGCAAGATTTAATGCGAAACCAAAATCTATTGATTCAAATGCTGGTTTCACAACAATCCAAATAATGACTCCCCTACGGATCTCTACGTGGAACGCTAACGGCGTTTCACAGCATAAACTTGAGTTAGCTCAATTCCTACTCGACAATCAAATCGACGTAATGCTGCTTTCAGAAACACACCTTACAAACAAATACAATTTTCATCTACGAGGATATACTTTCTACGGAACAAATCATCCAGACGGTAAAGCACATGGTGGGACTGGAATTCTAATCAGAAGCCGTATTAAGCACTACTATCATAACAAATTTGCTAAAAACTACCTACAGGCCACATCTATAAATATAAAACTAAATACCGGCAACGAAATTACACTAGCCGCCGTATACTGCCCCCCTCGCTTCACTATAGCTGAAGTTGAGTTTATGCAGTTTTTCAACTCACTAGGAGACCACTTCATAGCAGCAGGAGACTACAATGCCAAGCACACACACTGGGGATCTCGTCTCGTGACCCCAAAAGGAAAGCAGCTCTACAATGCCATTATCAACGCCAAGAACAAGCTCGACTATGTTTCTCCTGGCACACCAACATACTGGCCGGCAGACCCAAAGAAACTGCCCGATTTAATAGACTTTGCGATTACCAAAACATTCAAAAATCTGATAAGCGCCGAATGCCTTCCGGATCTTTCATCTGACCACTCGCCTATACTGTTTATTCTACTTCGGCATCCAGGAACATTGGAACAATCACTAAAATTGACCTCACAGAAAACTAATTGGATTAAGTACAGAAAGTATATAAGCTCACATATTGAGCTAAGTCCCCATCTCAATAATGAAGCCGACGTAGACAGCTTTGTTAATTCACTGGAGTCTGTACTTGTCTCTGCAGCCCAAGCTTCAACACCTCAAACCATAAATACACAAAGCAATCGAAAGAAGACAAATCTACAAATCGAGCAGCTCGTCCTCGAAAAGCGACGCTTACGTCGAGAGTGGCAATTCCACAGATCGCCATCTGCTAAGCAACGTTTAAGACATGCCTCACGTGAACTTACTAAAGCTCTTCAGCAAGAAGAAGCATATGTCCAACGCCACTACATAGAGCAATTGTGTACTTCTAGTACGAAAAACTCACTATGGAGAGATCACCCTACTCTGAGCTCACCGAAAGAAACCGTGATGCCTATTAGAAATCCCACAGGAGGCTGGGCGCGTAGCGATGCAGACAGAGCCAGCACGTTTGCCAACCACCTTAAAAATGTATTCCAACCAAATCCTGCCACGAGTGAGTTTACTCTGCCGACTTTATTAAACGATCCTCAGCTTCAACGTGAGTCAATCGAATTTCGCCCAAATGAAATCGTTAACATCATCAAAAATCAACTGAATCCGAAAAATCCCCGGGCTGCGACCTCATAACTCCCAAAATGATCATCGAGCTCCCATATTGCGCCGTTTGCACTATCACCCAGCTTTTCAATACCATCGCAAAACTTGGCTACTATCCAGTGAGATGGAAAAAGTCAATTATAATAATGATAGCAAAACCGGGAAAAGACCACACAGTCCCCACGTCGTATAGACCTATAAGCCTACTTTCATGCTTATCTAAACTCTTTGAAAAATGCGTTTTGATTCGGATAAACGCATACCTAAGACTCCAGGAAGGAATCCCGTCACATCAATTTGGGTTTCGTGAAAAGCACGGAACAATTGAGCAGGTCAACCGGATAACATCAGAAATTCGGAACGCGTTCGAAAAACGAGAGTACTGTACTGCCGTATTTTTAGATGTCTCTCAAGCATTTGATAGAGTCTGGCTAGAAGGTCTAATGTACAAGATCAAGACAATGCTCCCCAGCAACACCCATAAGCTTTTAGAGTCTTACCTTTACGACAGAAAATTTGTTGTGAGATGCAACACTGCTATATCTGATGATTTCACTGTTGGAGCCGGAGTTCCTCAAGGTAGTGTGCTAGGGCCAACACTATACGTCCTCTACACAGCAGACATCCCGACAAGCACACGAATAACAACATCTACGTTTGCTGATGATACAGCTATTCTTAGCCGCTCAAAATGCCCGAGGCAAGCAACTGCGCAGCTAGCTCATCATATAATCGACGTTGAAAAATGGCTATCAGATTGGCGAATTAGAGTGAACGAACAAAAATGCAAGCACGTTACATTCACCCTGAACAGACAAAACTGCCCGCCGCTAACGTTAAACAACACTCTACTCCCGCAAGCAAACGAAGTGACATATCTAGGAGTACACCTCGACAGAAGACTCACATGGCGCCGGCACATTGAAGCCAAAAGAACACATCTAAAGCTAAAAGCCAGCAGCCTTCATTGGCTTATCAACGCTCGGTCTCCTCTCAGCCTTGAATATAAAGTCCTGCTGTATAACTCGGTACTAAAACCTGTATGGATGTACGGCTCCCAATTATGGGGGGAATGCCAGCAATAGTAATATTGACATAGTCCAGCGAGCTCAGTCGAAGATCTTGAGAACCATCACCGGGGCACCGTGGTACGTTCGCAACGAAAACATACAACGCGACTTAAACGTCCTACCAGTCAAAGAAGTGATCGCAGAACAGAAGGAAAAGTACTATACCAAGCTACTCTTGCACCCTAACCACCTGGCGAGAGGTCTAACAAGGTTGAGCAACCAATCACGTCTTCGTCGTAATGACTTACCTACCCAGCGACCGATTTGAGGGACGCGCAACCAGAATGCAGTTTTAACACACTGTTAGCTAAATTTTAATGTTAAGATTCGTAAACTTATTGTTAGTCTCAAAATCTAGAGAAGATTCAATAAATAAAAGCAAAGTCCTCAAAAAAAAAAAAAATAAATAAAAAGTATTAAAGTATTTTGTTCATTAAATTCTCGACTGTTTAAACATTATCATAATAGTTAAATTACAAGTTTACATTTACTTTAATTATTAAATACACAATTCATTTCATTACTTTCATTTCAAGAGAATGAATAAGGAAGAACCTAAAACCCAAACAGATGTATTGAAATGATTCCTTGATACATTTTGTCAATGCGTAGTCCGACATTGAAAACAGAAAGTTTAATTTTTTTTATGTAGTTCTCTATGTTAATAGCATTGTTGAATGAATTAGAAAATCGTGAAACACAATTGGAACAAGTTATTGAAATGATCCTTTTACACAGTTTATCAATTTGCTGCCCGACAATTTTGTTGTAAGTGTGTGAAACAAAGCCACAAAAGCAACTACAATCAGTTTGCAAAACAAAAGGACAGCATCCTATATACTACATATATAGTATATGTATTTCTAGTAGTGACCCAACAATCCTCGATATCAATGCCAATACACGAAGCGACAAACGGCAAGCGGCAAACGCTGAACATTACTGGACCATTACTGGTCACTCTCATTGTGTCCCGTTCCGTATATTGTCAAAGGACATCATCAACATAATAGACATGCTATAGCCACAAAAACGGATGTTGAATTGCGCACAAAAAAAAGAAGGAAAATAAGCGTCGAAGGCGAATCGAAACGAAATGAAACCAAACCAAAACGGAGCTATGAGAAGGAAATACATGGTTGTGGCGAAACGAGCTTATAAGCTTATGAAGGACCGGGACAGGATTTTGTATTTGGTATTGGGACACACACAGGACATAGGACACAGGACACACTGGGTCTGACTTGGCTTTCCACTCAATTGAAACGCTTGAATGAATGAACCCATGAATGAAGGACTTCTGCGAAATAACTACAACTACAACGCACAGCTCATGAGCTGAACTGAACTCAACTGGACTGAGCTTTTTTTTATCACTCAGACAACATCAGCATTGGTCGAGGGTCCTGGTCCTTACACTGTATATATGTGTGTGTGCCAACAACTATTATCATTTGCCCTGAATTCGCACACACACACACAGACACAACAAGTGTAGTTATTGGTGGACCGAGACCCAAAGACACACATATAGGAATAAGTACAGAGGAGGAACCTTTTGCTATACGAGTATTGACTGACCTCCACACACTCACACTCACAGTGAAAAAGATGAGCTAGGAAGCCAATGGAGCAACCAGCTACAAGCACATAATAGGCCATTTGGACAGTACTTGAGGGTCAAGCCATAATGTATGCTAATGATAACGATGGAGAGACCTCGGCCTCAGCTTCAGTGTCGTTTCTATGTAGCCCCAAAGCATCGATGTCAAAGGTTATGACAAGGCGGCCTCATTTCGCATTTATGATTTTTGCCATTCATGATTGATTTTCTTCACTCATAATTCAGATTTAAGTTTTGCTTTTATGGCTCGAGGTCAACTCTGAAAACACACACGTGCCACTCGGCTGACAAACTGCGATTACTTCGTCATTTCAGTTTGGTTGCAGCAAATCGAATTTGCATGCACTCTAAAGCGATTACTGCGACATGCAATTGGCCTTAAACTGTGACTCGTTATATCGTGCTAAAGTTATATGAATCTTTTGGAAAAATCGTTGTTTGTGTCATGAATATTTAAAGTAAAGTTATGTCATTACTAAACATAATGTCGAGTAATAGGAAGATTATTTAATAATTATTTAAAACAGTAAAATCTGATTTCTTACAAATGTGGTTTACATAATTTGGGAACTTTAGATTGTAGAAGTGCGATATTTCATTTATTTTCTTTCATTATACTATATATTTTTACAAATTCGTTTAGTTTGCTTTATTTTACAATGTTTCTTCTAGCGTCGATCACACTATTATCGACATCCTCTTTTTTTACTTTACTTTATTAACGATTTCCTAATTTGTGCCTTTCGATATTTCCTCAAGTTTAGTGTTGCGTAGTATGTACGTAATGGTTACTTCCTTTAAGTATTAAGCGGTGTGTTGTGATAGTCACTTAGTTTAAGTATTGTAAAATGTAAAAAGATTAAGGAATACCAAAAGCAGCAAGTCTACAAAATATTATCCCTATTTTTCTTTTAAATTTTATTTAACAATTTCTAGCAGTTATTTTTAAAATTAGAATTCATTTGACTATTTTGTAATATGTAACACTTCCTCACAATTGAATTTGTAGAATTTCCAACAATTTGTATCCTTTAATCTTCTATAAGCGGATCAGCAGCTCGGGTAGCTGAGGAATTGAAGCCAATTGAAATGGAGGGCTATTCGGCATCATTTACACGGAAATTGGCTGGCTTTTAACCTATTTGCATGCAGTTGACATATGGCCATTAATTAAAACATCAACACCATGCCCCCAAACACATTGCAACAGCAACATCAGCGGCAACAGCAGCAACAGCAGCGACAAGTCAAGTACAAACAGCAGCAAAACATCGCCTGGAGACTTGCGCAACAATTTCACATGTCAATGCATGCAAAAATTTGTAGGGTAAAAAGGTGGACAGAGGGAGGAGAAAAAGTGACTGCTGCCGTGTGAAATGTGATCAGGTGGAAGCAAATGGTTGCCATTGCCAATAAAGGTCAACTGGGGCGGTTTGAGTCTGTCAAGGGGAAGCAGGAGGAGGTGGAGGAGGAGGAGGCGGGAGATGTGAATGCATTTAACCCTTGACAGCGCGACGCGTGCAAATAAAATGAAATGAAGTTCGAGCTGGTGCTGAAGCTGGAGATGTCGTTGGCTGCTGTTGATGCTCCGAACTCGGGAGCTGCTTGTGACGTTGTCATGGCAGACTCTGGGGGATGGTGACTGGTGACTGCGACTGCGAGAGTCAGGCAGGAAATAATGTGCAGCCAGGCGGAAGTAGTTGCTATATTCCAACGAATTGATTGACTTTAAATGCAACTAGAGGGCCGTTGAAAGCTGCTGCTACGATGCTGCTGTTGCAGCTGCCCCATAAATGCAATGGCACAAGTTGTCAGCAAAATTCTAAAGATTTTATTTGACTTTGGGATTGAGCATGGATGAAATTGCCAATTACTATTAAAAGTTCGTTAGAAATCGAATACATTTTGCACAACTTTGTTTGATTTTATCTGCTTAAGTAATTTTAACTTTGCGTAAAGTTCGTCTCCTGACTTGATTTTGTTTCTTGTTTCTCTATTAGCATGTTGATGAAATTCGGTTTGATCCATATACATTTCTACTTTACTTTAACTTTAAATTGTTGCACGCTGCTTAAAGGCCACGCCCTGATTTTTGTTGTTAGTAGCACGCCTCTTTGTTGCTTCATTAGTGCGGCGCAGCGAGTCGTTTTGAATGATGTGTCCGTGGTTCTTAACTGAAACTCTGCAGCCAACTTGCTTTAATTTGCATTTATGCAAATCGACTGCATTTGAGGGCTTTCACTTTAACTACTTTCACTGCAGTGTTTCGAGTTGAGTTCGGAGTCGGGTTCGAAGTCGGGTTAGAATGAGGTTGAGGTAAGGTCTGGTCTGCTGCGTCTACTATAAGTTGGAATGGATTTACCTTCAAGGGGGCATAAAACTGACTAACTGCCGTAACTCTAGTTCCAGTTCTGAGCAGAGTTGCACTTGGCAACATTTTATGCTTAATTTATGCGCATTTTTCTAGTATTTTTTATTTGCATTTCTGCGCTTTTTTTCTTTCACTTTTTTTTTTGGACTGGAAATTTATTGCATTTTGTTTGCTCGCTTCAATCCGTGCGAGGGCATAACAATTTTCATTTTCAAATTTAGTGACTTTCACTTTTCCCACCTTCCAGAAAAACAATAGCAAGTTTCGCATGTTCTTCAGCAATTTTTTCTTCTTGTTGTAGTTGTAGTTGTTGTTCTTGTTGCCATTGTGGCAAACTGATTTTTAATTAAAATTTCGCCAGGACTGAGTTTTTGTTGCTGTGGTCTGAGGACGACGCCGTTTTAATGTTGATTTTATGCAAATGACAATTGATTGAAAATGGCTCTTTGTGTGTGTGTGTGTGTGTGTGTGAGTGAGTGTGTGAGTTAGTGTCTGTGTGTTTGTGTTGATTGAAGGCATATTAAAATAAATGAAGGCAGGCAACATAATGGCTATAATATGCCATAAACAATTACCATTTAATAAATTATTGCATGTAAATATGCAGACATCGATTGGAATGGTTTAAATACATGTTGTACTCGTACATTCATACGTCGTATTATTATTATTATTATTATGGCATATATACAAAGCCGAATGAATATATATATGTATTTTTCATATTTATAGTTTTGCATTTATAAACAATTATCTCGCTTACAAAAAGCAAACACAAACGCACGAAGCGCGCGACAAAAATTTAAGATAATAAATTTAAGCAGAGGCATTTTGGACATTTTTAAAGAGGGGATTTACATCAAGAAATGATTTTTTGTGGAGTTTAAACAGACAAATTCAGTGGTCAGTATAGTTATAGTTCCAAAATAAAAAAAATGATTTGTACAGAAGGAGTAAATATACAAAAATAAAATTAAAAATTTTTTAATACTTATAATATATTTTTATCGCTGATTTCTGCTTATTCGTTAATTGTGATTCTTCAATTACACCAAATAATAAAATCATAAAATATATATTTCTACTTCGCTATAACTATTCAATTATTTTAAAATAAAATGTGTAATTTTTATAGTTTAAGCAGACAATTGAAATATTTAATAGAGATGTGTTTTTAAATTAGTGTTTTTACTTATAAATATTTGTTTGAAATGATAAAAAAGAATAAAATGTAATTTATACTTCAGTAAGAAAGAGAGAGTTATAGACGAAAATTTTAAGATTTTCAAGACATGTTTTATTAAATGTGATTTAAATATTTTTGAATAGAATGAAATTTAATTTTGATAAACATAAATTACAATTAAAAATATATTTATACTCATGCATAAAAAAGAATTTTTAATATAACAAATATTATTCTATGATTATAAAATTCAACAATTTAGGTAAAAATTGTAATCAATTCAAGTCGAAATAATTGTAATTCATTACAACTATTGTTGCAATGATTTATTTTGTAGTCCCTGTCAGAATACGCCCCTGCATGTAAACGTCATTAATCTTTGTCATTGTTTGATTAAATCAATTAAATTTACCAATACATTCGCACTCACCTACACTTACCTTCACAGACACATACATATATAGACATATATATGTATGTGCATATGTACTTATAATTATGCTTGGCCATAATTGCGTTGGTCATTTAAACACAAATCCCATGAAATTCTGCCCCTTTCCACTAGATGTCAGGCAACATTTGGCTCTCTACGCTTTTTGTCAATTGCAAATCGATTCAATTGAAATTTCAAGCTGCTGCCATTGTTGTTGTTGTTGTTGTTGTTGTTATTGTTGTGGTGTCGCCTAGCAGCCTTTGAATTGAATTTCCCTGTCATTGATTTGCAATTATTACTAAGAGCCAGTCGAAACCAAAGCGAACCAAAGCGAACCGAACCGAACCCAACTGTTTAGCTAATCTGTACAAATCTAACGCACAGCTGACCATGGGCCACAGTTTGTGGTAGTGACTACGGTAGCCATGGAACTGCCTCCTCCATCACCCTCTTCCCCTGCATGGACTTAGCTAAGGTTGGGGAGAAGGTTTAACTTGTCGCGCGACATGAAACGATTAAGGCAGAAATGCTTTTAGCCATGCCATTGGCTTCTGGCTTTAGCCGCTGCTCCTGCTCTGAGGTGTTTGCCGGGTTGGTCATTATGCAGGGGTTGCGGGGCTACGTTGGCTACGTTGGGGGGTTTCACCATCGTCAGCAGCCCCGTTCTGCATTTATACACACACACACACACATACTCACACATATTATATCGTGTGATTGATCACAATTTTCGAAAGTAATTAGAGGAGCATGTGGCCAGCGAGCGCTGCAGCGTGAGGCACACGACAGCACCCAAAATACACATACACTTACATACATAGGGAAAAGCATTAGACGTAATTACTCTGTAAATAATTCGATGCGTTCAATAACCAAAAGTGCCAGCCACAATCTGGCCAATGCCGAAAAGGCTTTAATAGCCAATGAAGCCGTTGACTTTTATGCACAGAAGACATCTCGAAAGAAGGATTTTTAATGTAAATTCGAGTAAGTCATCAATTTGTAATTTAAATTGAAATTGTCAAATCTAATTGCAAGCTAACCTTTTTGGTAATATATGAGAGAAGCTGTAAGGCAGAATTAGACTTATGTATGCTTTCAAGTATAGAAATTATATTTCAATATTTAAGCTAAATTATTATTTCACCAAAATATCTTTACATTTTTATACCCACTACCCATTGGTTGCGATCAGAAAAAAGTTGAAGAAGATACTTAAGAAATTCTTTCTATAAGTGCATCTATGTCGGTGGAGTAAAATTCGCAATGTCGAACGGGATAAAAAGTATCCTATAGCAGTCTCCAGGCTTTAAGATACCTCCCTAAAAATTTTCACTCAAATCTGTTCTGCCGTTCTTGATTTATAAGTGGTGAAACTTTATAGACTTTCTATTATATATTATATATAGATATAGCGAGTGCTATTTATTAGTTTGGTATATTTTAAGAATAATACCGCAATGTTTTACTATTCAACCATTAATCGTAATAAAACTGTTGAAGCTACTATTTTGTTTTTCAATGCCAATTAATTCTTAAACTGTCTTCAATATTTCGTTCCTCCAAAATTCTGTGATAGCATTGAAGTCTTTTATTTTGTGTTTATCAAGTAGAATTTTCAAACTAAATCGCACCCATTTTGATGAAATTATTACTGTTGTTAATTACTGTCTCTACTGCAATCGCTTTTTAAAACGAAAGCTCATTTTCTATTTTAAAAATCATCTTCACAATGCTCATAAATTCAAGGAAATATTAATTTCTACATATTATGTCAAATTCATATTTGAAATAATTTCTCGCTTACATTAATTGCAATTTATACTACTATTTTGAGGCTTAGAGGTAAGCAGCTCTACTTATGAATTATCGAGAAATAGTGTCATAACAACAACAACAACGACAATCAATTGCAAGTGTGAGTGATTAATTTAATTGCTGACTCGATTTCAATATAGCTTTATAATTTCGTATATTGTTGGCATAAATCAAGTTACGTTTTAGTCTGTGGCATCCACACAATTATATTTAAGTATTCATTATGAGCTAGACACATACATGAGCACACTCGCATACACATTAAAATGCTGCATTAAATTTAATTAACCTTGCAAATGTGCTCGGATCTGTGTGCAACCCTCTTGACACGTTGCCATCGTCGACGTCTGTCAAGTAATCAGTTTTCTTTACGAATAGTAGACGGTAATTTCGATGGTTAATGCCTCTGAGGCAACCCCTCTGAGGCAATTGCAATGTCTGCCATTACAAACCACACACACACACAGCCATAGAGAGAAGTCACAACTGAGAGCTGGAGAAGATTGCTCTCTGGCATCGTAGCAACGTTGTCGGCTTGGCCTTTGGGTGCGAATAATGACAGCAAACATATGCATGGGCGGCGGCAAAACAATAAGCAGTCCAAACTTAACGACAACTAAATCCAATTATAAGCACACAGAGCGCAACAGGAGCACCCAACACACACACACACACACCATAACATAACATAGTTAGGCCACTGCAGTAGTCCAAAAACTCGATTCTCCATCTCCATAACCCAAAAAGCACACCATGGAACACGTGTGCGCAACGAATTTTCCACACAGAGATCAAGTCTTGTGCTTATGCTTCTGTCTGGTGGTTGCTTCAGGGGTGCGGGTGGGGTGAAAATGGGGAATGTCGAAGGGGGAAGGGGACGCAGAAAGACTTCGCTTTGCCTTTGAATGCGGTTTTGGGCTGCGTTGCATTGCATCCCGCTGCGTGTGTTGCATAAAGGTTTACTTTTCATTTATGCGTCCAGACAAAAGGAACAACCCTTACAACTGCAATGCACAAAAGAAGAGCGTGTCCGTCTCACTGTATTTGAATGCGACTGTGTGTGTGTCCTCCCATTTTCCCCCGCGTCGAAAAATTGTAATTAAACTTAATCCGCTCAATTTGAAACGCACGCCAAGCCGAAAGTGACGCTCTCAATATGCTGCTTTTGCTCTGCTTCGCATGCTGTAGACATATCCTGTAATCCTATAAAGTAGAGCATGCACAACTGTCAATACTTTAACAGCACCCGTTTTCTAAAAGACATGAAATTTAAAGGTATCGTGATAGTTCCTCTTTATGTCGATTTCACTTATTGGCCACACTTCATTTAGTAACAAAATTCATTTAGCGGCACACTTTCTTGCTTAACGGTCACACATTAAAACTAGAACTAAGAGCAATTAATATAGAAAACACCTAAGTTACGGTTTGCTTTAGTTAATGAATTTTTGCTTAACAGCCAACACTTTAACTGTAGTTCAGGCCGTTAAGCAAAGTAAAAGTAATATGAGCATAACCAAATTATTAACAGAGTTCACTTAGTGGCATACTTTCTCGCTTAGTAATTAAGTATTATAATAAGTAAAAAAGTATGGAAAATACTTTCTCTGTTACTTGCTGATGGTTTATTATAAGATTTTTCATTTAACAGTCAATATTTTTCATTTTCGGTTCTGGCAGTTATGCGAGAAAAAATAATAACATTAATAACTGTTCACTTAAGGGCATACTTTCTTTCCTAACGACCGAACACAATTAAATTCTAAATACAATACTCAATACCGAAGACAAAAGTTATTATTATCGGCGTTGCACTTAACAGCCACTTATTTTGGTTCCAAGTACAGGCAGCTAAACGAGATAAATACTTATTTCAACTATAATATTTTACAGAGTATTTGAGCTTCGAGCGTATTGACGTTTGGTGATTTCGCTTAATTTTAATTAAAAGTGTCAGAAAAAGGATTCGGAATTCGGGAATCCTTGCACTCTCCCAGAATGCGTTCATGTGTTAAAAAATGTGCATAAATTATTGAATTAGTGCGTTTGCAACAAATTTTTTGTTCGCCATCTCTCTCTCCCACTCTCTCTCGCGCTGACACTTTTGCGCTTTCTGTCAATCTCCCTTTCTCTGTCTCGCTCTGCATTTCATTGGCTTTCTTCTGCGAGCCAATTTTCATGGTGTGCGTTATTAATATAAAATTTTAAAGCATAAATTAAGGCGCCAGTGCCACACTTGCTTGTAATTTATGCATGACGTTGACTTTGGTTTGGTTCAGTTTGGTTTGGCTTTCATTTATTTATTTATAACACTCGATGACGACTGCCAAAGGGCTGCGGCAATTAGTTCCAAGCTCCTTGGGGATGTTTTAATTATCGTATTGTATATTGTTTTTTTTTTGTTCATTCCGTTTTTTTTTCTGTTATTCCATTATTGTATTTGCTGCCTGCTTCGCTGTGCACTGCTCAGCGATTTATGCGTCCGATTTAATAATGCAAATTAATTCAAGCGAGTCGTTGTGTTTTTTTCTCTTCGTTTTTTTTCTCTGTTTTTCTATGGGGTTATCATTTTGGGCGGCATATTTTGTGTCTTTTGTTATTATTGGGTTAGGTTTATGGCAGCAATTTGATTTATATTTCTGAGGTGGGCGATGGGTCGGACTGCCGAATTGATTTATGTAAGCGATGGCAGAGGCAGCAGGCAGTAGGCAGCAGTCAGTAGGCACAACACGCTGCCTGTGGCATAATGACAATCATTAAAGGGCTCTCACAAGGGGCGGACCATCAAATTACGCAAATGTCTATAAATTGAGCTTTAAATAATAAACGAGTATTTGGGAATAGTAAAATTGACAGCTTATGCTAGTTAGCAGATGCTGTTTTTAAAGCAATATAAAATTATATAAATTATTAAATATAAAAAAAAAGAAATGTATTTTTCCTATCTTTCAATGTTTGCGCTGCATAAAGTTTAAATTTTATTATTCTCTCTTATTCTTTGCATCTTTTGCTAATGAGTTTAGTTTAGCGTAAAGCTAATTTCAATATTAACTTGCAGTTAAACTTGCAAATTTACAGGCACTTAGTTGCTTTGCTTGTCTCTCAACATTTTTATTGGTCTTTATAAATATTGCAAATGTGTTACGAATCGCCACAACAAGCAAACAAACAATCCGAGAGTGAGTCGGACAAACAGTGTAAATGTTTCTTGGTCCTGCAGTGCTCAGTTCTCAGTTCTCAGTCCTCAGTTTTCAATTGCCTGGTCGTGCACTTTACACGTTCCGCAAGAACAACAAGAATAACAACAACAATAATAAACTGTGTGCGGCGTTGTCGTAAGTCTGTGTTGCAAGTTGCCTCCGGCCAGACATTCCTATGGATCTGGCTTTGCCTTGGCACAAGTGTTTTGTAGTTTTGCAGTGATTTCATTAAAATTTTACTGTCATAGTAAAAGTTTTATTATGAGCCTGGGACTAGTTGTTGTTGTTGTTCGAGTTGTTTTACCTAGTTGTTGTTGTTGCTGTTGCTGTTTGCAAACGTGAGCCAGAAAAACAATTCCCGACACATGCCAAAAATAATACAAACACAGAACTGAAAGAGGCTCGGACTGAAACTGCGACGACGACTGCAAAAGCGACTGGAACAGAGACACTGTCAAAAGTCAGCCAAGCTTGCTCAGTTTATATAGTAATTATGCCATTGTTGTTGCTGTCCAGACTACACGCATTACGCCTAGGCATGCATATGCAACAAGCTGCAGCAAAAGCAGCTGTGGCAGAAGAGGGAGCAAGAAAAAAGTGCGATGCACTGGGGCTCGTCTTTGTTTTTTTTTTTATTTCTTTTGCTTTCAGTCCAACACCTCGCTCTTTCTCTCGCACTCTTTCTCTCTCCTTCTCGGAGTTTATGTTGCCTGCTTTTAGGCTAATGTGCTCATTTTATGCAAGCGTCTTTCCTCTTCCCTCCACAAAGTGCGAGAAGAGACGAAGCGAGCGCAGTAAAGTATGCAATGAGATTTTTATGCGCCACTCGCAACTTTTCATTGTTTGTTGCTGTTGTTGTCGTTGTTGTTGCTGTTGTTGCTGTTGTGGCGCGCTGGCAAATGCAACAGCTTGTGTTTATAATTGAAATAATTGCAGAAAGCAGACATAATTATATAGTTATTCCTCATGGTTGTTGTTCTTCTCGTTGTCGTCGTTGCCCACATTCTCTTTTATTTTATTTTTTTGTTTGGTTTTTTTTCTCTTTTTTTTCTCGCTCATCATCGTCATTGTCGTGCTTGGATGCGACTATGCATCAGCCTTTGGGGCTGTAAGTTTATATTGTGACGTTCTTATGTGTTATAATTCTCTCGACTTGAGTCTCGGGCATATTAGCTATGAAGAAAGCAGAACTACAGCGTAAGATATTACTTAAATTTAGTGGAAGAGAATTGTTAAACTTATTGGAAAGGTTTCTTTCGCGTTCCTTTTTTGTTGTGATATTAAAGTAAATCAAGAATTATAAACATTTATAAATATGAATGCTATCGCCTAGTTAACAAACACATTATAATTTATTCTCTTTTAGTAATATTGTGTATTTTACTACTTATTTATTTGAAAATATTCTTTCTTTTCATTCTAAGTAAAGATTCTTTCTCTTCTTCCTAAATAAAAATTCTGTCTTTTCTTTCTAAATAAATACTAAATTACAAAATTACAAAAGAAATTAAATTTTTTTTTTAAATTGTTTATTCAAACATCCTGTTTTATGTTATGATTTAAATGCATTTTAACAAAATGAGGTACTTAAAAAAATACTGTTGAATAAAAGATTCAATTTCAAGAAATTCCAATTTATATTTACACGCTCTTCTAGCTCTTTAGGGCATCTTAAGGCTGCACAACGCTTTCATCAATCGCAAGTACGTACGACGACAGCGCACTTTGAGGTTTTGCCTTTTTAATTGCACAACATGTATTAGATCAAAAGCTCGGCTCATTTCCAAGCAATTACTTTAAGGCCTCGTCATGTTGTCGACTTAATCGCTAAGCCGCCTTTGGGTAGGCATTAGCCGCAACAATTTCGGGGCAGTTTGTGCCTAATAATCAACCCTTTTGCAGCTAAGCAAATATGCTTGCTGGCTGCGTTGCCTAAATGCAAGCTCCACAGCTTCACAGCTCCACAGTCCAGGTAGCCGTGGAGAAGAGTCTTTTGGCCAAAGACAAGTTGCCGGCAGACAACGAGGAGATAAACTTCAAAAAGCGTCTTGTAAAGCGGCTTAAAACTTCTTCAGGCGAAACGGTGCTTGGCACAAAGTCGACGAGGAGGCGGAGGAGAAGGAGGAGGCACTTGCCCAAACGAAACTCTATGACAACATTGACAAAGGCAAACGGCAACGGGAAAGCGGGGGGAAAGGGCGAAAACTAGGGAGAAGTACTATAAGCAGAAATTAAGCATTACCATGGAGGCGCCTTCTATGTGAGATGATTGATTGAGCTTTTAGTTAAATTGCGCAAGCGGCCAGCCAAAGCGCATAGAAGTACAAGCATCTTAGTGAAAAGTTTCCCCTCCAGACCACTAGGATAGAGTAGAAGGGATAAGGGGGCGCTTCTAAACTGTAAAGTCGTTGGCAAAGCAACTGCTTCGGGCTTATGTCTGGAATGTGCCGAAAATTATTTGCACATCAGCTGCTTTGGGACTTCATTTTCCATACCATTTGGCAGATAACTTGCAACATACTACTACTTGCCACTTTTCACTCGGTACTCATCGCCATCGTCTGGGCAGTCGTATTATATGTTCAGTTATTAGCAAGATAATCCAGATTAGCTGTACATAGTCATGATTGTTGTGTCAATTTTACACAGATCACAAACTAATTCGTAATAAGCTGGAAATCTGCTGCTTTATTTTATAAAAGTGTAACCAAACATAAATGTATAAATAATAAATAATTTCAATAAAATATTTCCAGGCAACTCTCCGCAATTATCATTGCTGTATACTCCTTTTAAGTTGGAATACATTTTCATAAAAAATAAATATAAATTAATAACGAAATCAAAAATGTAGAATCCAACATCCTACTTGTGTGAGACGCACTCCTTAAGACTTCTATTCGATCCAACTGTGTATTGAATGAAAGACAATGCGGTTATCAACACAGTCAATAGATAGTCGAATGAAAACTCTCGATCACAGTTGATTTGGAATATGATGATATTCTGAAGTGGATCCACTTTCTGGTGCACAATCAATGAAGTACAGTACTACAATTTAAACATTTATTTTAGACAACTTCCCATCAAAATTTGAGACTCTAACTCACCTCATTGTGCAGCCCTTTAAGTGTATAATCATGATGATTTGCTTTACGAAAATATATAATATTCACGATAACAATTTGTTGCTGGAGTGTCAACTCTTCGTTGCGTAAGCGATCTGTGCATAAGCCAAGAATTAACACATTCAAAAGTGGCACAAGCATAGGTCCCAGACAACCATCAGCGATGATGTAGACTTTATCTTCGATATCATTGTCAGCATAGACAATGCATTCCAGCAACAGTTCCATGTTGAATATGCAAGTGAATATTCCCAGATAAATTGCAGATGGCAACCAAGCGATTTCCTTATTGACACTTTTGTGTAGCTTACAAATCCTCAAATGGAGTTTAAAGAGCCACAAGAGACGTTGATGGTAATAACGTGATATAATATGTTCATGCTCATGATGTTCAATGAACGATTGTAGAAAGAAGCCAAAGTTGCGATACCAGTTGATCAAGATTAATTGATAAATAAAATAACCAAATTCACAATACTCAAGCAGCACCCAATACAGAAAGTTGGGCCACAAAAAGTAGGGTTTATACCACAATGATTCAAGAAGAACATAAGTCATGTATACTTTGCATAGGTAAACTCCCAATAGACTTATTTCACAGTGATATATCAAGCCAAACTTTTTCTGTATAGTCCGTGTAATGTAGATAATTTCGTTGAGTAATCGCTTTAAAATTCCTCGATCATCTTGACAATGTAGAAACATTAAAATGCGACGAAGTACATTGAAGGCAATGGCTTCCATTGCCAAGCTGATTATAAAATCCTGTCCGTCCGAGTTCTGTACAATAAATACATGTATCCAGATCACAAAGAAGAAGACGATATAATCGAAGATGTGTCGCAGGAATAAGCAACATTTGGCAGTCACAATTAGCTTCGAGATTATTTTATGATATTGAGTTTCTTCCACGCGATGAGTTTGCGGATTGTAGCGCAGTTTGAAAAAATGACAGCACTTGGAAATCCAATAGATTATTAAGAAACTTAATTGAAAAATCCAACGATAAACTGCCTGACTAGGTCCACTGCGGAGCAAACTTATATCCGCTGTATTCCACATGACGAATATCGAGTGACTAAATACTAAGAATATTCTTATAGTCGAGTTGCGAGTGTGGTTATTAATAATTATGAGTGTATCTTAATTGAAAACAACTAAGGTAATTGCCACAAAATGCGACAAAATTATAGTGAATTTCATGAATAGGCATTTAAATCAATTTTGTTAATGTAAATTTATCGGAAAACCATTTATCTTTACAGATAAACAACCACAAATATGTAGAAGAACTGTTAAAGAATAAATCTTAGTATCGTAGTAAGAATAATGAAGTTTATCAATCTAAAATATTGCGAAATTCCAATGAACTTTTAAGATGAAAAATTACTCATTAGATTGCCAAAATATAGTAAAGAAATTAAATTTAATTGAGCACTTGTATTAAATGAATAATTTCCTGTAAGACATTATTAGGCAAGTGAAATGTCTGATGAATTGCTTCAATACAAATCACATTTATGATTGCAATTTGCTGTTGCCGAGTGAACTTTTCGATAGAAGCAAAACTTTGCTTCAAGCCAGAAATAATAGACATACTTAAAGAGGGCCCAACATTTATCTTATGGTAGACCACAGTGCCACCAAAACTCGCATCACGTCAAGAATTCGAATTGCTAGCTAATGTTTGCTTTGAGTTTCATGTGTAGCAGCTGTCAGAAGTAATGCAAAGTTTTGTTTGCTCAACGCACGCATGGTGTTTTGAGGTTAACGATATTGGTTCATCAACTTATTTGAATATGTTGTAGACAAATCTATTAGTGCAATGCGCCAAGAAAAGACAAAAGAACAACAACAAAATCCAGACATTGGCATTTAATTCCCCGCGCAACAACTTCATCAACTGCCACATAATCCAGAAAAATTTTCAGCACTTAAATTTGGACATGACCCGAAAGTTTTTCTCATTTTTTTTTTGTTTTGGTTGCCATTCCCGTTGCCGTTGCCTACTTCGGGGCTGCTAATCCCTAAACTGTCGCAAAACTTTGGGTAGCTACTGTGAAAGAGGAGCAGAGAAAGAGAAAAAAGGCCAACAAAAGTTTTGCAACAGATAAAAGTAGAAAGTTTGTGTAGAAAACAAGAGAACAAAAAAGGAAAGCCAGGCGAAAATTACAAACATTTTCAATTATCAAGCCAAACAAGGACGTTGACGTATTGTCTGGGGCTCTCATTATACCATTACCATCATATAATTACAGCCTGATTATTGTTTATTAAGTTAAAATGCCGCCTGCCACCTTGATAAATGATTCCAGCGCCAACGCTCGCCTTTTGTTTTGCTCTGCAACTGTACCAACTCGACATGTCCATCAAAAATGGCGACCGCTGCTCACCTGGTGTCACTTTTCCAAAGGGTTCACCTCCCCTTCCCTCTCTTTAAACATCTTTTCCATTTAAACAATGAACTATGGTCTGCCTAAGCTGAAAGGGTCGTTCATTTCTCAAAATTTCTTTAGTTTCTTCTAACTTGTTTTTTATTTTGTTGTGCCGTATTTTTTGGTATCATATTTTTCAAGTGTCACTGTCAACGAGTCTTGTGAAAGGCTTTTGTTTGATTGAAAGCAATTAGAGGAGAACTGCGCAGTGAATTTTAGGCAACATTATACAAACATTCGGCATTCTCTTTGTGCTCCTACATCCCCCCTTCCACCTCTCGGAAAATTCTCGAGGGACTTTAAATTAATTAATCACATTAAATGCTTTGCGGGTTGGCCGCCTCGGCAAAAACGTAGAAACCATTGGGCCCAGCTAAATTGTCAAAGTAAACTATTAAGATCAAAGATAAGAAGCAAAAATAATGATGCTAAATGTTGGCACAATTATGCCTCGCTGCCCCCCTTAATGGATGTATATATACATACATACATAAGTAGCGGGTGCTGTCTAAGTCTATTCCGCAAAGGAAACATTTCAATTAATTAAATATACTCGCATAATATTTAGCGCATGTATGTTGATGATGTTATGATGTTTTTGCAGAGGGAGGTGTGCTTCAAAGCTTTATTTGAGATGTTTCCAGAAAGTCGAAGTCACAAAATAACAATTTGAATTTAACTGTATAAAATATTAAGCATATATTTAAAGATAATAATTTGAATTTGACTTTTTCTAATATTAAGAAAATATTTAAATAAAATGATAAGAATTTCTTTCTTTTTTAAATAAATATTGTTTTGAACTTTACAGACGAATCATTTGATTTAATTTGGCTTTTCTTCAAATCAGCCTTTCTTATGCCTAACTAAATCAGTGAACTCGTGCAGAATTTTGAATTGTAAGCCCAAAAAAAAAGAGAAACAAAATGAATTCAAAACTTTCACTTCCATTGACTTAGATCTTGAGGAAATGGAAAGAGTTGAAAGATGTATAGTGCCACAAAAAGAAAGTCCATTCGAGTGTTAATAAAGTTGAACACAACGTTGTTCTTGTTTTCTTGTTTTTTTTTGATATACCTATTTTTGGTTTCTCTCAAGGATGAGTTATCAGTGCTTCCAATTCAGCCTTGATTTGATTTCGAATGAGCAAAGAACGGCAGAGGGAATAAGGTATAAGGAATAAGGGAAGAGAATGGCGCTTTTATCTGAAGCCATTGGCCATTACCTTCAGCCTTGTCTTCAATTAGCGATAATAAAATAAATGATACGAATGAGTTTTTCACATTTAACTTTTTGACAGCTTGATGCGGGTACGCTGTTCCAACCAATTGTTAATTGACAGTAGGATTGGCCTCAGGACAACCAGGCAGGCCGACAGTCAGGACATTCAGGACATCTAGGACAGACAATTCAGGCCAGGTCGATGGTTGGCTCTGAGTTTATGTCGCTTACTTTTTGCTTTTATTTAATGGCTTCGCTTGTTTTTAAAAACCGCAATCCCAAAACTGTCAAATTGACAGAAAAACGCATCAAGAGTAGACAACAAATACAGAAAATAAAACGTTGCTAGCCAAGTTAATTGTAAGCATGGTAAAAATGTTTTGTCCAACCAAACAAAAGGCAAGCGACACTGTCACAAAAAGTTGTTGTTTCTAATTATCTTAATAGAAAAATTATATTTTTCTTAAGTGACTTTGACATTTAATTTCAAAATGGTTTATCTTAAATTAAAATGAATATTATCGTGTAAAATAAAAAGTGCAACATTCATATAAAATAATGTTAAATAAGTGATTTTCTAATACAGAAAAATAATTCCTTTTTTAGCACAAAAATAATTATTTTCGAAATATATTTCAACAAATGAGAACACAAATTTCAGACGTCACGAATTTTAAATAAATTCTTCTTACAGCTTAAAACTCATTGCTTTTAAATATTTATAATTTTACGAACAATACTTTATGCTTTTGCTCCACTGTGCATGCTCGTACTGAAAATGAAAACTAAACACAATTAAAACTAACGAACCTGGCAAAATTTACACAAAATAAATTTCGTTTTAAATGTTATGAGGCTCATATTGAGCGCCAGCGGGTATATATGTGTGTGTGTGAAGGGGTTAAGTACGCATGTGTGAGCGTGTGTGTGTGTGTGTGAGGGAAGGTCATTTGTTGAGTTGAGCTGATGCTGTTGCTGCATTTTCCTGTTGGTTCTAGTTGATTTAATTAAATGCATTTGAATGCAAATGCCTGGAAATGCGTAGAGTCGGCACTCGAAAGCATCCACATATGTGGTTTACATGTTGCAACATAAATGTTTTGATATATGTGAGTGTGTGCTACCATCTGAACACACACACACACACACACATGCACTGCTATCATATCTCATTCCATTCAAATCCATCGTATGCTAACCAATCCCAAAGTATACAGTTAGTTGTAACTAAAACAAAAACGGAAATGTTGAGCTTATGCTGCTGACAGCGCCCTTTGGTGTTATTTTATGGCAAAATATATATTAAGCCAAAACGAGAAGCCGAGAGCGAAAGCAGGACAAAGTGATGTGCCACATTTTCATAATACACAATCTGCTGTGCGTAGGTCTAGTCTATATACTGCCTGATCCATACACACACACACACACACACACACACACACTCGCTGCGGGCCACATTTAATCAAAAACTGCAGACATCAACGGCAAAGCGCAGCTGTAGCCTCAAGCCGAGCTTTAAAGTTAAATATCTATTTATTTTTTTTAGCTTTTAGCTTGGCTGACATGTTGTTTTATCTTAGCTGACATTAAAAGCCAATTTTTATATCCTGTAGTGTTGAAAAATTATGTGTTGGGTATATAAAATAGACGAAGAATTTAATCTTCAATAATATTTATAAACTAACAAGTAAATACAAAATACTAACAAGTAAGAATGCTGCAGTCGAGTAAACTCGACCCATTTAGAATAGAGTCACAAAAGTTCGGTATTATTCTAAAAATATACCAAATTAATATACTGAAAAAATACTAAAATATACCCAAGACTTATTTCGTATATATTAATATGTTACGTTACAAAATATACCATATAGTACAAAATATACCAAAGTACAAAAAAATACTGAAGCGTACAAAATATAGCAAAATATATCAACTATAGCAACTGACTAACTTAAAATCGTTTTGCAAATCAAATAATTCTTAATACTTGATATAATATTATCGAATAATGTAAAAAAATAAAGCAAAGCTAACTTATTGTTTTGAAATAGTAAGCGCTAGTGTCTTAAGGACTGTTTATTAATTAATTTACTTATTAATTAAATTGCACATTTGTAATATTACAAGGCGATTTGCTTTAATGCTCTATAGTTAAATTGTGCTTTTGCAGAAGTAGAGAGATCATGTCATAACTTGTCTTGCAGCTGACACTATTATTAGTTGGGGCAGCCATAAGAATACAATCAAAATTTGATTGAATTTTGAGTAATTTATATATGCGAGTAGCTAATGAAGAGTGCTCATGGCCGAACTCACATCCATCTATTGTATATATCTAGTGCAGCAGCAGAATACTTCATCATCTCATGGCCAGGCAGCCTGGCATAACTAATTGAATACATAATTTACAATTAAGTACGTAAGCTACTTTAATATTTATGTCTGTAAATGTGCAGAGACACACGCATACAGAGTCCATGGCCCTCTCTGTCTCGCCTGCCCCCGCCACGCCCCTTTTTTGTGTGGGTCGTCCATTATCGACCATCACTTGTGCCAACTGCAATAAATGTCAATTATTCATGAATTTTCAATAACTTTAGCCAAGGCAAAATAGAAAAGTTTTCTGCTCGTCGTCTGAGCTTGAAAAACTTTTTAATAATATGTAAATATAGCCAGCAGCGAAACAGAGAGATTGTCAGTTCGCGAAAGCGACAGAGAGAAAGAGAGGGGGAGAGCTAGAGAGAGTGGAAGAAAAAGCGACACAATGAGAGTGAGATGGATGAACAGGCGTTAACTAAGAAGCACATAAAATGTAATGCCAAACAATATGAAAAGAGAATTTACTTGAGCGGCAAAAAGTACATAGTGAGACAGAGCGAAGGCGGGGAGGACGGATAGGGGAGGGGAGGTAAACAGACGACAAGGCAAACAAGAACGTGCTCTCAAGCATAGTTATAATGGTGAATAATTAACAGTTATTAATAATGACAAAAGCAGCTGGCACCGAAAGGCAGCTCACAAATCTGTAGCATACTTTTTCGGGCGACGCTCGCTCGTAATTTTTGGGCAGCAGCAGCAGCAGCATTTGTTCGCTTTTTGATTTAAAATTCACCGCCAATAATAATAAAAATAAATCATTTCGAACAGCATAGAACAAAGGGAATGGCAACGGGAAACGAAAACGAGCACGACATCGTCCAGCAAATTACGTATACGCACTGTACAAAGCCCTGTGTTCCTCTCCGCACCGCATAAACTTTGTTTGCCGCGTGCGGTACAAACTTTTTTGACTCTTGCTTAATAATTTGTTATAATTTATGAGCGTCAAGCGCCAGTTCTCTCTCTCTTCGTTCTCGTTCTATGTTTGGCTTTATTATTGGATTTTCTTAGCCAGACCCATGTCCACAGACAATTTAAACTTTATGCCAAAACGTTTTTGAATGCTTAATTAGTTCTGCTGAAACGAAACAGACGCATATGAAGCCTGTCTTTGATTGCTCACAGAGTAGAGTTCGGTTTCGCATTTCGCATTTCTTTGGCCACTTCGGGTTGTGGGCGACAAATTAGAAAACATATTTCACCTAATTGACATTATTATAGCATTTAATGCCCGGTTCCAGTGCATTAATTGTTTGCCCAAGTTTATCGAAGTGTTAATGAAAACTGCAAACGATTTTCCAGCTGATAACCCACAATTGAGCAAACAGTAGTTAGAGCTGCTGAATTTGATTTCTTTGTTTGTTAATCAATGTTAATTAATAGTCATCGCACTGGTTAATTTATTTGCATTTAATATTCAAATGATTTAAAAGCCGTAATTCATTTTATGAACACCGTGTTCCTGGCATCTTCGGAATCCCATTCATCCACAGCCCAGCCCAGCCCAGCGAGTCTAATACCATTTACCAGTGTGAGCTTAGTCAGGCATAACAAAGCGCCAATGGGCCACCAGTTCCCATTCTTCAACATGCCGCAAAACGTTTCAGTCGATGCCTCAGATCCAAAACCTTTCACCTTTTTAGGAAAGGCGCTGGCAACAACTGCGCCCACATTAAACTCAATAAAATAAATGTGCAGCCATAAATAACATAAAGTGCGTCAGTTACACACACCAACCCACACACACATACATACATTGAGAGACAGCTTCCCCCATCTTGAATCGTTCTCGGGTACAACTTCATATCAGCGGCTGGGCCCAAAAGAACAGACTATGCAAAATCGACAAGTGCCACAATTTTTTATGCAAAATAATCCTTTGCTGGGGCCCCATTGATGAATTATAGCAAATTAATTTTACACTAAAAAGCGACAAAGCTAGGTACAATGACACGCCCACAAGTACAGCGCCGACGCCTCAGTCTCTGCCTCAGCCTGTTATCAGAGCATTTGCATGGCTGAAGTCTGAAGTTGCCTAGGCAAACAGTTTAACCATATCAAATTCAAATTCGCATAAATTTTTTGGGCTACGGCTGGGGAAATGTACAAAAATCGATTCCCAACAGGAAGTACAAGAGCTGCTCCATTTTTTTCCTTCTACTTTTTTGGGGGCGCCGCTCAGATGAGTTGTGGGCCCGCGACAGAGAGTGAGAGAGTGAGAGAGAGGAAAACAAACTGAAACCAAAGTCAAATCGATTATTATTTTATCGCCTGCAGGGAAGAGGTTTGCTTGAACGCAACACGTTTGCTCGGGGGTTGTAAAAATAAATTTAAATGTACCAGCAAAATGTATCAAAAATTGAATATTTCGCACAGTCTCTTAGTCGTAGTCTTCTCTTTCTCTCTGTGTGTAACTGTGTGTGTGTGCGTCTGGTAAAGCTAAAATGTCAAACTGGTACGTGACTGTTGCATGTTTGAACTGTTGCTCCCATCGAGCGTAAATCTATGAAAAGTTTAGCAGGGCTAGTTCGTGATAATTTACGAAATGTGATGCGACACTGAATGATTGAAAAAATTGAATTTAAATTGAACGTCAAAAGTATAGCAATTTAAACTCAAAAAAGGTTTTCAAAGGTCATAAATCATGGTGAAATATTATGACAACTTTGTTATGTATTTATCAAGCGAAATAAAAACTCGAAATTTTCCGCTTTATATTTGTATATTTTGTTTCTTAGATTCTTTTCTTGAAGTAGAAAATATTTTAATTTAATTGGATTTTTTTTTTAATTGACCTGTTTCCTATTCTTTCTTCTCTTCATTTTCTAATCAAGTGTTCAATCAACTAAATAAATAGAATAAGTAAACTTTAACATACAAATTTAATTCAATAATTTTAGTTATTATAAGTTCTCTGTTGAATAATATTTTATTGTAGTTTTATTTCATCAGTTTCCTTTGCTTCATTAGTATTAACAAGATCATGGATTTATCAAAAGTCTGCTGCTATTTGCGTGTCTTGCATTCAACCATATCTTTTGTTAAGGAAATGGAATATTGCAGAAAAGATATTGCTGTTAAAATGACAGTCAAGAAGTAGCCGAAAGCAAACTCTCTATCACAGGAAATGCCGAGTATGATTAAATTGTCTAGAGGCTCCAGTTTCTGATGCACTATCAATGAAATATGCTAAAAGAAATTACGAAATAGAATCTCTCCAGAAATATATATTATTTACTGCAAACTCACCTCGTTGTCAAGCTGTTGTTTGAGTGAAAAGGACTTTCTCACATAGGTCACATTGATAATGACAATTTGCTGTTGCAGTGACAATTCTTCGCTGCGCAAGCGATCTGTGCACAAGCCAAGAATTAATACATTCAAAAGTGGCACCAGAGCAGGACCAAGACAACCATCGGCAATGATGTAGATTTTATCCTCGATATCTCCCTGAGCATAGGCCATGCACTCGAGCAGAAGTTCCATGTTGGCTATGCTTGTGAATATGGCCAAGAAGTTGGCTGTAGGCAGCCAGCCAATCTTTTCGCTAATACACTTGTGCAACTTTTTGACACGCAAATGCAATTTGAAGAGCTGCAATAAGCGACGATGATAATCCCGGGAAATAACATTTTGCTGCGCATGATGCTCGATGAAAGATTGGCAGAAGAAGGCAAAGTTGCGATACCAATTGAGTAGAATCAATTGATAGCTGAAGTAAGCAAAGATGCAGTACTCCAAGAGCGACCAGTAAAAGAAGTTAACCCACAGAAAGTAATGCTTATGCCACATTGCATCCAGCAGTATCAAAACCAAATAAAGCTTGAACATATAGAGTGCCAAAAGCCCGATTTCACATTCATAAATCATGCCAAACTGATTCTGAATGTTGCGAGAGATGCTGATGATCTCGTTGACAATTTGTTTAATTATCATTCGATCCTCTCGACAGTGCAAAAATATCAAAGCACGACGAAGAACATACACAGTTAGGCAATCGACTAATAAGTGGATTAAAAACTCTTGGCCAGCTGCTTCATCGACTTGAAATAATTCGATATAAACGTAAAATCCGTAGACCAGATAACTCGCACATTGTCGCAATAGTAAACAGCATTTGATAGCCAACACTAATTTGCCAATTATTTTATGATATTGCACCTGTTCCAGTCGCTTGTTTTGTGCATTGTAACGCAACTTGAGAAAATGACAGCAACGTGAAATTCCATAGAGCAGCCAAGCGATGCACCAGAAAAAGCGACGATGAAACTTTTGACTCGAGCTACTGCGCAACAATCTGATGTCCTGTGTGTTCCACATGACTATGAAAGCCCGTTGATGTTGATGACAATGATGATAATGATGTGGTAGAGTCGAGTTTAATCGAGTTTTCGTTATTTATGTGCTGGCCATTACCAGCGAATTAATCGAAATGACCAAAGCAATTGCTATACAATCTTCTCAACGATGAAGGAGACAAAATGTGTGGCATAAAGTTAATAATGTGGGACAAAATTATAGATAATAGCTACTTCAATAATAATATGTATTAGATAAATGACAACAGCAGAAAATACTTGAATATTTTCTGTATTTTCATAGATGTAACAAAGGTGGAGGCTAGTCGATAGACTATCGATTGGTACCGTTTGGCATTAGCAAGTGGATAGGCAGTGCCTATTAGGCACTAAGCTATCGCTATCATCAGTCCTCAGCAGGCATCAGCAACATTATCAAATATTCTACATATTAAAGATCTCTTCAATCAACATTACATAAATTCAATTCAGTTTACCCGTTCGCCTCGAATCTTTAAGAGGAAAATATTTCAATTGGGCAAAAAGGAAAAATGCTTCAAATTACATAGACTGTTTGCCTCAAAATACCCGAAAAATAAAGTGAAAAGTCAAAAAGCAAGTGAACCGTATCCGCAGACAAACATTTCTCGCTAGGAGAAAGTTCAATGCTCCACAACGAGAGGCAAAACACAAACACACAGACAGACAGACTCAGAAAGTGAGAGAGAGAGACAGGAGCATCTGAGCCGTGTAAAATACTTGGCAGTGCCATTCCCATTTCCCCAGTGGGAAATGTGAGTGCCGGAAAATGCAACTCTGCCGCTGCTGCAGCGTATAAAAAGCGCGCTGAGCCGTTGCCTAGACAACAACACCAACAACAGGAACAACAGCAACAATATGGTCACACATACAGATATAATCCCAAAAACCCACCCGAAGCACCCCGATCCAATTCGTGCTAAGCCTCCTGCCTCATTACGTGTGTGTATATATATAAAAAATACATTCGTTTTCACAAGTATGAATGCACTCATTCTATGTTATTCTATTCATATTCATATTCACATATGAAAAATGCTCCTTAAAATGCTCGCGTTTCAATGAAATGAAAAACCTTAATGAATCCACAAGCCGAGCATACTTCATGCCACAAAAGGTTTACAACTCCAGTCTGATTGTCTGTTAGTTGACATTTTAATACCCTATAGCTAAATGTTTTCTATGAATTGCTTACTATACAAATTACAGGGTATTTAACAGTCTTCCAGTCTGCTTGTTGACAGCACTTCTTGTTATTTATGTATCAATTACGGGGCATTTGCTTCGCCTCGCTTATGCTGAGGGTCTGTCAAAGTGCATGGAAAGTTTTTTGGGAAGTTGCATTTTGAAAATTTGCCACGCTGACAGCTGTTTGGAGTCCCGCGAAACGACGGCGACACTGCAGAGGGGGGGATGAGAGTTAGAGAGTTTGAGAGTGAGAGAGATTGCATTCATCACACCCTAAGCGCATTTGGGCCGGCAACATGCGCAACCCCCTTTTGGAAACAGTTTTGATACGATGCAGAGCCAAAGACTTAAGCTTTGCATGCGACGACGACGACAACGACGACGCCATCTACCCACTAAATGAATTACGCGGGTTGCGTAAAAAAGGGTTTGAGTCTTAGGTAAGGGAAAAGCAATGAATTTATGGCGAGGGAGGTGAGGTGGGGGGACCGCGCTTAAATGCTCTTCAATGCGCCGAGTCCTACACCCATTTGTCATGGCATTTATTCTGTTTCAGATTCTCTTTCATTCTTACCGCAGTCGCCTGCATTGTAACATTTTTGCAATTATAACTCGCTTTCTCCCCCCTCCCCGCCATCGCCTTAAATTGGGGTTGTCGCAGTCGCAGTCGCAACTTCGTCAGGCTTCACTGTGTCTGTTTCTGAGAGCTTCTGCTGTAAGCGTTTCTCAAGTGCTTTGAATAGACAATGGTCTTTTAAGTAACAATGGAGCCACATTGCGACGTTGCCAAATTGTCGAAAGTAGGCTAATAACTGCGGGTAGAGTGACGAGAATGAGAATTTTCAGAGACTGTACTTTTAAAAGACGCACATTAAAGATGGAAAATTACAGAAAAATACACATTTTGTAAGTAAAAGCAAGAAAATGTAAAATGTTGATTAATATAATAAAGTTGGAAATTAATTTAGTTGAATTTGAATAAAGAAAAATCAATTTATTATTAATTTAGAATAGAGAAAGTTGAAAAGAAATATTTCTCCATTCAATAATCCTTTTATTAAATATGAAAAACGAGAAAAGAACTATTGTTCTTAGACAATCTTTTAATTGAATTTGAATATAGAGAACGATTAAGAAAGATACAGTCGAGTATGCTCGACTGTGTGATACCCGCTACTGATTTTGAACAAAAGTAAAGCAAGACGGTGTTATTTGTAAAATATACCAAATCATTGTACCACAAAAATACTAAAATATACCAAGGTATATTGAAATAGTGATATATTTAAAATGTACCATAGAAAATAAACAATACAAATGAATAACTTATTTGAAGCATATATACTATGCAAAATTAAATTCCAATTTAATTTAATTAAAGTTTTATTCGACAAAAATAAATGTATTTATGTTTATGTTAGAGATCTCGCAGCTATGCCAAAGGATTGTGTTTCTTCTTGCGTTGCTTGCGCTTTTCTTGAGTTAATTTGCTGCAAGTACATAAACATCAGAAATCTGCTGTGCAATAAAGTTTAACGTGTTCAAGGCAAGCGACAATCTCATGGGTGGAGGAAGCTTTAAGGCTAATTTCAAATCAAGTCATGACCTTCATTATCCCCAGCACAGCAGCCACGTCAAAAGACAGCCAATATTTTATATAAAATTTGTGGAAAAATAGCTGCAAGCTATTTGTAGAAAATCAACACACACACACAAGTAGACGCACACAGACACACGCACACACACATGCACACGTGTGCGGATACACAGACATAAACCAACGTAAACAGGAATTTGATAAAATTTAGCAGAAAATGGAGATGCGGAAAAAAGAAACGATATGGTTTATTAAATATTTCGAGCCTGTGGCAATGTGAAAAGCAAACACACATGCCAGCAGAGCAGAATAGAGTAAGTATATATCTTTCATGTGGCTACGTCGACCACCGGGTGTCACATGGCGTATGAGTAATTGAATTTAAAGTGCTGCAACATTTGGTAGGGCAGAAAAAAAGAAACTAGGGAAAATTTCGAAAACGCTGCTAATGACTCTGCGGCTACTGTGTATCGAGTTGAAATCTGCCGCCACTTGAGACTGTCTAAGAGGCAAGATGAGTCAAAGGCGAGTGCTACTCGCCTTGAAATTCATCAAGCACTTCATAGATCAATGACAAAACGCTTCATTTTTTAGCGGTCGTTATCTTCGGGCTGCAATTGCCTCAAGGGGCCAGCAATGTCAGCATCATACCCAGTCTCCGACTCCAAATCCAAATCATCATCCAGATAATTGTACTTCACCACTGGCACTGCATCCAAGTAGATGGTTATCTTATAGAGTATCCATGCCAATAAAGCCATAATCCATCCGCAAACTGCGCCAAAGGCAATGCAAGTCGCTGCCTTGATCAACAGTCCATAATCGGTCTGCAGACGAGAATGGAATATGGTCAGCTTATAGAAATACTCCTGATAGTCCATAGTAATTGTTGAGCAGTCTTCGTTTTGAACTTTGAAATTTGTTTTATATTATGTTCTTCGGAAATAAACACAAACTGAATTTGATATATCAAAAATTGACATGTTCGTCTAGATTGTAGTGAGGTCAATTTATGTCAAACTCGTTATTACAAAAATATATTTGAAATTATAAACATTGCCACAAAATGATGTTGAATCCTATTGAGATATTTTGCTATTACGTGGCTCAACCTGTTGTTGACTTTTTGGCCTATTTATTACATGATGTGCACTACTTGGCTTTTATTGTGGCAGTCGCCATGATCGGAATACTTCTTGGCCTCGTTATGGGAGTTCTATCACTTATTTGCATTAAATTACAGGGCGAGGATCAGCCAGTTAAGAAACTTGAAGCTAAACCTCCACAAGAAGATCAATTTGTAGATTCCAAGCAAAAGCATGATTAAGAAGATTTTAACTTAAGGAATTAATACAAATATTGTGAAGATAAGAGTTGTATTTGGCTTGAAAAATTTAGGTTTCAACAATGTAACCTTCTTTATGTTGTTGATATGCCAAATTATAATAGTTATTTACTAAAATATATATTTGTGAGCGTTATATAATAATAAGATTATGTAGTGCTTAATATTGAAAGCAATCCTCAAAATGTAGTCTATAACATTGTATAAAATCAATTTGAAGAACTGATTCACAGAAAATGTTACATCGGAAATATTATTAAACATTTTCTAATTTTTTTTTCTATTAATTAAAATTAAATTTGAAGAAATACAAAATTATTGATACAATTTTGCATTTTTATTTATGGAAAAATAGTAGAATGGACTAATTGTTTTAAAGAAATTTATATTATAAATTTAAAGAAGCACACAAGTTGTTCTTTCTTTATTATGATACCTGGGTGACATTTTTATAACAATATTTAAATAATAATACTTAAATAAATAATAATTTTTACAAGTGTATTTAATGTAAACTTTTGGATATCTCAGAGCCTGGCATACTTGCTTTACTTACTTATTTATTTCATTTTTTTATATTTTAGTCATCATGTTGTGTCTTGGCTGCTCTGTATATTCCCTTTGGCGTTGGAATTGTAGTAGCCAAATGTACTCAAATTATTCACTAAGCACATTTTAATTTCCCCCAGGAAACGACGGCTAAGCAGGCAGTCGAATGAACGAATGAAACCAAGGAAAACAGCCCACAAACACACAAAACTAAATTCAAGCAAAAAATTTTCGGCGCTCTGCGCGTGTTCACCCAAAGGATGTCATTTTGCCAAAACGCAAAATATTTGCCAAAAAAATGAAAAAAGAGAACCAAGATGAGGGGAAAAGAAGGGCAAGCGAAACACGGAGGATAAAGGCCGGGTCAAAGGACAACGTCTAAGTGGCATGCAGTTGGCCCATGGCATAAAGACAATTTAAGGAGCGAGCAGAGCAGTTCATAAACAGGGCGCTCGATGAAATGAAAAACGACGGCTAAAGAAACCAAAAACCAAGCGAAATAAAATTTATTTTACTAACAAAATTGCGTGACACGAGGCGGGAATGGAGGAAGTAGACGCCTCTAAATGGCAGTCAGCCAGGCAGCCAGCCAGCCAATGGCATCCACAAGTATATTAAAATGTTGCCGTCTTCTTAGTAAGACATCCGCTGAGAGAAAGTCGTAGTAGATAGTCGTAGTGAACGAGTCTTTCTTTCTTTGCCGCCACTGCTGATGGTCTGAGTATAAAGGAAATGATTGGTTTTGGGCGACATTTTCATCGTCGTTGTTGTCTTCGCCGTCGTCTGGCCCAGCGAAGCAACAAATAGCCTGGTTCTTTCCAAATTGTTGCAAAAACAACGAATGGCTAAAGTTTTAGCGACTCCACAAACTTGCCACTGCAATGCAAAAAAGCAAGTCAACAACAACAGCACCAGCAGCAGCAGCAGGAGCAGCAACAACCGGTTACAGTTACAGCTACAGTGGGGAAAATTAAGTTTCTGCGCCGCTGCGTAGGCAAAGGAAAGGACACCAAAGTTGTCGTCAGTGCCGTCGTTGCCTCTAGACGCGGTCAAATTAAAAGCGCATTGCAAACAGAGTAAGAGTGGCTTCTTTACAAGCTGAAAGACTGTGAAGTTACCCTGGAACTAATCGAACTACATATTCTAGAAGGTGTTAACAATTATTACTTTTCAATAAAACGATATTTGATTAACGAATTATGGAAAACTTTCAGATGAGTGCACTTTTCTTTATGAATTTATCAATTCTGGAATCTTTTCAATTTCTTCACAATTTATTATCGACATCTCTGAAAAACTTTTTGGTTTGATGCACATTTGTTTATGATTTTATCAATCGTGGCATTTCGTTAATTTCTTTATAATTATTTTTTTAATATTTGGATATTTCTAAGGAGTTTTATAATTGGTGAAATGCTCTAATATATAGTTACATAAATATTTATTTAAGAGTTCATCCATTCCATAATCTTTTCAATTTATTTTCAACTATTTATAAATTTTCCGACTTTTCTAATTAACTATTTAATATTTATTTGTATTTTTATCTATTTACTTTTGTATTTATTTATAGGGAATATTTATCATTTCTATTAAATAACATACTAGTGATGAATGCCTTTGATATTGTTCTTAGTCACAAACAGCTGATGCGTGATTCTGCACTTCTGCAGGGCATCAAAAGAAACGCAGTTCTCTTCGCAGCACTAATGCAAAGCGGCGTCGACGCATTGGCGACGACTGAAGCGTTTGCCTTTTTATTGCATACTTTCAGGCCGCAGGTGCACGGGTCGTATGCGGGTTACATTGCCTAGGCCGTGCAAGGTGCTTCTGCGACTGTTTGTGCTCCTTTGCCTGGTCGACTGTTTGCTATTTGCTCTATTTGTTGACATCGTCTATAGTCGTTCTCGATGCGATGTCGTCAATGTTGCCAACTTGACGGTTTTTATTGCTTTTCCCATTCCCTTATCTTTGTGCGCTGCCATACACTGCGTATGCGTGTTTTTCCATTTTATATTTATATGTCTTTGCATTAATTTTCAAATATTTTCATCGTTGCCGTCGTTTGTTGCCCTTTGTGTACTTGTGCTTTTGACTTGGCTATGGCAAATTTATTTATAGGTTTCGATAGGCATCTCTTTGTTGTTCCCCTTTGTCGGCTGTAATTGTTCCTATTGTTGTTGTGACGTGCAAATGCAGAGGGGTTGCTTGGAGCACTAAAAGGCTTTTGAGGCCGTGTTTGTCTGTGAAACAACCATTAAGTTACAGTCACAGTTACTGGAACCAATTCGGTTTAATAGCAAAAACTGTGTCTTATGTTGACACAGCTTTGCTTTATGCATAAAACTGACTCTAAAGCAATCGTTTTTTCGTTGTAATGCATAGTAAATAAATGTGTGGTTATCTAAATTACATTTGCGGTAGATTATGATATATAGTACATTATAGTCGGGGTAACTTGATACTTTAACTGCTGATCTTTATCGTACTTTACTGCCATGATTAGTTTACTTTCTTTTGATTCTCATTTAAAGAATAGATTGAAAAGATTACAGCTAATCGATGAGAATTCAAAATGATAAACATAGGAGCAGAAATGTTGAAGTGAAGTCTAATTTAAGTATTACTTATAAATAAAGTAGATAAACTACAAGAATAGTAGTAGGCAGCTGGTTTAAATGTGGAATATTCTAAGTTACTTTATGGAAAATTAAAAATTTAGATTGTCTTTGCAAACAACAAAATTTCAATGAATATATCTACTATTTTTATCATTGCACTTATATAATTTTTGTGGAAGAGTATTATAACTTTGTACCTGCTGTAAATCTATGTAACAGGTAGAAGGAGTCATCTCTGACCTCATAAAGTGTATTTATATTATTGATAGGCGTAAACAGTCTATAAAATGTGAAATTGGCATATTTTTAATGTAGTAGAATTTTGATGTACTACATATAGCATTCGGTATATTTTAGTATTTTTGGGGAATGCTTTTTAATATATTTTAAAAGTATGATTTTATTGAAATATCTCGCAGTCAAACACACTTCTGGACAAATCTAAATTGTTTGGTAATGCTTAATTAGAATTGTAGAATATAGATAAAATATTTTAAAAATATTATATTTTTGTCCTAAAATTCAATTCAATTCTGGCATTTAAGCTCAGATATAACTATTAACTTAAAATAGCTTAGATAGAATTTAGTTACTGATTGTTTTACTATTAAAGTCATTTAAATTGCATTCGATTGCATAAACTTCAAAGTGATAATAGCTTGGAGTGTTGCAAGACCTTTCCAATTACGTACAGTTCGATGCTTAACTACTTATCATATATTAAGAGCATTATAGTCTCTCTTTTTGCCATGCTATCATCAATTTCTTCGCTTTTTCTCTTTTGCGTTGAATGCAAAATTGACAGTCAGTCAACAGAAACGTAGCCATTGTCGCCGCATCGCTGCCAGTGCCAACGCAATCCATCACAATCACAAAGCCAACGCGACCAGACAGCGACTCACACACACACACATACACACTCGTTCACTGAATCAAACTCACACATACATAAACCCATACAGACATATAGAGTCATTCAGTCAGTCAGTCAGGCTGTCATTCAGCAATAATACCACAAACCGAAAATGCCTCAACTTCAGTGCAACCCGGCGACGATCTCCGCTATGGATAGACACAGCGAGGGAGAGAGAGAGAGAGAGATAGTGGCAGAGAGAGAGAGAGAGGGAGGCCCCAAAAGCCCAGAGCCCAGAGAACTCCAGAGCACAGACGAGGGATACGGAATGGCAGCCCCAGACGTCGGCTTACCCAACCACATTTGTCATTTAAGCTCAACCAAATGTAATATGAAAATCGGCATGAGTGAAAATGTCAACGTGCATTGTGGCAACCAAAAGGATTGGGCATTGGGTGGTGCATTGCCCATAGGTGTTTTGGGTAGGAGGGTGGTTGGGTTGGCTTCCAATGGTTTCTGCTGCTTCTGCTGCTGCTGCTGTTGGTTTCACAGCCTCGTCGCAATGTTGTGGAATTTCCTGTCAAGCTAATTTCCTTTGGGTGCAACGTTGGTTGACTGCATGACTCTCTCTCTCTCTCTCACACACTCTCTTGGGCTGGCTGCTTGGTGAGTTGAGTTGGTTTTGCTGTTTGGTTGGCAGCTCGTTGAATCAATTCACCTGCATGCATAAAATATTTTCGTTGAAAAAATATTCAAACATTGCATATTTTATAGTTTATTGACTGCTCTCTCTCTCTCTCTCTCTTTCCGTCTCTCTCCCACTTTGACTCTGTTGTTTTATTGTGTTGCTGTTTTTGCTACTGCAACAACTTTTCAACTTGTCAACGGGGCGGACTTTGTTGTTCTTCGCTGCCCTTTCGGCAATTTACGTTGCGCAGTTGACATAAAATGAGCGTCATACATACACACATACATATAGTATGTATATGCATATAGCTGCTCCCAGTAGTATACACGCCTCTCTCCCGCCCCTCGACCATCTTTTCTGTGTTTCACTTGCTATTTACCACCTTGACTTGTTTGCCAATTGCAGTAGCAACAACAGCAACAGCAACTGAAACAGCAGCGTTTTTCAGCGTTACGTGTCGCTACATTTGGGAATTGTTTTGTGTGTTGTGCACATCCATAAAAATATGTGTTCACACACACATTCGTCTGCTTATACACACATCTCTCACATACATACATAATAGGGTCATGTGAGCGTATCGTGCGGGTGCAATTTACATGCACTGCGTTTCTGGAATGTGTTATTAAAATTTATGTGCGAAAAAGGTGTCGAAATGCGGGCCGGCAACAACATGGACATGGGGACCCGAATTCAAAATACCGAATACCAAATCCCGAGACCCCAAAACGTCAGTAACAAAAAAACAAAAAGAAAAAACACAACGGTGAACAGCAACACGGCCAATGAAATGTTTTTACCACATACATTTCATTCTTTCATTCCGCGTTTTATTCAGTTCTGCAAACAAAATGCTGAATATGTTTTCCAACGAATCGTTCATAAAAAAATATGCCGGAAATCAGTTTTGAAGGGTGACAATATTTATAAAATATTGCTTGACTGTTTATAACTGATCTTGTGTGCTGCCTATTTACCAACTTTATCAGAACTAAAAAAAATATTAAAAAAAAATTAAATCCAATTCAAATTGTAATATAATATTACAACCAACAGAAATTTTGCCATAAAATCTTTAGGTTTCATTATATATGTAATAATATAATGTAATGTAATTTCATAATTTAATGTATTTGTACCCAAAACTTTAAAAAAAAGTTGTAATTTCCTTTCAAAATTATTCGAAAATAAATTTCTTTTCCTGAACTATATTTAAGTACTGAATCAATCGAAAAACTATTAAGAGCAAATGACTATTTTATTAGATACGCAAAGTAATTTAAATATATAACTGTACTTGGGCAAATAATTGCCAGATGTAATTACGTTTAATATTAAGTGTACGGTAAAGCGTTATTTGGACACGCCACGCAAAGCGAGTAATGAATAAATACGTCTGCCGCTCAAGTCAAAGTCAAATATTGTGCATACGCAGCGTTGTACAAGGCTTCTGGTCATGCAAAGTGTGCGAAATACCAAGGCTATTCCCATAGCTGTGCCTCTGAGGGGAAATTGTTAATTTCGTGGCGTGTGCTGACTTCACTTACGTATGTTTGTTGTTGGCAGTTTTCGTCATTTAAGACTAATCATACCTTCTGCATTGTGATTTGCGATAGTCGCGTATTTCGATATTAATATACAGTATATATTTGTAGGGCCATGAGCCAAGGGCTTTCAGCTTATCTAATATTCTGCTTGTTGTTGCAGCATCTTGCAGCACGTTGAAGCGTTTTGCCCCTCGACTCATTTCGTGTTTGTTTTTTGCAGCATTTGAGAGGCACCTCGGGGGTTGCGGCTATTTGCGTGTCTGCAATTTGTTTGTTGGCTGCCCTGCTGCACTTTCGAGCCATTTTTCGAGTGGCGTAATTAAGAAAGCAAAAAGCGAAAGCTTAAGGGGCTGCAACTAAGCCAAGGAGACGACACTTGAGCCAAGTCAAACAGAAAACTGAAAGCTCGAAAACTGAGTTTTGAATACAGTTACGAAAAAGATATGATTAGCTGACAGATTTAAAGACGCAGACTTGAAATGTGGTAAACTCCCTCCCTCTCACTCTCTTAGGTAATGCAACTTTGCTTATCAGCCAAACAGCAGCAGGCAGAAATTTGCTGTTGCTGCTGCTCTATTTTGGGCAAAAGTTAAACTTGGCTTAGCAAACTTACACATAACGTGGGAGTGTGTGTGTGTGTGTGTGTGTGTGTGCGATTTACACCTGCTGCATATTGTTGACGTGCCACATCAGTTGGCTGTTTTGAAATTATAAACCTTGTTGAAACCCGAGTGGTCGTCGTCGCAGAGCTCTCAGTTGGCAACTGAGGACGCTGAATCTATCTCTTTCTCTCTCAGCAAGTTGGCTGTTAGTTTTTAGCAAAGCTGTCAGTGTCAAAGTGACTGTCAACATGCCATTCAAAATGAAAATTAATAACAATATGCAAACAGCAGCAGCAGCAGCAGTTGTCGCCACGCCCCCACATAGATGGGGGCAGCATGTGTCGTTGGTGTGTATTTATAGAAGTATACCGGGGTAGATAAAGATAGATACGAACTGCATGCAACCTGACCACATTCAGGTGCAGCTTTTTGTGGCATTAGTTTTCGGATAGCTGGCAGTTTTAGTTTCTAATGCAAACTTGTCAAGTTCAACAATCGATGGCACGATGCCACAACTTCATTTCCACAAATCGTAATGGAAACTGTCGGTCGCTATCTCGCCGCTCTGTGGTTGCAATGCTTTCATTTCAAAAAGAACTTAATTATACCCTGTGGACATTGAAAATAGCCAAACGAGGTATGCAATTGAACAAGTTGTTCGACAGAAGAATATATGATTATTAGTAAAATCTAAATTTATTTTTTCTTTTAAAAATGAAAAACTAAGAAAGCTACAGACGAGTGTGGTCGTCTGTGAGATACCCGCAACCCATTTTCAATTAAAGCAAAACAGCGCGGTATTATTCTAAAAATATACCATATATGAATATATCTAGAAAATACTAAAATATAGTGAAGATTTCATTTGGTATGTACATAATATTACGTGGTGTGGTATCATTCTAAAAATATACCGAGTATACCAAAATTATTAAAATATACCGAAAACGTTATTTGGTATATTGATATAATATTACGTGGTGCGCTATTATTTTAAAGCCAAACGAATAATAATAATAATTTCTTCTTAAAATATACCATATATGTATATACATAGAAAATACTAAAATATACTGTAGACTTCATTTGCTATATTGATTTAATATTACGTGGTGCGGTATTATTATAAAAATATACCAAACGAATATACCAAAAATACTAACACATACCGAAAACTTTATTTGGTAAATCGATAAACTATTAATTTAAAGCAAACTTGATGCGTGCAAAAATTACAAGTGCTGTTAAAATAAAAAATACATACATATATTTTATAACGTAGGCGGTATTAAAATGCTGCAATTAATATTTTTAATTGCGTTAATGAATAGCTAAAAATATATATATTTTAATTCAATTTAACAATCTCCAGTAAAGACTATTTTCTGTTTTAAGTTCAAGCTTCCAAGCTCAAGCACTCTCAGCTAATGTTTTCTTTTAGAAATCATTGCATTAGCTTGATATCTCTGGTGCTGATCCGTTTTTAATTTTCTAAACGTTTCAGCTGCAAACCATTGAGAATTGACCTTGCTATCTGGCTTGGCGCACATTGCAGAGGTTTTGCGCCACTTACAATCCAATTGAACCCGCCGCGACCTATGACAACATTCTACACACAATCTGCAACAAAATCGAAGTGGCAAGAAGAAATCAGCGCAAAAAAAGTAAAGAAAAGCGATGTGTTTGAACACACAAAATGTGCTTGGTTTGCACAAAACGTAGCAGCGACAACTGTTCAACTAATTTCGAATTAAACTCAACGATGCCGAGAGAACGAGGACATTTCCAGTCACAGCCTCAGTCGCCGCTCTCCTCGTCTCTGATGTCCTTCCAAAAAGGACTATCACGAACAATTTTTCAGCATTTAAACACTCAAGTGCCAAGCTAATAAACGATATTAGTGCCAAAGCTCATTTCAACAAATATTGTCAGTATAGTCTCAGCACTGTGTGTGTGAGAGAGAGAGAGAGAGAGAGTTGCTTCGGTTGCCACTGTTGCTTCTGCCACAGTTACTGCTGATGTTGCTGCTTCCACGGCTGCTGCTACTGCTTGCTGCTTGCTGCTGGTGTGCAAACATTTTCCAAACAGTTACCAAATAAAAATGATTAGGAACGTGACTAAGAGTGCGAAAAATGTTATTTACTTAGCTGATGTGCGCTATGGGGCCCAGACACAACGACTATGCCAACGACAGCGATGGGTTATGCACACTCACACACACACACACATGTGAACACACTCGCACGCACACAACGACACCGCACACTCAATTGCATATACCGTCAGTCGTGTGTGTGAGTGGGAGAATGACAAAAGTTTGCTGCATTGCGGCTGCCAACATGATGGAATGGGGCACAACTTTTTAGACACATAGTGAAATGACATGCCAGCGAAGTACCCTATAGACATCTACATTTAGAATGCAAATCTAGGCTACGAATTTACGAATACTTTAATTATCAAATAAATAATTCAAGTCTTAATTAAGGTTAATAAGCAAAGTAATTATAAATGTATTTTTGAAGTTTATACCATTCAACAAAATTTGATGTTAACCGATAACTTATTATAATAAAATTTTGTATTTATTTATTTATTTTATATACTTAGTTTATATACTAATAAAATGAAGTAAATTGAATTATTTATTAATAAGCAGAGTGCATGATTTAATTTTAGTTTAAAGTCTACTCTAAAAAATGTGCATTAGGCTCATAAAAAATGTATTAACAAATAAATTTAAATAATCACAGCTTGATTGGGGTTTTTTTGCTATTACATATTGTTCTGGTAATTTTTGTAGTAATTAAATAATTGATTTAAAAATTCGCTAATTAATAATAAAATGAGATTTGGTGAACTAAACTTTTTATTTTTATTAAAATGTTTAAGAGATTATTATCCTTTTAAATATACAGTTAAAGTACTGCATATTATTCAGTTTAATTAATTTTTATCTAATTTCTAATTTGAGCCATTTGTTTTTCCTATTATTTTGTATTAGCATTTTAGTCTCAAGCTACTTTGGTTGACAAACCTCATTTTTGCCCTTACAGGGTATATTAAGAAGTTGGTTAAGTTGCGCAGACTGCACAGCTTTTGGGTGTTGAAAAAATACTTGAAAATTACATGAAAACTACGCACAGCAATGGCAATAAATGACAACATTGCCCAAGCACGCCCCTTTTTATACGCCCTCAACACTGAACACTCGGCGCAAAATTTCATATCTTTTTGGGGGGCTTTCATCCAAGTGATAGCGTTTGCTTGACTGTGTGTGTGTGTGTGCGAGAAGTTCGTTTCGTTTTTTTCTTTTTTTTCATCATCTTTTGCAGCACTTGGAAACTATTTTTAAACAATTTCTGGGTGCACGCAGTGGCACGCCCCTTTCCACATGACGCCCAGCACTTGGCCAGAAGGGAAATGGCGCTGATAAGAGTTTTGCAAGCAGCGGGAAAAAGCGGAAAAAATGCGTCGTTATACAATATGCGCCCGTCGAGAGGGTCGCAAAAGGAAATGGATGGGTGCCACTACAAATGTACTTTGTTGTTGTCCCTCTGTGTGCGTGTGCATCAGTGTGCGTGTGTATAAATTTCTGCATATTTGCACAGTGTAAACTTTCAGCCAGCAGAAAGTGGGAATTGTAAGGAGAGAGGAAAGAGAGGGTAAAATACACACAGGGCACATTGTTTTTGCTGCCGTGCTCTCTCTTTCTGTCTTTTGCTCAAAAGTAGGCAAAACTATTTAAAAGGCCGAAACTGAAATACATTGCACTTTTTGGCCAAGGATTCTGCTTGCAACAGCAGCTGCTCTGCATATATATATATTTTTTTTTTTCCGTTTTCGTTTTCATATCCTGTGGTTCTCTCAACTTCCTTCACATGCATTCTCGCCCTCGGCTTGTTGGCAGGAAATGTTGATAAAAGTGCTGCCATAACGACAATACCAATGGAGTTTCATTTAAATCATTTATAGTTGCTGCAAAGTATCCTGCGACCGCAGCCAATGATACTACAAAGTAAATTGGCTAATTGATTCGAATGGCAAGAAGGTACAAGTCGTAAGTATATAAAAGTAATAATGTTTAAGATAGTAACGAGGGTGTTCGACTGTGAGATAAAAGCAAGACATAGCGGTATTTCTCTATTAATATACCAACACAGTATACAAAAAATATATTCAAATATAACGAATACCATGTTTGGTATATATTTTAAAATATACTAGATTGTCGACCAAAGCAAAGAGGCCGGACAATATACCACATTGATATACCATAAACTACTAAAATATTTCGGAATCTACATTTGATATACGAATGTACTATTACGTTTAAAATACTACTATCGATTTTCAAATATACCAGATTGTTAATCAACGCAACGATGACCTGGCTGCGTTATCTCCTGGGCTCGGAGACAACTCATTCTGTCGTTTACACACATTTGCTGGAGGTACAAAATTAAGAAACTTAAATTCATTTTTATTTAAATATATTTCCATTTAAAAAATATGCAAATTATACTGCATACATTTGTAGTATATTATTTACAATTTGACTATGAAATGAATTGAGCAAATTTTCTATCTGCCCAAGCACATTTTGCACTTACTTAATCACACTCTGTTGATGCTTGTGTATGCAACACCTCGGAATGATTGATAAATCTGACTGTAGCCTTTAGACTGTTGGTCTTATAGAAAAGTGGTATTGTGGTCAAGAAGAAGCACTTAAATTATAGAATACAACCCCGACATGAATCCTAATCCCGAGCAACATTGTGTGCAAAAAAAACAAGTCTGCAATCAATGATACGTAGACAGAACTCAGAAGGCTACTCTCTGCTGGCCAGACGACCAAACGAACCGCAGAAGCCGACAGGATTTTAGCATTTTGCCGACATCAACTAAATTTGAGGCTTAGCAAAAGTTTTTGGTTTTGAAGTACACAACCAAAAAAATACAACATTTTACAATATTTACAACAGCAATAAACTCATTTCCTATGTGCGGAGTCAAATACAAAGGCAAAGGCAAAGGCAAAAGCAAATGGCAATGGCAAATCCAAAGACAATTCCGACTTCCTGTTGACAAAACACATGTGAACTACAACTACAACTACAATAATAATAATAACAACAGCAACAACAACAATAACTGTGTACACTTATATTTACTGAATTTCCTCTTTTGTGGCACTGGCTGAGAATTTTCTCAACGTCAGCTGTTTGCCATTGGAATCCGACCAGAAGTAAAATCCCAACCAACAGCACATTAGTTAAGTATAAAATTTTAATAGTGGTCGTGGGCATGGCTCTCCAGTTTCAGAGCTCCAACATTTGCCCAACAATTTGTATGCCTCCCAGTGTGCTGTGACAACTTGCAATAGCCACAGGCAGAGCGAAGGACGAAAGACGGGGAGAGGAAGAGAGAAGGAGAAAGAGAAAGAGGTCGTCAGCAAATTTGTGCAAATTTGGCTTGTGGCCAGAACTACTTTACAGTTGTGCGGGCGACGGCTAAAGCTGTTGTGAAATTTTAACTAATATCAGCTACAGCTACAGTGGAGTGATGGAGCGATGTTTGTGCAAAAGAATTTGCCAACTTTTGACTAGGAATTCTGTATGCCAAAAAACAATGCAACTTCGAATTGATGGCGGTATCGAGAGATTTAAAGTTTAACATCGATTAGATATATAATACATTTTAGAATTTGTTTATTCCGACTCTACTTTATTTCTATGATCAAAATAAATGCTTCTCAATAATATAAACTTATATTTTATAAGCATTAGTTATGTTAATTTCCCTACTAGTTACTCTTATTAGCTAATCGCCTGTAGTAGTTATAGTTACACTGTTGTCTTTTTGGTCTTTCGATTCTCTTGTCTCATTGTGCAAATATCACTCAGCTGTATTTTTTTCCATCACTTTGCCATTCAGTGCGGCTTTTTTGGCTAATATTTGCCAATGTTTTGTCAGTTTCTTGGCTCGTTGTCTGCTCGCTAGGTAAAATGCTAAATCAAACAATGCCAAGAATATATTCCATTCCATTCCATGCATGTCTCTCTGTCTCTCTATCTCTCTGGGTGAGTGTGTGTGTGTGTGTGCTGTGTGTATTTGTCCTCTGGTCCTTTGTTTGCCGGGCAAATGTAGCAGAAATCTTATTTAAGTGAATTCAGGCTGAAATCTTAGTTAATTTTTATGGCAAATATGTTAAGCTACCCGAAAAGAAGAGAGCAACATTTTCAGCTGCTTGTAAGTGCTTTTGCTTGATGCCTTTAGTGACAGCGCTCTAAGCCTTCGTTTCTCTTTCTGTCTCTGGCTTTGACACAATAATTGATGCTATAAATAACTCAAATCGTTAGCCAACGAGTGAGTTAGTGTGTCGACTATTAGTAAGAGAAATTCTATTTGAGTGTGGCTCGAATCAATTGCCTTGCAATTGTCTATTTCAGTAAAAAAACAACGAATGAAAACACTAGTAGTAAGAGCGCTATTATTGTTGGTGCTGTAAAACTATAATGGAAACATCATAAATATGCCAATGTCTTGGGACCACGCCATGCATACGCGATATTTGTAGTTACATTGCGCATACGCCGCTTTGTCATGCCCAAAAAATTTATAGCCAGCAATTCGAGCGAACTTTTGCGGAACACATGGCCACAACGAGGAGAAATAAATAGAATAGGAAAATATAGATAACTCAAAAGACAGGTTGGACGCCATGGCCAATTGCTGTCAAATGATATGTTGCTTACCTATCGAACGAATTCCACTTTTTTTTATTATTATTGGATTGCATTGTTATGCAATGGAAGTCATTTGTGTGGCCAAAAAAAAGACGGCAAAATTTCTTATTGGATTTCAAAGGCATTCAAGAAATATGGCCACGCCATGGCATGCCATGTTACATGTTCGGAAAAGTCTATTGATTTGTTATGACGACGAAGTCTGCGTGACGACAACGGCAACGGGACGGGAACGGCAACGACGGAGCTAAGGGGCTGGCTGCTATAACAACAATGTCTATCATTCACTTATAGAAGCTAAAAGCAAAAAATTCGCCCATAAACGACAACAGGGTCGTCAAGTGTTGCCATGGCCATTGTCGTTGTCGCTGTCGCTGTCGTTCTCCTTGTTGACATTTTCATTAGCAAATTAATTTTAATTGATTACATTTTATGCGCAAATGTGCAGACAGCAGCGTTCCCAATATATTGAATTACAATTTTATTTATAACTTGGTCTCGCTTTCATTCTTTCTTACAGTTTGCCGCGTTGCCGCCAATTTGGCTGGGCAATAATGTGATATTATTAGTTGATTCCATTTTGGTGGGACACAACAAATTTCATTAAAGTAACCTGAGAATTGGGTAATGCACAAAATGTTGCAAAAAGCAATTTGCGCTCAGTTGACACCGAGGTAGTAGGCGATGGTGCCACAGGTGTTCGCATTGGCATCAAATATCAATGATTTCATTTACTTCATCCCAGAACGTCTTTATTTTTATACAATTTTCTCACGAATTTCTTCGCTGCGTCTCTCTGCAGCAAATTAAAGTACAAGTGATTTTCGAAACATCTTTTCTTGTCTCGATTGCCACTCAGCGACAAGTTGAAAAACTTTTTGAACACGCACCAAGAAAACCCAAAAGTACAAAACCCAGGAAAAAAAAATGAAAAACAAAAATACTTTCCAGCATGTTAAGTTAAACTTCAATTTGCTGCAATGATGCGACAAAAATTCAAAAGAAAGACAGCACGAAGGGGAGCGACAGGCGATGCTGGGTATTCTTATCTTTAGCACTTACCTTGTTGCCAGATCCCGATGTACGAAATTCATTTGCTCCAAATGCTTCATGCCCGATGCAATTTGTGTGGCAATGTACACTAAGCAGCCATAGCTACGAGTACAAGCAAGTCGGAGGAGTAGGAGGAGGAGAAGGCGGGCACGAAACGGATGCCAGCGGAGGATGCCAACGTCAAATGAGAATTTCAAAAGTTTTCGCGTGTGGCAAGGACGACAACGAGAATGAGAACGACGACGACGTCGGCGACGTCGACGATAGCAACAGTGGCAATGGCAACAAAGTTAACGAAGTTTTTACATCCGTTTGCGCATGTTGTTGGTGGTTGGTTCGGTGGTTGTTTCGTTCGTTTTGGGTGGATCGGCGTAATCATTGAACACGAGACCGGAAGTGTAGCGTCGGCAAATGGCGTCGGTACAGGAAGCACGATAAAAACGCACGCAAAAACGCAGCACAGGGCAAAAAGAAAAGAAAAGAGACACATCACATTAGATTGCTGTTCATTAAAGGGAACCAGAAAAAACAAACAAGTCATCCACTTACCTTAGACTCTTGTTGGCCATCAGACCTGTGGTTTCAGCCACATGCTCCTGTAGAAATTGATTCAAATCCCCAAGACAATTTGAATAGTCCTGCACCATGCAAATGGGCTCATCCCGCAGACAGGCGCCTACCAAACGTGCCACATTCGGATCATTGAGACGCGCCAGCTGCTTGGCCTTGCTGCGAAATTCTTTTCGAAGATGATCACTTGCGCCGGGTCGCAACGTAGCCACAGCAACTAGAGTGGCACTGAAAGTATTGCATTGAGAAATATATGTTAAATGGAACGCAACCTAATTTAAATTTAAGTATTATAACTTATGAACATTTAATTACGATTTCTGTAATTTTGATTTAAAGTCAATGTAATTAAAATTAAAATTTTATAAAAATATTATATTTATTTTGTTCACTCTACATATATTTTATTTAAATAAATTTTTACTGTATAAGTTTTGAATGAAAGCTCTAAGAAGGCTCCTTTATAGTGGAGTTATTTTCCTGAATTTTATATTGATTCAATGCAAATGTATATTCAAGTTTACAATGTAAAATAGTTTCCAATTAATTTTACTTTATATTCAAACATGTATTTAAGCAAGCTTTGTAAAAAATGTACATTTATTTAATTTAAATTTTCGTTTTAAGTGTATTTAAACGAAAAGAAATTTCTTAAATGTAATTTGATAAAAAATGGAATACTTTTGTATTTTAGCAGATCAGTTATTGTCATCCTTATACAAGTTTCAGCTTTTAAAAAGTTTATTCAGATGAGTTTGCAAAGATTTAAAAACGTATCAATCAGTTTAAAATCATATCTCTCATAATATACAAAACTTTAAATCAAACAACTCCCACACCTATTTGCATGTTGCTATTGTGTTTTAGGTAGATGTAAAAGTGAACAATGTCAAAGATGAACTCAATACTTCACTTAAGCATTGACGGTTGATAAATGTGTTGTGAGTTGCTCTTGTTGCATGCTCACAAGTTGACCACAGATAACTGTACGTTGCCTAGCCACATCTCCCGCTGTGCTGCCACTCGCAGCTGACCACACTAGCATTTCCAATCTATATCAATTGAATATATGCATATAGTAAAATTGCATACGGCATATATGTATGTGGGATGCCCATGACAATTGCTCTCTAGCGCAAAAATCAATTAGAGCAGCTCAACAATGTCCTGGTCTCCTCTGGCGATGTCAATATATGAGTATATGTGAGAGTAGTCGCCCTTTTGCAATTTTGATACGTAACGTAACAATTCGATTTGCCTGCTTGCTTTAATAGTTTTGCGGTTAGAAAGCCACAAAACGTATTACGTATACGTAATATTGCACTGCAGTGCTGCAGAAAAAGCAGCAGCAGTAGCAGCAGGCAGCCGACAAGGATGAACCCCCCTAGGCAGCTGTATGCAAAATAATTAACATACACACTCATACACGCACACACTGTCCCACACACACACACATACACATTCAGCAGATACATGAAATGCTCTAAGGGCTGCCGCTTCTGTGCTAAAACTTCAAGTGGCCAACACCAAACGAGGTCGACTGCCTCTTGTCTGCGTACGTGTGTGTGTGTTAGTGTGTGTGTGTGTGTGAGGGGCGTGGCAGTCTGATAAAATATTAATAGACAGCTGGATAGACAGTTATCAGACAACAGATGGACTTTATTGTCCCAGACTACAGATGAAATTTATAATAGACACATGCAAGTTGAAAATCAAACAGCACACACTGAGTTACGCATACGCCATGTTGTCTTGTTGGGGAAATGAGAACATTTTGCCGCAGCATACAAAATGTATCCACTGATGCCACTGACCACGCCCACAATTGCCCTTTACTCATATGGCACAAGTACTTGTATAATGTGCAATAAAAAAGCTTCAATTAAATGGCAAAAATGAAATCAAAGGTAACTGCTTCTTCTCCTGCTCCATGCTCCATCCGAGCACAATGTCAATTTTTTCAGTTCTCTCTCTCTCTCTCTCTCTCTCTCGTTCTTTCGCTGAGCTTGTCTCGTCTGTGTCTGCGACTGATTCCTGATGCCTTGGTTCCCTTTGGTTCTGGTTCTGGTTGCGGTACTGTTTCTGACTGTTGACGTTGCTGCTGATGCTGATGCTTTGGCTGCCTTTTTGGTTAAAGTTTTCATAATGGAATTTCTGATAAGCTTTTTTGTGGCCAGCATGTGCTTCTGTTGCCATTGTTGTTGTTGTTGTTACCGCAGACGTGGCATTATATGCCACAAGCCTGATACCTACAGCCTGCTACCTGCAACCTGCAACCAGCAAAACTGCAATCTACAACATGCAGCAGCAACATCTCACAGGCTCACTCGCTCATCGGGCTTCGCTTTGCTTTATGCCTTTTCATCTAACCATTTGATATCCTTCTACAATCTTCCTCTCACTCCTTGTCTGCTTGTGTGTGTGTGTATTAAAGTATTGCGGTTTTTCTCATTGTCAACTATTGTTATACGAATTTTTGATTTTTCTTTTCATCTGCAAAATGTAAGCAACTAGCCCTTTCTTTTTTTTGTAAGCGGCAGTTTGTTGATATGTCAAAGCGAACATTTCATTTGATGACAACGTTTGAATGAATTGCTCAAATAACAATTGATGTATGTCCATAAAATGTAACCTGTCTGAAAAGCGAATCAATATCGGTTTTGATAAGGCCAAGTTTTTGGCGAACTTCGTTTACAACATTAGCGTAACTTGTTGAAGTTAATCGGCTGTTGCTCCATCGAGCTAGAATAGCTCATTCAAACAATTAAGACAAGTACTACACTGTGAAGAGCTCTCGAATGCGGCTGTAGCTGTTTTAGCCAGGGAATAGTAGACCGCAGTTCGCAGTCCGTGTAGTCTGTAAGCCGTAATGCAGCTCATTTTTGTGTGTGTTTTGCCACGAATTTGAGTTTCATTTTCGGAACAGGCCTTGCAGCGCACAGACACAGATACAGATACACAGATACAGCTAGAAATAGGGTTGGGGGATACTTACTTCAGCACATTTGTTTCGCACAAATGCAGTTCACCAAATACGCCGGTGCCCAACTTCTCGACAATGACGAGGGACTGGCGTGGAAACTCCTGCACTTGGCAATTGGCCTGCTCCTCGTTGATGTCGGCGAAATTAGCGCTCATATCCAAATTGTAATGATGCGGTTTGCCGCCCGTTGGCGTGGGCGTGGTCGCTGCCGTGTTCGAGGAGCTCAAACTCAACGAGCCGCTGCTCTGAGAGCCCGCCGGTCCCATCACTGGCTTGCTGCAAATTGGTGTTGCTGCGTAATATTTCTCTGGTGGCGGTGGCACCGGCGGTGGCAGTGGTGCAACTACTGCTGCAGCTGCCGTTGCCGCAACAACTGGAACTGGAACTGCACCAACTCCACCCACTCCACCCACTCCAACTCCAACTCCAACTCCGACGATGGATGCATTAAGCGAACTGCGGGCGGTGCCAGTGCCAGAGGCATTCGGTAGCAGCTGCTGCATGTGAGGCACCGCATAGTCCTGGCAAACAATGTCCGGCACATCTGTGAGCGAGAAGCGATAGAGAAACAGAAACAGAATCAGAAACAGAAACAAAGTGAGGGAATGTGGATGGGGCGAAGGGGGTTTCCAGTTCAGAGAGTGTTAATTTTTGACCATAAAACTGAGCTGCCAAAACAATAAACTTTTAAGCGCCATTTTACGTGCCAGCCAAAAGTTTTTGCGCCGGCAAACGAATTATACAAAAAGATGCCACAAAATTTTACGGATATACAAGTGAAATTTACACTCGACTACACAAGTCGTAAAGTTTTTAGTAAGAAACTGTTAGCAATTAAAACAATGAAACATCTTTCTTTCGCTCCCCTTTCAGGGCATTGCGTAATAATCTTGCTTAACACAAAATACAAAAATATAAAATAGGAAAAGGATTTTTATAGCTCGACTTTATAGTATTTTAAGTACAATGCTGCTATATATAGTATTTATTTATAATTCTATTTTTACCTTACTACTCAAATTGTTTAAATAATAAAAAAAAAACTATATTTTATGTTTTGGTTTACCGTTGTCCTATTCTATTATATTATTCCTTTAAATTTAAGATAAAATATTTCAAACATTATTTTAATAGCTCTGTTTTGTTACTATAACAATTTGCCAGCTGCTTTTAAATATTTTTGTAGTCTTACTTCCTTTGCATGTGGGAAATGTAAAGTGCAAATTTTGCATAAAGTGTGACCAGGTCTGTTTCATGTAATGCCATCTCACTTGTGCGAACTGGACTTTGTTCTTTTGTCTCTCGCTTTCATTTGTCTTGTCCAGGACTTTTGTTGCCTTCAACTTCAAACTTTTCCCATTTAGTCAACTCTCATTGCAGCAGAGAGGAGGAGACTAAATGTTGGGAAAACAGAACCCCGGGCAAGACAAAATGGCGTGTGGCAAAAAACTAAATGAAATTAATTGCAACTTGGCGATGCTGTTGTCTCGCTCCCACTTGTGCTCGCAGACGGACAAGTTTTAATTTTATTGTTGTTGTAATAACATTATTTAGTTTGTGTGAGTGTGCGAGTGTGTGTGTGAGTGTATGTGTGTATGTGTGTGTGTGGGGCTCATTGTCTGTCTATTCTCCTTGTGGGCCTCTGTCTTGACTGTCATTTTTGCATTCGTAGTGCCAAAAAGTAGTGAAAACATAAAATAACAGACAGTGCAAGAGAGACAGACATATGCAGCGACAGACAGACAGATGGGGGGAGAGAGAGAGAGACAGAGAGACAGACATCGAGAGACAGACAATTCAACGTTAATGACAAAACTTTTCGACGACTCTGTGAAATTCGTATGCAAGTTGTCTGTATATGCATTTGCATGTGTGTGTGAGTGTGTGTGTATGTATGTGTATAAGTATAGTGTATAGTATGTACACTATGTAAGTATAAATATGTATTTGAGCAATCAGTGTCTCAGTTTTGAAGTTGCACTGAAGTTTTGTGGCCTTACGTTTTCAACTTGAGATTGCAGAAATGTTGAATGCGCTACTCCAATTAAAGCATTCACGAATTGTGCAGTCAAATGTGACATTGGATTTCAAGAGAAATATAAACTAGGCGGCTTAACAAAATATAAGTAAAATTAAATAAAATAAATATAAATAAAACCTACATATATTTTTATTTATATAATATGTTTGTAAGTTCCCTGTGGGAAAACATAGTTTATAAAATTTTAATGTGCAATAGGTCTGAGTTTTTCAAAATTCAAACTCCAACCAGCTTAAATTAAAGGTTAAAAAGAATTGAATTAGAGGACTAACATCTGCATACAATATAGTTAAATATATTTTATTAGCTTCATAAGTATGAATTGCACTTTAATTTAAATTGAAATAAAAACATATGCATTTTGGTATTTACTCGGGGAGAAGTTAAAGATTTCCATTACAGGGGATCTCAAATAAAACAAATAAAAAAATATAACAAGTAAGAAAGCTACAGTCGAGTGTACTCGACTGTGAGATACCCGCTACCCATTTTGAATAAAAGCAATATATTTTGCGGTATATTTCTCAAAATATACCAAATATACTACTAAAAAACCAAAAAAAAATATACCAAATGGTATATTTGGTATATCGATATAGTACCGCATTCAAAATATACCATAGACAGCACAATATACCAGACTGTCGGCCAAAGCAAATTAGACCCCTAGTAAGTAGGCGTTTTTGCCCATACAAAAGTATTTCTTTAATAACTTCGACAATTTTTATCTGATCGCAACCAAATTTTTAGGAATCATAACTACTATAGTAATTATTATATATACCAAAATTCGTAACTCTAGCTTTAAAATTACGCTTGTTATTCGATTTTTTTTATTTGCGGGGGCGGAAGGGGGCGTGGCAAAAATTTGAAACAAACTTGATCTGCGTGCAAACATAACAAATGTTGTCGAAAAAAAATTATAGCTCTATCTCTTATAGTCTCTGAGATCTAGGTGTTCATACGGACAGACGGACGGACACACAGACGGACAGACACACAGACGGACAGACGGACATGGCTAGATCGTCTCGGCTGTTGAAGCTGATCAAGAATATATATACTTTATAGGGTCGGAGATGCCTCCTTCTGCCTGTTACATACATTTCCTGCCGGCACAAAGTTATAATACCCTTCTACCCTATGGGTAGCGGGTATAAAAATACTTAAAAGAGAAAATTTACACAAAAATAATCATGAATTCGGTCCAGAGCTAAATATAATGTCAATACAATATACAGCTAAACTATTTAAAACCCTATCAAATACTCATCATACACCAACGAAATATTATTTTGATTGTAATAATTAAATTTGTTATTATGGAGCTGGTTCTTTTTGGTATAATTCTATAATAATATTCATATGTTCACTTTCCCATAATTCCTTTACAGCTTTGTACGCTTTAAGTATACCCATCTCTCGCTAGTTTAGCTACCCTTGAGTTCACTTTCATTGCACTATATAGTTGCGGCGATTACTCAGAACTATGGGTGCTATTGGACTGTCTCATGCATAGCTGGGAAAATTGCGACCTGCTTTTAAACGAGTTTCGTTCTTCGTCTTCGGCTTATTGCCATGTTTATTTGCATGCAATGTTATTAAGTGAGAAGTTTTTCGCAGGCATTGCAGCCAGTCAAGGAGGTAGGAGGATGGAGGGAGATTCGCTTCAGCATTGGCAGTGCAAATTGGCAGTTGACTTCAAAAATGGGATTTAATTTGAGTGTGGAGTGTGTGTTGTGAGTGGAGAGTGGAGAGTGGCAGTCAGGTTTTGTGTGGCGTGGCAGAAGTTTTGCAGCCAGACCAAACGAAGTTTCAAGCACTCAATTTGAAGCGTGCGGTACGCGCGAGACTGTGACGAGTGACTGCGAATGAAACTGGTACTGGAGGAGTTCCATGGCCAAAGTTATAATTTATTTGAGCTAAATTAAATTATTATAGCAACGGACGGACAGACAAAGACAGGAAGAGCGGGTGGATTGGACTGGCGAAGAATCAAAATGTTGAGGGAGGGGAAAACGATGACAAATATTTGCTGCCCAGTTATAAAATGCACCCAAAGGCAACATCAGAAAACTTTTTGCCAAATGACTCGAGCGCATGAAAGGCGTGCCATAAACGCTCATGATGACAATCACAATGATGACAATAATGATGATGATAATGATGATGAGGACGACGACGAGGATGACGATGGGCCAGGAATGTGTGCAAACAATGTGCTTGTCCTGCATGTTGTCGATTTTATGCGCTTCACTTTGCTTGGTCTCAGTCTTCTACACACTAAACACAGAGAAAGAGACAGAGACAACGACAGAGACAGAGATGAAGCGAAAGAATGAGATAAAGGCAAGCAAAAAAATGTGTAGCATGCCTTTAGGCGGCAAGCAGAAGACATTAGAATTCATTACAAATTACGTAGCTAAGCTCGTAACCCTTAACCAAGAGTCCAAGGGTCCATGTTCCATGCTCTATGCTCCATGCTCCATGCTCCATGTTCCATGTGGCAATTAAACACTGCACATGTTACTCGAGAAATACATGAAACGAAAACCCTTGCGAGGAGAGTCCAACATTTAGTTACTCTGCTTGTCTGCAGCTTGAAGATAAGTTGGTTAATCTGCAACATTGTATGGTTGTTAAGCAGCTTAAATTCGATTTTCAACTAATGTATAAGGTTACTTTTCGATAATTGCTCTAGTTAAGCAGTAAACTAACTTGATAGAAGCACAATTCACTGGACTTATTTGAATAGTTTATCAATATTACGTATACGTTGCGTATGCGCTATGTGTTGAACTAATAAATGGACTATAGAAACTGATACTTCGCAGCTGCCGTTGCATAACGTATCACGTTGTTGGCATACTCTTTCTCTCAGCTCTGTTGGTCTTTGCTGACTAAGCAATTCAAAATTATGTCCTGCGGCGCGAACAACGCGCGCAGTTTCTTTTTTGCCCCCTCCGCTTTTTCTTTTTTTCATTTTTTTTGGCTAGCTGCTGCACCGCTGGCAAAGCGTCCATCAGACTGCGCTGCACTGGACTGGACTCGACTGGACTTTCATGTTGTGCGCTAAATTAAGCATTGCGTCGTACTCGCATTTCTCCTTTTTGTTTTTTTTGTGTGCTGCAGAAACATTTGCATGTCCTGTCACAGCCAGGACGCAAAACATCAAACTCATCAGGAACGACACCAGCAACTGCAGCAGCAGCGGGAGCTGGAGCAGGAGCTGGAGACGTAGTTGAAGCAGCAGGAGCTGATGCTTGAATCATGCTGTGAGCACTGTTTATGGCCCCCAGCAACAACAACTACAATAACAGATTCTCCCCACTTTACTCCCTCTCTCTCTCTCTCTTCTGCGTGAACTCACCTGTGTAGTCCGGAGTTACATGCTGACGCTGCAGGTCATTCATGGAACAGGCACTGGCTGCGCTCGTGTACATGTTCACATTGAAGGGCTCGTGGTAGAGACTGTTCTTGTCAATGGACGACTCATTGTCATCCATTGTTGTGACCACCTAAAGGCGAAAAGGTGACAAAAATGTGTTAACAAAAAATTGACGCCTAGTTTTTTGCCAGCATTGCCATTGCAACTGCAACTACAGCAACGGAGAACACAACACTACAGTTTTTAATCATGATTTCTGCATATGGAGCCGGGCACTGCGGAAAAGCCTTTGTGCGTTAGTGGTAGCTAGTTTTTCTCTCCATTTTTTTTTTTTTTTTTGTGGGGTGAACTGACATGCATTTTGGGTGGCGACCATTGATCGGTGAGTGACCCACAGTTTATGTAGTTTTCATGTCAACCGGTTAGTGGCCCCCCCCAAAAAAAAAAACAAAAAATGTGTAGCACTTGGTACCTTCAAGATTCCATTGGCAGGGCCATTGCCATTGAGTCGCTTATCAATGCCGCCGAGGGTGTCCGGATTGAAGTTGTGCTGAAATGCATCCAGCACATGGCCACGCCCGCGTGCGCGCTTATTGCGTGCTATTATCACGAGGATAATGGCAACCAGAAGCATGATAATCGTTGCCAGCGTTGTGATTATGGCGCCAACGAAATTTACTTCCTCTTCCGGATGGTCAATGGGTTTCGGCGAGATAACTGCAAAGTGAAAACAGAGAAAGAGACTAGATAAAGAGAGAGAGAGAGAGACAGAGCTACGAACTGACAGCAACTAAACAACTGATGCTGATGCTGATGCTGTGGAAAAGAAGGAAAGCTAAGTAATTAATGAAAAACTTTTGCACTTTTTCAGCATTTTCTTCTGGTATACTTTGTGGGCGCTGGGCGCTTATTGTTTTGCCGGCAACACTCTATTGTGTTGTTAACTCATTGTTAATGATAGCAATGGAGTAATTAAAAAAATAATCCACTCACAGACTACAAATTAGTAAGATCCTGATTGAAGACTTATTGTTGTTGTGTTTAAATTAAAAACTAAAAATAACTCTGCATTCCAAATGCGGTAAATATTTAAGGCCATGGCGCCCACTCTTGATGCTAATTAAGCTGGGAGTTTTTGTTGTTTTTGCTGTGGGTGGGCAATTCATCAATCCATCCATCGACTCACCTTGCTTGGTCTGCTGACTTCGCTCTACGCCTCCGTTGCCAACAGTTCGGCCCACTTCATCGCGCTGCAACGGATATTCCGATGTGTTTGGCACGGAAACGCCATTCGAGGGCGGCACATTGAGCAGCTCCTCATCTGTGAAATTGCCTACGACGGGAACTGCAAAAGGAGTTAGAGACCGAGAAACTAGGTTAGCACTGGAAAAAAGAAGGCAGTAAAAAGTGTAGTAAAGTGCAGCCAAACTAGGCAACAAGAAGACTGAGGGGGGATTGGATGACAGCTGCCCGTCTTGATAAACCAGCCAAGCTAATGGCTCTCACATAGAGCAATTAGCAGAGAACGAGAGAGAATCGCGATTATTATGATAAATGAGCTGTTGCTGTTGCCGCTGCTGCTGCTGCTTCAGTTAATGTCAACGCTGATGGGAGAGAAACGCCCAGTTGAGTGCCAATTAGTGTTGCATACTTTTAGGTGTCGCCTCGCCCACAAAACAACAACTACAACTACTACAACAACAAGAACATGAGCTCAACTAGTATGGGCGCGTTGAAGCGTGTGCGTTGTTGACCTTTCACAGCCAGACAATAAACAGAAGCGCTGCAAATGCCATCATCCATCGCAGACAGTCGTCGATAACAAAACTGCCGATCCCCTCGCTTTTCGCTTTTCGCTTTTTTTTTTTTGCTTTTGGTTTTCCTTGTTTACCCAGCGGACTGGACGGGTAACTTTGTTTTGTTAGCTCATAGAGAATGGTTTGGTCCTGGTTATCCTGGTTGGCAGCACAAATTTCCAAATGCATTTCCGCCTCGAGCGTTTGTTGAACTTCTCGTTTGCTCGCTCGCTTGATATTTAAAAACAAAAACAGGGAAAAAACTGACGAGAACATTTTGCAGAAAATTTCGAAAAACAGCTGAAAAACCGTTGAGGGAAATGCAAATTTTTACAGCTCTTGGCATTGATTTTGAACTTGTTGTGCTGCTGCTGTTGTTGTTGCTATTCTTGTTGTTGTTGTTGTTACCGCCGCGTGTCGTCTATTTTCTTTGGCGTCAACTTTTTTGTTGGCACACAAAAGTTTTTTGTTTACTTTCGTGTGTTTGAATTTGCCATGCAAATAGCAACGACAACAACGACAACAACATTTTCGCCATTCTGTCGTTTGGTTTGCCTCGCTTCTGGGTGTTGCTTGTGGCATAGAAGTTGGTCCGCCGCATCCAAAAGTAGCACTGTGAATTGGGACTGCGACGGCGACTGCGACTTCTCTCCCCCGTAAAAAGTCGCGTCATTTGCTCCCCTGGAACACAACTAAACCAAATCTAAATGGAGAGTAGGAAAACGGAACCTCGAATATGCTAATTTGTTACGCTGGCTGAGAGAGAGACAAAATGTTAATGGCACCACTTGATGTCTAGCGTATGGAGTGTGGTTTGGCATTTGGAGAGTCGCTCTGAGATTGGCAATTGACACATGGATCGATGTGACAGCTGTATCTAAAGGATTTCCAAAGAAACACGCATTGAGCATGAGATAATGTGTACTCAGGGATTTGAAAAATGTATTAAAGTTGATTCTATCTAAATTAGTTTGACATATCAATATTAATGTGGTTATTGCATGTGCAAAAATTCAAGGAAATTTGTTTGTGATTTATATAAAAATTAGTTACAAAACAACGACTGAGATAACAGCTACCGTTTTTCAATAAAAGCAAAACAATGCTGTATTATTCTTAAAATATACCAAGGTGATATACTAAAAAATACTGAAATATATAATTCGCTATATTTGGTATATCGATACACATTCAAAATATACTAATATATACCGAATACTATATTTTTATACCGATATACTATTACTTTCAAAATATACCATACAGTCTAAATATGGGCAATTCCCAAAAAAAGGTAAACCACGACCGAAAAAAAAAACTTCACATTCATCGTATTTTTTTGTATAATGTCATAAAGAAATATCCAAATTTTCATAATACAATGGATCCGTAGCATATCTCCGTTGTTTTTATAAAAAAATTTGCCTGCAAACTGACAAAATGTAATTTTTTTACTTTTAGCTCCTTTTGTATGCATTTTTTATGTTTTATTATTTCACAAAGAAAACATATGATATGTTTGCTCTTTTTCTACCAAATCTCTTAATAGCAATCCAATAATAAGATAAAAAATGCAAAGTGAGCGAAAAAATGTTCAATTAACTGTTTATTTTTATTTTGCTTCTTATCTATGTTCAAATCGTACGTTCGCGACCAAAAACATAATTTTATTGTAATTGCTCCGCAATAAGTGCAAGCAGGTGAATGAAACTTCGCGTGTTAAGTGATTTTGGTATATATATTTTAAATATAAAAAATCGTTGGCGTTACTCTAACCAATATTTGTTTATTGATTGTCAAAGTAGCATGGATTTAAAAAAAAAAAAAATTTTTTTTGTTTTTGTTTTTGAAAACTATGTCGTTTGCAGTTACTTATTACTTGTTAGTTATTACTTATTATTTATTACATATTTTTCTTGCTATTAATAAATTTCAGTACATTTTTCATATTTAATAAAAATTTATTTTTTTTGCTTTTAAATGTTATTAGACACATTAAATTGAGTTAAATCCGTTTGTTTTTATGAAATATGAAGTTATTAATAAAAAAAAGTTGTGGTAAAAATAAAAATTTAATAAATAAAACAACATGGAAAAATAAATTAAAAATAAATAAATGGAGATATTTTCTTGGGAGTAGACTTAATAGAAAGCTACATAATTCTATTTTAAAAGTAAAGTAATTTCTTTAAAATATTCCGTCTCAATTCGCAGAGTCCATTTTGCGTACGTTCGCGACCGCATGTTTTTTGACAATATTATGAAAATTAAAAATCGATAAGCCCCATAATTTACACTAACCAAAGGGCTAAACAAATGCTATCGAAGAGTAAAAAAAAAGTTTCAGGAAACGTTTGTTTTCGATTTTATTTTTTTAATTTATCGCGTACGAACGTACGTTCGCGACTTTGGGAAATGCCCATATACCAGATTGTCAGCCAAAGCAACTGAGACCCGGATGCAGCGGTCGTTGATTTCTATGACAATTGTTTCTTAATAATAATAATATAAAAAGTCTGCTTGGCGAAAGTAAAGTAAAGTACTTTAAGTGAAAAAAAAATATTTAAATTCCGGAGCTTTAATAAATATTTGTAAGTAGCTTAAAGTAATTCAATTTGCTTTGGTGATTTCAATAGCATGACTTCATCTGTAAGTGAGTTATGTTTAATTTCCATCTGAGTAAATCGATTTTAACTTACGATGATTGTACAAGAATATGAATGTGTTTACTGCCAGCTTTATCTTAATCAGTTGCAATGCACGTGACCTCCATTAAGTTCTCATTGTTTGTCTGAAGTTTGCTTTCTTTTTTCTGTGTTTGCTTCTCTGTGAAATCATTGATTGCATTATGCACTCGGCACTTTAATGCTTTCAATATCAATGCACTTTGGCTGGCACTTGAACTGAACTGAACCATTAAGCAAATTACGATGCGAATTCCGAATTCGGAATTTCAAAATGCGAAATGCGAAATGACGCACATTGTTGCAATTTGCAATCTGCCTTAACTAAGAGTGGAAAGAGGTGAAGGGAGAGGGGTGAAGAGGGGAGGAGAGGTGAGAAAGTAGTGTAGGAGGAGCTCAAGGCCAGAAGCACACTTCAATGGTGCAACAAATCAACTGCATCATATGCTCTGCATATGATGATGCAATTTCATGTAGCATCAATTGCGCATTACCATTCAGCATTCAACATCCAGCATCCAGCATCCAACATCCAGCAAACCCCCTCTCTGTTTATCCCTCATCCCTAGACACACACACACACACAAACATTCCATATAAAAGCACTCTCAGATCTCGAATGGGAATACAAAACGATTTTCAATTAGAAAGGATTAAGCGAGGGAAATTGCTGAAGGATTTAAAGCGCAGCAAAGTTATTGAAATGAATTTGAATACTTGGCTCTCTGACGGACTAGATGAATAGAATGCATCGAAATCCAAATGGGGGGGATAGAAACATGCAAAAATATATTGCAATGTTATTGATTTATAAAGCAAAGCACTTGCCAAGCTTAAATACGCTTCGGGCAAAAAGAAGAAATGCAGGAATAAAAAAGAGAAGCAAATCTGTAAGCAAAAAGAACTAAGACACAGCCAATGGCAAATGGCAACAAAAGAGAATCGCAAATGAGGCAAGTCGATGATTGAATTCCCTTTTTCACAAAACTGTAACAAGAATAAATCCCAAACTAGCTGATTGAACTTTTCTTTTATATTCTTTAAAAACAGGTTCATGTGTTCGATCTTTTTGACAATAAGATTCTTAGCTGGCATTTATAATTTATATAATGGCGATTTCGTTGCAGTTTTTTTAAGGACTCGAGTCGCAGGGTTAAATCCCTTTGAATGTGTAGGGCATTCCGTGTTGCAAGTACTATAAAGTGACGCTTTATTATGCAACGTGTAAAACGAGGAAGCTGGAGACAGGAAAGCACGATGTTGCCGATGTTACCCATTGCCATTCCCCAGATATCTATCTCTGGCTCTCACTCTCGTTTCTCCCGCTCGCTCTCTCTCGAAGGGTAACCCTGAGGTTCTTCTTGGTTCTCGACTGGTTGCGCTCTGTGCTCATTGAGTTGCAAATTTCAAATGCACAAAAGTAATGCAACTCATTTAATTTTCACAATATCCTTGTGCTTTGCTGTTGCTGCTACTACTACTGGTTGTAGTGAAGCATATGCCATAGCTGCTGTTTCCTTTCCCTAACATACTACAACTACGTACCCCACTTTTTCTGCGAGTGTGTGTGCTTCCGTTTCCCATACTTGTTACAATGCCTCCTCTCAGTGCCTTTCCCCGCTGTCTCGCTTTGTATCACTCTATGCACAATTGCACACAGCACAGAATATAGAGAAACAAAGCAGCTCCCCAGTTGCTTCCCCGAGCTGCTTTGCTTGCGATGTGAGTTAAGTAAAAATTGGTTCATAGTCTGACTCTCACTTGGTAATATATTTTGCACCATCGACACACACACACGCACACTTACATCCAAGCACACACACACACATATGAAGCAGCATCGAGCCCAGTTGAGAGTCGACGAGACGAGTTCAGTTGAGTCGAGCCGTTTGCCAAGGGTTTTAATGAAATGCGCAACGAATTTTTAGTGTCAGTGGAATTTTCAATTGCTCAAAGCTGTTGTTTTTGCATTTGTATTTGTATTTGCTCTTGTTGTTGCTGCTGCTGCTGCTGTTGTGGCAGTTGCAGTTGCAGTTGCAGTTTATGTTTGCTGAGCCGCTGCCGTTAGGCGCACTGAGCTTTAGAGTTTTGCAGTTTTGTAGTTTGCTAGGCTAAATTATGTTTACTGTTTGGGTTATTCGTTTTACTTCAAACGACTCGTATGAGTATTTAACAGACTGCAGAAAATTCTCTTCTACCCAGTTCGAGTTGCAGTAAAATGAAAATTAAACTGTTGAACACAGGTAAATAAAGGTTTCACCTTTCTTCTTCTCTTCTATGTTTTTACTGCTGCAAACATAAAAGGTTAGACCTCAAAATAGTTGAGAGCAGAAAAGTGCCACAAATGCACAGATGTTTAAAATAGTATTTGCCAAGCAGTATTTTCTTTCGATTTTGTGTATGTTAAATGAAATTGGTTGCAAGTTGAAATGTGTTTGCAGTAAGCAAAATACAAGAAGACATCAAATATTTAACTAATTTAAGTTTGCTCGAACTTTGCTTTTTGCACAGCAAACAAATACCTTATGCTAACATCTAAATTTATTCAAAATAAATACCGTTGAAAAATAAATGTATGCAATGCTTTGAATAATTAATATTTCAAGCTGAATAAGAATTTTGAATCTATCTCTTCCTGTATGTTTTCTAGGGAAAATAAATTATTATTGAAGAAATCTATTTTCTTTTCATTAAATTTGCATTATGGTCCAAATAATTATGATGTTGAATGAGAATCTTCACTCTTTTTATTCTTAAGATATGATTACTACTGTTAACAAATTTTTCAATCAATATTATTGAGTGTTTAGAATCTTCTCTTCATCTCTTCTTGAATCTATACAAAAAATGGAAATTGAATGTTTCCTTTGTTTGCATATTGTAATCAAAGTTTTCCTCTAAGTAATTAATCAATTAACCCTGTACTATATATGTAATATAATAAGTATAACTTATTTTATAGATTTATATTTATACTAACATTCTAACTACTATTTGTATATATTCGTATAACAACTCAAAATAATACCAACAGATTTCTTCAAAACGATATTTACATTTAATATTTAAACCTTCAAATTTAGTACTTGGCTACTTAACTCCAAAATGTATTTGTTCGCTCCACAGTTACTAATAATATAGCACTCAAAATAGCTGCTTGCTGGTTGTGTAACCTGTGCGCTTTATCGCTGCATTAAATGCGGTAACAACTCAGCACAAGCGGGCATAAAAAATTAATTTAAACTAAAAACAACAGGGGCACATCAACTGTGAGAATTTCCCTTACAGCGCCACACACTCTCTCATATAGTTGACAACGAATGTATTCACATTTATTGTAAGTGGGGCAGCAGGTGGCCGCCGTCAAGAAGGAAGAAACCGAGCGAGCAGCGAGCAGCGAGTTAACCCTTTTCCTTTTCCTCTTCATTTTATTTTTTATTTTGTATCTTTGTGTTTTACTCTTTTTTTGCTCTCTTGCAACTTTTACCTTTTGCGTGTTCGTGCTACATTTTTTAATAAAATAATTTTTGCAGCAACACTGTGTGTGTGTGTGTGTGAGTATGAGTGCTTGGCCCAGCGGGCGTTGCAGTGTCAGTTGGAGGCTGCAGCTGGGAGTGAGACTTTTCGAGACGGAATCGGAGTTTGTGTCTCTGTGCTCGGTGCTGCTTCGCTCTCTGTCTCGCTTACCTGATATAAATGTAATCTCGCTGAGCATCATCCAGCGTGCGGCGAAATATAAATGCAACTGCAGATAACGCCCCAGGCGATGATGTAATTTGATTGTCACGTCGCGTGCATGATCCAGCACCTGGTCTGGCATATAGGAGAACTGCACTGGCTCCCCGTTGAACTGTCGTCCGCCAATGCTGAAGAAAACTTTGGCGTGCACAAACACCTGAAAGAGAGAAGCACAAGCACAAGCAAAAGCAGAGAAGAAGATGAGTAACAGTTTGCTGGACAATCCCCAAGCCCCATCGCAAGAGCAAGAGTGTGTGTGACTGCGAACATGTTTATGTATCTGTGAGTGGCATAATAATTAAAGTAATCACATTTATTTTGTTTTTTTACGCGCGAATTGTATTCTCATATTTGTTACCGACTGCTGACAGTATTTCTTTTTTTGGTCAAGCGAGACGCGCCACGGAAGTCTCGAAATAATAAAAAAAGGGAATACGAGTAACGTACGCGAAAGAAAATAATGTAAATAAAATAAACATTTACTTTTGGTCACCCATTGGCTACACTTTGTATTTTATTTTTATTTTGTTTTTTGGGGCCAGCCGGATGTGTAAGTGTTGTCTTTTCCATTTCCCCTTTGCCAATTGCTGAGCTGAGCATGGCTAATGAGTTGTTGTTGACTTGTTGACTTGTCGTCGCCTTTGGCCATTTGTTTTGGAGGTGTTGTGTGGACTTTGTATGTTATGTGGCTAAATGCATTGAATACCAATAGAAAATAGAAAATAGATAAACCTACTATGCTTGTTCTCTGCTAATAAAATAAACAATCGGACTTGCTTTAACAACTCTTTTCACATGCGATTCGAATAAAGACTTAGAGTCGCTTCGAAAAGCTGCTTATATAATTGTATATCAATTGATTTAATCAATTTTATTTACAAATATATCTTTGAGTAAGTTGCATCAACTTTAAAATAAATTTGCTTTAATTGTATTTTAGAATTGATATAAATATATTTGTGTGTAATTTTATATGATTAAGTTTAAGCTAATTTGAAATATCTATCAATTTTAAATATATTTTAGTTAATATAAATAAATGTTGTGGGTTAGATACTTTTTTAAACAAGTTAGAAAGCTCGCTTTAAAACTACGCTTGCAATTCGTTGTTTTTTTTTTGAAAATCTATCCTTTAGTCTCTGAGATCATGGTGTTCATACAAACGGACAGACAGACAGACAGACATTACTAACTTATATCATCTGTTAATACAAATTTTTAAAGAAATCTAATTCAAATCTATTTTGCTTCTGTTAACTTCTATTAAGAGTTACTTGCTTCAATCGAAATCGCTTATTTATTTTGATAATTGTGTTTGTGTTTGCGCTTTAATTGAAGTCGAATGTCTGTTTAATTATGATTTTACATAATTTGCCCGAAAGTTCTTAGCAATTAGTCTCTGGCTGAGAGTTGGAATAATGCGCGTTCGCCAAAAACTATACGCCAAGTATACAAGTTGGTCCTAATCCCACCTGTCAAACTGTGTCTTCAACAAACTTTCTCAGTCCAGCGACAGCAGCAGCAGCAGCAGCTGCATGCAACGGCGGAAGTCAGCCACTTATGGAGACAAACAATCTGAAGAGACTAAGCTCCCCACACTAATTAATAGGACCACACGTAGACAGACAGACACGGCGACGACCTCAGACCCCCACGACAATGTCTTAATCGGGGTTATAAATCTGGGCACGCATTTTAAAGAGTACACAAGGGGCAGCCCCAGAGGGGGTTGGGGGTAGGGGAGGGAAACTCATTAGAAATGCTAAAGACAAAGTCAAACAAGCAGACGCTAACCGACAACACAAGAGCTCAAGGGGCTTATCGAACATCTGACATGTAATGACTTGGACTTGGACTTGGTGTTGGACTTCGTTTGGTGTTGGTGTTGCTGTTGGTGTTGGTGGCGGAGCTGGAGCATCAACTGGGCAGACAGGTGCGGTAAAAGGTGCAGCAACCACACGCGTGTCATAATTAAAACGCAATTAGCATAATTTTAGGCTTATCAATGCATCACAAATGGCATTTTGAGTATTTATGGCACGACTCCAGTAAACTGTCCAGTGCGTTTCCCAGAGCAGAGCCCAGTGCCCCATTCCCCATTCCCTACTCTCGCTCGTTCCTCTTTCGGAAAAAAGTCCACACTAAGTAATTTTATGACTTATGGGGCATTCGGAATGGCGCTGGCCAAAGCCAAATGGTAATGAAAAATCATAAAAATGAGAATTATAGCGAGTGCAAGACGACGACAAACAACGTGGCCAACCACGACGACGACGATGTCGACGACATCGTTGATGCTGTGTAAATTATGGCAACCCATAAACCCAACCCGAGTGGTCACCAGGTACCACATCGTAGTAGATATCCCAACCCAACCCAAGCACAAACCGAAGGCAAAGAGTCGAGTTCAGTTCACGTCGAAATGGCGGCAACAAATCAAAGCCCAAGAAAATTTGTGGTAATTGAAATTTTATGTGCCGTTTGAAGCTGCTGCCAATTGGGTCTGCTTACTTTGTGGTTAATTACGTCAGCGGAATTGCGGTGAAATGCTTAAGACGGTCAGAAAAACTGCGCTATCTAGAGTGGCATCACTAACCGAATCGGAGAAGCTGCATATAAAACTGAGAAGGCAGCCAAAATTTATACAAAAAGCCACATCATAAATTGGTGAGTAAACCGAGGAAATGGAAAATCATCATGAAAACTACTCAGCCATCTAGGAAGTGATAAGAAAGAAGTAAACATAATTGTTGAGTCGATATAGGCGGCAGGTAAAGGAAGAGTTTGAACTAAGCTGTGGGGTATAAAGTAAAATAAAAAGTATTTAAGTAAATGTGGTATAATTAAAACGGACTGAATTAAAACAAGTAAAAAATCAACAATCGAGTCTGGTCGTCCGCTATCCTATATTAAAAACATTCAAAATATATGAAAATATACCAGACATCTCAAAAATATGCTGAATATATTAGAAATATACCTATTATACTTAAAATATATATTTTAAAATTACTAAAAATATGCCCTAGGCTCTAGCTTCAAAATAGTGCTTGCTGATCGAATTTTCACGTCTTGCGGAATTTAAGTGGGCGTGGCATCAAACAGACATACAGACAACCAGGCGGACAGATGACAGGCAGACGCAAATGGCTCTATCGACTCCGTTGTTGATGCTGATCAAAGATAAATTTACTTTGTGCCTGTAGCATATATTTTTTTAAGGGCACAAAGTTATAATATCCTTCCAACCTGATTGTAGCGGGTATAAATACTTAAAAGCTTCATTCATACAAATTAAAATTGAAATGACCATTTTCGTTATATTAATAATATTTATTTAGTTTAAAATATATTTGATAGCACGGATTAGCAGAGCTCAACATTATGTAATGACCTATATATTTATAAAATATTAAGCTTCAATCTATTATGTTCACAATACTTTATACTTTATGTTCATCATACTTCTGTCGGCAATGTCGCTTAGATACATTCAATAAACGCAAAAACATGTTGAACTTATCACCAATTAAAAGCGACATATTAAATGCATAATTATGGCATTCTAATGGCCACAAATGCAGCCTGTTATCTGGCCAAATCGAAATCGAGATTAATTTGACACAAATTTGACAAGAAGGAACAGGAACATGTACAAATATTGTGAAGTGAAGTGAAGTTATCAGAGATAAGATCAAACAGGGCGCATATAAAAAATTATTAAACTGTCGAACGATACTCGAAGCTGTCAGCGAATGAAATTTACAAGAGATTTACGACACAACCATAGAACAAGAAATGCAATCGAATTTTTCAATTGAACATGCATTTTGTGCATTCATGCTTTAATTAAAGATAGTGCTGCTGCTGTACCTTCCAAATACTAGAAAACAATTTTAGAGTTGTTATCAGTCAACAGGCTCATAGCTATCTGAATCTACCAGTTAACACATTGCCGCAACAAATTTGGGTCAATGGACTTGAAAATAGTCTCTGCTCAGTTCAGTTGTGTTCTGTGTAGTTCTGTTCTTTTCCGTTTTATGACCAGATTATGAGCCAACGCAAAGGGAATAGGGAGTGCGTTCCCTTCTCGGGGTAAACAAAAAAAGAACACAGTGCCCAATCATTATATGATTGTTGTACTGCGCTGCGTTGCACATTGTTTACTTTCGATAAAGAGCTCGACGAGCAAGGAAATTGACTATATAATGGTATGCCATATACATATATTCACTCAGATCGCTCGCTCGACTTTAAGTACATACATTTTCAAGTGCCACCTGAGTCAGTTTCGTATCAATTGTGGTTTGTTTAGGTTCGATTTCGTATTTGGTTTGTTTATAAAATTCGTTCGTTGTCGTTGTTTTTTTTTTTTCGTTCGATCATTCGTTCTCGTTTGAATTTATTTTATTACTGCTGCACTGTGGTTGTTGTGGTTGTCGGAACTGTTTAGCATTTATTTGCTCAGTTTGCCGCCGCCAGTTTGTCTGGCTTGTAGCTTGTCTGCGCAGCCGACGAACGGGGGAATGTTGCAGGGGTATGACTATGGGTATGCGGCATGAGGCATGGGAATGGGATTGGGTATGGGAATGAGAATGAGAATGGGAAACGTACCTCATGCAGGCTGTTGATTTTTACGATTTCCAAACAAAAAGGCGCAAACGCACATTGTTTATACTTCATTTTGCTCTGTTGTTATATTTTATTTTTAATGTAGCATTTTATCTGTCCACAAACCAACAGACAGACTGGCAGGCAGACAAACAGACAGACAGTATCGAGACGTATCCACCGCAATTCGAATATTGGCAATAAAAATGTGATGAAATGCAGTTGCACTCATAGCTTGCAGTTGACAGCTATTCGGTTTATGTTATGAATTTATTGACTCACCTGAACATCTTTCGAGAACATGTTATTCGTGTGAATTATGACAGCACTGAAGTTTCGCACAGTCTCAAACTCAAATGTTATTTCCACAGGTCTTCCAAGTAGAGTATCATTGCGCCAACCAATCCATTCGTAGCCTGAATGAAAAGATATTAGCATAGTTAGTTAAAGAATTTTTTAGTTTATTTCATTTAAAGAAAATATGAAGGGGAAATATTGGGATCAAAAAATAAATAATGATATATGTATTAATAACAATTTAGGTAATCTTTGCGTTCTAAGTTTATAATAACCTTTTTTTATTTTAATAGGATAATTATGAAAAATATATCTCAATGATTACATTGTGAGCTTTATGGTAATCTTTAAGGCTAATGATAATATTTAAAAGTATAATATATCTCCAAATCAGGATTGTATTTCTTGCTTTTGTTGATCAATTCTAAGTCAATGATTATTTCAACAAAACAAAATACAAATCTTCATTATTATTTTCCCCTGCTTTTAATATATTAACCTATTTCAGTATAAATCACTGATCAGAAATTTTAAAGTCTTACTAATTAAACTGGATTTAATTTACACTAAAATCTTAACACCAATATAAAGTTGCCACTGCTTTAAAGATCTCTTTTTCATTTGGCGGAAGCTCGTTAACTATATTCCACTCACTGTGTACAAAACTAGACTGCATTTGATTTACTCAAAGCACAAGTACTGACTGTAATCTCCATAAGATATGCTATCCAACTAGTCTTAGTCGAGGCTAAGCTCAATTTTATGTGACATTTATGTGCGGCAACAACTTGTAAAGCAGCACAAAACAACTGCAATGCAATGCTCTTTGGACTGAAATACTTTATGTGGCTAATAACGGCTTTTGATCTCGACCGTTTGTTGTTCGCATTCTGTTTTTTACCTTTACCAAAGCCATTGATGTCCATGCGAAAGTTATCCTTGCCACGTTGTCCGTCCACCAACTGGCCAAGACCGTTGACAAAGCGATCGGCTTGTTCTTGGCCATCGTAGGTCTTATCGGACAGATCGATTTCCATGCCACGCTGAACACCTTTTGGAATGCTGTAGGCGACAATGCCCTCTGCAAAGAATGAGAGAAGTCAGTTAAACGAGTTAGTGAAAGGCAAAATGTGGCATATGTGTATCAACAGCACAATTTAATATGCTACTAAGGCGATTTGTGGCATCATATTTTATAGTTTTCCATACCATTCGCTACTCGTAATTATAATCCTAGTTTATGGTCGCTGACTCATGTTCGAATTGCCTCGGAAAAGTGCGCGATAAATTCAACTAAAAGCTGCAAATTAAACTCAAACCTCTAATAATAAAACAATGACAGAGACTAACGAACTTTTTGCTTGAGGACATAAATCCAAAAGAAAGTCATCGAGCGAAGACGGAAGTGCATGTTAACACAATAAATTTGTTACTCTTTTAAAGGGTTTCGACTTTTCACTTTGGTATATTTTTGAAATTGAGGAAATTGTTAATAATGCCTGGGATGTAGATAAGCTAATGCAGCAACATGAACTTATTTAACTTTTAAGAAATATTCGCCAGAGTATCACGTCTTCGATTAGTTTACAAATTGTTCAACTTTCCAGTTTGGTTGCAGCTAAAAGATACTTTAGCTGTTTGCAAGCCGCAGGCAACGAACAAGTGCGACCATCACGCTGGGTGTGGAGCGGTGGGAGAGGGAGGGAATGTTGGCTATAATTCACGACTATGCTTGGACCACTTACCTTCCCAGGCACAGCCAACGATCTCGGCGCGCAGGCAGACGGTGCGATCGTATTGGCTGTAGGGATAGATGCGCACCTTGGACGCAAAGATGCTGGGCTGCAAAACGTTCTCCACCTCGCTGTAGGTGTTTATATTGCCGGGAAGTATCTGTAACGAAGCAACGAATACGAAAATAAAACGTTATTAATGCACCAGCTGTGTGTGGGTGGGGGAATTTGAGTGTTCGTTGTTGTATTTTGTTTTGTATTTTGGCCGAAAAAACAAAAGCGTTCAAATTGATTTTCTTTGGCTTGCACACAATAAATCGATGGAACGGCAAAAGGGGTTCGGTTCGGTACGGTTCGGTATATTGCATCTTTACTCTGCTTCGACAGCGCTAGAGAGAGAGGGAGAGAAAGACACCTACGCAATTCTCGTTTCTCGCACGTAAATTGTTCAGCCTAAAGATGTAGATACATTTTGTATCTGTTTGTGGCCCGCGGTTAAATGCGATGCTTATCGCTGTCCCAGCCCCAGCCCCAGAGTCCGTGATTAATGTGCGAAGTAAGAGAGAGGTTTGGCACTGCGGCATTCTCGAATTCTCGAATTCTAGCATTCTCACCTCTTTGCCCTGTATGCTCTTCCAGCGCAGCCATTTCTCAAAGCCCGGCCTCCAATATTCCAACACATAGGCCTCGGTATACTCCTGGCCCTGACCTTTGCCAAAGCGTCCCTGGGTGCGTATGGCGCTGACCAAATGCACCTGCAGCAGATCAATTTGCAGATACTCCTTGAGGCCCCGTGAGACCATGTGCTTCGGGCACCAAGCACCTCCGTTGTTGTCCACTTTGAGTCTGCAATGAAGAAAACATATTCTAAATGTTAATAACATATCAATTTTATTGATTAATTACATTTAAAATTCCTATTCTGATATACAGAATTTTTCTCTTTTTTTTTTAAATATTTATTTATTGAAGTAAATTTATGATGAAACTAAGTAACAAATAGATAAAGCTAGAGTCAAGCTTTTTGATACTTTTGTTTGGCTATGATTGGATAAAAAGTGCAGATGTTATGAAAGAAATATTTTTATAAGGTAAAGCAAAGCTACTGCAATCGGTTCTTCGATGCCTTGGTTGACAAGCTAGTAAAATTTGTATTCTATGGTATATTTTCAAAGTAAGAGTATATCGATATAGCAATTATAGCCAATGTCTTATTTTAGTATTTTTTCGGAAAGATAATTTGGTAAATTTCAAGAATAACACCGCACATTTTGTTCCTTTTTATAGTAAACTATTCTTTTAGATTATTTACAAATATATATTTCATATATTTATTTCATAAATCATGGACTTTTTTTTTGTGTATATCTATATCTATATTCTCTGTTGTATAATGAAGAAATATATTATTTAATTTAATTGGTAGCTAGGAAAAATATATGTAAATATATAAATAATTATACTAATTCTCTAAAGTCAATATCACGTTACAGAGCTTCCTTTCTTTTTTCTATAAAAAAATTAATAAATATTGCATTTTTGTTACTTGTTTTCTTTTACTGTTCATTTAAAATATATTCATTTTGCATGCCATGATATATATTTTTTTAAGCTCATGTACATTTATATTTATCTTTAAATATTTGCATTTATTGCACTGCTTTATTTTATATTTTTTTCCGCTTTGCACTTGTTAAGTTTAATGACTAAATATTTATTGTAATTGATACAAGTGTCGCTTTGGTTTCTAGCAAACTTGACATTTATTTTTTTGCAACGTTTATTATTAACAATATTGATCAATAATTAATCTGTATTGCATTGATTGACTCAATGCATGACTGCGCCCACTTGACTTGTAATGGCCCAATGCGTATTTATTGTCAATTTGCTTTTCTTTTTTTTTTCCGGTCGTTTTTCTTTTTTTTTGGTAAATTGCTATTGATTTGATTTCCCTTTTTGCGATTGCCCACACATGCAATATGGTTAAGTTTTTTCCCACTTATTCGAGTTGGCGTTAATTATTTAATGAAATTAATTTTTTACGTTTTACGTTTTATTCTGCTGTCGAATGTGTCTGTAATTGAGCTGCACTGCAGTCGAGTGCAATGGCTGCTTGTAATTAAATGTCGTTAACTGTGCGTCGACATCAATGAGAAGCATCAACAACAAACACACTGATTGCGAACTGTTTTCGCCCACACAAGGTGCAAATTATATGCAACACGAGTAATATAAAAACGACAATTATTAAATTAATATATAGAGCAGAAGGCAGCGACTATTTCATTCGTATTTCATTAGTTGCCGCAACTAAAAACTTGATTAATAAGAACGCACAGATTCCACTAAAATATTATAATTACTTAACGTTTAACGTCACAATAAATCAAAATTAAATTTTTAATAAACACACATTTGAGTTGTCAAACTATTTGCGTTTGTTCAATTATTATTGGCTAATTTGCATGTTCACTTTACTGCAAAAGCAAATCAAACAGTATGCGATTATTTATTTAATACAACTTTTTCATATGTGTGTCATGTCGTCAATGAAATAATTTTTCAATCTCTATTTTTTTCTAACGCCTAATTTATGAACTATTTGGTAAAACGTCGGAGGCAGTTTGGCAGTTTTCACTTTCGGTTTCCTTCAACAAAAATAAAAAAGAAAACAAGCGAAAAATAACAAAGTTCGCCACATGCTGCATTGTGCTCTATAAAACTTTTGGCTGTGGGAAAATAGAAAACCAACTCAATTCAACTTAACTCGACTCAACTCGAAAACTCAAACGCCAACTTTTTCGCCAAAACTCAAAAAATGCAACTGCAATGCGACAATTTCTTTATGCACAAGTGTGTGTGTGTGTGTGTGTGTGTGTGCGTGTAGCATACGTTATATGTTCATATTCATATTTTATCTAGTTTATAGTTGGTTTGTATTAGAATTGCAGAAGCCAGAAGCAGAGCAGGGAAAGTGGCTGTAAAGAGAGGGGAGCCAAGGGACCAAAGAGCAGTAAATCATGCAAGTTATTGACTCATGCAAAGTCATTTAAACAATTTGCACTGTTTGCCATGGACTACAGAATAAAGTCATAAATAGATAGAGGCAGAGATAGTCATATACTCTTTCTCTCTTTATATATGCCACCAGTTGGGGGAATTTGCCATAGCAAAACGTATTTACTTATGCAACATGTTGTTTGCATGCGCATTTTATTGTTGCCCCACTTTTGTGCTGTTGCAAATCTCTATTAAAAAAAGTTTGCTGAAAGAAATTGTTTCGTATGCATCATTCTATTGTGTTTACTCAGGGTAAAATGCAATAATCCACTTTAAGAATTATTGGCAAATAATTACTTTGTGTTTACTTTCAAGCTTATTATAAGTTTCATGACGATTCTTTACACATATTTGCTTATTTGTTTATTCTTTTATTTGTATGATAAATTATTTGTTATATAAATGTAATATTTTTGAAAAATTCTTAGATAATATTTTAATATTGTTTCCAGTATTTATTCGATTTATTTGAACATTTTTTAGGTAGTGCCAATACAATAGTTATGTATATCTCTTTAAAAATACGAATTTATCGGAAAAGCAAAAATTTAATTGAAATGTATATAAACTGTCAATCACTCAGACAATTGATGAATCTATCAGCTAAAGAAATTAATTGATGCGTCGAATAACTTTTATTCGTCGAGGTCATTCTACTTTTTTTACTTCACTCAATTGAATTTTATTTTCTTATTTAACTTATTTATTGAATTCTGCATTTACTTTTATTTAATTTGTGTTCAATTTCATTTTAACATTTCAATGTGACTTATTTATTTTACTGAATCATAAAGTAATTTTTAATCGTCGACGTTATTCGACATTTTTACTTATCTTAATTGAAGTAAATTTTATGGTCATGAACTAAATTTTATTGGGCGAACTAAATTTAAACTATTTTATTTGATTTATCAAATTTGGTTTGTCTAATTTACTTTTATTTTTTTTGTGACTTACTTCATTGTAACATTTTTTTTACCTGTATTTATTTAACATTATTTTATTATTTGGTTATATATTTTATTTAATGAATTTGTGTTAAATTTCAATCAGACTCATTTATGTTACAGTATTTTATTAAATGAAAGAGTTCTGTTTTATATTTCATCTTTTTGCTTACTAGAGTATTTATTTAAATGAATTTCCTTTATTTCGATTGTGTTTAAGCACACCCATTTATAAATCATTATTTTCCTCTTCTCCAGTATTCCCTAACCATATATTATCTTCGTTTAAATGCTACTGTTTTCTGTGTGCCATTTTCTATTCTGCTCATCAGTAGTTTTTCATAATCACAACGCTCCCGACGGCAGTCTCAGCTAATCGACAATCTAATAAAAAACTTCAGCTGCTAATTAACTGCTGCAACAGTAGCAGCTTTGTTGTTGTCGTTGTTATTGTTGTTGCTGTTGTTGTAACTCTGTAGCAGTAACATCAACACCAACAGCAACAGAAACATCAACATCAACACTGGCCGCAACAGCAGTTGCCTCGTTCTGTTGAAATTGCTACAAATTTTCCACATGGCAGATGCCACACAAACATATATGAACACTTTACGCTGATGCAGTGGGAAGGTGTGGATGGAGGGGAGGGGAAGGGAGGCTGGAGAGGCAGCTTTAGGGTATTTCTACTGAAGTCAACTCGCACATATCCCGTCCTGACCTACATTATGCTCTGGCTTTGGTTCCTGGTCTGCTTCATCTCTGAAGCACATACAATTTTTTCTGTGTGTGTGTGTGTGTAACTATCTGTGCCATATTTTTTTGCTGCCACTGTGCGCCATTTTTTCCGCTATTTACGTTAATCGCGGTTTACAACACGTCGAGACAGCAGGCCGAGTACCAAAAGGGAGCACAACTCATATGCAAAATAGGCAGAGGAAAGCCAGAGGCAGCAGCTCGACGGCCTGCCTCGCCTTTTCTCCGTTTTCCCTTTCCCTCCTTTCCTCAGTCTCTCATTCCCTCATGAGCCTTGAGGCTGTTTTTTCTGCCAAGCTCTCGTTGTTGGTTTGCCTATTTGCGAGTGTATGGCGACTTTTCTACATTAATATCAATTCTGTTGTCATAAGTCCAATGAGATGTGACCCGCTCTGCGACTTTGGGGACTTGACATTTTTACTCTTTCTCTTATTTTGCTTCACCTGTCAAATGGATGCCATAACATTGTTATTCCACTTGCCAATTTATCGATTTTTATTTAAAGTTTATATGTCGCATAATTGGTGTTTAACTTTTGTTAAAGTCTATTCAAATTTGTACTTCATAGCAAATGAAAAGAGCATCTCCCATTCGCTATGAATCATGTTTTCTTTTGCCTTCTCTCCATCATTTCGTGTCGCTCCGGTTACAGCCGTTTATAACCGCTAACATATGGGTCACCTGGGATGGCATTTTAGCATCATTTGCATGACAAGACTGCAAATGTTTTCTCAATGCGCATTCAAATTGGGCAAATAATGGGCGATGACATAAGGCAAAGAGGGGACTTTTAAGGGGACCGAAGTGAAGCAGTATTCGGTCATGCCGAATGCCTAAAAGCCTGCTCCACTTCTCTCGACTGTATAATGCCGGTCGTAAAGTGTGCTTCCTTGCTTGCTTGCGCCTCGGATGAGTCACCTATATATATTCGTTTTGGAATTGGAAGCATCATCAGCTTTACATTGCAATGCAGCTTCAAGTCCGTTCATTAGCTTCGTTTTAAGTATTGCCACGATGAGAGGATGCTCTTGGTACCTTTGCCTATTCTCATTTAATACTAACGAGCCAGAGATACTTGGATACTTATATTGCTGCTTATAAAACACCCGAAACTTTTGCCCACGTTTTCACCTATTTCTTGTGGCAGTGTAACCAAGTCTGCCCGCCATAAAAGTGCGCAATGCAAACGACTGCGAAATGTGCCGTGCGAAAATTTTATGTTGCCAAAAAAGAAAAACAACTTCAAGTAATTGCGACTGTGAAATACCCAGCAAAGAACGTAATATGGAAGTATATATATTGTCTCTATTTTAGCAGACAATATTTTCATGTATTATCGTAAATTTAAAATATATTTTAAAATAAGTTTTCGTCATAAAAATATACTAGCAATACTTTTAAGTATTATAGTCAATTTTAAATTAATATAAGTAGTAACTTTTCTTAAATAATTATTTAGAAAGAGTTGTGTGGCATTATTGTAGGTATTACTTTAATCAATTGATTATTTAAAATATGTTTAATATTTAAAACACTTCAAGTGTCAGCTAAACAAAAAACAGGGTATGGAAATATTCTCACTTTTGCTTTGGTTCTTAAGTCTTTGCTGCTGAGGTTTCGTTTTATAGCAAATTGTTGCATTCTTCGTGGTGCTTTTGACACGCTGTCTGTGTATGTGTGTGTGTGTTTGTGTGTGCTTCCTGTGTTGCATACTTTGGGGCGTTATGGTCAGTTGCAAGTAGCAGAAGAAGCGGCAGGAAATGGCACCTAGCACCACTTTTATTTAGGCAAAGCTACTAAAATATGCCATAAAAGCCTGCAGCTATCGCATAACTGCAGCGCACCAACACAACTTAGTGGACATAATGTTGCATTTGCAAACACACACACACACATACACACACATACACACACTTACATGCATATACAGGGAGAGATACAGTTAGTTGGCAGGCAAAGTCTAACTAGGTCTTGGGTTACTTTATGCGGCCAAGCTCTGCCTGGAACGGCTGTAAACGTGGCTGAAATTAGAGCCAACCAGCAGATACAAACACACACACACACACATACACACATACATACATACTAACACTCACACAGATACAAGTGCGAGTACATTTATGGGGTACTGGGTCCCGGACTGTGGCAAAGTTCTGCTCGTTTTTAATATAAATTCATGTCGCTTTCACTTGTGTGTTGTGGCCTTACACACATTTATTTAGATAATTATGAAAATATATGCATGAATATGTGGCAGCGTTATGTGGCACGTAACAAGGGCTGCGATAGATACACAAACATATACGTTTATGTGGGTGGGACAACTGGGTGGCAGGATCAATGGCCAGTGCAAAAGAGCAGCTGCTGCTGCTGCTGTAGCTAGTGTAGTATTAAAATGTTAGCACATGTTGATAATATTGGAAAACTCGAGCCAACTTTTTCAATGCTGATAAATTAGAATATGTTGTAAAGTATGATATAACTTTGTAAACATTACTCGAAACGGAGAACGAGTATTTAAGCTGTGGGAATCAGTTTTAAATTTAACATTTGAAATGCATTTATGAATTTAAAGTCTTAAATTTGCATTTCTGTTTAAATAACAAGAAACTAATTAATGTAAATGACAAATTAATTAAAATGGTATTCATTTTCTTTAAATTGTTAACAAAAATTTCAGTTTACTCATAATAATACTTTATTTATTTTATTTAAACTTTCAAATGTTGCAAGAAACAACTTTAAGTTAAACCAGGATTTATAAATTGAAATACAAGTATTCGATTTTTATTTATTTTTATTTAAATATCAAGTAACAAACTAAAATAAATGGAATTAAATATTTTTTATTTGTTTGCCTTTCGAATAAAAATAAAATATAAATACAATATTTGTTTATTAAGTTTTATTTGAATTTTGACATGGAGTATTAAACTATTTTGGGCTTAACAATGATATATGATAAGTAACAATAAAAGACAATTGACATTTAATCTAATGAATAGTTTGATGACTTATAAGTTTTAACATTTGTGCTAACAACTATATTTTAATAATAAGTAACCATCAAAATATTTTGTATAAATGTGTTTTGATTATTTTTCTAACATTTGAAAATTAAATATAAACGCCTAGGTTAAGTTTTATTTAAATACTTACTTATAAACTTCAATTTTACTGCCCAGTTAAAGAAATATTCAAGCATATTTGCAGTTGTCTTTGGCACCCGAATCCCACTTCATTATCGCACTATCATGCATATTTAAATGGCTCTTATTGTGTATTATGTATTGTGTACTGTGCTTTGGTGTATAGCCTGCTAATTTGGCCATTTACTTCATTTGAATGCAGTGAATATTTGGGTCCATTATTTATTTAAATGCTCTTATACAATGCGTATCTAAATTTCAAGTCTTTTGCCTTATTTATTGTGCGTTTTGCTCTATGCAGAATCTAATTTGCATATGCTTTTTTGGCAAAATGGACTAGAAACCCCGTTTGTAGCTTAGGTGCCCAATTGGTTTGTTGTGCTAAGCACAATGCAAACTTCCCCAGAGTAAGTCGACCCTTTTTTTTCTTCCAACTCTCTGCAAGAGATAGAAGACTTTGGCCCTAGGCTGATATGTGTATATACTATATACATATACATAACATATATCTATTCCGTTTCACTTAAGCATTTTTTTTGTGTGATTTTGATTTTGCTCTGAATTTACGTATCCTTTTTGCTGTGCATTGGGGCACAAATATGTGATATGAGAAGGTGTAGGAGTCTTTATCAAGTTTCGTTTGCAGCTTGTTTGCTAGATGTTTTCTTATTTTTAATGAGGTTGTCTAGATTTCTATTTGGGGCTAGCCCCTTTAAGAATAGCATGTAATGGGCGGGGGGCAGAAAGGATTCCAAAAATATGCTACAGTTTATAGCGTAAAAAGTTAAGCTGATTTGCAGTGAATGAAGTTCGTTTGGTTGGCCAACTTAACTTCTGCCCTGTGCTGAACGGGGTTCGCTCATTCGTTCGTTGGGTCCGAGACAAAACTTAAGCAGCTTACACGTTTGAGTATACTCATACTGATACTCATACTCGTGTATTCTCGCATTCGCATTCACAGTTGAGACGCACATATGTTTGAGTGGCCCTAACATGCTGGGGGGCTTCTGCTTCTGCTTTTGCCTAATAAGTAGCACACAGCTTGGCAGAAGAAGAAATGAAGAAGGGTTTGACAATCTCATTGCTTTGCTTATGGCACGTGTGGCAAGTGGAAGAAAAACACAGGTGACGGTAAAATATTTGCGTTTTCAATTTCACGTATCTGTGTCCAAGTTTGTCTTCTCTCTCTCGCTTTTCTTTCTCTTTTAGTTACCCTTTCCCAACACATATTTATTTTTCATTTAATTTCCAATTTTTCTTTCGTCGTTTTTAATGGCACTTGATGCAATTAAAATGCCAAGGCAACGGCTCAACTCCATCTCTCTCAGGCAATCTCTTCCTCCTTGCTTCTCCCTTCCCTTTTATCAGCCAGCGGCTTGTAAGCTACTAAAAATTATTTTTTACGATTGTCATAAAGACGTCGCCGCCAACGTTTTGTAAAGAGCACCTCTTACCTCTTCCTTTTTCCCTTTCATCCGTACCAAAACAATGGCTGAAGCTTTTGTTTCTATCGCTCAACACACACACACATATACACACACCCACACATATACACAGCAGCCGGAATAGCGCCATCTAGCGTCTGACGGCATCAGTTCGTTGAGTTTTTAATTAAATTGTTGTTTTTTTGCTTTTTTTGCACGCTTGCTCTTTACCAAAATATTATGCTTAGCTTGAAGAGTTTGAGTTTGAGTTTGAGTTTGAATTTCAGAGTTTGAGCCAAGCCAAGTTAAGAATTCACAATGAATCCTTTAACGAATTCATTTTTAGCCCCAAAACGAGCGTCAGCTGCCTTTAATTGCCTGTTGCCACGTACCTACAGAGCCATTACAATGAATGGCACCCAAATAGATTGACATTGAATTGTTTTCCAAGTTGCCCCGCAAGCAATTTAAGTCTTAAAGAAATGCCATGCGAATTTAAAGTGATGGTGGAAGAATATTCAAGTCCATTAAATTTTTTACGTCCTTTAATAATATACAGACAAAAATCCTAAAATCAAGATATGGATACAAGTATTGAAACTAAAAAAATCTTGTATTATTAAAAAAATAAGATGCAATGAAAAAACTTAATTATATTATATGCCATTTACTAAAACATGAGTAAAAAAAATTTAATAAAAAAAAAATAAAATCAAATGTGATCTGTTGAAAAAAGAAAAAACAAAATTAGTAAAATAGAAACATTATTTAATAAAATTGAACAGAAAATATATAATTATGAATTAAAATATTACCGAGTCAAATTTAATTAAAATTAATCCTAATAATTTGCAACAAATAAATTAAAAATTTAGTTTTCTATAGCTTTATTTATATTTAATTGCTTTATTTAATTTAATCCAAATTTTTTTATATAATTTGTGAATACATTCGAATATACTAAATATTAAGCATAGTATTGACATTTTTTCTTTTATCGATTCAATTGTTATATAAAAAAGTAAAACCCTTTTTGTTTGTATACATAAAATTTAAATGGTGTGTCTTTTTATTCCACAATATTAAAAGTGAATTGAACCTTCACTTATATTCGTGACTTAATCGATTCAACTTGCGCTGTAAAAGTCATTTAAGTTTCAATCATTTTCATTTCTGCGGACTTCATTTCCCTGACAGACTTTCTTCTTTCGCGCAAATGGCAGTTGTCTGTCAGTCAGAATGAAATTCTTCCATCAGTTGTACTGTCAAGAATATCCAAATATGACAAAACCATTAAAACAAAAAGTCAGGCGCGACCTACTGAAGGCGTGTGACCTCAAAGAAGGCTCGAAGGAGGAGGAGGAGGAGGAAAAGGAGGGGAACTGCAAAGCCACAGCAGAGTGAAATCCGAATAGAACGGAACTGCGGAGGACACGTAGCAACAAAAGATGACTTTGTCACAGTTATTGCGCCTCGACAATAATGACTTAAGAAAGCTGCAACAACAAACATGACGTGGCAAGGCAAAGGAAAAGCCAAAGGAAAAGCCAAAGCCGACATGCAACTAGCTGAGCCGAGAGAGATAGAGAGAAAGAGAGAGAGTGAGTGAAAGAAAAACAGCTGCCAAAAAGAAAAGTAAATGGAAAATGGAGAAATGGAAAATGACATGTTGGGGACAAGTTTCGCTTCAGTTTGCGATTGCGATTGCGTTTGCGTTTTCGTTTGCCCAACAGGCCGCAAGAATATAAAAGCATACAATTCAAAATGCCGGCAACACTTTAGAAGAAGCCAACCAAACAACAACCAAGAAGACAACAGAAGCCAACGAGACAGTCACAGACATTGCATGAAAAACTGGGAGACTGGGAAACTGGGAATGGGGAGGGAATGAAAATGAAAACTGCAAAAGAGTTTTTGCATTTTGTGTGCCATTGTGTCAAGTGGAAATTGTGCGAAGGCGACGCTGGCGAAAACCTAGAAAAATGGCAAACACGCCGCGCGATGCGATGCGATGACAACGGCAAAAGATGACAATAAAAATGGTGGCTCTGCCTTCCTAGAAGGAATGAGCGAGAGAGAGCCAATGCAAGAAAAACAACAACAACAACAACAGGAAAGTCAACGGCTTTAAGCTCAATAGAAAATATGGAAAAGCAAAATGGCGACAGCTGACTGAGAAAAAGAAGAAGAATGAGAGCAAGAGCGAGAGACGAGTTGAGGTAATGGCCATTAGCGTTTTATGGCACAGCCCAAGAAATCGATAAAAGACGCACATGGCTTTTGTTGTTATCCTTGCAATACCCTCTACAAGTTGTAAATAATTAAAGGTAGTAAAACTTGTTGGTGGTGTAAAAATACACGAAGAAATGCCTCTAAAATATTCCAAAATATATTTATATTTCTTTTATTTAATTTGTATACAATTTTCTCTCCACTTAAATAAGGAATGAAAATAAAAGATAGGCACCATTTTTTTGTAATACAGGATATTTCGCAGTCGCGACACCCCGCTTTAAGCACCCTGACTTGCTGTTCTTTATTGTGTTCGCCTCGCATGCAATTTGCGTTGTGCAAGGGTTAACGCCAGTTTCAGCCTCAGTTTCAGTCTCGCTCTCTCTGGCAGAGCTTTAGCCTCTGCTTGCGTTTTTGTTTTTACTGTAATCATAAAAGCATAACACAAAAGCCATTATGTGCCATGAGCCCAACCCAAGGCAAGGACTAGAAGATAAAACTAAGGCAGCCTTTAATATGTGTTCTACACGGACAGTTAACGAACAACGAGAATCGTATTCTGCAGGCACAAATATGAAAGAGAAAGTAACCCATGGCATATGCATTTTAAAGGCCCTACTTACTGAACCTTACAATGCAAATTTTGCAGATTAAAGTTAGCATATCGTTAGTTTGTAGAGGCAATCTAAAGAAACTAGTTTCTGACATGTCTTTCAAGCTTGTATTACACCCAATTCACTTAATGTTATCTAGTAACATATTTGCAGTTCAGCAAGTTACTTTAAAAACTCTTTTACTTTTATAAGAAATTCTTTTGAGAACAGTCAAATACTCTTCTATATTTCGAAATTTTATTCTATTCTAAATTTTATATATTTTGCTTTGTCATCTCTGCTATTAGAAACACGTGACGTTTGTAGTAGGATAGTGTCTAGACATTGATAACCTATAAATATATGGTAATAATAAAAAAGCTTAGTTAGTGACATCTCTTTAAATTTTGTAATAAATACATTTTAACTTAAAGTATGTTTTAAGTTCCATATACTCTTCCCCTAAATTAGGATCTCTGTATATGTTGAGGCTTCATTCTTATCTCTTTAACTATTGTGTTGATTTATCTTTGATAACCCATTAATATATAATAATAACTTAGTTCAATTCACTTACTATAAGCCATACCATATTCACAGCTAAGTTAGTTGCAACTTCTCTCCCTCAATCTGAAACTCTTTCAGTTAACTTTTTATATTTCAAAATTCTTTTCTATTGTTTTATCTATAGTGTTGCTTTCTGAACTTTGTCGCTTCTGCTTTTAGAAATACCAACACGCAGTAAGCTGACTATATTTAGATGTTGTTTAGAGATTGACTTAACCTTGATAACCCATGCATCATCAGTTTCAGTCATAACCCTATCTACACTTCACAGTCGCACTTCAGCAAGTGCCTTGAGCAACTGTTGCCTATTCGCACGTATTTTCTAATCTTGCATTCTCCACACAACAACGCCTATTTAATCTAGAGAGTACCGCTACAGCTGCCCAAATATTAACCGCCTCTTGTGGCATTTTTCTCGACCCGAAGCCCAACCCTAACGTCACTCTTGATTCAACAAAAATAGACAAGAAGCTGTAACTGTTTTGTTTTTTTGTTTTTTTTTTCCGTTCGTTTTTCCATCGCTTGCCCCAAAGTAGCAGTTGCAGTTGTCGCAGTGAAAACGTTTTGAGCAAATAGCCCAACTCTACAGCTATGCGTAGGCAAATAGCCAGCGATACAAGATACGAGATACAAGATCCAAGATCCGACTAGACCCAGCCCTCGCCAGTCGATTGAGTTGTACAGAGCTCAGGGGTCGGACTCGGTCGCATTGTTGTCGTCTACACATGCGCAGTCTTCATAGCCTTAGTCTTCTTGTTGGCCACTTGTCAACTTGTCTTCTGTTTGTTTGCCTTTCAATTACCGCAGCAAACATTTCCACGGTATTTGCTCTGGCTATCTACATTTACCATAACTAGCATTGCCAAAGGTTTAACTGCTGTCGCATCAGCCGCTTCTGCTTCTACTGCCGCTTCTCGTTACGCATGCGCGCCACACAATTTGCTGCCTGAAAGCGTCTCAATTGTCTGTTGACCTGTGGACGGGGTATAGATCAGGGACTGAGGAGGGGGACCTGACCGTTTAGCAGCTGATTCGCATTTATTGGGAAATAGTTTAACGGGGTATTATAAAAGATATCTTGGCAATTTTAAGAGAAAAGGAAATAAAATTATGGAATCCAGTGATTTGGGAATTGTTTAAGATTAAAAGACAATTTACCTAAAAAGATTAAATTGTAGTTAAGGGATCAGTACAATAACTCTAGTATAGGTATATTGACATTTGCTAGTCTGTAGTTGAAGTATACCTTGCCAGTGTCTGGCGTTAAAGAGTCATGGAACTTGGCATATACGTAAACTTCTACCAATTGGATATATGGGATGCTTTTCTTATATACGTATGATGATGCAAATTTGTATTTTAGTTGGGTTCCTGTTTAGATATCAGCATTATGAAATTTTTCTTTGCATTTTAATGCAGAAGCTCTATTGTTTTATAAAGAACACTTCACTTTGCGAATACTTTCTATGAACATCTATACATCAAATATGATTAACAATTTATATACCCGCTACCCATAGGGCTTTCAAAGCTTAGTGTTTGCTGGAAATTTATTTAACAGGCAGAAGGAGATTCCCATGGGCTTCAATAGCACAGACGATGTATCCATATGCGTTTGTTCGTCTATCTGTCTTTCTGTCTGTCTATATAAGAACCTAAATCTCAAAAGCTATAAGAGATAGTGATATAATTTTTGTCCACTCTTGCTAGTTTGTGTGCAGATCATTTTTGATTTAAATTTTTGATATGCCCAATTCATACAATACTTACTAATGTGGATTACAATCGAATAAAAATTATAGAAATTATTCAAGAAATACTTTGTATGAACAAAAACGCCTGCTATCGAGTCATAGTTGCTTTGCTTGGCAATCTGGTATGTTTAATTATCTTTCGTATAGTTTGAATATAGTAATATATTAATATAAAATAATAAAGTCGTTGGTATATTCTAGTATTACAGGTGTATTGATTTGATATATTTTAAGAGTAATATCGCATTGTTGTGTGAATATTCAAAATGGGTAGCGGGTATCTCAAAGTCGAGCACAATAATTCTCTAGTTAAGTCACTTTCCTTCTTAAGAGATGGATTCATTTGTATTTGTCATTCAATTCTGATGAATTTATTGACTTGGCAATATTTCTAAAATATAAAATAAATTTTTCTTTTAAACATTACGATTACTAAATCCATCTTACCCATATCATTCTAATCTTCTATATCAATGATTATTATATCTTGTATATCACAACTTTTTAATGTGAATTGGATTTCTTTTTTAAAAATTAGTATAACCAAATGCTTCTTATCTTCTTTACCAGTGATTTTTAGCTGTAATATAAATTCACTTTTTTTGCATTTCCAGGTAAGAGAGCTTTCATCTAATGCGGCACTCAGTTGACGTTGTAATTTTCTTGGAATTTTCCTGTACACACCCATACTTTGAGTCTACACAAGAGCTTGTCTACTCATCTCTATATTTGTACTTGAGTTTGTAAGAGCATAAGAATGTAAGCATCGGCATGCGAAGAAGCTGGCAGCTTGACAAAATTTAATAAGAAATAACCCAAGGTGTGCGTTTTTAATAAATGAAATTAATAAAACATGTTTTATGTGAAGACAGCATAGTTGCTGCTTCGAGTTCCAAGCTCCAAGTTTCCTTCAATTAAGTGGGAAGAAAATTGTTTTAAAATGGTAAAAGATGGCTATAAATTTTGTAAGAACCCAAATCAATGCCAAGGCAACATGAAATGAATGAAATAATGTGTGGCAATGAAGAAATTCAATAAAATGTTATAAATAATTCAATAAGCAAGCAAATTTATGTATTTGCCGGGTCATATTGGGGTAATCAATGTAAGAAAAATGCCAAACCGTTATCAAAGTTCGAATTGGTCGAGGCGTAGAGAGTAACATTAAATCATAAAAATTGACTCATTTGTAACATAAAAAGCACATTAACACATTACGCAGCGTGTGAACGTGGAGAAGAGTGCGAAGAGGGGGCCGAAGTTTGATACTGCTGACAGCTGAAGCGAAACGAAACAGAACGAAATGAAACGAAACGAAAGCCAAGTCGAAAACGCTGGCAACGAAATCGAAATCCAATGCGCACAAGTGCCACACAGAACTAGCAATAAGAGCAAAGCACAAGCAAAAAGATACAGATACGCACACACACACACATACACACGCGCACCCACACACACAGAGCGCGAGATACGGATACATGGTTCTACGCAGAGAGCAATCAATTCAAGCGTGGCAATGTGGAGATGGAGTAAAGCAAAACCAAATCAAACATTAATGCAATAAAATGGAAAACGCGTTAACAACAATTGCTTCAGTGGCCAAAAGCTGGCAGCTGGCTGAACATTTCCAGCCGTAATCAGCACGTGACGTGCCCTGCGCCTAAAAGTAGACTATGCTAAAAGCGAAAATCAATGCCACAGACAGACACTGCGACTCCACACGGGCAGACTGGCAACGATTAAGTGAGCGACAGCCACAGACAAACCAAGGAAAGCAGAAAAAAACACACAGCTGAGTAACAATGGGAGAGAGCTGGGAGCTCAATTGGAGTCTCCATTGGTTTAGGGCACAGGTTGATTGTGCTTGTTGTTGTAGCATAATGTGGCGTGGCAACGAGCCTGACTTTAACAGAAGCCAAATGCACCGTCTAATGTGGCAATTAAGGGATGAAGTGGGGCACCCTAACACCCACCAACCCATTCTCCACCACTCCCTCCGCCCTCTACAAATGCGAATGTGCTACGTAATGTGAGCTCTAAGCTCTTTCCAATTTGTGGATCAGCCAGAGGCAGAGAGAGATAATCAGGCAAACAGCACTCAGATTCAGTTTCAGGTAGCCAACAATGGATATGATTCTGTGGCATTTTGACTAAATGTTTGCTTGGCTTAACAAATATAAAATGATGCATGCATTCACCATTCTGCTGTGCTGCTAATTAACAATAAACCAGAAGCCGCAAGCCAATGGTTAACATTTGCAACAGAATACAATGACTGAAGTATGTTGTTTCACTAACAATAGAACAGAGGAATTTACAGAAAATAAACCTAAATCGAACAATTTTGAATAGTTACATTAGATTGGAAATTCCTGGCATAATTCGAAATTCTGCTATCCTTTCAAAGTGAGTTGAGTGTATAATTAATTTATCGACATTGTGCAGCTTTAAGAAAACATTGCTCGAAGGCCAAGCAAATCTCTGATATAGAATAAGAAACGAGGTCAGCAGCTAACCTTTAACTTTATCTTTTCGCACACATTTAGCAAGTTCGGTAATAGTCGACAATCGTCCAATAATTTGGCAGTTTATCAACTCGATATTGCGGCCAATGAAAAAGCTGTCAGTCAGCGTCGCTCATACGCAGCGTTGCCTGAATCTGAGACTGTAACTGTTGCAGACATTATCTTGAGCCGACATTGACATTTGGTCGCATTCACATTCGCATTCACATTCACATTGACTTTGACACTAGCCCATGGCATTAGGGGTTTCGACCCTGTCCCCAAACCTTCAATCAAGCAATCCCTCTCTCGAGTTTTTTCCCCTCCCGACTTTGGCACTAACCACAAATCGAAGTTCTATTGATTGCAAAACGTTGTAAGTTTTCTGCAGAAAACAGAAAAGTTGTTCCTTGTGGTTTTTGGCTTTGGCTTTGGGTTTTTGTGCGTTGGCGCATATGAGTTGCAGCTTTCAGTTCTCATTGTCTCGAGTAACGCAGGACAATTTGCAATTGAAAATGCGTTGATTTTGATTCTATGCTGTCAATATAATGCGAAAAACAATGGGGATTCCATTTGGTGTTCCCCAAGCCAGCGAGCGATGGCATTCACAGTCGGTTCTGGGCCTGGGCCTGCCTTTGTTTCCAGTACATAAACCAAATGGGTCAATTGATTTCTGCTTATTGCATGCTAAGCTGCCATAAGATTTTACGTAGTTCACTTTGTTTTTTTCTTTTTTTTTGTGTGTGTTTCACAACCTTAGGGTGCCCCCCTTTTGGCTGTGTATTGGAAAAATGTTTGCAATTGTTTCCCCATTCACATTCTTACTCGCTGCTTCTGTTTCTGCTTCTCTCTTATGTTATGTGTATTTCCATCAGCTGCAGACGTGAAAAGTTTTTTTCGGCCACTTTTTTTTTTGCTTTTGTTCCTTGGTTCGCTAATTTCTTTGGCATTTTTACTTTACGCTAGAATGAAGAAGTTTGCTTAATGGACTTATAAGTCATTTAACTTTATTAATCAGTGCCGCTTGAACGATGCCTAGCTAGTTTTTGGGTTCAAGGAACGACAATCTGCAATTGATTCGAGTTAAACTTTTGCCGAAGTCCGTTTACTTTTGATACTTTAGATTAGCATTTGATTCACTTTTGCAGGCACTTTAGAAAGCCACAAGTTCCATTTAAGTTCAATTGCCGACACAGTTTCATAACATGCGAAACATCCATAAGAAATTTGCTGTGTACTCGTAGTATATTGAAACGTCCCTCGTCCATTTCTTAAATTGCTTCAATTATCAAGGCAACTGCCACAACAGGCGAAACATCAAAAGCAGTGAAATAAATTTATGTGCAGCCTACATTTCGGCAACCCAAACGTGAGTCAACCGTTCACAGCACGAGAAGGAGAGGGAGTCAGATAAATAGAAAGAGAGAGGGAGAGAGTGTAGGACTCAATCCCACGGCAGACTGTCGAAAATAACTCAACTGTCAAAAATTTATGCCAAACACATACGAGGCTGAAGCTCTCCAGAGCGTGAAACAGCGAGAAAATGTGCGAGTGAAATAGAAAGAAAAATAAAGAGAGCAAGAGAGAGAGTCAGAGTGAGTTTCATATTTTCATTAGAGGACATCCATCAAAATTCACGCATGAATATGGACTTTTCATGTTTCCGACACCAGGCGGCGTTCACATTGTCATTTCACAGCCAAGAAAAACGGCAAAAATAAATAAAAACCGAAGAACAACTCACACACCGAAAACCTTTTTGGGGTCTCCTACGGCTCGGCACAAATCAAGTGAATTTCTTCATTGGCTTTGACTTTGCCAGGCATGTGGCAAAGTGAAAAAAAAAATACAACAACCAAAGTTTATTAGGTGGAAGCACCTGAAAATCATCGCGAAGGAGACGAGGTTGGTGAGTAAGAAGAAGAAGAAAACAACTAGAGCTCAAACTAAAATAGGCAAAGAGTTTCTGGTCACGTAAGGCTCATAAAGAATGCTTCAATGGCATCATTTGCAGTGTGGCGGCCTTTTGTTTTACTATACTTGCTTATTTGCTGAATTTTTTTATTTTTTTTTGGTGGCCCAAAACTAGGCTACGCTAATAAGTTGGCTTTCCATCCTTGGCAAGTGGCCCAAATTCAGAACGTAAATCGCAAATCGTGCAAAGTTGACTTTAAAAAGAGCCAAACACAAGAACACAAGAACAAGAAACAACACACACACAAAGAAATTGTTGCTTTAACCCCTTCAATAAGGCAACGACGCTTCCCATTTATCATACGTTGAGTGCGCCTCTCTCTGCGCTTCTCAAGATTCGCGTACCCTTGTTGCTCGCTTGTCCTGTCGCCTTGGCAACCTTTTCATTTGTAATAAAATTCATATGACTTTGGCGCATGTTTAACGTCAAACTGCCCGCATTCCTCCGCATGTGTCCCCCGTTCTACGGACTTTTTGGGCATCATTAGGCCTGGGCACGCACATTCTGAAGTCAACTCAGTTCCGTCCCTTCGCCCACTTTATGGTGAGTGGGACCTGGAGCGGGATGCCACATGCAAAACGCCATGTGTGACATTTTTACTACCAAACATTTGTTAGCGCACCGTAGACTTTGCCTGCCCCCTTTCTTATTTTTATTTTGTTGGTAGGGAACCTTGTAGTCAACACGTACCAAGGCACCATCAGCGTCATCCTCATCCACATCCACATTCACATTTGGGGTCTTGTTGTTGGCATCGTCGGCTGTCGGCTGTCGCCTGTCGCTGGTCGTTTTTCTGTTGAGTTTGCATAATTTTATTGCTTTTCTTTTATTTTTATGCGCTTTGCTTTAGCTACGGATTCGCCGCCTCCCCAGCGACATTGACATTATAATCAATATTTTTGTTACTTCACTCATATACTTGTTTTGTATAGCGATTGCTTACGATTTTGTTGCCTGTCTGTGTAACTCATTAAATTAGAGGGGTTGACCTTCCTAAATAATTATATAGAGGGGGAGCAAGAGAACGTGCATCTCTGCATGCTTGACTTCAAATTATGGTAATTAAAGAATATATTAAAAATGACAGAGATAAGTCCATCATTCATATTTGATATATGTGATTGTTATGGCTTCAATTACAACTATTATCACTTCCTTTTAAGACATCATTTCTTGGGATAAAAAGTAAAGTTTTTACATTTTATAGTTTGTTTTGTATCCGACGAACTTTGGCAAGTTATTTTCGCTTGACATTTGTGGGCTTGTTTTAGGGTTTGTTTTTTGTTTTGTAACGTCCATTTAGAATTGTTAGCGCAAATGATTTTAGTGCGTCGTAAAAATGTTTATTCTTATGTGGAGGGGTTTATTACAGAACTTATATGCCGTGATCTCAGAGTTTTTGTTGGGTTGGGGATCAAAATGGGCATTTCGAAATAATTACCAGAGAATTTCCTTTTTTATTTCATTTGATGACCGCGAATTTGTCATTTCTGTGTGTGCGAGTCCACAAGATAAATCAGCAAATGTTTTTGGGCAAACTTCACAACAGCACAAATAAATGTCAGCAAAATATAAAGCGGTCATAAGTTGTATCATTATTCTACATAATTTGCATACGACTGCGTATGTGTGTGTGAGTGTGAGTGTTGTGCTTGTCTTTATGTGTGTGTGTGAATTTTAATTTATGTGATTTGAGTGTTTGCCTTGTTTCTGGCATAAATGACATAAAGGCATTTAAACACGCCATAAAATAATTCATAATCATTTTCATGTACACAGGAAACACAGCATTTTCCTTCTTTACTCCTCTCTCTAACCGTGTCTCATCCTAGTCTCTCCCCTCCTGCTCCTGCTTTTTCTCCTGCTCATCAATGTAGCCATTTTTATGTGGCAGATTTTAAAGCATGTTTGTTGTTTATCATTTCGAGTTTACACACATAACATGTGCTTTGGCTCTTGCTTATTTAAATCATGTATAACCCAAGGGTAAGTACTGCGAACAAAGCCACAAAGTTGCCTGATGTAATTGCAATTATGTCGTTTGCTGACTAGATTATTATAAATAATAATTGCATTTAACAAAATGTTCTTTGCAGCTTCACTCACAGGTCAAAGTTATTTAAGTAATTGAAGATTATTCAATTTCATATTTATGTGGAGATTTAAATTCGCAGCATTTTTGATTGCTTTGAATTATTTATGACATATTTTGATAGTACTCAATTGATTTTCACACTTTACGAACTCAAATTAATTATATCTCACCTGGCATGCTGAGGTCCCACATTGCCCATATCGTGAGCTGAACTCGCCGTTATCTGAAAATCCGCAATGGCACCGGATTCCATGCCCAACGCCTGTTTGCAGGTGCCTGGAAAATACAAATGATATTATTTGGATGCGATTGAGCAATGATACTGTACAATCATTAATTATAGCTCGCTATTTCTATACTACATCTCTTTTGAACTCTCTCTCTCCTCGCTCTCTCTCCTCGCTCTCTAATTATATATGTTAATTAATTACATGATGCATTTTTGCCTGCAGCCGCGTTGCATAACGAGCGGAGAGCTAAAATTTCCAGGCCAACACGCCCACAGAATCTGGCAACTGACACTTGAAAAATGGCACCTAATTAAAATGAAATATGTGGAAATATTATACAAAATAACATAAGCATATGGTAAGTATAATTTCGAAGCGGATGGGAGAGATGGAGAGAGCTTAATTCAGGAATCAAATTAAAACAAATCAAAAATGCTATGCAAGAGAATTTCTCACCTGTCAAGCGAGGGCATAAATTAATTAAGCGCAAAACAAAGCAAATCAAATTACAAACAGAGGGAAAGAAGATACAATCAGAGGCAGTCACAGACACTGACAGACTCAATTTTCCCTTGAATCTGTGACTGGGACAGGAGAATGCATGAAAAGCGCAATTATCATTTGGGCTCCACTTGTCGAATGGTCGAATGGACGAACGAACGAATGAACGAATGGAGCAGCTGACGCTTCAAATGAAATTCCACTCAAGCGGCCGGCGGCCCCCAAGAGACCGCGAAAGGGTCATGAATAGGTCGTTGAGACGCCGTCATCAGCATCATCAACATCAGCATCCATTCTCTTAATGTTTCTCTTTCTCCCTCTCTCTTTGTCTCTCTCTCTCTGTTGCTCAACAGATGCTGCTGCCGTTGTTCTTGGCAGCTCCAACCAGGCAACACACAAATATCAACAATATTATCATTCAGTGAATAATTAGATGCAATCAGTCAACGCTTAAGCACCATAAGTCAAAGCCAGCTGAGCCAAGGCAGGAAACTACTCTACTAGACAAAGGTCAGGCTCTGCCTTTGACTCTGACTCTATTCTTTAAGCATTCATTCGTGCTTAACTCTATCCAGAGAGTGTTTTTCTCTCTCTCATTCTCTCTTGCTCAGTCCTCCGCTTGAGAACCCTATCTCAGCATCTGCAGTCATAGATACTTTTACATCTTGTCGCAGTTTCAGTTTACTTGCAACACTGTAAGCACAACTCTTAACTTTTCGTTGGTCTCAGTTTTTCTTTTTTTTTTTTTACTTACTTCATGCACGTCTTGATGAATGGGCAATCAGTAAAGTTGATGGGAGAACACAGTTGGAATATTTTAACTTGAGCCACTTGCAACACTTTTAAATACATTTAAACTAAGAGCTTGCAGTACTTCCATTTGCAATCAATTTATTTTGTATTTTTATTTGAATGCTAACTGTTTAAAGGAAGCTCAAAAATTTTGAGGTAATATATCACATCAAAACTAACAAAATAAATGAAATTTATATATTATATAATATTACTTTCAATCTCTTACACAGATACTACAAAATCTGGTAACTGTTAAAAACGAACTCATATAATTACCTTAAATTTCTTGTTTTAAATAAGTTTAATACTTTGAGCTTGCAGATTTCTTTTGCCTCTTATATTTATAGTTATAATTTTAAAACTTGAATTGTGGTACGGACAATATTAACTATATTTTTTATGATTCCTGAAATTTGGTTGCGACCGGATAAAAATTGTTGAAGTTATATGTATGATAAATATTTTTTGTATAGATTTTATTAGCTTTGGCTAACAATCTGATATATTTGGAGCTCTTTGGTATATTTTGAATGTAGCATTGTTTCAATATACCAAATATTACCTTTGGTATATTTAATTTAGTATATTTAAAAATAAATACCGTAGTATTTTCTTTCTTAAAAAATGCAGATATAGCTTTCTTACTTGTTTTTACTGAATACTATAATATAATAAAATTTACGTAGAATTCACGTAACATACAGTAACCGTTAATTACTAATTGTAGCAGATACTATATACTTGCAACACTTATAAATACATTTATAAATAACTATTGATAACTATTCAAACTTCTTGTACTTCCCCTTTTCTGTCTTCACTCGCCACACTTTCCTGACCATCTCAGTGCACTCTCAAAACTCATTTAGCCAAAACGCAATTGCTTAATTATCTACAGACAGCAGAACTTTGCCCAGTGCTCGTAAATTGTTGTAATCATTCAAGACGAGACTCTTTCCCCACTTCGCCTTGGAACCGCCTACCCGGAGAGTTGGTAATATTTACATTACTCTCTGACATATTGCTGCTCATAAATAATTTTTAATTATTGGAAATAAAGAAGAAAACAAAACTATGTGAAGAAAACTGTTGACTGTTGCTTAGTTCGCTCTCTGATCGATGGTTGCCACGATGTTTTTCTAGCTTTTTCCCCAATCTACTCTGTGGGTAATCAATTATGACACGAAGAGCTTAACCTCCGCTATCCTCAGATAAATGAAACACTGATGATTATTTTGCAAGAGACACAGAGAGATGTTGAAACTATGCCAAATCAATTGGCAATTGGTTGGGAAATGGAGAAACGCTTTTATTTACAGCCATAAACAAAGAAAACGAAACGAGATGAGATGAGTTGAGTTGAGTTGAGGACGCGGCATGTGGCAAAAACTACGCGTATTTTGCGCAACTCTGATGGCAAAATGCAAAAACTACAAAGTGAAAAGTAAACAACGCGAGGCGCAAACAACAAACGCTGTTGTCGGTGTTGTTGTCGGTTGTTGGTAAAGTTTTGCACAAAATAAATTGCACAAAATTTAATTAACTGCACTTGAGTGCGTGGCTGGCTATGTCCGCTGCAGTGTTTTCCAACTCATGTGTGTGTGTGGTTGTTGCTTTTGCTGTTGCGATAATCATAATTCAAAGTTCTTTGAGCAACAACAACAACAACAACAAACAAACACCGCGCAACTTTATGAAATTGAAAATTGCACAAATTTTACAGTTCAATAGGAGGTAAAGTGCTTCTGCATGCGATACAAAAGGGAGGGCTTTAGGGGGTTAAGACTGGCTGCCTTTGTGATGTGCAAAATGTAAGCAAACATTTCAGATACACTTGAGATTGCACACGGGAAAGACAACGTTGTTGTGGAGAGATTTAGTCGAGAACTTAATTAGTATAGATCATTGAGCAATGTGTTGCCATGTTGCCAACTGCGGTATAATGAACTAATGAATTGCATACAACCTTACAGATAGACAGACAAGTAAATCATCAGCCAAATTATTGAATTGCATTATCGATTTGAGTAGATGCTGCAATTATGCATTTTGTGTTATTATGTGATGATTTTGTGTACGTTATATGAACACGATTATTGCATTTTACTATTTGCAGCTTATAATGTTGAATGGCAAAATATTTGCTTTGTACGTAAACTTGATATTTTTGGTAAAAGTAAATATAAAATTACTAAGCGGAAATATTAATATTGAATCTATGAAATATTGTTATTAGTTTAATACAAATGAAAATAATTTTATATTTCAAAAATGTTTGCTAATGATAACAAAAGTTGTATTTAAATCGAAACATAATAATATTGATATGATAAACCAAAAGTAAATAAAATATTGTCAAGGTAAATAGTTTTCATATACATTCAAAATATCTGTAGGTTCTTAAAAGTAATTTGTAATCATTAAAATTACAAATATTTCCAAGTTTAAACAATGTATTCTTTTTTCATAAAAGTGTGTTATATACATTTAATCGCTGTACAAATATTAATGACTTTTCAAAATATTTGTTAGAAATATTTAAAAGAGGGTGTATTTTAAGAAGTAAGTGAAATTTAAGACAAGGTAAAAAAAAATATTGCACAAAAGCTACGTACTTTTATATGCAAAGGAAAACAAGTGAGTTTGTTGTAAGCTTTGTATAAAATGAATAACGAATGTTGGCAGTGCATTTTGTAGTCGGCTTTGCCCGCTCAACAGAGCTTATGTTGCATTGTTTGAGTTGTGGAGCGGTTCAAAGAACGCGCCGAAAAGTTTTGAAGCAGGCAAAAGCCGCGTGGAAACAGCGAGGAAAACCGCGCACAAACCGCGCGCGAAACGCGTTCAATGAGGCGTATCTGCTGCCAGCACTCATAAACAACGAAAGCAACAAGGCGTGCTTTATGAGCACAAACCCCAACACCAACAACAACCACAACAACAACAGCAATAACAAGAAAAACAACACCCAGAGTTGTAGAACTTTTGGCCATGCTTCGTTAGGGTTGAAAGTGAGCGAGAGATTTGTGTTAAACAATTTACGCACACGTTTTAATTGGGTTTCAGAAAGCAAAAGTATCCAACGGATACTGCAACGTATCGGACGGATGTTGCATCCATAAACAAAAGACTGCAATGCGCTGATTAATTGTTGGTTGTAAGTAGTCAGCCAAACATATACAGAACACACAACATCGAAAAGCGAAGCGAACACAAAAACGAGCTGTGGAAATGGAAATGAACGTGACAAACATCTAACACGCAACATTAAACAAAGCAACGAGCAAAACATTAGATACAAATGTATCTGCGATATGTGCGAGTGTGTTAGTAATGCAAGCCAAGATATGGCTATAAATTAACATAATTTATAAGCAAAGTATCTTAAATGCATGTCACCACATTTCGAACATTCACTTTTACGCTCTATCGCAGCCAACATAAATCGCAGCCAGCCCCAAAGAGAAGACCACAACACACTCAGAGTCAAAGACGCAGACGAAGACGAAGACGGCGAGGCAACAGGAAAGAAACTAAAGAAAATAAAACACAACTATAACCCGAAAAAAAGCAAAAACAAAAACAAAACATGTTCCATGTCTCTCCTAATCGTCGCCAAGTTATCAGGCCTTAATTTATCGACTGACCATGCGAAATGCTGCGACTCTTGTGCCCTGTTTTGTTGTGGGTGACTCTGTATCCCCCCCATTCCACTTACCCAACAGACCTCTGCTCCTTTTCTGGGCGCTAAGCTATTAATTGTTATTTAATTTTTTCCACACCGACATGGCTGTCAGTTGTCGATTCACTTCTTATCGCTGCTCTGCTATCAGAGTGCAGCTGCAGGTCTGCAAACTGCAGCCAAGACTCTCCCTAGCCATGCTTAGCTGTCAAAATATTCATGTATATCGCAAGATCTCTATATAGACAGGCTAAAATATATCGCGAAAAGCCTGTCGTGTTTATTTTAGCTAAGCAGCAACAGAAGCCACGCAACTAACTGCAAGAGTTGCACTTTGGTTTGGTGGGAAATAGAGTAAATCTACAGCCTAGAGCATTAAATATCACAGCTTAAAGTCTCAAGAATTTTTAGGTTTTTTTTTTGTAATATTTTTATATTATTATATTATGCAACTAGAACAACGATATGAAATAAATAGTATTTATTAAATAATTATAAGTATTCTTATATTTAATAAATAGTTTCAATGAGTTTTCTATACAAATCTTTCTTATTATCTATAGTTTTTATTAATTAATATTATTCTTTTTGGAGAACGTTTTCAATTAATTAAGAATTTCATCTTTTAATGTAATTTTCCTTGCTTCTTATCGTTTTTGTATATCAGTTAAGCATTATTTGTTATGTGTTTAATATTTTTTAAGATCATTAATACATTTTTTTTTCAATGTTTTGTTTGAACTATTTGAAATATACGCCTTTTTAATGAATTTAGGGACAAATTAGAAGTTTCAAATATTTTTCTATTACCATTTTATTATTTAAACTCCTAATTTTTTGTATTATTGATATTTTTATATATTAATTATACTATTTTTTATATTCTTTTATATTTATTAACATTTAATTTAGGTAAATTAAGATTTTAGTTATAAATATTTATGTTTTCTGCACTTAAATTAGGTAACTAATTAGTTTTGGAATTATTAAAACTTTTCAGAAGCATAAACTCAATAATTGCTATTTTTATTTTAATAAATAATGGCTGTCATTTAGCGCTTTATTGTTGCTACTTTTCATTTGCGAAAACATTTAAGAGTTTTATTCTTTTTGCTTTGGGACAAACTACCTATAAGATTGCATATTTTTGCCATAACTTCCGCTAAATGCCCCCACAAGTTGTTGCAAGTGCCACATTTTCGCCTGCAGTTATGCCGCTTGACTATCGCCTCCCTGGCTGCCTCCCCCACCCTCTCCTTCTCCATCACCATCTGGCATTTTGCAGTTTAGTGTGCAGTTTAGTTTTGATTGCCACCGTCGCGCGCGTTGCACGTCGCACGTTGGTGGCTGCATTTTACACAGCGCATAAATATTACTGCATTGGAGTCTTGCAGTTAGTTGCCTCGCAGTAGTAGTAAAGTGGCTAGTGGGGCAAATTACATGGATTTCAGCATGCAGCATTCAACATTTGACTGGCTTGGCGTTTTGTTTATCGCATTTGGCCACTGTTTTAGGCCGTTATATCGCTGCCACACAGATGCCAAGATGCCAAGCGACAACGGACCACGGACAACCGACAACCGACCAGCGACAACATCTAAAACCCAATCTATATCAGGTTTTTCTTTCTGTTTCTACTCGTATGTTGAAAGTGGGTTTATATTTGAAGTTGCTGTTGTTGTTGTTACTGTATTAAGAGATGCCGTCGTTGCGGCGTGTGTGGGATTTTCTTAGCCCGGCTATTATAAGTCACCCATCTGAGAGGCTAGAAAGTAAAAGTGCGCTTGGGTGTATTGTATATTGTGTAAATGGGCTATGAAGCTGGGGCTGGCCAAGCAATTAATTCGGAAATTGCTTTTAGAGAGTTTAGAGCACTCGAAATTGTCTGTTAGTTGGGTGCGTTTCCAAAGCGTTTTCAGTGCCACAAATTGTTGCACGAAGCGAGCGCGTTCGACGATTTACCAAACCAATTTGCACAAGACAATTTGTACACTTGCTTAAATCCTATTAAATAGTCATAATTACAAATGTCTATTACATTATTTAAGAATGAAGACGTTAAATATTTGTATTTGGACTGAAAAGCTACAATATGTCTTTTCACTGTTTTTTTTAACTCATCTGTGTAGTACTATATAAATTTGGGATATATTAAGAGTAATACAGTGGAGTATCTGACAGTCGAGTACACTCGAGTGTAGCTTTCTTACTTGTTCGAACTCAGCTATAATTAAAATAAAAACAATCGTATTTGGTTTAAAGTAAATTTGTATTCAAATGGGCATTTGTATGCATTTATCAAATATAATTTCCTTATGTATTCTTGTTGTTATTTGGGTACTAAATACATTCCTTTTTACAATTCTATAAGCTCTTCATTAATTGAATTTCGTATTCATTAAAATGCAATTTTAGTTTCCTATCTAACTACATAATCTCTTTCTAATTTGCATTTGCTTTGCAAAAAGTATTTTATGTCAATATGTTTATTGATTATCAATTAAGTTAAACAAATATTTTTAAGTTGAGCATAAATTTTTTAAACAAATTTGGTAATTGGCTTAAATTATATTATGTGCGTTTATCAAATAAAAATTCGTCATTTCATCGAATTCTATTTAAAATATTAAATGGTTTCGCTTTAACCTAATTGAATAAATTCAAAAACAAATTTGTCTAAATCAATCACTTTCAGCTTGTTATCATCGATTAGTCTATTTAGTATTTTGTATTTAGAGATAACCGTCTGTCTGACCTCGAACTCTCGAACTGTGTTAACGGCTGTTCATATTTCACAGAGGCAGTCAAAACGCCATGCATACAATAAGTTATCAATGCACCACTTTTCAACAGAGCACTCCATTTCAATGCCAATTTATACAGGCATTTAAAAAGGCAAAAAACAAGAGCGACGACAACGGCAACGGCATCTGTTTCGGGCAACGGCAACGCTTTAACATTATCAATTTAAATATAGATGCTGTTTGTAAATGTGGAGGGGTAATTTTTTATTTGCTCGCCGCGAAGCAATTCGAAGCAACATTTCAACGCGCCTACGGTCAAAATGAAATATGTTGGACATGCAGATATTTACGCATTTAAATAAATACTCTGCTGCAGATACAGATACAGAAACAGATTCGTATTCGTATTCGTATTGGGATTCGGATTCGGAATCGTAATCGAGTAAAACCAGCCAATCGACAGACGAACGGACAGACAGACAGACAACAAAACGACAGACCGACAACATGATTTTCATTCAGCTTCATTCGTTTCCTGCTACTGACCTGGCCTGGTTATGCTCTCAACTGGGTTATATTGGTTAGGATATAAGGTTTGGCTGCATTGAAGAATGATATTAAAATACTAAACTACAAAACATAATACAATTAGGTTTATAGGTTAGTATTTTAATATACTATTATATACTATATACTTTATACTATATACTATATACTATATACTATATACTATATACTATATACTATATACTATATACTATATACTATATACTATATACTATATACTATATACTATATACTATATACTATATTATTATTCTTAGTGTATCTCAATATTCGATAATCCTTTTATGCTTTATGTCTTTGGGATTTGCAAACAAGTTGCTCGCTAACGAGCCAGAGGCCCACAACGAGATAATTTGTTATGCTCGGCAGCAAGAACAATGCGGGGTAAAGAAACAATTCCAGTCAGCCAGCCAGCTGTGATGGACGCGACCACACACGTGAGCTAAGGGAGCCATCGTCCAACGTCCAACAACTGGCAACCGAGGCAACCGTGGCAACTGAGGCAACCGCCAAACGGCAACTGGCAACCGCCAAGACGGAGCCAATCAGCAATGGTAATGAGCAGCGTCCAAGTTTAAGAGCAAGTCCAAGTCGATGTCCGAGTTGAAGATTGGAGGCAGACGCAATCTATCAAAAGCACCGCTGAGCTTTCGATTTGTGTGCGCTGGCCATCTCAGCACCTAGCTATGAGTAATACATATATCTGCCTCTTAATCTCCCTCCACTCACTCTCTCTTAGTTTAGGCCTAGTTCTTGGCTCATGTTTATTAATGACGTCGTCGTCGACGTCGTCGCATCCTGGCATTTTGCCTAAATTTCTGTAATTGGTTGTGGTTGAGTGCGTGACGGTTAGGATGTGGATGTGGAAGCTTCTGCTTAGCAGTTATTAGTTACGGTTTGTGTTATTGGGATACTCTCGAGGACCAAGATATGTGTGTGTTTCGGTGTGTGTATGTGTGTGTGTATAGATCGTGCCTCATTGCGCGCCCGTACCTTTGCGGTTGATTGATTTTCATGTTGATTGCCGAATGCAAATGCAAATTTGTGGACTCAGCCTCAAGTTATAGTCCACCCTCGACTATTTAGTGGCTGCTGCCCCGAACTGTTGCATCAGATGCACTGAAGCTGAACGAGCTCAGCTTTGAAATGGCTGGGGAGGGGAGAGAAGTGGGTGCTACCTTTTAGGGTCTCGAACCTGAGCTCTCTTGAGTTCTACATACACACATTTGGAAGTGCATTGAAGCATTATAAATAAGTACTCATGTGAATATCTGATATCATGTTCATGTCGTATACATTTATTTCATTTTTCATTTTTCGTTTTACATTTTTTTTGCTTTTTACTGATATTTTAAACCTTCCAACTAAGTAGAGCAAACAAATTCGATTCCGATTGGCTTTGTTACATATGCACAAAACATTTTCCATAATAATTCTTTGTACCTTTTTTTCCAGCAATTTTATTTATACATATACATATATTTTTTGCCTTGTTGCGAGTGTGCTTACGAATGTGTGTGTGTATTTTATCGAAATAAAAATGCATAACTTTTATGTCATGGGAACTGAACATACGGTATTTTTGTTCAATGACCATGGGAGAAGGTAGGCTAACATGAAAAGGATCGCTTGGAAAAGTGGGAGAAGAGTGTGGGGGTGGAACTGAAGTTGGCCAAAACAGTTAAATTGTTTATCAATGTGGAAGTTTCATGCGGTACATAAAAAATGCGCATATCTGAATGAATATTTAATGCACAAATGTGAAATAAATCGTTTTAGATTTCATTTGCAAAATTCGCACTCAATAGTAAAGCGTAATATTAGCCTGTACTTGATTTAATACAATTTAATATTATTAATTTAATGACAAGTGCAAATTCAACACTTTGTAAGCATTTGCCACTCAATAAAAATGTTGGCAAAAATTACTTGCACTTTTGTTCATAATAAATATGAAATTTCAACCACTCTCGCTCTCTTTAATACTTTGTGCATGATTTTCAATATCGTTTTACTTGATAACTTACCAATTTCCAATGCTGTCATGCCTCCAGCTGGGCTCGCTGTGTTGCCAACAGCTGCTGCTGCTGCTACTGCTGATGTTGTTCCTCTGGTGGATTCGGTCAATAGAATCAGAGCCAATGTCAGCCAGTATAAAGTTTTATGGTTATTAACACGAATGCGGCAATAACTTTTTAAATAATTTCTTCTTGCCAAGTGCCAGCAGCTGTGATCGAGGTGATTTCCATGGCAATCAATAGACAAATATTGCTGATGTTGCCTACGCTTCGAATGGGACGAATGCAATTGCCGTAATTTTATTGTAGGCATTTTGAGTTTTATTTCATTCACACGCATTTCGAAGGGAAATCATCCAAAAAATTCTGTTCTCACATTTTACATTTAGCGCCTGCAATGATAGAAGAATGCCAAAAGGAGAATTGTTGATAAATTGAGCATAATTTGCAAGACATTTTTTAAATTTTCGCTACTTAATTGGCGTGGCTTAAAGCATGCCGAGAGTGTCAAAAGGGCTGTCAGGAGAGTCAGCAGAGTCAGCGCAGAGACACACAAGACAGACAGTCAGTCAGTCAGTCAGCGAGGCAGGCAGGCAGAGTTTGTGCTTCCTCTGTGCCCTCTAAATACATCATTGTCAGCAAATTAATGTGACGTGACCTTGCAAACTGTCGCGTTTTTTGTCACATGACAGCAAGTCATGTGGCAGTTGCCGCCAGTTGGCTGCCAGTTGATGGCAACGTTGCGCAGTTCCTCGATGCCACGATTTGCTGAGCACAGAGCCCAAGTGAAATTTATGTAAAATGTCAGAGACACAGAGCGCCTAACACAATCCCTGCCTCCGTCCATACCCCATACCCCTTCCTTCTTTTGCTCACTTTGCGACATGCCAAAACGTGTCAAAATACAAAAATATAAACAGCGCGAAAAACTGTACGAAAATGCCGCCCAGAGACAAGAAACGAGGCGGCTTTTTACTCAGCCGGAAATGCGACAACTACAACAAAAGCAACTAAAGGAGAGATTGCCCAAATTCAAGCTTGTCTCTGGATTTAAGCGGGTAGAATAAAGTTGGCCAAAAACTTTAAGCGATTTATAGTAGAGAGTAAAAATAAAGCGTAAAAATAAACTGATTGAAGCTATGAATGTGAAATTGTTATATTAACTTTACCTCATATTATACTACAGATAATTACTAAAATGAAACAAAATAATAATAATGTTGATTAAATTACCTATGTATATATTTTGCATAAATGTTTTAGCTAATAGAGATGATAAAATTAATTTCTTTGATTTTGTATTTATAGAAATGTATAAAAATAAATGCATTTATACTATAGTAACTGGTATATTTTCTGCTCAATGGTACATTTTTAGTATATTAATAAGCCAAACATAACCATTGGTATATTTTACCATTTATATATTTTAAACTTAATAGTATATTATATTTAGTATATTTTATTATTTTTGGTATATCGATTTGGTATATTTTTAAGTATAACGCCGCTGTTTTTGTTATTGTTGAAAATGGGAAAATGGGCGTTCATCGCACAGTCGAGTCTTTCTTACTCATATAAATTGCTTTAGTTTCTTTGTTTACTAAGTTAATTGGTTTTCAAGTAACTTTAATGATATGCCATGAATATAACTTAATATTAAATCTTTTAAAATATAACATAGCAACATAATGAGTAATATATTTTGAAAGAGCGCGCATATTTTCATTTACTGTTGCCATCTGCGTTTAAAGTACTTTTCAATTTCCATCACGATAGTTTCCATACTACGAGTATACTATATAATGTTCGCCATTTTGCAACGTCTATGCAGAAAGTGTCTCGCAAAAAGATCAAAAGCGAGCAAACACAAAGAAAATTTCACAGGCAGGCGGCAAATGCCGACGCGAATTCATTCGAGCAATTAATAAAATGCAAAAGAAAAGCAAAGTAACACAAAAAAAAAACCAAGGAAAAGAAAAGAAAAAAAAACTAAAATGAAGAAAACTAAACGACAAACGTTGAGGCCGTTTTGTGGCTGATGCCAATGGGATCTCTCTGTGGAATGGTTATGGGGATGGGATCTCGCTGGTGTTCACAAGAAGTTGGAGAGCGTGAGATGCAGTGACTGGGGACTGGGGAGCTTAGTGGAGTGGAGAGTGGAAAACTGGCGCCCACACTTCCTTTCATATGCGAAATGAAAAATTTTACGCCAACTTGACAGTGGAAGTGGCAGCAAAGTTGCAAATGTGCCTTGTTGTTGTCGCGCTCATTGTTGTAGTTGCTGTTGTCGCTGTTCGTATTGTTGTTGCTGTGTTGTTGTTGTCGTCGGCGGCACAGTCCCAAATAAAAGGCATAAAATTTAGCAGCCGCCACTTGAACACTACGGAGAGTCGCATAGTTTTTATGGCCATGGGTCGGCTTTTTAATGCGCTCCGCTTCAAGCAAACCCCCCTGCTTTCCCCCTTGCTCCAACCTTGCCCAGTTGTCGCAATTGCAGTGAACAAACAGCAGCTGCTTCGTTTAGTTTGGTTTGGTTTGGCTTAGGTTCAGCATGGGTCTCTAGTACAACTACAACTGAAGCTATGCACTGCCAGTGGCACCGTTTCTTCAGTAGCTGCAGTCAAATGCAAATTTTTTTATGTGACGAAAGCAACAAAAAAATTGTGGAAAAAGAAAAACAAATGCAAGCGCGTGGAAAGAGGCATCGTTTTCCAAGTGTTGCGAACTAAAAACGAACAACGTGAGAGTCACGCTCGTTGTTGTCTGGTGAGACTTTTGGATCAGTCTTCATAATTTTCTTATATTTTCATTTATATGATTTATGGTTGTCGACTATGAACAGTTGACATTGCTTAAGTAACTTTGGTTTAACTAAAATTAAACTCAAATTATATATTCAAAATAAGCGTAAACTTAATAATTTAAATGAAATCCATTTCAGATTATGAAATTTTGATATATTTAAATACTGAATAAAATTCTCATAGTTGACGAAAATATATATTTAAAATTAAAGTAAATTTAATAAACATAATATAATTCAAATCAAACAAATTTCAGTTTGTGAACTCTGACTACATTTAAATATCTAATAAAAATGCTGTTCTTTGACAAAAATACTGTAGTATTTTCAGTATTTTTTACAATTGACAATTATGTGCAAGTATTACAATTATAAATTAATTATTTGACAGTTTTCTATCATCTAATGCTAAGTTTTGTCAGGTATAAATTAAAATTTATAATATTCAATTAAATTCAAATGATTTTTCTTACTTTTGCGCAATTGTCCACTATAGTAAACACATATAATTAGACTATTATCAAATTAATAGAAATTACTGAAGTAGTTTGTTTGCTTGAAGATTAAATTAAAATCTATTTGTATTTATTCTTAGTTGACCGTCAATATTAAAAATATTAAGCCAATAAAATAAAATCTTATACAATTTAAGCATAACATTTATTTGAATTGCTTAATAACAGCAAATCTTAAATATTATTAAACTGCTTATCTTAAAAGTTTCCATCTTGGTGTCACTTTAATTCAATGCAACTCTCTTGGGATCAATGTAATTTATGTTGCTCCATGATTGCTAATGATACTTCATTGTTCTCGCATTCATATTTTGAATCGGAACGGCAAGCATTTAGTAGAGACTTCAACCACAAGGGATATCGGACAACAAATGCTACCAAAAAGCTCTGCATAAAATGCAGCTAGCCGGAGGCTAGACAGCAGAAACGGAGATGGAGACGGAGACAGTTGGTATTGCGGAGTGTCAACAGTAGCAGGCAGCCACCACAATAACCCACAGCCTAAGGACAAGAACTGCCGCTTCAGTTGAGTTGAGTTCAGTTCAGCATTCAGCATTCAGTTTTCAGTTTTCAGTTTCAGCTGCAGCAACAGCTCCAATCTGAGCGCCCAACTCCCTCTTTGTGAGTACGCTGATAACGTGGACCATTAACACCCGACACCCGCAAACAATAACCAAGTCGAAAATTAATTGAAGCCAGCGCCGCAGACGGTTTCTGGCAGGCGTTGGACCGCAAGTTGCCCAGTTTTCCCCCTCTCTCTCCCGCTCTCTTTGCCCCACTCTCTGCCACTGTGCAACTGCGGCCCCCTTTTGCAGTCAGTCGCAGACAGACATGGCAGACGCCCTGGCATGTCATTCATTTAGTTTCCTATTCCCCCAGTTTTCACATCGCCAGTCTATGTGGCAACCCCCCTTCCCCATCCGACTGCCGGTTGCAAGCTGCTAGAAGTACCGTTGCCTGCGGCCTGCTCATATTATTTTCGCACTCTCCAACAAACTGCCGACGACCGACGACCGACGACTGCCTGCCGCCAACTGAGTCACTAAAAAGCGCCATTTTATTTGCACTCCAAGACGCGAAACTCAGCGCCAAAAATTATTACGCGCCCCAACAACAACAACAACAACGACAGCAAAAGCAAAAGCAACAACAGCGACGATGCAATCTCTTTAGAGTTGTTGTTGCTGCTGCAGCATTTTGCTTTCTTTTTGCTGTTGCTGTTGCTGTGTGTAGCTGGCATTTAATTGCCACATGCAACACATGTTGACGACGCCAACGCGAGCGCCAGCAAAGAAAGAAAAAAAATGAGACGCAAAGGACAGCTTGGAAAATTAATAGAAAAAATTCTTTTTTTTTAACCATTTTTTAATTTGGGCTTTGTGGGCGGCAACAACAACGACGACAACACAACGACAACAGCAACAATAACACCAACGGCCATGGCAAATAATAAGAAAAGCAATGGCAATTTTTATTTCTCCTTGTTGCAATTTCCTTTGGGTATACAATTTCACAGTAATTGTGGTTAATGTTATGGATATTTTATGTGGGAACCCAAGCGGGAGACCGAAGTGGCCCAAGCGAAGAGAGAGAGAGAGAGAGAGAGGTGGCGAGGGGATTCAGTGGAAAAGTGACTAAGTTGCAGACAGCAGGCAATTTAAATGGAATAACATTTTTTAGATTAAATAAAATAGCATTTTGATGACTATTAACAGCAGCATGCAAGATTTTGGAAGAGTGATTCCATTAAAAAATATGACTATTATTCAATTTCAAATAAATAAAGATGTAAAGAATATTTTTGTCAACTAACTAAATGTATAAATCATCAATTCTGGGAATTGTTTGTGAGTGAATTATATGAAAAGTTCTAAGAATTTTGGTAGGACATAAATTATTTGAAATGTAAATATGAGAGATTATTAAAAAGTATTTAAAGTAAATAAAATAAGTCTTAGAGAAGCAATTTGATTAAAAAGCTAAACATTAAATATATAAAATGTTAGTTCTTTATATTATTTTTAACATCTTTATATGATAAGTTCAACGAATCATGTAAGCAACTTAAAATTGATTTGAATCTGATATTCAAAGTAAATATTTTAAGAAAATATTTAAAAACTTACAGAATTTAAAAAATATAATTAATTATTTACAAATAAACTAAATATGTTACTAATAATATGGTAATTCATTAGATACTCAAACAGGATAAATGTAAAATAGGATTTTATAGCCATCAACTAACATATATTGCACATTGTGGAAAGAAAATTGTAAAATAATAAATTAAATTAAACAAATCAAATATTACAAAATAGAAATCATTTAAATACTTTTAAAAACATTAAATATACTTCTTATGATATACTAATTACTTAAAATATACTTAAACAACATAAATATTAAATAAAACAATTTACCCACCATTTAAAAAATATTGAATGTGTGAAAAATATATAGAAATAAATAATTTTGGAAAACAATTTAAACGTTAAATAAATGTAATTAATTTATTTCAAGTATACTAAATATATTCCAAATATATATTTAAATGTTTGTTCTAAATATATAACTTAACATAATCATTATAAATGTTCAATAAAATGTACTGCCCACCAATTAATTATTTATAAGCATCTTTTAAAGCCGCTTAAAATGCGATAAAAGTCAACTCAACCTGTTTCAATGGCAAACACCTTGTCTAAGTCGCACTCACAATGGGCAGAAGACACATTCAATTCATTTTCTCGCGCAAGGGAAAATGACATCCTGGCAAAGTTCAATGCCATCTTTTGTGAGAGCAAAAAGAGTGCAAAGAAAACAACACACAAATATATATGTATATGTCTATGTAAGTTTGCCATTATTATGCTGGCAAAGCGCAGCGTCAGGGCCAAAAACTGTCCTTGGCCACTTCCTAGAATTGGGGCTGCTACTGTTCAGAGCTTTCCACTCGCCCCTTCGAGTGTGGGGGGGGGGGATTGCCTTGCATACCATTCAATGTCGGGCATAAATTTTCTGCCGTGCGCCTCTGTGCAGAGCTGAAAATGTAATAAACAATTTTTGCCTGGCATTTTTTACTGCAGCGTCTGGAAAAATGCAGGCAGTGACCACAGAACAATAGAAAAACCATTTTAGCCATTTTTAACATTTTCTTTAATATATTTTTCGTGCCATGCAACACAGCAAACGGCAACAGCAACAACTGCGACGGCGACGGCGACGACTACACAAAAACACTTTATCATTGAAATGTTTGAAAAAGTGACGAGGGGAGAAAAGTGCGGAAATATTTTTGTATAATGGACGCAGTTTTCTTTCTTTTTTTTTTGCCACATGAAAATTAAAATAGAGTAAAACCCACAAATGAAATTTGACGACATTTTTATGCTCTATAAAAAACAGACTATGAAAGGAGTAAAATAAAAAGTATATTGCTAAGTTATTTTAACTATATAATTAACAACACTTTACAGATTTTAACGTTATGTTAAATTGTGATAACACGCAGTATTTTTGTATTCCCTTATGTTGAATTAAATCTTTAAAATGAATATATTTTCATTAAAAGTAAATTCTAAATTGTTCTATAATTTTTTTAATATATTGTAAAAATAAATAAAATAGAAAAATATGTAATGGGTTCACATTGTTTCTAATAAAAATATGCAACTGCTTGAATGAATTAAAAGAATAGTTGAAATATTCTTGACTAGACTTTTTCATAATTTTAGCTTCAAAAGGAAAGAGCATTTCACGGTCAAGCGCTTGAGACAAAAAGATGACGACAACGGAAAGTGCAAAATGTTGTAGCCACATATTTTAGCATTGTGTTTGCATTACTTTTTCCTTTTTTTCCTTTTTGTTAATTGTATAAGGCGACCAGAGACTCACATAGGTCGTTTTGGAACTTGAGACACAAGAAAAAGGGCAAAATGGAAGAAGAAAATCATCATATGCGAAAATGGGAAACAATTTGACGCCTCACATTGTTGACTGTCTCCGGAGGTCTCTTTCACTCCCTCAATGCATGGCACGAGTTGACCAAGCCTTGATGCGGAGACTTTTTGGGTAAGGTTAAGGTTTAGAGAGCTTCATGGCCAGCAGCAGACGACGACGACGACGACGTTGGAAATTAAATGCGCAAAAATTACGCTGCAATTATGCGGCGTCAGAGACGTTTTGTGAAAAATTATGGCTCTGGGAATTTTCGCTGTGCCAGCGAAAGTTTCCCGCCAGCTTTTGCCCTCGGTCCCTGGCTTGGCTTATATTTTATGACCATGTAAATGGCAAAGCCTGTAGCTGTAGCTGTAACTGTGGCTATAGATATGTGTTTTCCTCGTCGCCACCATGTCTTGGGTATAATAATCGCCCTGTGCGCGCCGTGAGTGTGAAGTGTTTGCCTTTTGCGTAGGTCGTGAGCCTCTGGAAACTGCACTTGATGATTAGGCATGATATATGCGACGACCATGTCCGGAAAATGTAGCCAAATGGGGGGGGAGTGCCTATATGCAACCAATTGCTTTCTTTACTCAACTGATTGGTCGTGTGATTATCGCACTTTGCGAGAGAATGCTCAGCGAAAAATTATAAGCTTTAAACATAACTGGAAATACATGAGCTATTGAGATTTCTTTCGATTTCATAAATATTTTCATTCTACACAAGAGCGCTCAGTTACTTTTTGTGCAAGTCTATAAAGCATTATGCTTAGTTACCTATTGACCAAGTCTTTTACGACTGCGAGTTTCATTGGCATTTCCTTATGTAATATGCAGACATTTAGCTGCCCACCCTTGTGCGCATCTGCGATGATGGTCCTGTGCTTACATTTAACAACCTGGGATGTGGCATTACAATTCTGCTGTAGACATGTGTAGTTTGCTTTTTGCGAACAACAATTTCAGCACATAAAACGCAAAAACCTTTGGCCCTAACAGTCATAAATGCGAACGATTCGCAGGACGTCAAGACTGTCAGACAGCGAGACAGTCGGACAGAAACACTCACCAAAGAGCTGTCAAAATGGCTCGAGGCGGAGTCTTTTTTGGTGGGCCATGGGATATATGTAGATACGTACAACAGAATACAACGTATAACACGCCTCCACGCACATGGGGCAAGAAAGATGCCGCCTGAATACAACTGTGGCAGAGTGTGTGTATTTCTCCCTGTCTCACTCTTTGTGGCACCTTATGGAGTGGGTGGAGTCGCGACTAGTTAAGGCAGCCAAGTGCTAGGTAAAATTAAAATAAAAATGCATAAATATGAATGATGAAGACATAAAAAAATATAAAAAGCAATGCCAAATGCCAGACAGTCAGTGCTGAACCAAAGTGCAGACTGGCAACTGAGTGCTAAAAATTATTTCAATTTCAACTTGAATGAGTTCTCTGTGAAGTTATAACTTTAACAGTCGTCATAATATTTTGAAATCAAAACTGCACTATAAACTAAAATACTAAATGGAAGTTGGAGTCGGAGTTGCGAGTTGTCAGTTGCCAGTTGAAACTGCAGTTGGAGTTGTTGAAGCCAGACCTAAGCAGAATGAAACCTGGGAATTTGGAGTCAGTCGCAGCTGGCGTTGACAGTGAGCATATGCGAGGGGGGAAGATTGTGTAGAGGGGGGAATCGGCTGTCCTCTGCTGTCCTCGGTGTCTTTTTGCCAGACCGTTTAATAGCTTTTCGGGGCAGAGACATAAGAAGAAACACGCCTACAAAAGGCAGCCAAAGAGAACTAGTTGCTTGTTGCTGGCAGAGTTGTTTCTCCTCTTGTTATTGTTGTTGTTGTTGTCAAATGTTGTTGCTGTTGTTGGTAACGCCTACCTAATCATTTTGGCGTTGACACTTGACACTTGAAAAAGAAATGAGACAACCACTGCGCTTTCTTTGTCTTTGTATTTGTCGTTGCCTTTGTCTTTGGTCTAGGATATTTGGGCATGAGCCTCCCTCATTCCGCATACGACATGTTGTACACACGCTGTTTAAATTTTTTTGTATTACTTTTTTGCCACTTGCCAGATGCGTTTGTAAATGAGCATGTGGGCGTGCGTGCCATTTTAGCTTTGAAGATTGCGTCTCTTTTCACAAATGGATATCTCAAATTTTCAAACTCGCTCTGTGACGTCAAATAAAAATGTACGAATAGAGGTCAATTATGATTTGAAATTACTTTATTATTTTTTAATTAATATTACAATAATTAAATTCAGTCCAATTTAAGCTTTTCAACATTGACATATTAATGAACTTAAAGAAATATTTAAAAGAAACATCAAATAATTTCATTAACAATAACTAGAAAATAAATTGCACAGAAAATAAGCAATTAGAATCACTGGTTTTAATGGAAGAGAATTTACGAATATTAATATTTTTATATTTACAAGATTTTAAACTAACTTGAAATTCATTTTTTTAATATTTTCAATTTATTTCTTAAATAAAAATATATAATATTAATCATAGCTACACAATAAGCTACTTAAAATTAGTAACTCATTCGTAACAGTTTTATTAATAAATTATAACAACAGAAGTAAGATAAGATCATTAAGATATATTTACATAAGTTGATTAAATGTTTCTATCAATTTTTTTTATAAAATTTGTGTGAATAAACTATAAGGCTAGGCAATATTAATAGACTTGTTTATACTGCACTGATGCTTTATTCTGACATAAATAAATCTAAATAAACTTTTATAAAATATAAATAAATTGAATCATATCTGACCTACACTAAAATGTAATAAGTAAAATAAGTAAAGAAACTAACTTTAATGTTATTCCCTATTTCATAAAGAAAGTAAGACACAAGAAAGAGCATTTCCAAGGCAACATAAATGAATTTCCTTGTGCCTCGGTGATGTCTTAATCTGACATGCTTGTCAGACCTCTCAGAGCGAAAAAAGTTGACACCGTCTTTGACAGAGTCGTGTAATTGATTTGTTGTTTTTTAAATGTACAGCTCATTGGGATAAACTCTATAAATTATGCACTTGAGACTCTGAGACTCAGCTGTCTCTGGCCTCACATTGTGGGAGTTGATTCCATTGAGGCGTGGCATTTTTTGGAATGTTGCATGCAAAATGCTAGCTGGCAAATGGCGCATGAAAAACCAAAATCAATAACAAAAGCGTACAGGAAGCAGCGAAAAACTTTTCAGAATTGCCAACTCAGAGTTTTTCTTTATTTTTTTTTTCTTTTTTTTTTCTTTTTGTGGTCGCTTCATTTCACAAGGTTTTTCCGTAACCCCAGAAAAAGCCAAAAGAAAATGAAGAGGCAAAAAGAAGAAAAAAAAAAACACAACACGCTTATTTAAGCAATAATTTCTTAACGCTCTTTTTCAGGTTTTTGGTTTTTTACGTTACAAGTTTTTTTTTTTTGTATTTCGTGCTTTGTTGTATTTTGATTAATGGTCCCTCTCATAAAGTGACACATTGAAAATTGGAAAGCAAATCAAGCACAAACACAAAAAAAAATTACAGCCGAAAAGTCGCAAAGCAAACGCATGAAATCAGCACAAAAATAAATAAATAATAATAATAAAAAAAGGCCAAGAAAAAAGAAAATGTGAAAAGTGAGAGGCGAGAATCTAAAGGAAATTGTTGCTAAAAGTGTAAAAAGTTGAGCCTCTGCCCAAAGGTCGTCAAAGTGAAAAATTCGATAAACGAAAATGGACAACAACAGCAACAATCAGGGAAGGAGCCAAAGATGAAGATGGAGAGAGAGAGAGAGAGGGAGAGAGAGAAGTAAAGTAGTCAGCAACAATGGAGCAGCGCACGAATTGAAACGGAAATCCTTATTGAACTAGAGTGAGCCTCAGGGAGAGGACGTTGGCGAGCAAGAATCGCTGCTGCTGCTGCTGCGTTGGCAAACCGGAAAAGCATGCTGCCGAAAATTTGTGCTGAGTGGCAGCCTGAGAGTGCTGCACGTGTAGGCTCCAAGGGGGAGGATGGGAGGAGGAATGCTGCTGTCCAGCGGCGGATGCCTAATGGCAACGCGACACAAAACTCAGACGCACACACGTAAAGCACCGGAAATGGCTTAAAATGCTTTGCTCTCTCTTTCTCTCTATATCTGTCTCGTACTCTTGGTTTGCCAATTTGATGTCACTTGAGGCACAAACGTCTCATCAGGCAGCAAATATCTTAAATCAGCGCCACAAATTGTACTCACTGGAAAATCTCTCTGCAAATCTGACCTCGATTTTTGCGTAAAGCTGTTATAATTCAGTCCTAAAGCTGTTTTCCCATCTCGAGTTTAACACATATTTCTCTGGCATTGAATGGCAGCTACATCAACTTTAATTAAGCCTACAACTGGCCAGAACAGAACAGAGCAGAGCACAGAGTCAGTTAGTGAACCAACCACACAAAAACACTTGTTAGCCAAGTTGCTGCTACCCAAAACAATGCGGCCCAATTGAGCTGCAGTCGGTCGAACTTTTCGTTGACCAGCTGACCAGGTTTTTCACTCATTGTCCAATCTGTCTTAACTGGCAATTTTCGTAAAAATGCTGGCACACACAGGAGGGAAATACACATGCAAAATAGGCCAGGTCCCCAAAAAGGGCTTTTGAGCTGGTGCCTCGTTGTGCTGATTTTTCATTTAATATCGTCCGAAAAAGGTAACTCAACAGTTATGTGTGTGTGTGTGTGTGAATTGGCACCTCAACTGTGAGAGACTGTGAAACTGTGGCAGAGAAAGATAGCTGAGAGAGAAAGGCGCCCGTAGTTTTAAGCATAACGAATTGGATTGTCATGGCAATCGATAAATATTTGCACACATGGCCTGCTACAACGAGGCGCCTCTTAATGTGGGCTAAGTGCCCAGAGCGCAGAAGTGGAAAGAGGGAAAGGGAGAGGGAGAGGGGGAGGGAATGCACCTGCAAATCAAGCTAAGCTACAACTTGGCCACACAAGCGTATTAGGCCAGCAGCAACAGCAGCAGCAGCAAGCAGCCTTTGGTCAATATTAAATGACAGCTTTCAAGGCGGTTCAAGCCTTCCTTCCTCCCTCAATTCAACTCAACTGAACTCAACTCGACGCACAACAGCAATCGCATTCACAATCCCAATGCCAATCCTCGTAGCGTTTGCCAAATAGAATTTAAATCTGTTAAATCCTCGTACATGACAGTTTTCTGTGTTGAATTTGTCTTTGCTTCAATTGTTGCTCGTGTTATTTTCTCCTCTCTCTCTGCCATTCGTTTTTCTTTATTTATTTTTTACTTATGGCTGGCAGCAGTCTGGCTAAGAGCTCCTGCAGCAATCATCCTTGAACCAAACCAAACCAAACCGAACCCATTCCATTTGTCGTTCGGTGGGGATTTCATCTTTTAAGCTTCCTCTGGTTTTTGGTCTTGAGTCTTGAGGTGATTTTGATTGAGTGCGATTTGTACTTTGTGTTGCCTACGTGTTTTGGTTTTTTAAATAATATTTACCTCATGTGGTTGTACTTTTTGTGTATCTAGGATTTATTGTTGCCTTTTGCCATCTGATTGCCATGACTGTGTCTGTTACTGTGACTGTGACTGTGTGACTACGAGACTCTCACTTTTTATTACTTCTTCGTGTGCCAACGGATATTGTTTGATATTATTTTTTTGTTGCTGTTGATGTTGCTGCTGCCGCTTGCCATTTACTTTTTAGTTAGTTTTGACAATTTTTCTCCATTGTGCCTGGCATAGATATTTATGTATTTACTCAGCCGTAGCAAAGGAAATGGATTTATTATAGAAGCTAACGTTGCAGGAAATTGATATGGAGCACTTTTGATGACAGTCACCTCAAATGTCGTAAAATGAAAATAGTCTACATTTTAGGTAAAAATGTATTTGCCGAATATTTGAATAAAAGGTAAACCCAAATTAGTATAAATATTAAATTAAATGATGTGAATTGCTTTAGATTGTTGAGTAAACTAACATTAATTCTTTACTATTTCAATACAGATTTATTAGCTCAAGATTTATACACCAGCTCCACAAATATATAATAATATAACATTGTGACTCTAGCTGTTGCCTAGACTTAGTTGCGTTGGTTGGCAATCTGGTATATTGGCCTCTATGGTTTATTTTGAACGCAGTAGTATATCGATGTACAATATAGAGCCTTCGGATGTATTTTAGTATTTTTCTGTACATTAGTTTGGTATATTTTAATAAAAACACCGCATTGTTTTGTTTTTGTTTAAATGGTTAGCGAGTATTTCTTAGTCATGTATGCTCCACTTTCTTTCTTATTTATTATTTCCATTAACAAAGTTAAGTTTGATATGGGAACATTTCATTTTAGAACTTTAATTTTTATATAATATATTTTATGATATGTATTTTGATTTATATTTTATACTTTATGTATGGATTTTAATATTTTTGCTTTTGTACTTTAATTTTACTGTAACTAAATTAATAATTATAACTTTTTGTTCTGAATGTTAAACGCTCTTAATAAATAAAATATATATTATAAATATATATTATATTTTTAATTGAAATTTCTTTTTGAGCTTTCACATTTTAATCAGAATCAATCGCCACACCTTTCGCAGAGCATTTCTTCAGGGAATTTCTCAAGTTCAATGTACAACCAAAGGTATCTCAGAGGCCATTGGCCTTTTGGGAGGCCTGCAAATTATCCATTTGGCCAAGCAAGCAAGTGCAGTCTCAATAGCGGACCATAAATATCTGCGCGAGTCGTAAACTAAACAAATTAACGCCCTCTAGGCCAGACAGATCTAAATGTGGACTGTTGAGGCTATCAACTTAATGCTAAATCGATCATGAAAGCGGCGCTGAGTACAACAACAATAACAACAACAAGAAGAAAAATATAAACATAAAGTCGGTCAAAGAGTTCGGCTAAATGGACACGAGACAGTCCAGATCAAAATCATTTTACGATTGCAATAAACAGCGAGGAGCACTGAAATAGTTTCAACAGCAAATGCCTTTAAACTGATTTACGATACGATAACTTTGCTAACAAGCTGTAGAAATTGGCACTTAACGCAGGGCGAAATTACGGCGAAATTTTCTGCTGAGACACTTGGAAAGCAGGCAGAACCCTTTGGCTAAAAAGAATTACAATTTTTGTATAAAAGACACTTGTGATGATCAGAAGGGCATCAGTCATCAGTCATCATTCACTGAAGCTACCAAGATGTTCAAGAAATCAGTTCTAAGCCTGCTGCTTGTTGCCACCTGCCTTGCCTTAGCAGCTGCCACTCAAGATGCTGCCGCCCGCAAAGCTGGTAAGAATTCAGAAATATTAATAACTAAATCAATTCTTTAACTAAACTTTTCTGTAGCTCCTGTCCAAGTGCAGCCTCGGTTGCTTTGGCTTAAGCGTGGTGAATCCCAGCAACAATCGCCAATTGTGATTGTCCAACAACCTCAGGATAGCAACTCCAATAGACATCACTATCAGCAACCTCCTCCACCACCTTACTGGTCCGACTACTACTCCTATTCTCCACAAAGGCCTCAGCGTCCTCAAGGCATCTCTGACTATCCAACCATTGTCATCGTTAACCCGAATAATGCTCAGAACTTCACTTTCGACCTTCCGACAACAACCGCTGCTTCGACCAGAAGGCGCAGCAACATCTTCAATCGCCGTAGCTCGAATCCTATTGTTGATCTGCTGCAGGACTCCATTGATGACGACTCTGAGGTGATCAGCGCTGCCGACAATGTGGACAACGATGGTGTGATCACCATTCCCCAGCAGATTCCTCAGCCTCAGAAATATGCCGCCGAGGAGCGCAACGAAGAGCTGGGCGACGATGAATTGGCACTTTTGGAACGTCAGGCTGAACGTGGTCTCAGTCCCAAGAACCTCATCTCGTTCCTCATGCAGGACAAGCAACGCAGGCGCGTTCAGGAGGCCATCGCCGGCATCTACTTGAGGAACTACAATCTGAATCGAAAGTGAATCACACACCAATCAGAACAACAACACCAACAATAACAAATAACAAATAACTGACTCTGTAGTTGCGTATCGAAGTCAAATAAATTCGAAATTATTCGAGGCAAAAGCCAAGCTAAGCCCAAGCTCTCTTCTCTATTTGTCTTCATTATGCCCGTTTTGGCAAAAGCAACAGCAACAGCAGCAACAGCAACAGCAGAAGCACACTTTATCATAGCTCTCTAGAGAAATCTAAGCTGAGTTCGTTCCTCTCCCCTCTATCTCGCTCTTGCTCAGCACATTTCTGGTTTTGTTTGCCTCTGTTTCAGCTATTCTAAGTATTTTCTTTTATTTCATTTTATTTGTTGCTACAACTATACTGCATTGTTACGACTTTTGGAGCAGCAGTCGCAGCACTAAAATAATCTGCAACTGCAGTTGAAATATTTATTTGCAATTCCCCAAACTAACGTGTGTTTCACTATTTTCCTTCTCTTGCCTGCATCGTTCTATCGGCAGCAGCAGCAGGTGGAGCAGTCTCTGGCTCTAAGCTTACAGATTCATTAAGTTATGTGCATTGAGCTCTGAGCTTCCATTGCATTTATTATTGTTTCAGGCACGAAACTTTTTCACTCAAAAGTAACTGAGTTTCGAAATTTTGTTGCGCAACAATTTGTATTTATTTTTTTGTTCGCTGAAATATAATATAAATAAAGTGTGTGACTTGACATAAGTTCAGCGTAATTATAGTAACTTTTAAAGGTCATTCGAGTTTCTGAAAACAAGTGAGATACAGAGATACAAATAAGTATAAAAGCATATGTTGAAATACGTGCTATACTCTATGAGAGATTGTAAAATTTGGAGTAAAGTTACCTTGTATTTAGTAGATCTTGGTTTTTCAATTTAAATTGGTTTTAATTGAAATTAATTAAACATTTCTGTTAGTATTCATAAATCACATGCTATAAACTTGCAGCTTAAAGAAGTTAGTTTTTGCTCCAGACTTGTGTATAACTTTTCTTATTCGATTGTCAGTTATGCCCAAAAAAAATGAACCAAAAAAAACTTTGCAGACTTTAAAAGCGTTAAAACCAAGGCATATTTCGCAGACGGTGGAAAAGTTTTAACCATTGGCAGAACACGAGTATTTTGTAGCTACAGCAGCTATCAAAGTATGCTCGGCTCACATTCCTTTAGCTTAGTAGTTGGCCATTTCGTTGTTGTAAGGATGCGACGAGTGGAAGTAGAAGTAGAAGTAGCCGTAGAAGGTGGTGGCAACAGGAAAGCGCTTACAAAAACAAGAGTGCTGAAAAAATGCCACCTCATACCTGGATGTCTAGGAGTCTCGAGCTCCTTTTTTGGGGGCAGATTCTTTTTATGTGGCCCTGTGCACACAAGGACCAGGTGAAGGCAAGAGAGGGAGAGAGAGATTGGAAGAAGGATGCGGACACGGTTGTACGGTAGCTGCTGCATGCTACCGTTTGTTGCATGTCCTGCGGCGGCCGAACTTGTTTGAAATTTGACGTGTGTAGTTTGGTATCCTGGCAAAAGAGAGAGAGCTGGAGAAACTGAGAGCTTAGAGCTTGGCAGAAGGCAGAAGGAGATAGGAGGCTCAACGCCAGGAGCTGTGTTTGGAGCTGCACTTATTTTTGCAAATTTATATGCAACAACAGCAGCATCAGGAGCTGAAGCAGCAGCAGGACGAAAAATGTTCGTTTCAATTTCGCTTTTTTTGCTCGGCTCGAGCTTCGCTTAACAAATTGATGAATGTCTCGACTTGGCTGAAAATGCTCCTGCTGCTGCTGCTGATGCTTCTGCTGCTGTAGGAGGCCTGTTTTTAGAGGGGGGGCATTGTTGCCTGACCAAGTTTAGTAAGATGAATGTTTGCCCAGGCAAATGACAGGCAGCGAGTGCCTTCCATCTTGATTTTTGAGTGCATAATGACAGGAGGAGCCACAGCTAGAGACCTGGTCGAATGGCTGGCCATGTAATTGGTTAGCACCGGCACCGGCATCGACCAACACAGCTCCGGCTCTTAAAGTGCTGTCAGTGCCAGGCCAAAAGGAAGCAAAACACAGCAACCAAACTACCAAGAAGAAAAAAAGGTGGGAGGCAACAAAAAAAAAAAAACTAGCACCATCAAAGGCAACCGGATAAAGCGTCTGGTGGGCGATGGAGGCGTCATCCTCATCATCGTCGTGGTTTGTCTCGGTTTGCAATTTCACAAATGGATTTGTTGTAATTTCTTTTGCCACAGCACCTGATGCTCACACAGAGACAGATAGATAGACACAAAGACAGGCGGACAGAGAGACAGCGGGACATTCAGACAGTGCAAACAGAGAAATACACAAAATACAAACAATGTGTGGAAATAGGAAATAACAAAAAGGCGAACAGCGCGAAACAAACGAAACAACCGAACACCAAACGGTAGAAACTTTTACACTTTACACATTTACACATATGAAAATATTTTTTTTGCAAGTTTTTATCACTATACCAAAAGAGTTTTCCCCTCTCTCCATCCTCAACTAGTCTAAGCAAGGAAACCGAAGAGGAGGAGAAAAAAACATTTATGGGATTTGTGTTTGCCAGACATGTTTGCATTTTGTATATGCGATATGTTTGAAAATCCCATTTCTGCCATTTCGTTTCCTAGTTCAGCGTGAAAAGCGCTGGAATATCAACTGCTGTTTTTTTTTTTCATTCTGTTATCGTGGGTAAAGTTTAGGGTTGACAAACGGAACAGCGGAGTGAAGGAGAAAGAGTTGAAAACATACTCTAAAATATGAAGATTGAAAGTTATCGCTTTAATGGTTTGCGTGTTTGCGTTACTGGAAAAATTATGAACTTAATTGGTTTCATTTTGTAATTATACTACCATATTTTGTAGTTCATGTAGTTTCGTAATAGCTAGGAACTTTAATTGAGATGAATAAATTATATAAATTTAAAAAAAAATCGGATTATAGTGCAAGCTTTTGGTGAAGTTATTACTTTTTGAAAATTTGTATATTATTATTTTGTATCAATATTGCTTTATTGATATTAAAAATTCATATTTGGAAAATGTTTTTATTAAAGTTTATTTATGCTACGTTTTGTGCAATCGAGTTGTTAATAAGAATTGCAGAAAATTCTGATTTAATTGCTGATATTGTCTAAACTTTATTCTCGCATCTATATAAAATATTATTCTCTTATTATTAGTACACATATTTGGAAATTATCTTTAAAATATATATGTCTATATAGAGTTAAAGAATTTTGTGCGCGTCTATTAAGAAGATAATAATTTAAGAAATTTTGTTTATGTAGTCTGAGATCTCTCAAAGATTAACTTTCTATAATCTTTATTCTTTTCTATCCAAAACCTCATATTATATTTTTATAATAATATTAAATGTACATTCCATATAATATATAAAATATAAACATATTGTCAAACTAAGCATATTGCTTGCGTAATTTCTTAATAAGAATTTCGGAAATCTTGGATTATAGTTTGCGATTTGTTTAAGTTCCTATTATTATATTATCACACATTAATATTTTAATGTAAATAGTAAATGCAAACATTTGTAAAGCTATCTCTAAAATACATTAATCTATTTTGCGTTGATCATTAGGTTCGCTAAGTCTTTGTGCAGTCGCGTCAATATTAGATTTCCTGGTGTCTAATGAAAAATGATCACTTTGCGTGCTGTTTTTATTTGTTGAATGAAAGGGGGATAGAGAAAAGTGTTGAATATACACTATATTTATTATTAATATGCCAAGCCAAAGTTTGCAGCCATAATGACCGCAACTGACCATCACCAGATCTCCTCCTCTGTCCGCTTTGGAATCCTCTTTGCTCGAATTCGAATGCGCCGTTGTCGTCTGTTTCGTTTTACAAATGACTTTCGTTCACGTTAGCTCCGTTCGTTGTCGTCGACGACTTTACCAACTTAAGTCATAATTTTCCATCATAATTTTCTATTTTTTCTATTTATTATGTCCAAGTTGTTGCTGTGTTGCTTCCACGTCCTTGTTGTGGCTCAGCTTGATTAGTTTCTCGTTTGCTTGTCTGCGTCTCTTTCGTTTCGTTCCGTTTCGTTTCTTCGTTTCTTTCGTCTGCATGTCGCCATATTACATTGTATTTAGCTTGGTCAAGTTAATGCCACTATAAGCAAATTGAGGTTATGTTGACTCTGTTTAGTGCTTTCGCTTTATTGTTGTTAGAGCGTTTTAGCTTTGATTTCAGTTTGTTCCACTATTTACTTGATTGATGTGCCTGATAGATTGTTGATTGAGTGCTGAATGTTACAGTTTTCGCAATGAAATTGAGTTTCTTCAAGCAGTTTGCTTTGCCATTTACGATGTCGAATTGGAACGGCTATTAAATTGTATCAAAGATTTGTTTATGATACGATTACGTCATAAATTAATGAGCCTCTATTTGAATAAATGTATATTAGGCATGTATAATAAAATATATATTATAAACTCGGTCATATTTAATATTCTAAGCTGAATAATTTGTATTTCAATTCTTCTTGAAGTATTGTGGTGTATTATATTTCTGATTAATATTAAATGAGTATGCCAGTTCCTTCATTTCGCAATACCAGCATCATAAATAAGGAAAAAACTGAGGGGGGCTGCTACAAAAAAGGCAACAAGACGCAACCATAAGCGAATGTCCGCCCACACGAACGGCAATAAAATGATATAGAAATCACCGAGAGCGCACAATAAATTCGAAAATGAAATGAAATGTGCCGCCAACTGGCAACAACATTATGTCAAGTGTGCATGCAGGCGACACCTACAACACAAATCGCAGGGAAATACCCAGAACCAGGCGCTCAACTGCGGAAGCAATGCATTTTGGGGGTAGACACAAAAAAACATATACGTAACATACATATACATTTTGGGTGGTTCCCGCGCTTTGTAGGCCGCTCCGATTACAGGCGAAAATGCAGCCAACGAAAATAATAAATAAACCAGAAGGAAATTTATGAGTTCATGGCATATCGAAAGGGCAACACTCTTTCTACTAATTAAGCTATTTTACGACATCATTTAAATAATAATAAATGCACTTTTAAATAATATAACACTCATATAAATAATAAATACAATCTTTTAATCATTTGTTCAGATTCAAATTTTATATTACCATTACATAAATTATTGCTTATCTTTACTTGCTTTATTGCTTTATCTTGATTATATTTCAATTTAAAATGAGTTATTTTCTTTATTTAAAAGAGCAAAGAGAAGTAATATTAAATAAATTAAATGTAGATATATATATAGATTCATTATTTTTTTTTAACAAGTAAAAAAGACGTGAGAAGATCAAATTTGTCCGGAGTTATTCTTAAAATATATTGGTATATTGATCTAGCACCGTAGAGTACAAATAGTATTCTTACAATACTAAAAATACCGCCGTGTGTTGCATAATTGAAGAGAAACCTCATGTACCCTATGTTGAACACATTAAACTGCTGTCGAACAATGTTTGTCGCAATTTATGCTTTGATGTGGCATAGCGCATTTTGTGTGCTATTTTTAAATGTTTGGCAGCATTCGCACAGCAGGTGGCTTGGCCTATGGGCCACGGCCTGCTCTTGGAAATGGACCTGAGGAGGCTTGTGAAAAGTACCGATCCAGAGAACGTGACCAACTAGCCATGTTGACAAAGTTGCGTCCACTTGAAAACTGTTAATAAATCAAAGAACATTTGTCATGCACACGCCTCAACGTTTGCCACAAGAATTGCCACAATGCCAAGACACAGAGAAGGAGAGAAGAAGAGAAGGGGGAAGTAAGGTTTTCTTACAGTTCTCTGGGTCTGGGTTTCTATACCTGTTGCGCAGGCGCCGCTGAGCAGAGTTTATGAGGGTGCTGCTCTGTTGTTGTTCAAGTTAAAGTTGAAGTCTGTTCAATTGATTCGATTAACGGCTTCGAGATAACAACTGCTACAGTTTTGTTACTGACCACAGCATAAGCGAAGTCTGGTTCTCAGACCTCTTCGACTTCTCAGTACTAAAACCTCAAACGCCCCTCCGTTGTTCCCTGTTCTCTGTTCTCGGTTCTCTGTTCTCCATGTCGACTGCAGACACATAAATCATTTCTGTTTATTAATATCTTTTGGTTTTGCCAGCGTCTGTGCTCTCTTTTTATTTTGGCAACTTTGTTTTGTTAGTTTTCAAAATCGATTTACAAATTTATACACAAGTTGGAGTTGGGTTCTCAGCAGCCATATAGTATGTATGTTTTATATAGATGCTGGTTGTATTTTATTATACCCTTGCTTAATGTTACTCTTGCTAATATGAAAAGAGAACAACTTGGATGATGTGAGGACATGCTCGCTTAACTAGCCTTGAAAATATTATTAATTATATTTGGACGAGCAAAAAATACATAAATCAGCTGCTTCTCATAAAATTGCAAGATTCTTTGGTTTGGTGTGTGCATAAGCATTAATAATTAAAAAAAAAAGAATATGAAAATAAAATGTGGAACCGTTAAGCTTAAAGTAAACAGGTAAATAAAACTTTTGATAAATTATTCAATATTCATTTTCATAAATTGAGTACGCAACTGTATACTGTATACAAATGCATTAATTTTTCAAAAATGCTACATTGCCCAATGCCTCGTTTATCATTTTAATTTGCCACTTTGATACACTTTTAAATAATGTATAAAAAATGCAAAGTAAATAAACAAAACTGCGTAGCAAGAAAAAATGTTGATTGAAAAAAAAAAACGAAATGGAGAAAAAAATACAAATGAATAAACATAAATAATGCCCCACACGGCCTCACAAGATTTGCTTTTCTATATACATATTCATACAAAAGAAGAAGAAAAATTAAAAGAGAATAACAAAGAGAGAAGAGAAAAATGTTAAACGAAGCGAAACGAAGCCGACGCGTCTCCACTGACCACTTGAAAGAAAATCAGATAAACGAATTGAATTGAATTGAATTTAGTTTAGTTAGTCAGTAGGCAGCTGAAATTATAATACTCGTAATGCGTTACACATTGTGTAGGCAGTTCAACGTAGACCTAAAAAAGTCAAATGCCCCTCGATCCCCTTCTGTCTGACTGTCTGATTTCAATAGGTTCATTTGATTCGTTTTTCTTCTTCTCTTTTTCATCGCTAGTTCACTAATTAACGTGGCACAAATTAGTGGGACCCCCTGGCAGAGAGATCTATGCTCGGGTAAACAATGCAGTCATGTTGAAGATTTCGAAATAGATTCCTCCTGATCAGCTCCCGCGGTGCATATGAAAATTGTTTAATAAATTAATTACCCCAGATATAATCAGAAATCAAGTGTCACAAACACACAAGTTATTTGGGAAATTTTCTACATAAAAATTCTAAATTTAGTTCCACTGAGAAGAGTTCAAAGTTGAATGTATTTTTTGATAACTTGACATTAGATTAAATTAGAAAATGTTAAGTAAGTTAATTTGTCATATTTCTTGTTTCAAATTATAAATATTTCAATTTGATTTTTAGTATTAATTAAAAACAATTGTATTGCTTTTGGTCTTAGATATCAATTCAATTCTCCAATTTGATCTTTCAACAGCGCATTCCTCGTTCTTTGTGGCCGACTTTATTCTCATCTTTTCTTGGGTCTCTTTTTTGTTTTCATATCGCGCTGGAAATCTAAGCCACTGAAAATGATATGATTAAATTGTTTCTTTGATTCCAAGTGTGTGCCCTTAGCTCGGAGAAGGCATTGTTGTCATCATCTTCATCTCATTGTGCGTCATCAAGAACAAAGTTAATTTTCAGTATTATTTTTTCTTCTCTTTTTTTTTAAACAGTGAAAGAATAGGAGAGGGCTAGGCACCGGGCAGCACTTGTTTTAAATTAATCTTCATTAGGGTCAGCCGGAGAATAAAATAAGTGTGTTGTTGGGAGGGGGCTTTCGAGGTCGTTGAGGCATATGTTGCAAGTTGCCACTTGCCACACACACACACACAGAAGCACACAAACTGTTGGGTGACGCGAACTTTGATTGAATTTTCATTAATTTTTGCGCTGCGGTCGCAACTTTATTCGGCAAATGTGCGCCATAAATCATAGGACTATAAAACCAACAACTACAACAATTTATAAAAATAAAAAAAAAAAAAAAAGTTCAACTAGAGAATGTTGTCAACTTTTCACTTTTAATTAGTTGGCAACCTGAAAAATTTGGGTCACGCTGCACGAGCATAAATCAAAAATGCACTTCTGCAAATATTTGTGCAAAAATTTTATAGCGTTGCATGCCACCTAGAAGTATGCAACACTATGGTGCAACTGGGCGTGGCAACTCCTGCATTGCTCTGCCAAGAGCAGATGTTCATGCCTGTGGCTTTTGCTTCACAACTACATGCTATATACAGTATGTTCTGGTAGTTTAAAACAATGCGAAGCAGTTCATAAAAATTAATTTATAACACGCACACAATTTATTTCAATCAATCCTTCACAGCTCCCAAATAGATCGTTTCAATTTTGATTAACATTGATAAATTTGCGGACAGTCCGAATTTGAAGATACAACTTTAAAGCACCTGATTCTCGACACGCGTTTGAGCAACACCAACACCAATAGCAACAGCAACGGCGGCAGCAAAAACAACGACAACAGCAACTGTAACTAGTCTGGTTTAACATGGCCAACAGACTGCTCAAATGGTCCAGACTGTCCAGACTGGTTCTCTGTCCCCTCCTCTCTCTCTCTGTGTGTTTCTCTATGTCGAACTTATCCAGCAGACATGTAAATTATGTTGGTTTTTTGGCCAGTTTGGGAATTTGCAAGCATTCAGAGCAAACAGACAAACCCTCTAACACCGACTATCCGGCCCCCATTCTCGGGTTTCCGTTATATATAGCTCTGTTCCTCGGTCTCTTAATGCGGCTGCTTAAAGCGTTCCTCAATTTTACTACTAAAAGTGAGAAAGCGCAAGTCATGAACGAAAATAGCCGCTCAATAAACATTTCATCTACTTTTCTATCTTACGAGTATATATTAAATAGCAACTCTAAACTAATTCAGTTGTTTTTTAAATTAATTTGTTATCAACTTCTATGGAAATAGTTCAAAAATCGCTGAAGATAATGGAACGAACTTTCGTTGCTAAGTACTGCCCACTTTTAAAGGTGCTTTATATATAGGCGATAAGGTAAACAAGGAAATAAATACATTCTTCAACAACAATATTGACAACTCTTGTGTTATTATCTTAATAAATAAAATAAAAATACATTGCAGAGATATAATTGAAATGTATACTGAAAAGATAATAAATAAAAATGAACAAATAATCTACAGTCTACGAAACATTTCGCCATTTAAGCAAACGCTATTTTCCTAACTTCTAGTCCAGCCCCTTTTTAACTCATTTATGTATGTTATTAATCTGACAAATTAGAATTACCTTCCATGAATGTTATTGCATTGTTATGAATTAAATGACGTCACTTTTGCTGTGTCAATGCACTCGCTGCTTGATAAGCTCAAAGGGGTAAACAAATAAATGCCAAAACAAAACAAATAATAAAAAAGCTATTTTTAAATCAAGTGTGCAAGTCATCACAACAATCTCGCAATAATACAATTTCAATTGAATGATTATATGGCTAATTTAGTAGCCTATGCAACTTCCGAGAATTATTTAGATTGACCCATAAAAAGACTTGAATTGAAATTAAAATAAATAAACCAAATCTTGAAATAAAATTTCTCCAGCTCACCCAAGCAGCAAACATTGATTAAACTGAAAAGCTTTTTAACAGCTATTCCACAATTGATAAGGCGCGGAAAAAAGTCGCAAATAAAAATAACAAGTGCAATTACTATACGTATGTATATGTCAAATGATAAGCGCAAAAAACAAGCGGCAAGTGATAAGCGAACATATAAATAGTGGAGACCCAACGCTAGAACTGCAGTTTATTAGAAAATAAATTGCTACTCAACATGTCGACGGAACTGTGCTCAAAAAATGGAATACTCATCCGGATAATGAAAGTGGAAGACTACATGAAGGTGAAGGACTTCATGGGAGGAAATTTCTACAATGGAGAACCTCTATGCGCCTCTTCAGGCGAAGATGTGCAGAAATGTTGTGAGAAAGAAAATGATGAATACCACATCTCGATGATAGAACAAGGCACCTGTCTTTTGGCACTCAACGAGAACGATGGAGGTCGCATAGTAGGCCTTGTTCTGGCCGGAGGCCAAGTGCCCAGTGACCTGGAGAAGCATCGCCAAGAAGCTGATGAATTGGAACAAAACACATGGGGACGCATAGCTGTTTTTCTATCAATTGTCGAACGCAAAGTGAATATCTTTGAGCGCTACGGAATTTCCAAGCTGCTCTACTCCCATATCACGAATGTGGCTGCATCAATGCGTGGCCAGGGATTAGGTGGACGTCTTGCTAACGCTCTAATCGAGGTGGGCAAATCCAAAGGCTTTCCTTTGATGGTGGCCTATTGCTCCAGTTTCTATTCGGCGCGCCAAAAGGAAGCCTTGGGCATGGAGTGTATCTACCAACAGGCCTATGCGGACTATAAGGATGAACAAGGTCAAGTGGTGTTCAAGCCAGCAGCCCCTCACACCCATCTACGTATCATGGCCATCAAACTTTAAAGATATGGATTATATTACGTGTCTTTTGTTGATAAGTTTTAAGTGTCACTTAATGTTCAAATTTATTATTGTAGAATATGTATATATTAAAAGATTATAATAACATTTTCAGTTTTATATTATTATTACACTAATGAAATATACAAAAATAATTGATAACAAAAATAGGCGATTTTATGTTTTGTGAATAGCAAGCAACGTGATGAGCTACGATTTTTTATAGGGTATTCCAACTTTGTGTAAGTAATTATCAGACTGAAGGAGACATTATAAATATATTCTTAATCAGTGTCAACATCCAGCCATGTTTTTTGTGTGTGATGAGCACTTATATCTCAGAGACTGTAAGAACTAGAGCTACATTTTTTGACGAGGCTTGTTTTTAGATTTTTGCCATGTTTACCTCCGCCAACGCAAATCGAAAAACCTAGCCTATTTTTTGGCACACAATAATAATTACAGTCTTTATGATTTGTTAACATTTGGTTGCGATAAGATTAAAAAAAACTTTAAAGTTACTCAAGAATGTTTTTAATAAGACAAAAACTAGCTACATCTGCAATCGGAAATATTTTGTAGTATATTTTTTATGAAGTAGTACATCGATATTCACAAAAAAGTATTATAATTAGTATATATTAGTATGATAATTGTATGTTTTATGTAGTAATATATCGATATTGTTTTTAGTATATTCAAGAACTAATTTTGTATATTGCTTTTGTATATTTTAACAATAATACCGCACTATTTTACCTTAATAGAAAATATGTAACGAGAATCTCGCATACTTAATAAACATCAACATTTACTGCTAAATAAAATATTATATTGAATTGTTGTATGAATGACATTATAAAATGATTTATTATTATCAAATTATTAAACAAAAATTAAATGAAAAATAACCTAAAAATTATTATAAGCGTATTTAGTTATATATTCAGTGTTTTAAAATTTGGTTTAAGTACACACAAAAGATAAATGTTTCTTCTATATAGAATAATAAGTTTATTGGTTAGATAAATGATTTAATCGAGTTATCTCTTAAAACATAAATTATAAATAATATGTTTAACTTAACGTTTATAGTTTTTATATCATTATCATAATAAATTTAATAATATAAATTTATACACATAATGTGTACCAAAAATATAATTAATAAAATAATTGTTCAATACCTGCTAAGTTAGTTGTAGATAACCTCCCAACTTCTAGTACAGCCCCTATGGAAGACTATATGAATGTGAAGGATTTCATGGGAGGAAATTTCTACAATGGAGAACCTCTATGTGCCGCTGCAGACGAAGATGTGCAGAAATGCTGTGAGAAGGAAAACGATGAATACCACATTTCGATGATAGAACAAGGCACCTCTCTCTTGGCACTCAACGAAAACGATGGAGGTCGCATAGTAGGCATTGTTTTAGCGGGAGGTCAAGTGCCCAGTGATCTGGAGAAGCATCGCAAAGAAGCAGAAGAAATGGAACAAAACACATGGGGACGCATTGCCGTGTTTCTATCAGCTGCCGAAATAGAAGCGAACCTCTTTGAGCGCTACGGCATCTCCAGCCTTCTCTACTCTCACATTACTTGTGTGGATGCCACCATGCGTGGTAAGGGATTAGGTGGACGTCTTGCTACTGCTCTAATCGAAGTAGGAAAATCCAAAGGCTTTCCTTTGATGGTGGCCTATTGCACAAGTTTCTATTCGGCGCGCCAAAAGGAAGCCTTGGGCATGGAGTGTATCTACAGACAGGCCTACGTGGACTATAAGGATGAACAAGGTCAAGTGGTATTCAAGCCAGCAGCTCCTCATACTCATATACGTGTTATGGTAATTAAACTTTAGAATGTTTAATTATGTTGTGCCAGTGTTGATAAGTTTTAAGTATCCAACATTTTGCATTGTACTCCAAAAATGTTTGTTAGTTCGATTTAATAAATAATCTATTAAATGTTGCAAATTTATTGCCACACTATCATTTACGACTATAAACTATGAACTATAATGAGCTGATCGGCTTCAATTTAAAAATTTCAGATTCGTATTGCTATGGAATGATAAGAGCTCTCATAAAAAAACTACAAGTCTTTATCTGTTACTACTTTCCTCTTATATAAGTAAAAACAGATAAGTAGTTTTATGTTTGCGAGCTAAATGCGATTAATTGAACTAACACTTGAATCATTCTCTAAAAAGGCGCGAAACGAACAGCATGTCGACGAACTTCGGAAAAGAAGACGGTGTTTTCATTCGTATTATGACGATGGATGACTACGAAAAGATCGGAGAAAACATTTACAATGAAGAACCACTCAAACTGGCAATGGACAACTATTTGAAGATTGAGCCAAATCAATCTCAAAAGAATGAATTGGAAGAATATCATCATTCGATGGTAAAACAAGGCACTTGCTTAGTGGCAATCAATGACGAGAACGGTGGAGATATAGTTGGAAGTGTTCTAGCGGGCTGTGAAACTCTCAGCGATCTGCAAGAATATTATGCGCAGGTTGCTGCAATGGAAGAAGGTTACTATAAAACATGTACAATATTCGAGTTTGAAACTAAAATCAAAGGGAACTACTTCGATCGTTACGGTGTCTCAAAGGTGCTTTATTCACATATGACAAATGTTGATGCCTCCCATCGAGGAAAGGGACTCGGAGCACGTTTAGCAGCTGCATTAATGGAATTGGGTCGATCCAAAGGTTTTCCTATTATGATAGCATGCTGTACAAGTTTATACACTGCCCGACAAAAGGAGGCATTGGGAATGGAGTGCATTTACAGTCAAGCCTATGCTGACTATAAAGACGCCAATGCTCAAGTCGTGTTCAATCCACCAGCTCCTCATACGCATGTTCGTGTAATGGCCATTAAATTGTGAAAATTGTATGTCTATTCGTTTCAATTTAAGTTGTAAATTTTAATACATAATCTAATTTTATTTTAAATACAAATTTTAAATTGTCAATTGGCTAAAGTAACTTAAGACTAATATAGACAAACAAAATTAAGTGCAGTTATTGTATCATATCTTTTTTTGTGGTCTTAAGTTTTTTGTTTTGTAAATAGCTTTAATTTTCAAACCTGCTCTGACTACAAGAATGGTCAAGGAAGGATAAGCTCTGATTTTTATGTTGACTCGTTAATTAAAGCTTTAAATTAAAAATGTCAATCCTTCTGCACAGAGTGCATTTTTGAAGACGCCTTCTCCGAATATATGATAAGGATGCATAATTTAAAGTGATACAGTGAAGATATATGTTTTTGCTAATAAGTTGAAAGAGCCAGTGGATTATATTATTGTTAAATATAAATAGAAAAGAAGTTATTTTTATATTATCAAGACTATAAGTTAGATATACAACATAAAAAATAATCGATAAACTGTTAATGAGTGAAAAGATAAGCAATAAATGGCAAACCAAATGTTGATCATAAATTGTCTATATTTATTTTGCAGAGGCAAGCACCACGCAAACAACATGTCAACGAACTTCGCAACAAAAGATGGTATCCTCATTCTGGTAATGACCAAAGAGGACTTCAAGAAGATCGAAGAAACCATTTACGACGAAGAACCGCTGCGGTCTGGATTAGAGGATGACACGAAGGCTGAAGTGCAGTTAGCTCTAATTGAGGGATTAGAAAACTATCACAATTCATTGATAGAACAGGGCAATTGCTTGGGAATGATGGTGGACAGATTGTTGGAAGTGTCTTGGCAGGATGTGAAACCGACAGCAATCTACAGAAGAATCTTTCGCAAGTTGCTGCACTGCATGATGGTGCTTTTAAAAGAATTGCCACGTTTGAGTTTGAGACTAAAATCAAAGTTAATTATTTTGAACGCTTTGGGGTTTCTAGGGTGCTTCTTTCTCATATGACAAATGTCGATGCGTCTGTGCGAGGAAAGGGACTCGGAACACGCTTAACTGCTGCTCTTATAGAATTGGGTCGGATCCAAGGCTTTCCTGTTATGATTGCATTTTGTACGAGTTTCTATTCAGCCCGAAAAAAGAAGGCATTGGGAATGGAGTGCATTTATGAAGACTATCGGGATGCCAATGGCGAAGCAGTGTTTAAACCTCCAGCTCCTCAGCCTCTTGGCTACTTAACTATGAACAGTTTTATTATATATAAAAAAGTTGTTTAACAATAATTCCTCTTGTTTATCAACAATTTCTAACTTCTAAATTACTCTATTAAATATATTATACACAAAATAAATTATATACAGAAGACACAATATTTTAATACATAATAAAAAGTGTAATTTTATAGCTAGAAAAATACCACTACTACTATAAATAAAGGTGTTTTCATACAAATAGATTTCTTCGACATTTTTTATCTTATAGCAAACTTTCAGAATCAAAAAGACCATAGATATTATTGGATGTACCAATTAAAATTCGATTCTAGTTAAGAATCTATCTATCTATCTTAATGGATTTGCGGGGCCAGAAGTGAGCGTGGCAACTCATTTGGACTATATTTGTACTAATAGAAAATTGATTAAATTTGCTTAAAAAAAAACCGAATAGTCAAAAAAATATGGCAACATATTTGTAATGTCGAGTCATAGCACTGTAGAAAGGTAAACAATGTTATCAAAATTTCAATTATATTGAAGTTTAATGAACTTAAGTCATTGACTTTTACAGACTAGTGTGTATTAATTACTTAAAATCATTTATTTTTGCTTTTCGGTTCAAAAATAAATGTGACCCCATGGGGAAATCAGAATGTCTCCGACTATGCTCAAAGGCGATAATGCTTAGTATTATAACTATAAAGAATACTACAATGTAAAGCTGGCTGTAAGAGACCTTTTTTTAGTTCATGTGTTCCAAAATCAAAAAAATCTGTTCTGCAAAATTGAGATGCACGCTCGAAGGGTCGTGTATGTATATATTAAATTTGAATTATGATAGTGAAGCTTATATATTATACTATATGCATAAATAACTATTATTCATGTCGTGTATCAGCATTGATTCAGCGGCAATTCAAACAAACAGATAATATATATACATTTATATATTAATATGAGCTTCAATGATAAATAATATCAGCGGACGTTTTATTAGAAAACTAACTATTACGCATTTGCTTGCAATCGCATACTAATTCTATTAATTGCATATGTGGACTTTTATTCCATAATATATTTGATATCTTTCGTTAGCAGCCGCTTGTTCATTTATAAGGGTCTAGTTTATTTATAATTAAAATTATAAACTAAATCGCCATCTACGTATATTATGGTGTTTTGTTCTTATTGGTCTTACTAGTAATTATTATTATTTAATTATTTATCTAGTGTACTATAATTTGTGTTTTTTATCTTACATTTTCAATACACCTCATTGACCTTCATTATTTTTGTCGAAAAGTGAACAGGTCCACAATTAAGACACCAAGTAGATAAGTTATTTGGCATTTTGTGAAACCGCAACCTATGTGTTGGACTTGTTGAAAATGTAACCTTTTCATTTTAATAGTAAGTAACAAGGCAACAACATGACTACAAACTTTGGTACAAAAGACGGTATCCTTATTCGAGTTATGACCAAGGACGACCTAAGAATCATCGAGAACAGTATTTACGACGAAGAGCCTCTTCAGTTGGCTCTAGTGGGAAACTCGAAGGCCCAAATGCACCAATCTCTAATTGAAATTTTGGACAAGTTTCACAATTCTATGGTAGAACAGGGGACTTGTTTGGTAGCAATCAATGAAAAGGATGGTGAACGCATTGTTGGATGTATCTTAGCTGGATGCGAAACATCTGACGATCTACAAGAATATCATGCCCAAATTTCTACACTGGATGAGTGTGCTTTTAAAACAGTCGGCATATTTGAGTGTGAAACTAAAATCAAAGTAAACTACTTCCAGTATTACAGCGTTTCCAAAGTGATTTATGCGGCAATGATCAATGTGGATGCGTCCATGCGTGGTAGAGGTTTACGTGCTCGTCTAGCTAATGTTCTGAAAGAATTGGGTCGATCGAAAGGATTCAAGGTGATAAAAGCATGGAGTAGCAGTTTCTATTCTGCTCGACAAATGGAGGGAGTTGGCATGGAGTGCATTTATCGTCAGCCCTATGCAGATTATAAGGATGCCAAAGGTCAAGTCATATTTAAGCCACCAGCTCTTCATAGCGAACTACGTATATCGGCTTTAAAACTGTAAACATTTAAATTATATAGTTTTTAAGAAATTTTTGTTTTTTTTTAACTATTATGTCATTGCATTAAAATATTCTAATAGTAGTGCAAATCAAAGTAAAACTTTCTTATTTTAGGTGTATCATCCAATGCGATTATTTTTTGATAGCTAATTTCTCCAATTATGATATACTATATCTGTCAGCCAGGTGATGAATAAAATTCGTACGTAATATGCATATTTAAAAGTTCAAATGAAAACTATTTTTGTTAACAAAATTCAGCTTATTAAATAATGTTATTAATTATCGATATTTAATTATGTTTGTCATTCAAAAGCAATGATAAAATTGTGTGTTTTCATGATCAAAAGTGCTTATCTAAAAATGGCGTTGTTTTACAGACCTAAATGTGTATAGATTGTATGACTAAAAATAAATGCGAATTTTTTGTGCAAAACATCACTTAATAAATCCAATAAGAAAGCATAATTATCTAGGTCCTGACCTAGATAAATAGAAAACATCTCCTACGTACTATGTATGTTTACTTCCAAATTCAGCTGGTTCATTCAAGTTTTTATAGTGCTATATACTTATTATTAGGACCATTCTTCAGGGGCATCTATTTCAAGTACTTTCAAATAAAATGACAATTGCATATAATTATGTTTGTCATATGAGCAACTGAATAATTCTCTATCATGATTACGTCGAACTTGAAAATGAAAACAAAATTGAGATATTGTACTTCCAAATATTCCGCCAAGTGTGATATTTTTAGATTAGATAATTTACAATGTAGTACTTTGTTCACAGTCATATCATTCGTCATTTGCATGCCATTCTGCATATGAAAAGAAAACAATAATAAACCGTAAATCTTTATATCGTTTTCATCATTTTATTATACACCTCATAATACAATAAACCTACGCATTATACCCAAAAGTGAAGTTCTTATAAGAGCACCCCAGATAACCGACTATATAAATAGCGACCAACTGGCAACGGGCATTACATTTCAGAAGTAAGCTTATAAAACTCAACATGTCTACAAATTTTGGCTCAAAGGATGGAATCCTCATTCGGATCATGACTGTGGATGACTACAAACTGGTGAAGATCTTCATGAGAGAACATTTCTTCATTGGGAATCCGATGAACGACGCTTGCGACGAAGATGTCCAGAAGTGCAATGAGAAGGAAAACGATGAATACCACATAGATATGATAAAGCAGAACACATCTCTATTGGCTGTCAAGGATGACGACGAAGAACAAATCGTTGGTTTTGTTCTAGCCGGTGCTCAAGTGCCGAGTGATTTGGAGAAGAGTCGCAAAGAGGCAGACGAATTGGAAGAAAATGCCTGGAAACGCATTGCAGTGTTTAATTCGTTGATTGAAAGAGAAGCGAATGTCTTTAAGCACTACGGAGTCTCTGAGGTACTCTACTCCCACATAACCACTGTTCACACCTCGATGCGGGGCAAGGGACTTGGTGCACGATTAGCTAAAGCCTTGATGGAACTGGGTCGCTCCAAGGGCTTTCCTGCAATGGCAGCTTCATGCTCCAGCTACTATTCAGCTCGACAAAAGCAGGCGTTGGGCATGGAGTGCATTTATAGTCACGCCTATGATGACTACAAAGATATTAACGGCAATGTAGTCTTTAAAACTCAAGCTCCTAACACTCATGTTCGTTTTCTGGCCATGAGATTGTGATTTGTTTATTCTTATTAGTATTAAGATTGGCAAGTTTAATCAAATAGTTTAAAATACACTACACTACTACTAGAAAATACGTTGATAATAAAAATTTAAAACTCAATTTAAAATAGAATTTTTAATGATGAATTTGGTCACTTTAAAGTCGGGCTACCGGGCGACCTATTTTGAGTACCGAATCAATATACCATATAATATTAAAAATATACTGAAGAATATTTCAGGTATATTGATACAGGATTATTTTCAAAATATACCAAAGACTGTAAAATATACAAGATTTTCAGCCAAAACAACTGAGACTTATAGTAAGCAGGCGTTCTCGCCGATATAGAAGTATTTCTTTAATAACTTCTGCAATTTGTGTCTGATCGCAGACAAATATATAAACTTAATAGGCCTATTTCCGCTTGTTACATACAACTCCAGGAGGCATAAAGTTATATTTTCTCCTTTCAACCCTATGGGCATCGGGTATAATGACACAAACATATTTGGTTTCAGCTAGAAAAATTCGTGTCAATTGATTATTCTTTTAGAAATGAGGAGAATCATGTGGTTTAAGGTGCTGGATTCCAGTCCTTTGCCCGTTTCAGTGAGTTTCTGTAGTACAACTAAAGATAGTTAGTGTTTAATAGGAGTAATATTAAGCAAAAAAAAAGAATCATATTTGGCCGCTTCACATTGAATTTGACGTAATTTTTTTTTCCGTTGATGTGGTAGATTATTATTTTTAATATTGTGAGCTGTTGCGTATAAAGATAATAATGTTTACAAGATGTCTGTATAAATGGAAAAAAACTTCCCCAAACGAATTGAATGAATTTACGCAAAGTACTCACCAAGTCTATTTTGAGTGACTAAATGAGTGAGTGATTTCTCGCTCGATTCAGTTTCTCAAGATGAAAGCGAAAAAAAAAACACAGAGTGAGTGAGATTGTTGTTAGCACGTCATTCAAATGCATATTTAAGATTTCAATTATTATTAAATACAAGGAAAAAAGCTACAGTCGAATGTGGTCGACTGTGAGATACCCGCTTCCCATTTTGAATAAAAAACAAAATATGGCGGTATTAATTCTAAAAAAAATTCTAAAAATATACCAAAGGCTAATTAAGGTATCTTAATACAGTACTACATTCAAAATATACAATATAACATAGTAGTGCAAAATAGACCGGATTGTTTTCAAAGCAACTAACCTTCTACAATAGTAAGTTGTCGATTTTCGGGGCAGAAGTCGGCGTGTCAAAAATTTAAAACAAACTTGATCTGTCTGCAAGCATAACAAGTGCTGCCGAAAAAAAATTATAGCTCTATCTCCTATAGTCTCTAAGATCTACGTGTTCATACGGACAGACAGACAGACGGACAGAAGCCCAGACCGACATGGCTAGATCGCCTCGGCTGTTGACGCTGATTAAGAATGTATATTCTTTATAGGGTCAGAGATGCTTCTTTCACAAAGTTATAATACCCTTCTACCCTATGGGTAGCGGGTATAAAAGTGTTATTATTGGAGTGCAAGTATATAAATATAAACAAAAAAATAATAATTAAAATTTAATATTGATATATCGTGCGTTTCTGTAGAAAATCACAAAATTAATACACAGAATTCGACAACAATAACTCGAATAATACGACTTTGCCATTTATATACTCCTTCCACTGAAAGTCATATCTTACTAAAGCAATCTAAAAGTGACGATAATGATTAGCCCAATTACTGATTGCAAAAGTTGAGCATATAAATATTGACTAGTTGAAGTTAAACGTAGCATTTGAAAAGTGGCAGTCTAATACTCAATATGTGCACGAATTTCGGGTTAAAAGATGGCGTTTTTATCCGCATCATGAAAGTGGAGGATTACGATAAAGTGAAGAACTTCATGGGAGACAATTTCTACAATGGGGAACCACTTTGCGCATCTTCGGGCGTGGATTGTCAGACACCCTTTGAACAATTATTTAAAGACTATCACATCTGGCTAATAGAGCAGGAAACCTGCTTGATTGCTCTGGATGCCAACGATGAAGAAAGTATTGTAGGCGTTGTGCTAGCCGGACCCTCAGTTGAGACCCATTTGGAGGAGGAACGCGTTAGAGCAGAAGAAATGGCTCAAGGACCACTGAGAGACATCTACACATTTCTTACTGACATCGAATGCAAAGCCAATCTCTTTAAGCATTACGGAATTTCGGAGTTACTCTACTCTCAAATCACCAATGTGGATGCCGCCTGGCGAGGAAAGGGATTGGGAACTCGTCTAGCTGCTGCTCTGAGCGAGGTGGGCCGATCGAAGGGCTATTCCGTAATGTCAGCGACCTGCACCAGTTTCTATTCAGCGCGCCAGAAGATGGCCATGGGCATGGAGTGCATCTATGCTGAAGCCTATGCGGATCACAAGGACGCCAATGGCGAAGTTATACTTAAACCTTCAGCACCTCACACACACATACGTGTGCTGGGCATCAAGATTTGAAGCATAAAGCAAAAGCACTCGTGATAACATTAGAGATACCAAGCAGACCTGCTAAAAAAGCAGTCAGCACATTGTGTTAATAAAGGGAAACCTTATCAAACAACAATGTTGTACAGTATTTATTATATACTAGACAGCTTGAAGTATATTGCTATATTTATAAAAGCTCAATACTCTATCATTAACCCATTGGCATTCTCTGGCATTAGTTGACTTTATACGTTAAGCTGTGCTATAACTTTTAGTAGGCCTAATTTCTGTCAGCAAAATTGCATTTACAAGGATTTCTAATATAATCGCAATCTAGTTAAATTATTTTGTACTTTGTAGACACTTTGTATTGAATTGTAAAAGATATATAGTTGTTTACATAATCACTGCCTGGTAAGATCACAATAAAGTTGTATCTTTCAGATACTTTGTATTTAATTGCTTACTATAAAACAACAATTGGTTCTATTGTCAGGGTAAACAACTTTATATAATATGTAAATTTAGTTCATTATCATTACTCATTATCAGTGTAGTTCACATTCAAGTTGTATCTTTCAGATACATTGTATTTGATGGCAAACTATAAATAAAAAATTAGTTTTATTGTGTACATCTTGTAATGGAATTCACTAAAAAATGAACTGTTATCGCATATTCATTGTGTAATCTCGGCCAGTGAACCGATATGCTCTGCAAGTTTTCAATTTGATTAGATCCCAATAAAATTTAGCGACTGAATTTAGTTTACTTTAGAAGCTTGTACCATGTCGAACATTACTATACGCGAATTGAAGCCAGAAGACCTCGATGAGTACTTTCGATACCTCATTGAGAACTTTCACGGTCATGAACCACTTCTGCTGACACCCGGAGATCACAACTTCGAACCGGATACGCCGGAGAGACGTGCATCTCGTTTAGCGGTAATAAAACAAGGTCTCTCGTTAGTTGCTGTAGACGATGGAGGTCGCATTGTAGCCTCAGCTTACTCTGAAGCCAAGGTTCCAAATGACTTGGACAAAACTTGGAGAGAAGTCAATGAGAAAAAACCTACGGCGTTCATTGATCACGTGTACTTCTTTCTTGCCGGCATTGAGAAACGTTCGAAATTATTTGAACGTTTCGAAGTATCGAAGGTTCTCTACCTCAACATTCTTAGTGTGGGAAAAACTGTACGCCAACAAGGATTGGGACGTCGTCTTGTGTCTGCTGTAATCGAACTGGCTCGCTCCAAAGGATTTCCCCTGATTGCAGTCTCCTGCACTAGTTTGCATTCGACTCGCATCATGTCAGCTCTGGGCATGAGCTGTATTCATTCTGAGAACTATTCGGAGTACAAGGACGAGGATGGCAACGTGGTGATAAAGCCACCAGAACCACACACATCCGTCAATATCATGGCAATGAAATTGTAGGGTATTCTTAAGCTGCTGTATTCAGTAAACTTGTGAAATAAATACGAGATAATTTCCATTAGCTTATCTACAGACTTTCCTTATCAAAGCTTGCAAACCGGAAAAGAAAACATATGGGGCAATATGACAAACTCAAGAGTAGCAAACAAAAAAGCTTGCGTTGAAAGCTCACACTCTAAAAAAGTTTTAGGGAATCCGACAAATTAAATTTTGATTTTCGGAAATAATTTACGAAATACTTTGTATTACTAACTATACAAAGTTTAAGGGAATTGAAATTATAAGTCAAGGTTTTTGATTTAACAAAATTATTTTGCGTATTGAAAGATAACATTCTCAGAGAGTTAGTGCATATTCATAGTGTAATCTTGGTCGGTTAATCGCTACTCTCCCAAGTTCTCGTTTTTGATAAGACTCAAATAAAGTTGGGCGAGAGCTTTCAGTTCACATTTGAAACTTGTACAATGACAAACATTACTATACGCGAATTGAAGCCAGAAGACCTAGATGAGTACTTTCGATTTCTCACTAAAAACTTCTACTGCGATGAACCACTTCAGCTGACACCCGGAGATCATAGCTTCGAACCGGATACGCCGGAGAGACGTGCATCTCGTCTAGCGGTAATAAAACAAGGTCTCTCCTTAGTTGCTGTGGATTCCAACGATGGAGGTCGCATAGTAGCCTCAGCTTACTCCGAAACCAAGGTTCCAGATGATTTGGAGAAAAATTGGAGAGAAGTCAATGAGAAAAAGCCTACGGAGTTCATTGAACATGTGGATTTATTTCTTGCTGGTATTGATAAACGTTCGAAATTATTTGAACGTTTCGAAGTATCGATGATTTTCTACCTCAACATTCTTAGTGTGGGAAAAACTGTACGCCAACAAGGATTGGGACGTCGTCTTGTGTCTGCTGTAATCGAACTGACTCGCTCCAAAGGATTTCCCATGATTGCAGTCTCCTGCACGAGTTTGTATTCAACTCGCATCATGTCAGCTCTGGGCATGAGCTGTATTCATTCGGAGAAGTGTTCAGACTACAAGGACGAAGATGGCAACGTGGTTTTAAAGCCACCAGAACCACATACATCCATCAATCTCATGGCAATGAAATTGTAGGGTATTCTTGAGCTGCTGTATTCGGTAAAGTAAAAAAATAAACGTGAGATAATTTCCATTAGCTTATCTACAGACTTTCCTTATCAAAGCTTGCAAACCGGAAAGGAAAACATATGGGACAATATGACAAACTCAAGATTAGCAAACTAGAAAGCTTGTGTTAAAAGCTCACACGACAAATTCAATTTTGATTTTCGGATTTAGAAGAATTTCTTGAATTTTCTAAATACTTTAATTTACTAACTATACAAGTTAATGGGAATTAAAATTAGAAGTCGAGACTTTTGATTTAACAAAATTAGTTTGCTTATAGAAACATTGCATTCTCAGGCGACAAATTGTTATCGCATACTCATAGTGTAATCTCGGTCATTTAATCGCTATTCTCCCAAGTTGTCAATTTGATCGGAACCATATAAACTTAGTTAACCGCTTTCAGTTGACATTAGAAGCTTGTACCATGACGAACATTACAATACGCGAGTTGAAACCAGAAGACCTCGATGAGTACATTCGATTTCTCATTGAGAACTTCTACTGCGATGAACCACTTCAGATGACACCCGGAGATCACAACTACAAACCGGATACGCCGGAGAGACGTGCGTCTCGTCTAGCGGTAATAAAACAAGGTCTCTCCTTAGTTGCTGTGGATTCCAACGATGGAGGTCGCATAGTAGCCTCAGCTTACTCTGAAGCCAAGGTTCCAAATGACTTCGAGAAAACCTGGAGAGAAGTCAATGAGAAAAAGCCTACGGAGTTCATTGATCATGTGGACTTATTTCTTGCTGGCATTGACAAACGTTCGAAATTATTTGAACGTTTCGAAGTATCGAAAGTTCTTTACCTCAACGTTTTGGGGGTGGGAAAAACTGTACGCCAACAAGGATTGGGCCGTCGTCTTGTGTCTGCTGTAATCGAACTGGCTCGCTCCAAAGGATTTCCCCTGATTGCAGTCTCCTGCACTAGTTTGCATTCGACTCGCATCATGTCAGCTCTGGGCATGAGCTGTATTCATTCGGAGAAGTGTTCAGACTACAAAGACGAAGATGGCAACGTTGTTTTAAAGCCACCAGAACCACATACATCCATCAATCTCATGGCAATGAAATTGTAGAGTATTCTTGAGCTGCTGTATTTGGTAAAGTTGTGAAATAAACGTGAGATAATTTCCATTAGCTTATCTACTGACTTTCCTTATCAAAGCTTGCATACCTGAAAGGAAAACATATGGGGCAATATGACAAACTCAAGAGTAGCAAATAAAAAAGCCTGCGTTGTTTTAGGGAATCCCTCAAATTGAATTTTGATTTTCGGAATTTACAAAATACTTTGTATTACCAACTATACAGAGTTGATGACAATTGATATTAGAAGTCGAGGCTTTTGCTTTAACTATTATACTTTGTTTAAGAAAAAGATTTATTTCTCAGGCGACAAATAGCTACCGCAAATTCATAGTGTAATCTCGATCAGTAAACCAATATTCTGCCAAGTTATTTTTTGATAAGAGTTGAAAAAAATTAGGCGATCAATTTCAGTTGACATTAGAAGCTTGTGCCATGACGAACATTACTATACGCGAGTTGAAACCAGAAGACCTCGATGAATATTGTAGATTTCTCTATGTAAACTTCTACGGTCATGAGCCAGTTTTGCAGACACCCGGAGATCATAAATTCGATCCTGATACAGCAGAGAGACGTGCATCTCGTCTAGCCGTCATAAAACAGGATCTGTCTTTGGTTGCTGTGGATTCTAGCGATGGAGGTCGCATCGTGGCCTCAGCCTATGCCTCATCCAAAGTTCCAGATGACTTGGAGAAAAGTTGGAATGAGGTCAATGAGAATAAACCTACGGAATTTATTGACCACGTGTACTTATTTCTTCGCGGGGTTGAGAAACGTTCGAATATATTTCAACATTTCGAAGTATCCAAAGCTCTCTACCTAAATATTCTTAGTGTCGATGCAACAGTGCGGAATCAAGGATTGGGACGTCGTCTAGTAGCTGCCTTAATAGAGCTAGGCCGGTCCAAAGGATTTCCAATAATTGCAACCTCATGCACCAGCTTGTATTCAACTCGAGTCGTGGAAGCTCTGGGAATGAGTTGTGTTTACTCGGAGAACTATTCAGACTATAGAGATGAGGATGGAAATGTGGTAATAAAGCCACCAGAACCACATACATCTGTCAATATCATGGCAATGAAATTGTAGTGTATTCCGGTCTGCCTTATTTCTTAAAGATGTGAAATAAATGATATTAACATATTCCCTGATCTTACTATATATAAACACTTTCATTATCAGAGCTTTTAATCCGAAATAGGGCAACATACAGTTTAAGATTGTCAAGAGCAACAAGAATAAAAGCTCACGTCTAAAGCTGACATTCGAAAAAAGTTTTGGTTATCAAAACAGGTCTTTAGAACAAAAACATTTCGGTCTTTAGAACAAAAACAAAATTTCCGAAATTTTGTCCCACATAATAGTAACCGCAATCTTAATGCTCCCTTCTACAAAATGTGGTTACTATATGATTTGATTTCATTCAAGAAATAATAGTTTTAAGTTTAACTTTGCGGGAATATTTTTGTATAAATTTATGTTTCAATTACTAAAAGAGAGTAGTTCTTTTTAACAGAGAGGTAGTGGGGCTAAAATTATATCTTTGAGATACCTGGCGATGTAATCACAAAAAATTTCCGAGTATTTAAATGAATAGTCGTGACTGTTATTAAAAGAGTTTTAGCTTCATTATACGTAAGTTTTTATAATCTTGTATTGAAGTGCAAACGTCAAGTAGTTATCGCATATTCAGAGTGTATTCGCGGCCAGTGAACTGATGTTCACTTCGAGTTCTCAACTTGATAAGATCGCATAGGTCTGGGCGACCGGTTTCAGTTGACTATTGAAGCTTGTGCCATGACGTCGATTACTATACGCGAGTTGAGAGCGGATGACATCGATGAGTACTGTCGGTTTCTCACCGTAAACTTCTACGGCCATGAACCGGTCTTGCAAACACCCGGAGACCACAAGATCGTCACAGATACGCCGGAGAAACGCGAGACTCGCTTAGCTATCATACGACAAGGTCTCTCGTTGGTTGCTGTGGATTCGAGCAATGAAGGTCGCATCGTAGGTTGTGCCTATTCGGAAGAAATGGTGCCCAATGACTTGGAAATCAATTGGAACAAAGTGAATGAGAAGAAGCCAACGACCTTTCTTGATCACGTGCATCTATTACTTAGCGGCGTGGAGATGCGATCGAAATTCTTTGAACGCTTCGGAGTATCGAAGGCCCTCTTCCTCAACATTCTGACTGTGGATGCAACAGTGCGCAATCAAGGAATAGGACGTCGTCTTGTGGCCGCTTTAATAAAACTGGGTCGCTCCAAGGGATTCCCCCTGATTGCAGTCTCCTGCACAAGTTTGTATTCAACTCGCGTCATGTCAGCTCTGGGAATGAGTTGTGTCCACTCTGAGAACTATTCGGATTTCAAAGATGAGGATGGCAATGTAGTGCTGAAACCACCTGCACCTCATACTTCTGTCAATCTCATGGCAATGAAATTGTAGGGTATTATAAGTTTGCTGTAGTCGGTAATGTTGCGAAATAAACGTGGGAGATATTATAGATTCCCTGAGCTTATCTACAGTGTTTCATTATCTGAGCTTCCAAACCGGAATAGGGAAACATATGGGACAGTATGACAAGCTCAAGGGCAACAAACAAAAAAGCTCGCTCCGAAAGCACCTTCTGATAAGCGGTATAAAGGTGCTTAGGTACTTGGGAATTGTTTTCATTCTGTTTCGTTTCTCGGCCACGTCATGTCAGCGATAATACGTGAATTGAAACTCGAAGATTTCGAGGAGCTGAAAACTTTCCTACGCGATCGTTACCTCATCGATGAACCACTATGGCAACCCCATCCAGACGGGCAACTCCAGAATATGGCGGATCCCAAGAAGGAGGAATATCGCCGCAACCTCATAAGTCAGGGAACCTCATTGGTGGCCCTCGAAGACGGTCACATTGTGGGCGTCGCATTGGCTGGCGCTTTGTATCCCAGCGATGTGGAAGAACATGGCGTGGAAAGTGAACAAATGTCAACAGACACCATATTGAGTAAGGTCGTGCGCTTTCTGGCAGAAGTTGAGAGGCAAGCAAAGGTCTTTGAGCATTACGATGTTCCCAAGGCAATTTATCTGAATATTCTCGGCGTGGACTCGTCAGTGCGTCGTCAGGGATTGGGACGTCGTCTTGTTGCCGCTGTTATGGAAGTGGGTCGCTCTAAGGGATTCCCCCTCCTGGTTACCACATGCACTAGCCTTTATTCTGCCCGTGTGATGAATGCCCTGGGCATGGAGTGTTTGTACTCTAAAGCTTATGCCGACTACAAGGATGAGGCTGGCAATGTGGTGTTGAAGCCACAGGCACCGCACACAGAGGCCTGTGTTATGGCCATCAGACTATAGCTATAAGATCTACTTGTATTCAATATTTGAGTGACTGTTTTTGATTTGATTTGCATTAATTACTATTTTGTGAAAACTTACCGAGTTCAATAATCACTTAAAGACGTTTGTAGTAACCGTCAAATTTGCAATTATATTAGTAAATTAAGCAATATAGAAATTATCATAAGAGACAAACTTTATTAATCATGAAGTTTGTAATTGAATTAGTTGTACACAATAAAAAGAAAATAACTCACAATAGCACCGTCTCTTAAAATGAGAAATTATGAGCTATCGATAGACTTTATATCGATAGTATGCGACTTAGTGGTGAGATTTAGTTCAGAATAACGATATGAACTTATCGATATTAGGAAGAGAATATCAAAAATATACAATGCCCTATTATATAATACCTTATTATTTATATTATTACAGTATGAATTATTCATTCTAGACTTGTTTATAATTTTATATATACATATATTATAAGATACTTTTATATATGCATATGAATATCAAATAGTTTTTATTTTCGTTGAATGAATATACATATACGAATTACTATTTGGTTCTACATCTATTGGAAATATTATTGCTTTGGATTGTATGTATAAAAATGAACTTAACCTTTGAATAATACGTATAATGTTTAGTTCTCTATTTAATAAATGTTAGCTTATATTAAAATTGTGCTAATCCAACTTAAATTCAGATCTGTGACTTGATAATTTTTCCCACTCTCACATCTCCCCCTCTCAACGTTATCAGCAATAGTAACTTTATGCACATGAATGTATGGTACGTATGTATATACATATGTGTTCCCATTGAGAACGCCTCGCTACTCGCATGCAAAATGCAGGTCATTAGTGCAACGATCCCGCCTAGCTGCTTTTTCCTTTTCCTCTCTATCACTTGATACAACCCTTTAATGTCAGACGTACGCACTCATTAACCCTTTGACAATAACAAAGTGGTGCACTTGCACCACCCTCTAGAACCCCTCCTCCTCCACCACCACCTTCTCCTCCTCCTTTCACTCGAAGCCTGCATTCAACCTTGACCAACCCGCTGTCAACTTTGTTGTCTGTTTGCCTTATGGAAATATTTATGGATTTCGTTTACATCATCTCGGGGCGACAAACAATTCTTTTGCCCCCTTTTGTTGTCCGACTTTAAAGTGAGTCAGTTTTGATTATTTTCAATTTCATTTTTTATTGATTTACTTTTATTCATTTAAGCGTACGTTTATGGCGATTTAATTGGATTAAAAAGCTATAAAAGCGGCTTCAGAAATCATTTGGCATTGGGACTTTTGTTTTGGGTTAATTATTTTAAATTATTGACGTTTAATTTGTTGCGTCATTTGTTAAGGCTTACGTGTGGAGTGGCCTTTAAAGAGATCTACCATAAAGCCTGCCAGTCCAGTGGCCAAACGACCCGGCGACGACGTTATAAAAAATTAAACTTTATTGAAATCGATTCGCGCAGCACAAAAGTTGTTGCCATTTTCATTGAGTTTAATTCTCGATTTTTATTCTCGTGTTGATGACAACACACAGACCAGAAGCAGCACCAACAACAACAATAGTAGCAGCAGATAGCAAGAACAAGAAGGCCTGTGGCCGTGGCAGTTATCTGAGTGGCAGGAGGGAGGGCCACAATACGTGACCCGCTTAACAAATTGACGCGTGTCCGACCCAAACCCAATACCAATACCAATACCAATCCTAGATACAATGGGACAAGCACACAACCCCCTCAACCTTACCACCCATCGATCGTCATTCGGTTGGGCTCCCAGTTTTAAACTGCTCTTTATAGTTATTGCAGTTTTATCTGTAGCCCATTTCAAAAGTCACTTTTGCTCTTTTAATTAAAACCAAATGCACTTCATTTCATTTCATTTCACTGCCCTTCGCTACACGTGAGTTTGGGGCGTGTCTCGTTGACCTTGCCGCGCTTTCCTATTCCCAATTTGTTTTTTCTCTTTACTTTCTCACGCTACCCCATCGTGCTCCTCTGTCCCCAATCCTCTTCTATTGCTTTTGCTTTTGCGCTTCAATATTCATAAGCATTTTTTTTTGTCTGGGTTTCATCCATCGAAATTTTCACGCCCATTTGACTTGGTCAACAGTTTCAACATAAGAGTATTTGTTAAAGTTTTCAAGCTGTCAATTAGCATGATCTGAAGGTTGAACTAAGGGAACTCTATTCGAGGTATTCGCTGAATAGAGCTCATTTGCTGGAAAGGTATTTGGATTAACTACAAAAATCGTGGCTTCTCTTTGTTTTTATTGTCATCCCAACTGAATAAACTGCTAATCAATTTATTGTAATTTGGCATCAAGCGATAAGAGATTCGTCAAGCTTCATAATCGAATATTAAGCTATCGCGAGATCGAAACAAATAAATATGATATGAGAAAATATGGCTTTTTGTTTAATGCAAATTAAAAAAGATTTAGCCTGAGAAAATATTGGTATTTGTATTAAATAATTTAATACCATTTAGTAATACCTATGCTAATATGTATAATACAGGTATATCCAACAGAAAAATATTATAGAAGATAATGATATTTTTATATTATCAATTAAATACGATTTACATGGGCGGAAAGTGACAATTAAATATTAAAGCATAAAGCGATTATTATAAAAAGTGTTTTTTATGCATGAGAAGACAGTAATCTTTTTTTTCATTAATTACAATTTACTATGAGATGATATGGTACAAAGTGTTCATAAAAGAATGATAAAATATTCAACTTTCTTAATTACTAAAACTAAGTAAATACCATTTTAATATGTTGTGACCTTGTAAAGCAATCTATATATAGCACAAAAGATTCAATAAGCTGGTAAATATAAATTTGAGAAAACCTGCCTAAATTAAATCAAATTTGATCAAGTTTTTCCGACATAATATTAGTCGACAGTTATTTCAAGTAGCTTTGAAGATCTATATGAACTGCACATTTTTCGACACTGCTTGCAAGCAGTGGTTCATCAGCTGTCGCCCACCCACCATGCAGTGCACTGCTTTCTCTGCTATTTGTTATTATTGCAGACAGATTACCCACAATCTTCTCGGCTAATGTTGTTGTTATTGCTATTAATTCTCCAATTTCGTTGCGTGCGGAGTGTGGAGAGTGGGCAGTCGTAGTAGTCAAAGACAAAGTCTACACCCACAAGTTTTATTTTCACATAATTAAATTGACATTATACATCGCTTAACTTATCTAATTCAGTTTAATGGCCATAAACGTGTGTTGTGGGTTTTAAATTGAATTTAGATAAAGTTTTCGACGCTACTTAATAGGGCAGCAAACACAAACTTGCAAGTGAATTAAAAGCTCGTTACAAGTTGTTACAGTTATTTTTATTGCTATCTTCCATTTCAAGGTTTAAGGCTTACCTGGCAAAAAAGGTTTTTTTAAAAATACTGCCAGAATATATTCGCAAAATTTGTTGCAATTAATTTTTTAATAAATTTTCGTTGCGGCAACGGCGGCAGCAGCGCCCCACACACACGCCTGCTGCATGGGGCACTCACACACACGCACACACAGATGCAGCAGCACGCACACGTACACGAGACTGTTGCGCGAATGTAACACACTAATTGGCAGCCCCACTCACACACGCATAGAAACCCGTACACGGACACGAACCTACACCCACACACACTCACGCTCGCGAACACGTAAAATTGAAGACGAAGACGTCGACGTCGGCGACGACGACGACGAAGCTGACGCTGGACGATGAAAACGCCGCCAATTTCAATTGCGCGACACGTTACTCCAGCAAAAGTTTCGCAACGACTACCGTAAGCCGACAACTGGCGCTGCCCCAACGAGCAGCGCAATGTCATCCACAACCACACATACACTTGCACATACATGTGAACCGAGTGGACGTAGAACATTTTGCCATTTCCTTGCGACGTTTCCTGCTGCCAAGCTCTGCCAAGAGCGAGCGACAGAGCAAGAGAGCGAGATGGACACATTACCGAGGAGCTGAGCGAAAAACCATGTAATATTATGTGCACGCATGTATGTCTCTGTATAGGTGCCGAACAGTGAGGGAGTAACAGGCATGTGCACCTGTATGTGGATTGCGACAGCGCGCAACTCAACGAAGGCTGCAGAGAGAGAGAGAGCGAGCTGCTAAAGAGCCGAAGAGAGAGTCGTAGTTATTGCATGTGGAATGCATGCTAATGCTCATGTTGTGGATGCCAAGTGAGGCAGGGAGCTAACACTGCAGGTGCCATAGCACAGGTAAACTTTATCATTTGTTTATATTTTATTTTTGCATATTTATGCATTTTAAATAACATTAAAGTTTATAAATAAATTTTATAAAAAATGAGAAAACTTATTACATTTTGCAATAATTAATTTCATAGTTTCTGTAGCATATTTTATACGTTTTTCCACCTGTCACATTAAATATTTAATATTATTGATTACATTTGGCGCCCCCACATAAAAACAAACAACTTTACGTTACATTGTATTAACTTCAAATTGAGCGCAGCAGCCCAAAGAGAGCGATTTGTGCGCTCTTTATGCTTGCCGCTCTTTGTGCACGTACTCCAGTTTCGTTCCAATGCCAAAACGTTGCGTATAAGACGGAACGCTTTGGCAAACGGTACACGTGCTGTGAACGAAGAGAGTGAAATAGCAAAGAGAGCCGTTATCGTTTGTTACCGTTTTAGGCAGCTGCCTGTTGATAAGCAGTTAACTGTTAATGTTAGCTCCAAGTGTGTGACGAATAAGAGGGGAACGAAAGGTGCAAGTAACATATGTATGTGGAGTTGCAACATAATAATTATAATTTGTTAAAAATGTTAAAAACATTTAATTAATTTGATTAATTGTTGCAATTAACTTAATTGATTTGTGCTGTCACAGCAATTTATTTAAAACTACATTATTCGTAATTGTTTTTGAAAAATATATTCAGTATATGATATTAATGTAAGTTATTCCACCTGCTGCAGCAATTAGGGGCAACTGCTTGTTGTCTGCTTCCCCCCTAGAAAATAAATTCCGACAAAAAGATAACATCGGGTAATCCCCCCGACGTCGTCGACGTTGTCGTTGTTGCCAAACCTTCAATCAAAAGCTGTCAAAAGTTGCAGCGCCAAAGCGCTTAGCAACTTTGAAATTCCAAGACAAACACAAAATATTTGAAATTGTTTTTCCAAAAGTAAAAGAAAAACAATAACAAAAGTGCATATCAATATGTTGACTTAATAAAAAAAAAGCGAATGAAATATTATCAATGAAAATTTTGAGAGTACGAATAATAAGTAAGGGAGAACGAGAGAGAACGAGAGAGAGAGAAAGAGAGAACTTGGAAATTACCCAAGTTACTCCTTAAGTATTTATCTCTGTTCCACTTAAACTTTTACAATCTTTGATTTGATAACTTTGAATACGATTCGTAATCATATATCATTTGCCAATAGATTAGTCTGTAAAGTTTTATCAATACAAACTCAAATGTAATCAACATTTGTAAGTATATATGTTATCAATTGTTTGTTAGACAAATATTGTCTATAAATTTAGGTAAATATTTGAAGTTGTAATATTTGCGAATTTAAAAATATAACAATTTTAGTATTTTAGATTAAATTCCTTTATACTTGTATACGTATTAATTCAAATTTATGTTATTAATTTATATAATTTTGTTTCTTTTTTATATTTAATTCTTATTAAGAGTAATAATTATAATACTCGTAATAATTATTATCACAGTATTATTTTTAAGAGGTATTTATAATAAAAATTATTACTTTTTACCATAAGCGTTCAAAAATGATTGATTAAATGTGTTTTCATGCTTCTTCAACTCTCTGTGCCTAATAAACAAACAAAAATTAATCTTAAATTACTTTAATAATAATAAGTGCGCAAAATTATATTTATTTCATTGTTTCGTTTAAGTAAATTCGCCAATCATTAAATTTTTTAAATTGATTTTTTTCTGAAACAAACTTTGTTTGAAAACAACTTTTCTTTAAATTTTGAAATTTCACGTTTGTTCTTCTCAGGTTTCCATGCAGACTTTAAGAAATTTAGTATAAAAAGTCTGCAAACTCTTTAAGATATGTGTTCTTTATTCTGAAATGAAATATTTGTTTTAGTATTTCCAGTGTGACCTTTCTTAGCAAAGTTTCCTTTTAGTAGCTGCTGAAAACTTTTACAAACTTGTTTTGAATTTAAATTTATTTTTTACCCAAACTTGTTAATTTTCTATCCATCGCCACACTTTGTCTATAGACTGTCTGATAAGCTAAAAATAGAAACAGCGCGATGAACTAGGGATAAACCAAGCAAAACGGAGAAGAAAGGGAAGAAGCGATAATGGTGTGACCTTGCTAAAAAAAAATCCATGGCTGACCCTTGGCTCAAGGATTGGACAATGTCTGGTTTTCGTTTTGGTTTCGAATGCGGATTCGGTTTTGGTTTCAGTGTGTTGTGTGTCCCAAAACAATTAGTTCAAATGATTTGTAAAAATAGCAAAATCCCAACACCTACGGCGAGGTCGAAACAAGTCGAGACGAGACGAAAAAAAAATGCCTGAGACTGGGTTTAAAAGCCGTGACTCGACAAAAATGTGGCACAGACATCGCTTCGGCCGTGCCACATCAAAGTGCCACATGTGACCGAGTAAAGAATTCTTAAGAGCTCAGATCTGATCAAGTGTGTGTGGGAGTGTGTGTGTGTAGGTGTGGAAGGCAGTCTTTAAGTCAAGACATCAAAGTGTTTTCTGACATTTATGAAGAAATGCGTCTGGCAAAAGTGTTGGAAAATCAATAAAAGAAATAACACAACTAAAAAAATAAAGAACTCAAAGTGAAATGAAAAGAAAAGTAAAGAAAATAGGAAAATGCGGCGCTGCCAACTGACGTGGCAAACTATTTTACACCTGAGCTGTCACCTTGTCAGAGAGCGGCCTACAAAAGAAAACAAACAACAGACACAACAAAAAAAAAATGAGGCAAAAAAAAATATGAAATAACAAATACAAAAGCGCTTAAAGTCATGAAGGCAAGAACAAAGCAAACGCTGGCAGCCTAATGAAGATATTGCAGAAGGGGGAAGGAGTCCAGAGTTATAGGATAGGTTCTTTAATAACCTGACAACCCTGACAGCCATAATAAGGCAAGCTGTCATAAGCTGTTTTCCACAGCCAGACAATTGACTGACTCAATGTGCAACTCTCTCTCTCTCTCCTCTCCTCTCTCTCTCTTTCGTTCTGCACTCTTTAAACTTTTCACCACATTGCACCTGAGACACCTTCAGTACTTTCAGTTTGTTAAGCCTATGGAAGTGGGTAGTGAGTAGGGGATGAAGTGGGTAGTGAGTAGGGGGTGAAGTGGGTGCGGTCTATTGCTAAACTTATCGTCAAACTATGCAAAAATTGCCGTCAATATTTCAATCAAAACTGACGCAGTATGTGGAGGAACTCTCTTTTTTTTTTTTGGGCGGAAGTTAAACGGCAACTGCTATTCAGACTGAAGACAAGTAGGTGAGCCTTGCGAGGGTCAATCGAGTAGTTACTTCAATCATTTACATAATTGTTCTTTCGTTCCCAGACATTTTCCATATTTTCATTGCAAATGGGCCTAAAAAGGGTCAATGATGAGGCAACTTTCAAGGATGAAAACTATTTAAAATGCTTGACTACGCACTTTTCCACAGTGTGTGAGATAGAATCCCTATGATGTTTAAACAACGCCAGCTGCTTCATCAAAATTCAACATTTTTTTGGCAACTGTTTTGTAAAAGTGATGAATAAGGAAGATGTGTTATCTAGAAGTACTCAATAATGATTATGATTTTTACATACATGATATTTTTAAAATGTAATATTTTTTTTTCTTTTTGCCTGACACTGAATACAAAGTTGAGCTATGTTTTAGAATAAACATTTAATCTAAACTATTATAATGTGATGTCACCTTGTTTTTTTTTTATAAATCATATATGATTTTTAGTATTTGACAAGAACTTTAAAATAATTGTATAAATTCTATTACATTACAGATAAAATAATCTATCAATATTGTTTTTTTTCTTTATACTAACTTAATAATTTCGTTATTATATACCCCAATGAATTATTCATTGATGTATTGAATTTTAATACAAATACATTTTGTAAAACTAGTAAAATACGTGGAGTAAATAAGTAATTAATTCAATTTTTTTTCTTATTATTTTATTAATATTTTTTTAGTTATTATTATTTTATTGAAATTATTTTCTTTTTATTTATATTTCTTCCTTTTTTATTTTTACAAAGATTAAACAATTAATATTTTCGGTTTCATTTTAATGTATATTTTTTTTTAAAACTATAAATATTTTTTTATGAAATGTAAATCTCAATGAAATTATTCCATTTTCGGTGCTTTGTTTGTATTACATATTATATTCAATTCTTATTTTTCACTGTTCATCACTCTTGTTTACTTTTTTCTCTGAATTTCAAGTCTCTCTTTAATACGCTTTTCGTTTTTGTTTTGTTTTTGCAATTTGACTTGATTCCGATTGAATTTAAATTTTAAATGTCCATCTAAATATTTATTTGTAATCTGTGCAACTCCATGTGCCAACCTCGTGCCCCAAACTGTGTGCCCTTAAAGCCAAACAGCCGCAACATGCCACTCGCACCCAAAAAAAAAAAAAAAAAGGAAAACAGAAAACAGAAGGAGGCAAAGTGAAGGAAATTCAAGAGGAGGAAGAAAAACTCTTGCCAAGTTGTCAGCTGCCAGGTAGGCGCCAGACGCAGAGCACGAGTAACCACTCCATTTCACAGTACTCCCTTCCTCACTACCCCCCTTGTAAACCATTCATTCCTCCCTCCATGTCAAGCGACTTGCCAATGCTGTGTCGGGCCAAAAGGTGCGAGGGAAACGAAAATTCAAAGGCTGCCAATTGCCAATTGAAGCCGTAAAGTATGCTAAGCAATTTGATTCGCAACGTGAGCTGTGTGTGTGTGTGTGTGCATATGTGTTAGAGTGTATACATGTGTGTGTGTGTGTGCGATATTTATTGTTGTTTTTTGCCAAATTGTGATGCGAGGCTTTTCAGTCGATGAGCCAGAGAGCCAGAGAGGCAGAGAGGTGACTGCTGCAGGGGTCTGCCAACTGTCTGCCCCGAAAGCAGCGCCTGGCACCTGTCACCCATCTCCTATCGCCCCTTGCCCCTTGCCCCCTAAACAGGACTCGTGTCTCTCAGTCTCATGCTCAGTCTCAGTGCCTCAACCTGTGCTTGCACCTGCTGCATATCGAGTGCCTTTCATAAGTCGCACAGCACTGATTTGAATTTTTTGGTATTAGGCTGGCAACGAGGTAGTTATCAACTATCCCCTAAATACCCTGGAAATTAAGAAGATTCCAAACAACAACAAATTAAACATAATGTGGTTTACTTGCTTCCTTAAAAATTCGGAGACTTTCAACTAAGTTTTATTGTCATTTAATCCTTTAACAAGAACAATTTAATCAAATTGAACACAAAGCCCAATAACTAATTCGTTGAGACAATTTATAATACTTAATAGAAAAGTCTGTTGTATACATTTGAATAAAGATGTAAGTAATAACAGAAGATGTAAGAAACAAAAAATTAAACAAGAAAAAACATATTTATTTTATTCTGAAGATAAGCTTAGAACTTATTTAAAAACCGTCTGTCGTTGGAGGAATTTAAAAAAATATTATAAATATTACAACAGGTAATATTTCATAGGACTTATTAAATCTGAAAAATACCCCTGATACTTAAGAGAAACGAGTAATAAATTATTTATGCTATAAAAGAGTTTAAAGTAATTTTAAGTGCAATAATTTTCATTATAAAGAGACCTTATTATAATACTATCATTTCATATTAATTTGAGGAATAAGTTCGTCAATTATCTTACTGAATTGAAAAAAAGAAACACATTAATACTTGAATATATTCTAAATTAAAAGTCATGTGTTTTATTTGAAAACTTCTTCAAATTTATTCAGATAAAATAAATTAAAATGTTTTAAAAGAAGTTTTCCATTAAATATTAAAAGATAGGATGCAAATATAATAAAAAGAGTATTATTGAACTATGTTTAGGGCAGTTTCTCTTTTAGTATTAAATATTGGAAAATTAGTCAATTTAATTTTTTGAATTTACGCAATTCGAAGTTTGCTTTGCAATTATGATTTCATTTTACAATATTTTTAAAACATAATTAGCAATCAATATTTATTTTCTTACCAAAATTTGAACGTAGATTGATATCTTTGGCTATTTTTATTTCTTTATTGTCTTCATTTATTTCATTATTTATATCCCATCTAGTATTTCATTTTCGATAACCTACAGTTGTTCTATCGGCAATTTTCCAAAGGAGCTTTTTTCTTTTCCGCAGTTAGAGGATATCTCGAGAGTCAAGTACTTTTTGTGTGTTCTTGTGTGTTTTGTTTCTTGTTGTTGTATTGCCATTTCCGGCATACGTCCAGGCGTAAAGCTAATCAAAATGTCCAACACACACACTTCACACACTCGCACACACACACACACACACACACACACACACACACGCACACACTCGAGAGTTGAATGCGTTTCAAGTGTAAAACTTTGCTTCGGCGAGTGGCTCTCGAATGGTCATCGGGCAGCAGATGAACAGAACGATTGACTCCGAGTCTATGTGTGGTTGTGTGAGTGTATATGTGTGACCATGTGTGCAACAGTGTGTGTGCGAATCAAAGACACTTCATTTTTCGGGGGGGTTGCCTATTGGCCGTTGGTCAAGCGGAAGTGCCGGCTGACAGCTTCTTTTTTGCACCGCCCGTTATTATTAATATTTGATGACGCGTTATTAGCCCCATTAGTAGAAACCCTCGGGCAACGCTGACCCCCTTGCACGTCCCCTTATTCAACGCCTCCACTGCTACTCGCTCCATTATGACACGTAGCTTTATGCAGCTTCCGGCAGCTTCCGTTTCCGCTGGCGAAAAATATTTGATAAATTGCAAAACCAATGAAGGGGGTTGTAAGGGGGCGCACTGCAGACTGTTAGAGGAGAGGAAGGGAAAGGGAGAGGGAGGTGGGTAGTTGGAAAGCTGCTTCCGCTGTCGAGCTGCTCGCTGCACATGCAGATAATGGAAAATGTGTTTGCATTTTTTCGGCTAGAGTAAACAATATGTTAATAGCAAAAGCCACTTCCATCAAAAGGTGTCTTCGCTTGGTGTCGGCGAGAGGGGGAGCATGGGAGAAGGGGAGGTGAACAACGGGTGTTTTTGGGAAGATTACCGCCAAGATTTATGATAGAGTTTTCGTCTATGCCCGACTTAATGGCAGTTTTATGATTGCCTTTCCATAGCTTGATTGATAGACGAGACACCACTCCGACCAAGCTGGGGAGTTGCATGCCACAGTGCCACCTTGCAGCAAGGTGCAAGCAAGTTACGAGCAATTGGTCTCAGCTGTTGTCAAATTTGTCACAAGCCACTCGGAAACTTTGGAGCGCAACTTACACATGTAATAGAATCTGCACAGCACAGCAGACGGAACTGTTCAATCTCCTTGTTTTTCTCTCCCACTCACCCCCTTCCCAACCGTCGGACTGTCAGCTAAGTGCAACTGTAAACCAATCCATCAAGGCAAGGGGCATGCAGCAACAAACAACTACTCGAATTACCAACAATAACAACATCTAGTTAAACACACACAGAGACTTTCTTGCCACACATGCAACACGCACCATCTTCATCTCGAACCCAATTCCGATTTCAATCCCAACCCTGTCACATCCTTTTCACCCTCCCCCGCCCCTCTCGCAGCTGCCACACCCCTTTGGACTTTGGCCTGATGTGGCGTGTCGTCTTTAGGGCGTCTCGTCTCGTCTCCTGTCCTGAGATCCGCTGCAGATGTTTGCATTTATTTTGTAATTACTGTCACGCAATGCGACCATCAAATCAAATAAAACAAATTCCCGTCGACTCCGAACTGAAGCTGAAGCTGAAACTGAAAGTGAAAGTGAATGTGAAGCGAACCTCAAGTTTCCACACAACGGTTTCAAGTTTTTCCCCCCAAAATAAGAAAACACAAGATGAAAACTTTGCCACCCTCTCGTCTTTAATTAATGAACATCAGATGTACTTGTAAACTTCAGTGAATGAATTTGAATGAATAAACAATGATTAAACATCTCACTGACCCACTTTCCAACTAGGCGTGAGAATTGCTAAATTTGGGGAAAAAGAGTTTTTCAAAATCATTATCAATATTTCTTATAGAAGCTATGCTTATTTTTACAGCTGGAGTAATGAGCAGCCAACAAAAGAAAAAGTTTTCTGGAAGTTTTCTATTAAAATATTTTAAATTAACATTTATTTTACACTTCTTCTCTTCTTCATCTCTTCGAAAAATTAAATTTCTATAAAATTTTCAATTATTTTAGCGGATATAAAAATTAATATTAAACTAAATTTAAAGTTTTTTTTTAAATCATTCCAATTATGAATAATTTTAATAAACTGCAAACTTTATTAATTGTTATAAAAGGTGTGTTCTTTAATAAAACTCTCGAAATTTTAAAACATTTTAACATAAGTAAGTTAAGTAAAGAAGAAGTGAAATAAAGACAGGAGTTATATTAAATAAAAAAAACTAATAATAATTAAGTACAAAAAATTAAGAAAGCTAAAATACCAGATACTCAATTCAAATAAAAAAAACAAAACAGTGTGATATTTGTCTAAAAATATACCGAAATTCCCGAAAATACACTAAAATATACCATGTGCAATATTTGGTATAACGATATAAAAAAGTTTATATTAAAATTTATATTATATAAATAAAAAAAAAACCGAAAAAATTAAAAGATAATAATTCATTCACTGAATTTAAATAATATTCATAACTTAATTAAAAACGAATATTTAATTTTATTAAATATTAAATAATAAGAAACAAATTAAAATTAAATAATATTTAAGCTAACAATTAATATATTTGGTTAAAACAAATATTAAACAATACATTATAAATAAAAAATAAATAATTATTTAATATGAAATAATCTTTCCCTAATACAAATTAAGCATCTAAAAATTTGAAATTAACTGGATAATAAATAAATCTTGTAATAGTAATTTGATAGGAAAAAGGAATTCGTTGCGATTTGATAAATAAATCATAACAATGGAAAAATGTAAAGTTGATCAAGAATACAACAAAATGATTTACTATAATTCTAAACAGCTGCCTAAACTCAACGTCTCGTGTATGTGGGTAAATATTTGAAAAGTTTTTGACATATAATAAACTTAAATACTATTTAAAGTTTATGAACGCAACGCACGCGTTTAAGCTCTTCGAATGTAAACAATTTCAATTTTGTTTTGAGCTAAATCAACAAATTTTGAAAATACTTTGAGCTCTCTTTCTTTCTCCCTAGGTTTCTCTCATAAGCAACCCATCAGCCAGACGCGGAAATCCTCTACCCAAAAAAATGAAAATAAAAGAAGAGTAAAGAGTGAAACAAAAGTCTGACATTTAAAACTAAACACGTCTGCCAATATTAATATATATTCTTTTTTATATATGTATAGACGAGACAAGCGAAGAGCTTCCATTAATGTCAAACTGCGGCAGTGGCAAGAACTCAACCCATTCTCTAAGCTCACAGAGTCGCAAACTCTGTGGCAGTGGCAGTTTTTCAAAACTTTTGCCCACACTTTGAGGAAAGTTCAATACGTTCGTTCGATGCTTTTTAGCGAACAATTTCAAATGCAACACAACGCGGCAAGGATATTTTTCACTTTACGCCATGCCAGTTGGCAGTTGCCAGTTTGCCACGGCGTGGCATGCCTCCTCCCCCTCCTCCTCCTCCTTCCCCATCCGACAGCAGAAGCGCACACAAAAATTATATATGGAATTCACGGCCAGGGCCATTCGACAGTCGCGTCGACTGCCACTTGTTGTTTGGGTTTTGGACCAGCTGCCTCCTCCCTTCCCCCTTTCCTTCCCTCTCCTTTCCCTTTTCCCGTTTTGAGTGTTGCCAATGTTAATCGAAGTTGTGTGCACGAAAAGAAGGAAGCGCGAGCAAAAAAAAATGGGAAAGGAAAGCAAAGAACTGAAAGAGGAACTCGTCGCGTTATCTCACGTATATGGGCAGACATAAAAACAAATTACATGTCAAGGGAGGCAAAGAGGAGGAGAAGGAGACGGAGCAGGTCATAGAGTGCTGCTTAAGCGGCTTTATGTACAAAAATTGTAAATGGCATTTGTCTCTGGTGTGTGTGGCAAGTGCATAAGCATGTGAGTATGTGTGTCTATGTGTGTGTATGTCTGCATGCAGCTATTTCCGGTGTTATGGCGGCCAACGGAAGCGGCCGCCGTTTGTTTTCCTACATCATTTTCATTTTTTTCTCCTTTCCTTTTGCTCGCTTTTTTTTGCGCACTTTTCAATGTGCAAAACTGCTGCAAAAGTTTAGCAATATTGAAAAGTTTAGCATGTATTTGCTGTTGTTCGTGCTTGGATCACAGTCATAACAATAAACTCACTCCATAAATAAGTTATTAGTCAATGTCTTTCAGGTTTGTGTCCATGTTATGGCCCTGATGGCGCCACAATTGCTCCTTATTGATGTGCCCCGCAGTTGATCGAAAGTGCGCCGCCAGTCGACATCGTTACAAGTCCATCAGCAGCTGAAAGTTCATAAAACTGTAATAGCACTAGAATTTGGCAATCTATTTTCTTATTGCTAACATCTATTTGCATTATTTTATATTTATCTCTGAATTATTATGATATAAACAGTTTTAGCTGATTAACTTTATTTGTATATTGGTTTTAGCAATTAACGAAATACAAATTTAAGAAGCTAACACGTTGAAGTATAAGATGCAAATGGTTAGTGAAATAATTTGTACAGCTAAGAAAGCTTGTTGGTATTAAATATGGAATAATTAGTGTGAAACATATGTTCAGAGAATTAAGCAAGCACGTGTGTTTGTCGAAATGCTTTCGACAAAAGAATTTTCGACTTAGCAATCTAGTTAAACAGCAACTGATTAAACACATTTATAACCGATAAATCGGCATTAGTTCTCAATAAAAAAATAAGAGTTGGATGATTACAATTTTACATTATTATATAAGAATATATAACGAATACATTACAATGTATTTTCATTTAACAATTTAGTTTTTCAACAAAAAAAATCACATATAGAATATTATATTTTCTTTTCTTTTATAGTATTAGCTAGCTTAGCATATGATTAAACATCAGCAGAGTCAAATATTTTCCATTGTCAAATATGTTCCATTGTTGAGCTATAACTTTGACGATAAAGAAGAACTTGACAGATGCTTGGCTTTGCTATAAAAATGCTGCTACTTTGATAAATCTCATCATTCTGAAATTGTTTTTAATCGAAGCAAGATGAAAACTACTTTCGTTATTTTGTGCTCTGCCTTCTTGGCAATTCTTCTTGCCAATCTGCCAATGAGCGAAGCTATCGACTGTTCTCTGTCTGTGAATGCATATTCACCGGACTGTATTACAGCACCATCTAGTTTTGATTCCACCACTGAAACCACAACTGACACCACCACTGAAGTCACAAAGTATTCCGGTCATCCACGCAGACATCATGGCAGAAGATTCGGCAAGTTCAGGAAAGCCGTTTTCAACTTCTATTTCTAAAAAGTTGTATGCAAATATGACTGCATTAACGGATTAAGGAATAAATTAACTTTGTTAAAATTTTTGATATAAAACAAATTAAAAATGTTTAAATTTGATGATTTTTTATTTTCTTGTATATCATTTGTAATTAATGTTGCTATTACTTATTTTTGGTTTTATTATTTAGTTTTCATTTCAGTGTATTCTAAATATTTTCCATATATATATATAAATGTGTCAAATAAATACTTATAAATGTGATTTTAAAATTATGAAATGAACTCGGGACAAAGCTTAAACCTTTTTTAAACCTTATGCAAATCTATTTATCTAATTGCCTCGGGTTCATTAAAATGTTTAAAGTCGTAAGAGTATTTTTGCAAATTCTTGACAACAACTATGACAGCTATAAACACCTACATATATCAATTGTAAAAATCGTTTTAATAAATATTTGAGCAAATAAAATATTATAGTTTCAATTAATATTCGAAATATGTGAAAACTCTCTTGGCTGGACACTCTTCGCCGAACAATTTAAGACAAAAAAAAAATTGTAAATATCTTTTAATTCAAATTTTTTTGAAACATTATGCATATCATATATACATATGTATATGCCACAAATTAACTTATAATTTAATTTCATATTAAAATTTAAAAATGAACTAATAAAATTGTTAAAGGTTTTATTTAATGACGCACTTTCGTGCTTTTTTCTTTTTTTTTTAATTCAAGTTTACTATATTTTGTATAAATTTGTATGAAGAGAGCATCAAACTAATGAATTATTTTTATACCCGCTACCCATAGAGTAGAAGGATATTATAACTTTGATTCAGCAGGAAATGTATGTAACAGATAGAACGAGGCATCACCGACTCTATAAAGTATATATATTCTTGATCAGCATCAATAGCCGAGACCATGTCAGTCTGTCTGTCTGTCCGTATGAAACACTTAATCTCAGAGACTGTAAGAGATAGAGCTATAATTTTTTTTGAACAGCATTTGTTATGTTTGCACGCAGATCAAGTTGACAAAAAGTTGACAAAAATCGAATAACAAGCGTAATTTTAAAGCTAGAGTCGTGAATTATGGTATATACAATAATAACTATTATAATTGAAATTCCTGGCTTGCGATCAGAAAAAAATGGTCGAAGTTATTAAAGAAATACTTTTGTATGGCTGACAATCTGGTATATTATGCCGCCTGTGGTATATTTTTAATGTGGTACTATCTCGATATACAAAATATACCGTTTGATACATTTTTAGTATTTTTGTAGTATATTCTTTTGATATATTTTGAAATTAATGCCACATTTTCTTTTGCTTTTATTCAAGATGGGTAGCGGGTATCTCACAGTCAAGCATATTCGACTGTAGCTTTCTTATTTGTTAATACTAAAATGACACCTGATTAAATATGATTTGTTTTCTATTGACTCTAAATAAATGAGGCTCAAATTCTTGATTTGCTATAAAAATGCTGTTGATAGAAAAAAGCTAATTATTGTGGTCGTATAATTAAGCGAAATAAGATGAAAACTACTTTCGTCATTTTGTGCGCTGCCTTTCTGGCAATTCTTTTTGTCAACATGCCAGTAAGTGAAGCAGTTGCTTGCAATGGTCCAAATGATCAGGATTGTACTGATTGTTCCAACACGTTGAATCTGTCATCGCCTGACTGTACTACAACTGTTAGCTATGAAACAGCAACAACCACTGAGAGGACTAAGTATCCTGGACATCGAGGCAGACGTGGCGGCAGATTCCGGCAAGCCATCTTCAATTTCTACTTTTAAATACAACCTTGGCAAACAAACATCTAAAGCGTGTCGTTGAATAAATTGTAAACAAAAATATTTGTATATATACAGCAATGTTTATTTAAAAGAAAATAAATATGTAATTTTGTAAAATTAATTTTAATAACATACAACATTTTCATGAATTTGATTCATAAATTTAAAAATTTATTAATTTACGTATTATTTTAACATTGAATTTCAATTTTCAATACCAATTACACCTCTGATGAGACAGCATCAAGCTTCTCCTGTCAACTAATTTTCAGCAACTCAATCTTGAACAAGCTAAGCTGCAAAATATTTCAAATAAATGAATGTGGCTTATATTATTCTGATGTTTTTGTTTTCTTTAAGACATAATAGAAATATAAATAAAATAAATACGTGTGCAAATTTATATTTTAATGGGGTAAACTGCTTAACATTAAATTTGATGAAAAGTAACACAAACCAGATAGATAAATATTTATTGATCAAGTAAAATCACTTGTGTAAATAATTAAGTGTTTGTATATATTAAGTTATTTGTATCATTTTATTTATTAAAATAATAATTGATATTAGAAAAGAGGAAAAGTATTAGCATGGGACAATTTATTTTTTTTAATTTCAATTAAATTGACATTTGCGATTTTTAATCCACTAAATTTATTTATTATTATTTTAACAAACAATACTGAACTTCTTTCCGTAAATATGAAACTAAATTAAAATTAAACATTAATATATAATTGAAAACTTTGCTAAAAACACGTATGAAAGCTACAGTTGAATGTGCTATATTTTTAATATACCACATTAATATACTAAAAAATCGAAATATACTGAGGCCTTTATTTGGTATATTAAGATTACGTTCAAAATATATTAAATTGTGAAACGGCTCTCAGCCGATCTAGGTAAGACCCGACAGCAGTTCTTTTTTGAACGTGGGCGAGCAAAACGAACAAGGTCCGGTGAATTTTCAAATTAAATTTTACATTTATTATAAATCGGTAGCTGGCATCTCCAAGAGCACATTCGAAATTCGAGTTTAATGTATAATAAATGAGTTTATTTAAAATCTTATTCACCAGCCGTTAGAAGTTGTTTTCATCCAAATAACCCAAAATGAAATATTGACAACTGATCAAATACTTAACCTAATATTTGACCTCTTCTATAATCGCTGACGAACATCGAAATTTGACATCTGTGTTTATTTACGTATTTCGATGTGCTATAAAAGTGCGATAATCTTTGAGGAATTGCATCAGTGATCAATTGATAATACTTGAGTCAAGATGAGATCGAATCTCTTTGCTCTAAGCTGTGCTCTGTTGGCAATCCTCATTGCCAATCTTCCCGCTGGAGAGGCTGTATCCTGTTCAGTTGATCCAAGCCTTGTTGATTGTACTGACTGCTCACTGAGTGCAAATGCTGCCAATGTTGATTGCGTAGCTGCAGCGGATCCCTCATCCGATCCCTCATCCGATCCCGCAGCCACAGATGATGAAACTGATGTAACTCCAACTTCAACTGCCGCTTCCGCTGACGATAGTGACGATGCTACTACTGAGACAACAACTGCGAAGGACTGCGACTGTCGTCACCATGGACGCAGACGCGGTGATCGATGGGGACGTGGACGTGGACGCCGTGGCGGTCGTCGAGGCCGTGGAAGACGTGGTGGTCGTGGAGGTCCTGGTGGTTGGGGTCGCGGATGGGGCGGAAGGCGCGATGACCGTTGGGGTGGTTGGTAAAAATATTGTTATTGAGTGCCAACACTCAAGAAAATAAATTTACTGATGACAGCAATTAGATAACTGGGATATTGGTGTTTGATTTCTATTGAAAAGGATTCTGTGATTTCTAAGATAATTTTCGCAAAATACTAGAGTAAATCTAGATAGAAAAGAAGATTGCAAATTTGTGAACTTTTCTATCTTCAGAATATTTGTTTTTGATTTCCATAAATGAGGATTCTGTGGTTACTAAGATAATTTTAACAAAATACTATTTATTATTTATTTTTCTAAGACAATTTTCACAAAATACTATTTATTATTTATTTTAAAGTTACATGGAAACAAGAAAATGTAGATTAAAAAAAGATTGCAATTTCTAAACGTTTCCATCTTAAAAAATAAGAACTTTACGTTGATAAAATCTTAAAACAAGATTTTGTTTATCAATCATCGTTTGAGATTAAAAAGTATTTGTTTAAATTTTCATATAATTTCGATTTTTGTACCTTTTTTTCTGTATATCGTTTTCTAAGCGAATATGGATCATTATTTTTTTTGAAAATTTGTTGGAAAAACATTCTTGTAAACGTAGTTTCACCTTACAATTATAATATTAGCTGGTCACAATGCACAGGAAAATACATTTAAAACTTTAAACATAACTTAAAAGACACAAATTGATTGCGGCTTTTTTTCGTTTCATATGGTTGCGGAAATCGACAAAAATCATTACTCAATCGATTATTTCATTCGTTTTGTTAAGCCAGTTCTTTTTATTTTAATGAGCGCATCGATGCATTCAAAAAGAGCTTTAAACACATGTAAAACATCACCGATAAATTTCACATTCGTGAAACAAAATTGCATTTAACAGTTATTCACTGAAATACTCAACTTTGGTTGGCGCTTAAAACCCTAGAAATGCTCACTCAAAAATGCAAAGTGCCTCACTTGCAGTTATTCTAGCAAATATCTATAAAATGGCCCAATCAGTCATCGAACATCAGTCAACAGGCAGTCAAAATATGCAATCACAGTACAAAGTCACAAACTACGAAAAAGAAGAAAGAAAATCGACAGGAATATCGAGATAATTACGCGAGTGTGTGTTTGTGTGTGTGTGTGTGTTTGAGGTGCTGGCAAATGGTACATAAATTTCACGTCTCTGAGCACAACGAAAATAAAAATGAAAACAAAAATGAAGTGAAATTTTAATAAGCTAAATAAAGCGGCATGAGAGAAAAGACGCCGCCAGGTGAAAGCGGCTAAGAAAACAGCACGCAAAAAAGAGAGCAGCTAACAAAGGTGGAGGCGGGAAGGAACATCACATCGCATAATGCAAAGCCCCAGACAAATATGTGAGCACCACTTCTCCTCCCTCCTTCCCACAGGTTGATGTGGTGAAGAGAAGGCGGCGAGGCGAGACAGCGCCTGGATGTATGCTATGCTTTTCTTTATGCATATTTAAAAAGCCACCCACCCAATAAGTATGCTACAAATAATAAGCGTAGTGAAGCGGCGCGCATTATAAACCAGACTCTGGGCAGGGTAACGTTATGCCTCAGACCATTTTAGCCCAAAGTCTACATGGAATTATGCGAAGCTTCTGCTTCTGCTTCTCGGGATGCTGTTGTTGTTTTTGTTAATGGAGCAAAGCTCTGGCAGCAATGTTGCTGTTGTTGGTATTATCCTGTGACTGTGATTGTCTGTGCTGTTTGTAGTTAAAATGAGCACAACAACAGCAACAACAACGACAATGGAAGCAACAACCACCGAGAGGAAGACACGACACGAAGCGCCATTAAATGCGCAGCAGAAGCTAAACAAAAATCAGAAGCTACACAAAGAGAATATGTTAAACGTTTGACGAGACTCGAAAAATAAAATAAATGAAAAGACAGCTTAACAACAAATAAGAATATACATACATATATAGTATTTCAAGAACAAAGAATCACGACGCGTTATAAAACGTATGAATATATGCAAGAACAAATTCTAATGAATTTTCTTTGCAGGTGTTTTTTTTTTTAACAAAAGAAGTTCTGCTTTTAAGTAGACTGCATATAAATTTATTTTAGTTTAAATACAACAAGGTAATTATAATTTTTAAGAGGAATCAAAATTGTATTTTTACGTTCAGCCAAACACAAAAATGAATCTGATTTAGCTTTTTCATCTTAGTTATGGCTATAGAAAAGAAATTAATATTTTTAGGAATCATTTTTCTTTGCTTTTAATTTCGCTTTACCTTTTGACAGCAATGTTTGTCATTTTTAAATGGAAATTTCTTTTTTGACCTGCTAAGTACATGTCTTTTCCTGCTAAAATAATCTCAGATCAACAATTAAAGTAATTTAACCAATATCTGAGCAGCACAACGACGCATTAAAATCGAAATAAATGTGATTCGAAATACGCCTATCCAACCGTACAATCTACAAATTAAATATCCCCAGTTTGATGTTCTTTCTTTTGCTTTCCCCATCACAAACATTCCTTACAGATTTAGCCACAAAGTGTTGTCTAATGATGTGTTGCGCCCTCATTTTTTTGTGCTGCTTTTGCTGTGCACACCCCATAAAAGGTGTCAGAAATCGAAAAAAAAACGTAGGCATAAAAAGCAAACGCCAAATTAAAGCTGTGTGGTTTAGTACAAGTGATGTTACAAAAAAAAAAGGAAGACAAGACGAGGCGAATGAAAAGAATTACAAGAAACAGTCAAACATGAGCATAAAAAACTGAAATACGAAATGTTGAGCACTTTTCAGCCGCATGCTTTAGATGCAGCCTCTCATGAAACAAGATAGAGCACAACAGCCCGGGTTGGGTTATTGAACTGTGCCTGTGCCTGGGATAGATCTCAATGGATGGGACACTAAAAAGTTCCACCTTATCGAAATGACAAACAAATTTTAATCAACATACACAACACGGCACAGCTGTAATGCATTCTTGCCTGTCTTCTGCCTTCAGCCTCCTGCCTGCTGATGACATCCTTTACGCTCTGCGGCAGGATACGATCCAAAACATCACGTCGATTTTAAGCACATTGATTAGAACTGCCAGAAGGGGGGGGATTCACAATTGAGGACGAGCTGAGAGCTGAGGACTGAGGCGTACTCGTCCACCGGATAATAATAGCTGCTGCTCATGATGCCACAAAGTGCTGAGGCGAGCCTGAGTCTGAGTCTGAGTCTGAGCCTGTTTGATGTTGATTATGACAAAGTTGCTGCTGCCTGATAAGCCTCAAAAACTCTCAAGCGATGAGCGTGCAAATTTGTGTATGAAAAAAAAACAACGAAATTATAAAATCAACTTCATTCAGTAAGTAGAATATCCAATGCTCTTTATAATTAAATCGGGGCAAGAAAATAGAAGAACATTTTTAAAATTTTTTTTGTATCAATTATTTTAGAAAACGATATTCAATAAAATATGTGTGTGAACGAAATGATATGCAAAATAATTTTAAATTTGAATGTTATAAATTTAAAAATAAAATATTTTCTTAGAGATGTCTTATTTAACATGTATCTGAAGAAAATGGTAACAGAGGTAAAAAATAAATAAATATTAAATAAAAAAGGAAGCAATATGGATGTTTTGATTCCATTCAAAGATGTCATCCATTTATTACATTTAAGTATTAACTATACTGAATATACAGATAATTAAATTATCTATAAATTGGAAATCTTGTTATTTAAAATTGTTATCATTTCAAATAATATTTCCTGCCCTGAAAATTTCTATAAAAATGAACTCATATCTCTAGCAAAATATAATTTTGTATATAAAAATTACAGCAATTTAAAAAGTGCATTTGTTAATTTTTTTTTTTACTAAATTTAGTAAATATTTGAATATAATAAAAGATAATATAATAATATAGAAATTAATGAAAATGTGAAACTATCGAGAAAACTCCACACATTCGTCAGCTGTTACAAATGCGAACCGACAGTAATAGTATCTGGAATCAAAGGGTATGCCGAATGCTATTTCGAAGGCGGAGTTGGGAAAACAAAACAGGATGCGTGCTGTTGTTGGTGTTGCCTCGATGCCACAGTTCTGGCTGCCGCCTGCTGCCGTCGACGCCTCTTTGCCTCCTGCCTCTTGCCTGACGCACGTGTCGCCCTAAAAAGGCGATCTAATCAAATGGAAGTAAAATGTGTAAAAGGTGGAAAATTTACGCTGAGAAAAAATAAAGAACAGCAGCCGGAAAAATAGACCAAACATTTTCAAAAAAAAAACCACTCACTGTGGAAAATGGAAAATCATAACTCGTCGAATTTTTTTTTGGTTTTCGTTTTTTTTTTAAAGATTTGAACACACTAAAGTTCGTCGTGTCGCATGACTAGACATTTTATATGTACATCGACTTTAAAAGTTAAAGTTTTGCACTTTATGACGGGAAATTGGGTAAAAGGCCGAGACTCTGGGAAGTCCCAACCCAAAACGGGTATCATATGCTAATTTCCATATGGTCAACCCTTTTTCGAAGCGACAACCCAACACGAGAAATTTTAATAATTTTCACTGTGAAGTGAAGTTTTTGCCAGCCAACAGAGTGCGTTGCCTTTTTGGGGGCTAATTGTATGCTAAACGTTTAAAGGGCGGATTTTTCGAAAGAGCGACGAGAACGCGCCTCCCATTTTTGGAGAACGGGGAAGGCAATCCAAAGTTTTTGTGGCAGCTTAGAGTTGGGTTCAACACCGACAGCAACACCGGCAACACACAGCTCACAGAGGACACATGAGACATTGAGTTTACAGCGACTGCCAGCTGAACTATCAACATGATAGCCGGGTAATGACTTTAATTGTTCGGGACACTGCTGATATTCGAGATAGAAAAGCTAATATGCTAGACGTATCGCATGATGGAGCATCGCTTAAGCTATTGCTCTGCTTCTTCGAGGGGTTAATTTCAATGAATGTTTGCGGACAAAACAGGCAAAACAGCTTAAAACCAGCAAAACAGTTTACGACACGCAGCGAGCAGTGAGAAGAAGTGTGCGTTGGCAAAATGTGTGTGTTAGTTTTTAGAAATTATGTTATGGGCACTGTCATAGAATCTGCTTAGATATTCATAACTTTTTGGTTTTATCACCAAGTGCTTCTTCATATTATTTTTTATTCATTTTATCTTCAGTATTATTTTATTTATATAATCTGTTTTGCTATAGCTAAGACTAACTTCACAGAATGAAAGTACGATTATTAGCATTAATGGTTCCAACAACAATTATATTATTTAGTAGAATTATTTCAAAACTCTAAATTAAATATTACGAATATATAACTAAAGAAGATAAGACAACAAACCAACAAAGAATATTCTTTAGTTTGATTAGAATCTATAAAATTTGGAATGCGAACATAATGTTGCATACATTTTAAAATTAACAACTTAAGTGATGGGTTCAATTTTCATTTATTTATGGATTGTCGGTTTAAGTGATAGCTTTAATCCATTAACTAATTATTGTAATTGGAAATAATTGTAGAAGTTATATAAGAAATACTTTTGTATGGGTTAAATCACTACGGGTCTTAGTTGATTTGGCTCTCCATTTGGTGTTTTTTGTACTATATGGTATATTTTGCATGTAGCACTACCCCAATATACCATATAGACTTTGGTATATTTAAGTATATTTTGTGGTATTCATTTGTTTGTTTTTTTTTTTTTTGCTTTCATTACACACTCGACTGTAGCTTTTTTACTTGATATAATTATATTCTTTGCTGATAACATAACATAATTATGAGATATTATTTTCCGCTTTTGATTTAGTTTTATTTTTAAGATAAAGAAATAGATTGTCGTTGTATTTATGCCGAACCCTGTTAATATAATTTGTACCGTTTGTGATTTCGCCAACTTGAAAAGTTGATTAATAGAGTTGATTCTAGAAGCGAAAAGTGCAGGTATTTAGAAACATATCTTAAACCTATTAATCTAAAGGCAGACGTTATTTATTTGAAAATTTGGTAACTTTTTGAACAAATGCTGCTCAATTCTCTAAGACAAAATTTGTTGTAGTTGCCAAATTGAGATCCTTGTAATGATTCGCATACACAAATCTTGCTACATTTTTCTAAGCTACAATTTGCTAAGCTACAATGAGCAAACTTTATCCCATAGCCCAGTTCAGACGTTTGCATCCCCTTCTCCATCCCCTCTTCTCTTTTTGTGCGCCTTACTTAAAAACTAACTCAAGTGGCCGGGTGTCGCCTCCGCTCAACTGCAGTCGCTGTTGCAGGAGCCAGAGGCAGAGGTAGAGGCAGCAGCCAAAGAGCAGCAGCCAGGTCGAGGCCATTATTTTCACGGTTCAACGATGCACTAATGCAAGGACAACGTTTCCACTTTCTCTCACACTCTCTATCTCCCCCCCTCTCTCTCTCTCTCTTGCTCTTTCTCTCCGTTCCTCTGTGTCGTCTTTTCTGCTGGATGTTTGGCATCCACGTGCTGTGCCATAATTAGGCGGACTGTGGCAAATCCAATAATTACCGAGCGTTAAAAAAGTTTCAAGTGCGTCGAGCACAGAGCGAAGAACCGCAGAACACATGTCGCTATGAAGTAGTTAATACGGAGGATGATGAGGAGGAGATGAGGTGCGGGGGGCGTGACAGGATATGAAACATGAAAAACAAATTGAAGAGCCAACATCCGGTTGACTGGGCTAGGGCTCAGTTGATGCTGTTGCAGCTTCCCTCGGCTGCTGCTGCTGCTGCTGCTGCTGATGACGTCGCCTGCGTCGTCGTTGTCAATGCAACAATGACGACAATCAAATGACGTTTGCATCAATGAGCAATTGGTGAAGCACAGGCAGAGGGTGCAGAGACAGGATAACGATGGCATCGAGCACAAAAAAAAATGCAAAGAGAAGGAGGACAGAGAGAGAGTGAGAGGCAACGGGAAAATGATAGCGTGGATTAAACGATTTTTAATGAAAAGCCTTCAGACGGCCGCATGAATGAATGACAGCGGCTGACACACGCACTCACACACACACATACAGTGAAAGGGCGAGGACAAACTCACACAGGGAGCAGAGTGATAGAGAGTGACTGTGCCATACACACACAGACACACATATGGCTGGAGGACAATGGGTAAAGACGGAGCCTCAGCTGCAATTGCCAGCAAATGCAGGACAAAAAATTGCATGATTGAAAATTGCACTTGAGGCCGATCGAGCGAGAAGCAGACGCACACACACACACACACATACTTGGCAAAAGTGGAAAAGGGGGAAATGGAAAATGGGTTCACATAGCAAACAGTTTCCGCTTCTCTCTCTCTCTCTCTCTCTGTATCTCGCTGTCTCTGTTGATGAGCTGTAGCCAAAAGAAAACAGCGGCGCAATTGTTATGAAAAGCGCTTTTCTTAACTGTCCAAAAAATGCTGGAAATGATGGAAGACGTTCGCCCCGCCTTTTCTCTGACTCTCTGTGACTGACCCTTTGCTCGCTTTGTGATGTTTTTGTCAAGGGTTTCGCTGATTGGGTTCCAATCCTTGTCAATTTCTGCAGGCCTTCAAAGCGAACCTTTTGTTGTCAAGGTGCGGGTCGGACAAAAGTAAAGTGGAACTTGGTCAGCAGCACGCTTTGAAGTGGCCAACCCCGCAAAAATGTTTTGTGGCCAACTTAATGAAGTGGACATATCTTGACGAACAATTGCCAAGCACTTCAAGAAGTGCACAAAAGCCAAAAAGAGTTGAGCTGGAAACTAAAGTCAAGATAAGAGCGAGAGATCAGAGCAAGAAACATGAAACAAGAGACCAAGTAATGTTCGTTATCTGGCGATCTCCAGTGTCGTATTTTAACAGCACATGTTGTTTGCTGAAACACACACAAAACAAAGACTCAAGTCCATTACCATTAGCAAGTGACCAAACCCGCTGTGCATGTCCCGAAATAAATAACCTAAACTGCCGACAGCACATTACAGGAGAAGCGAACTGGGGCTCAAGAGGTTGTCGTCTCATTATGCAGCGTTGACAAAACCGAAAGAAACGAGCACAAAGTGAGAGCGGGGGAGTGAGAGTGAGAAAAGACAGGCGCCAGGACCTTTCTCTGGGGGGTTGGCGTCTTGAAAACTATTAAGAAAACATATTTTTCTTTTTCAGAAAATTGCGCACGCCGCACAGCGTTTAACACTAATCATTGTCATTATTATCGCTGGCTGTCTACTTTCTACTTTCCACTCTGGCAGCAGGACTAAATGCTGCATTAAAAATTCATGATCTCAAGTGGATATTTGTTAGTTCGGGGTGCCATATTTCACATTCGACTGCAGACAGTAGCGTCGCCTTCAAGTGGTCGCCTTTTCTCGTTGTTTTCCTAGAACTTTGTTGGAACATATGGAACTGTTCCCAAAAACCCTAAACCCTTTGCCTTAATTGATCAGAGAATCAATAAAATGCCAATTAACATTAATTTTCACACGCAGTCCCTCTGACTGACTTCAGCTGCGACTCATTGTTCAATTTGTCAACTAATGTGAAACGCAGTAAAACAATTAAAAACTCTCTCTCTCTCTCTCTGTGTCTGTGTGTATTGTGGTTCTCTACTGGGAACCATGAAATATGAAACGTTGGCTCTTTGTTTTGTCAGCTACCAGAAAACCCAAAAAGAAACACAATTAAAATTTAATGCAGCTATTTGAATTCGAGCTGCTTTTCCACGTCCACATCCACATTTAACTTCAAGTCCAAGTCGAGTTTCAACTCCAGTTCAGCTCGTGTCCAAGTCAAAAGTGTATCAATAAGTAACTAGACAATGCCATGAGGCGTATTCTAGTAAAATATTCAAGCGTTTGTCTTTGGGGGGTTTTTTCCTAGGAAAATTGTCTCCTTGCATGCAATGCTCTCCTTCCTTTTCCCACTCTCCCCTCTATATCACCCTCTCTCTCTCTCTCTCTCTCTCTCTCTCTCTCTGCGTTTATCGCTCTCCATGCGCAATTAAAGACATTACACAAGCAGATGGAGTTGGAAATGGAGACGGAGAGCTGGAGCAGACACTGGAATGTAATGTTTTAGTTTTCCCTGAAGGGAATAACCACAAAACAACTACAGAATGATGCATGATTACCTAATGGAGCAGCTGTGTTGGACCGAAGGAATAAAGAACATTCAGAGAGCTGCGACATTCTGTGAGCTGGCAGAGGGAGCATCGATAGACTAATTGATTTATTTTGACTTGGTCACTCAAAACAAGAACATATTTAACATGTCAAAACGATATCCTCCATGGTAACATTAGTCGACAAGCATCTGTGATAAGTAAAGAGAGGTTGAAGAAAACTAATGATGGAAAACAGGGCAACCAGATTAGAACGACTCGAACTGCAAATAAATTATAGAAGTTAAAAGCAGAAAAATAAAATGAGATGTTGTTATTAGATGAAGAATATTTCTAGAGTTAAAAAACAAATAAAAAATTTTTCCTATAACTCTTGTTTAAGTTTTTCCAACATAACTTATTTATTGTAAGTCAATAGATGCTTTAAACTTTGTTTGATTTTAAAAGGTCAAATAGTAAAACGATAACATAAGATAGATGTATATAAATACAGATTTTAAAATAAAGCAATTAAAAATGGTAATATCAGATACTCATTTTCAGTATAGGCAAAGCAGTGCGGAATTATTTTGGTATATTTTTAGTGTACAAAATACTGAAATATATTGAACGCTATATTGTGATACTATCACATTTAAAATATACCATCGAGTATTTTGCCAGGTTTTTTTAAGATTGTTATGAGATATTAGGGCTTTCTTATTTTGTTTTAAATTTCTTTACATTTCTTTCATTATTGCCATTAAATAATACAAAAAAAAATATATTTAATTGACAATTTATCGCTAAATAATAAAAGTAAAATAATTGTTTGTCTGTTTTTTTATTTAAATTTTCTGAAACAATAAATTCACAAATCGAAACGGTTTATTAAATGCTTGAATTTCATTTGCCTTCGTTTTCAAATAAATATTTATTGAGCAATCAATGAACTCATCACCAAGTTGAATTTCAGTCTTAAATCTATTTTATTGCCAATCTACAGTAAAATATTTTAAATGTTGTTTGCGTTTAGTGCTATTGATTTCGAATGAAGTTTGTCGCCTGCACTTAAGTTTATAATTAATATTTTGAGATGATCGGACAGGTCTTTGCCCTCGGAAATGAAATGCAGTCCGGTCATTGGGAATTATTGAACCCTTGTCTGCCAAAAGCTGTGGCCTATTTCCATTCAACATTCAACATTCAGATTATTTTAGCTTTACCTGGGCACATGCATCCAGCCAACCACACAGCTGTCAATCATTTTCTCCCAACCAATCCACATGCACACACTTGACACTTATCCCCTCCTGCCTGCTTCCTCCTCCCTCGTTGCCAGCAAAGTGACAAGCAAAAGTCAAGAAAATTAAAAGTGCATTGCAATATAAGATATACTCGTACTTCGAGTACACACGACAAGGAAATGCCAGAGCATAAATGTCATTCGAAATGGGAGCCATGGGGCAAACACCTGCCTAATGTCAGGTGAGGTAACTGACTCAAAAGACTGCCAGCGAGATGGAATGACATAAAATTAAAATTGAAAATCGAAAAGCGAAAAACGAAAAAAAAGGAAAATGGAAAACTACGCAGAGATACTTTCTGTGGTACTTACTTAAGTAAGTGTTTCCGGTGTCAGTTTTGTAGTCTCAGAAAGTGCAGATAAGGCATGCCCCAGGGCGTGTGGCAAACATTTTCTGCCAGCAAGCTTGTGGCCAAAGCCCAAAGGCAAACAAATTGCCAAGTGTGATAAAAAAAAGAAGCCAAACCACCAACAATATAAAATAAAAATAATGCGTAAACCATGATAATAAGTGTGGCTCGATTTTCCACTTAATTTATGGCAAACACGAGGGGGGCTAGAAAAAGGACTGTTAAAGGCATTGAACGTGAATTTATAATAGACTTTTAATAACCCATCGAATGTGTGTGCGGAGGAGGAGGCGGAGGGGGACGTAAACTGGGCAATTCTCTCTGCTCTGTTCTGGCTAAACAGAAAGTGTAATGAACCGCAGCCGCACATCGTGCAGACATTTTCCAAATGAAAAGCCATTGAAAGGCGTTGCCAGTGGGCAAACAATGGCGGCAACAACAGCAACAAAAAATGCTACCAAAGCCAAAGCCAAAGCTGGCAGAGAGGACACACAGAAGCGAGGAGAGACGAGACGATGGCAGACAAACAACAATAAAGATAGAAATCAACGCAGACGTGTGCATAAAATATTAATTATCAGCAGTTTACGGGCAGGCAGCAACGGCAGCAATGGCAGCTCGACATATTGGCAATGACTCTGAAAAGTCAGGCCAGAGAATAAAGCCAACGAACACCAACGAACAGCAACAACAACTGGCAACTGGCTTCGGGTTTGGCAGACGCGACACGCAATGCAGAATGGCGAATCACTTGGCAATGGCATTGGCATTGGCATTGCCTGCAACTGCTCGACTTTTTGGGAAGGAAGAGTCGAGAGAGAGTTGGCTGAGTGCACGCAGGGGACAAGTTTTGGTACTTAAAATTAGTAAGCTTACCAGTTAGCAGCAACAGCAGTCAGGCTGCTGGCGCCATTGATAACTGACTCAATAAAAGAAGATTTCCCCATTCTCAGACTCCGACTCTAGCTTCTTCTCTTGCCACCAAATGAGGCTAGACAGGATTGCATTAAACGCAGATGGTTGCACTGCGCGAAAAGGGTTCAGTAAGCAGCAGGCAGCTGCATTCGAGTAAATGAACAACAACATTAGGGTATCAATTGGCACAGGATCAAGGTTGAGATAATTGCGAATTCTTTAAGCAGATAAAATCCTGCGAAAGTGAAATACCGTGAAAATCTGTGTTGACTCATGTGAAAAGCATTTTGACTTGAAATGCATGGAATTAAGTTTCAGATATATACGATAACTTCGATACCTTAATTTTCTTAACTTTCTTTTGTAGAACATCGTTCAGCTGAATTACAATTAAGTATATTTATTATATTTTTTAATATAATCAAATTGTATTAAGCAAGTAAGAAAGCTGTAGTCGAATGTGCTTCATTCTTACAACATACCAAATTAATATACCAAAAGAAACTCAAATATACCAAAATCTAAATTTGGTATATAAATATAATTAATACATGAAAAATATACCATAGAGTATAAAATATACCAGATTGTCAACCAATGTAATTAAGGTCCTACTGAAGTAGCCGATTTTTAAAAAACTTCCACAAACTTATAAAATTACATTAATTTTTAAAACTACTGTTGATACTTTTTAAATAATGAAATATGAGTTGCCTTTTGTAGATTCACCTTCATATATAGCTAATACCTAATACCGCATAGTTAATTACTTATATTACAGATATTATTAAGATATTCTTAAAAATATATGTTTTTTCTGACATAAACTGTATAAATATTCAAAAAGCAAATGAAGATAAATTAAATTAGTCTTAATATTGCAAACTTTGTTGACATTGAAATAAAAACTGATTAGACAATTAATCTTTAATAAGATTCAACATAAACAAATAAAAAGTACGAATTTTTATTTTCTATTCAATCACATTTTACATACATAGAGTTTTAACCAAATAATCTGGGTTTTGATCTAAGGCCATTTAAGAAATTGATCTTCTTCTGTAGAATCATGCCAAAGATTGTTCTAGGTCTATGTCTTCGTGTGGGGCGAGCCGTGGTTGTTGTAGACGTGGATGAAGTTGGAGCCTCTGTCGTTGTCGTAGTTGTTGTTGACGTTGTTGAAGTTGTTGTAGTTGTGGTAGTGCATTCAGCATTTGTAGCATTATCGGGATTCGTACAATCCACGCAGTCGGCGTTGTTGGGGTCCTCGGCACAAGTCACAGCTTCGGTATTTGGCAATTGGACAATTAGCAATGCCAACAAAGCGCAGCTCAATAAAATCGTTTTCGAATTCATCTTTACTTTAATAGTTTGCTATGTTAAACTGATGAGCAACTGCCAAAGAAGTGCCTTTTTATACTGTCACCAAAATTCTCAAGAGCGGAAGAGTTTACACAGTTGTTGCTTTTGTTTTTCTACCAAATATTAAAAGTTGACGAATTAGAAAAACACGACAAACAATACTTCTATTGACAGTAACTTAATAAATATTTAAGCTGTTGTTTGTAGTTAACTAGCGCAAACTTCTAAATAATATATTTGATCTGATTCAATAAATAAAATGGGAAAAATACAAACATGGTCTTAAGATGGGAATTTAATGCTTCGAGTTGCAATTATAAAAGTGGAATTTTTTGTTGTATTATATGGGTGAGGAAGTGACTATGAATATATTTTTTCAATATTTTGCCAATAATATTTAATTTTTAATTCCTTACAATTTTCTTTACAATAAAAAATTCCAATAGCACTATAAAAACATTAGACATTTCCTCTTTGGGAATTAAAAGAATTCTTTATAAGGTTGTAATTATTTTGAAAGAAATGTAAGTAGAAAATATACATTTTGTTTTATCTCTTAAGAATAATTGAATTATGATACACAGATAGCAGTTTGTTAGATATATTAAAAAACTTTGAAAGCTCTTTATAAAATTTGTGAAGAAATTCGGTTTAATAGAACAAATTTAATTTGAAACGACATTCTTTCTGTGTTCCAGATGTTAAGCCTCATAAACTTTACATATATCAGTATTATAGCAAGTTCTCAATGCAATTGAAATTGGAAAATACATAGTTCAAGTTCTCGTGTGGAACAATCGGCTTTCCCCGTTTGTAGAGCAACTACTTAGGACATGTTCGTCAGCTCATAACAAGCTGATTAATTAATTTTTCTACACTTTGCTGCAGGCGTTACTAAGCAGCAGAAACCAGAGACCAGCACGGCACGCCGCAGTGCTGTTCATTCCAAATCTAGCCCAGCACAGATACTCGTATCCAACAGATACAAATCATGCGTGAACATTAATTCGATTTGCACAGATGTGCGCCAATCGACAAACCATCAAACTACGTGCAGGACAATGAATCCAAAGAGTAGAGCGGAGAGAGGAGGAGCAGCTTTAATTTCGCATATTGTTGACAACAAGACAGAGCGACCAGAAGATGTTCAATGAACAAATACTCAGATGAACTGTGTGTGCACTCCTGTAACGTATGAGTTTCCCCTCCAGCTAGAGAGAATTGTCCACTTGGGTCTCTCTCTCTCTCAGTGTCACTAATTGTGCACAATATGAAAGATACCTGTGACTTCTGTCTGTCTGGCAGTCTCTGTTGTGTGTGTATGTGTGTGGGTTACCCGTCGAGCTGCTGTTGACTGGTGGTTGCTGTCCCTGTTGTCTGATGGTTTTGTTGGTTCTGCTGGTCCTTGCCACACCCCCCACTTTTGCAGCCCTCGCCCTCACCCTCACCCTCACCCTCGCCCATATACCGAGAGATGCGGCTTTGGTCTGCGATTGACCATTAGCTGTTGAGTTTTTTGCCTTTTGATCTACTCCATATGTCTGCCTGGGTGTGTATGTGTGTGTGTGTGTGTGTGCTGTGTGTAATGCAATTAATGTGATTTTTGGTTGCAAATTAAACGTATTTATCAGCGTTTATCAATTAATTTTCATTTTCATTTACGGTCGACCGATTCTCTGAGGCTTGACAAATTATCAAACAATGATTAAACATGGCACTTTTAATGTGTTCACATCCAGTTTAATTAAATACAAGCAAGACCACCGTACGTGTGCGTATGTGTGTGTGTGTGTTTTTGTGCGTGAGTGTGTGTGTAGTCCTTGTAAACGGAAGCCGTCTCCAGGTCAAACATTGATCCATTTCGCATCTGACAAGCTCGCAAAAATCCTGAAACTAAACAATAAATTTCATTTTATGGCAATCTCTTCTCTCTTCTCCGCTCTCTCTATCTCTTCCTTTCTCACTCTATCAGAAATGGTATTTATTTTTCATTTTCTGTGGTCAATACTATACCCTGTAAAGAATGGGGCAGAAAGGGAAACACTTTGAATGAAGTATTCTTATGCAATAATAAAATTAGAAATAAAATCAAAAAAATGTTTCAAATAATTCAAATTATAATGATTTCTAATACTCAAAATAGATTGAATAAAATAAAAAAAAATAGTTTTGAAATAAATATTTTATATTTTAGCAGTGCAACATAGTAAGACCAATAAAATGTTTATGCTTTCTAATTCTAACATTCAACTAAAAATGATTTGTTTTAACTCTGATGTATTTCTATAACATTATCATTATAATTTTATTATAATAATATATCTATCAATGTTACTTGCATGTCAAAATTTTTGCGGCCCAGTAAAATGGTTTTGTTAAAAGTTGAATAATAATAATAATAGAAAAAGTAGTTTACTCCAAGATTATATATCATAATAATACTTGAAGATTATATTATATTATTATATTTACATTATTTCTGTCTGCAGTATTTTTAGTGCCATCAAAGCAAACCATTTAAATGCGTTAACTTCTCCAGCAGATTGATTACCAACTATCAATACTAATGTTGACAACTATCAATAGTTTCGACCATCCCCCACAGGTCATTCGGTAGTTGAGCATGCATCCAAAAATTTTTGGCAAAATGAAACTTGTTGTTGGTAATTTATTTGATTTGGACATGGTTGTGGCAACGCCTCTCAGTTGTAACCACCCATCGATCATCCCTCGGAGCTATGCTAATAATGTTTTGTAATTTATTTTCAACATGTTGACAGTCGACGCGCATTTCGAGTCGTAAATTTGTTGAATTTGCCATTATTATTGCTTGCAGTTGTCGATATTCGTTATTGTTGTTGTTGTTGTTGTTGTTATAACTGTCTACTGGTGTTATTGTTGTTGTAGCTGCCGTTACACATAATTGATTAAAGGAAATTATATAAAAGGTGCAAACTGCCGCAATTTGATGATGCATTTTGATGGCATTCAGAGGTTTTTCGGATTTCCCATTTTTGCAGCCAAGCGCATCACGATACAAAAACGGAATGTTCCACATATTCATGGATATTCATGGATGGAAAACAATTGTCGAAATTACTAGGTGTATATGCACATAAATTAGAGGTAATCGAGCCACCATAGCATTCACTTAATAATTTAGGATGTGCAATGAAAGTAAGCAAAGTTTAATAAACAAGTAATCAAAGCTATGGTCGAGTGTGATCGACTATGAGATACCCGCTACCCATTTTCAATAAATGCAACACGGCGCGATATTTTGTTAAAATACTAAAATATACCGTAGGTGATATTTGGTATGTCGATATTTTATAAATATACCGAAATACTATTCTGATAAAACACTAAAATATAACGAAGTCAATACTTCGTATATCGAGATTTTATAAATATACAGAAATAATATTCAGACGAAATAATAAAATATACAGAAGGCGATATATTTGGTATATCCATAATTTATAAATATACCGAAATACTATTCTGACGAAACACTAAAATATACCGATGGTGATACTTGATATATCGATATTTTATAAATATACCGAATCGATATTCTGACAAAACACTAAAATATACCGAAGGTGATATTTGGTATATCCATATTTTATAAATATACCGAAATTATATTCTGATAAAACACTAAAATATACCGAAGGCGATACTTGATATATCGATATTTTGAATATCAGTTTAAAATATACCATAGTGCTCAGAGCACACGAGAATGTTAGTCAAAAACAACAAAGAAAATATACCATATAGTACAGAATATACCAGATTGTCAGCCAAGGCAATTAAGATTCGACAATACCAAACCTTTTTTTTTGCCATATACAATTATTTCTCGCAAGCAAACAAATCATAAAATCAAAATCGTGACAAAATTTTCCTTACTATTCAGTTTATTAAATTTATGATCGGGGAAGTGAGCTTGGCAAAATTCTAATTTATAACATACAAGCTAGGACTGTTTGTAGCAATAGCAAGATTTGTTAAAAAAAGAATAACTTTGTCTGAGATCTAGGTGTTCATACGGACAGACAGACAGACGAACATGACTATATCGTCTAGGCTGCTGACTCTGATAAAGAAAATATGCTTTATTGGGTTGAATATGATTCCTGCTGCTTGTTATATCCATTTCTTGGAGACACAAATTTATAATATCCTTGGGCAGCGGGTACAATTATCTTAGTTTTCGATGACAACTTTAGGATTTAATATTCTTTGAGAGTGGGTTAAAGAATACATTATATTTTTCTTTAAAAGTGATTGTTTACATATTTAAGCTGTTTACCTAAGCGTTATTTGTTTTAATTTGTCATTGGCGTTTGAAGGTCTCACACTGCTTTTTAATTATTTAATATGAAAAATGAAAACAATGTGACTAAGAAAATATGAGATTGAATGCCAAAGCAAATGCAAGAATGCAACGAATTTAAAGTATTTACTATTGGCCACTTGCAGCAGAGACAACAATCACCTCTCGCTGTCCCCTCCGAACCGAAGCCACAACGTGCAACACGCCTTCAGGCAGCCACATGCCACACAGAAGGCAAAACCAAACAGAAGAAAAATTAAATTAAGTTTATTGACATATTGCTAATTAGACAGAACATGACAGCGTATCAAGATTTATAGCGCCTGATAAGCAACAGCCCCAAAATACACACACACACACAGAAAGAGAGAGAAAGACTCTTGGACACAGACCACAGACCTCAAATGCTGAATGCTGAATGCTCAGAGACCCCTCCAACCTCATCCGAGTTAAGGCGGATCAATGAACGCATTCATTTTAATTGGAGACATGGAAAATATGCCAAACACAAAGAAAATGAGAGAGAAAAATATGTATAGTATAAGAAAATGCGCTGCTGCTCTCTAGGAAAGACGATGCTCTAATTAAATGCACTTGAGAATGCCTCGACAACAGCAGCAACATTTCGAGTGGCGATGTGTGTGTCAGTGTGTGTGTGTGTGTGAGTGTGTGAGTGTGTGTTATGGTTCACTGGAATTTATGTGCTGCCCCTCGACTGTCTCGTAAATCTCACAAAAATCCAAAAATCGTCGTCTGCGAAAAAAAGAAAAACTATGAAAAAAGCGCATAAAAATTGTTCAGTTGTTGTCGAACATTTTTTTGAAACTCAGTTTCCTATTCCATCTTTTTTTTTTTTGGTTTTATTGTTGTTTGCTTGGGCAATATTTACCTTTTAATAATGCTTGGTGTCTAGTCGTCACCCCGCAAATACCAGATATCCTACTAGATATCCGAGTACCCTCTAGGTAGAGCACGGGGAGCGAAGTTGTGAGGGGAATTTGTTGCATTGCTGCCACGCGATAGCAACAAATTCGTTTGTTTTTTTTTTTGTGTGTTGCTCCTCTTTCGATGTGCAGCACACACAAATTGCTGGCGTGTGTCATAAATTTCGAGAACATAGAACACCCAGGGAAATAAAAAAAAGAAACAAAAAACTAAAAATGTATAGCAAAATAACTGAATATAACTGCAGCTTCAAATGAAAGAAACTTGCAGATTTTGTCAGGTCGTATGCTTAATGCTCTCTCTAGTAAAATACGCAAATTAATGGCCATCAAATTTCGAGATTACACTCAAGCCGAAGGGCTTTGCCGTTTTCAATAAATAACTATACAATTGCACAATTAATTACGGTTACAAGTTTACAAAAATGTATACTCTTAAAATAAGAAATTGTTTTATTTTTCATTAATTTAAAAATAATGTTCAACGGGGGTTATTTTACAATCATTTTCTATATAAATATTTTGTTCTAAAATCTATCACTATCTTTCCTTAGTTTCAATATTAATCTGCTTAAGTAAAAATATGAGTTTTACATGCACTCTTTAATAAGTATTATTAATAGAAATCATAAATAAGGACAATTTATATTCGAGGATAAAAAAAGTAACTTTATCATTGAGCGGAAAAAATATCAAGTAATTTATAATACCAATCCACTTTCTAAAGGCATATATTTTACTTTTTACTTTTTTATTTTAAAAAGATATATATTTTTGACCTAAAGAGTTCTTAAAAAAAGGAACACAAAATTTTTTTGAATTATAAATAATCAAAATAAACCATAAAATGAAATTCTATTTTGTTTATTTAATTTTCCAACGTTATGAATATAAATAAAAATTGTTTATTGAAATTCTGTAAACTTTTATAAAATATTGTGTAGGAAGCAGATTTATTAACAATAATATGTTATTTTATTATAATACTTATTTTAATTTTTTTAGATTTAATATAATTAAAAAAAAAGTTTACCTTTATTTCAATACCAATTGCTCTGAATAGAAACTGGCCTCTAGGCAAAGCTGATTTCTAAGGCCTATGTTCCATTAATTTATATCTGTATGCATTCATATCATTTAGGAAAAAGTTCGCTCAGTTATTTACGACAAGTTGATTATGTTTTACAACAACAGCAGCAGCAGCAGCAGCAGCGCGATTGCATGGTAAGCTTCTCTATTAGCCACAATAGACAATCACGAGACATGCACTCCATTGGCTAATCCAAGTTGATAACATGCTTAAAGTGCCACAAAGTGGGCATAGGGCAAACCTCGACTCAACGCGACTCGACACAAAAGCGCACACATTGTCATACAACTGCTATAATCGTAAAAACTCGACATCCATGGCCATTGTTTTGACATACTCGTCGTACAGAGGTTTGCGAGTGTGTTTGTGTATTTATTGTATCCACTACTTTTTGTTTTTTAGTTTTTGTCGTGGAATCGGAGAGTATTACGGGTATTTTGCTTCCACATTTCATTTACCTGCAATTCGTTAGTGTTTGCTTTGTTAACTGTTAAAATGACATAAAAAGCTGTAAAATTGTCAGTCGTAAACTAAAATATGCATTACCAGTGACATCTACATGGGCATTGGCATTACTTAATGCACTTTCCGTGTTGTCATCTACATACCATATAAATGTATATACAATATTGTTTGACTTCCCTCCTTCCCATCTCCTTCTTCTGCGTCTGTCGGTTTTAACCGGTGCCACAATTAAAACAAGAAATTACATTGATTTATTTGCCTTGTCTTGCTGTAAATTTCCATAATGCCACACAAATATTTAACCAGTTGCATTAATAAATAGTTGCCTCTTTACAAAAGTAATACGTTTAGCTTGCCATATTTTCCCAAGCATAATCGGAAACTTGAATTGATTTATGAACTTAACACTTTGCCTCCTCTCGCTGCCCCCTTTTCGAAATGCATTTGAATCATAAATTATTAAAAGCAGCTCCGAAAGGGAATGGGACAAGCATCGAGTGTTGTTGTGATGATGTTGTTTATTAAGTTCTTTTTAGTGTCTTAATTTGTGTGTACTTTGAATTGATAAAGAATGTTGATTGAAGTGCTGGATCAATCGATCGCTTGATTAATTATTATTTGGAAATTCGTTCTCTTTGGAGTTGAAAGCGACGTCATTAGCATAGATCGATTGTCGCCTTTGATTAATTCATAGCCACAACAATGGATTGCCTCCTCCTCGTCCTCCTTCTCCTTTGTGGCAATTATAAAGCCATAAGCTGCCTTTTGACCAGATGTGCCACAGTTTTCTAGGCAGAGCCTAAATGCTGAGAATTAAGACGCCAACTGCAGACGGTTGCCACAATCAAATTGCAATTAACCCTTTGTGGGTTTTCACAGCAAATTCTTCGATTGACAACTTCATAAGCTTTGAGCATAGACCAACCATAAAGGGAAGGGAGGACAGAGGGGACAGGGTGAATAGAGGGTTGTGTAGAGCACTCGAAATTGTGACGCAAAGAATCGACAAGTTGCACACACACTAAACTTGACAGCAAAATTGGCATATGCGTTGAAAAATTTCCGGCTCGCAGGATATGCGACAGGACACAGGCAACTAATAAAGGGGCAGGTCTATCAGTGTGTGTGTGGCATGTGTGTGTTTGTGTGCTTGATGTGCGTGTGTGCGTTTTGTAATCCTGCCAAAGTTGACACATTTTGCAACGTCAAACGGAAATTGGCTGCAGTCGCAGTCGGCGTTTGGTTTCTTTATAGGATTTGCATGGTTTACATTTTGCCCCGGCACATTTGCCACAGCCATGAGCAGCAGCAGCAGCCAAAAGGTGCGTCCCATCGAGTCCGGCATTACCTCCCTCCCTCCCTGACTGCCTGCTGCCTGCTGCCTGGCAGCCAATGTCCTAATTGGCTTGACTGCAGAATGGGTGCTAATTGAAAATGATTTGCATTTAGCTGTTCAAATCGGCTTCGCATCGCTTTCGCATTCACATTCAAATCCATATGTCAAAGTGTGTCTTAACAGATTTGCTCTTTAAGCCGCATTTCTAAGTACATCAGCTTAAAATCGATCGCCGAGATCTTCAAAAGATTACAGCAGCCAGTTGAACAATGCTTCGACTCCGCAGCTGACTGACAAGATGATGTCACAAGTTGACAGCCATTGAATGTCTGATCACTGACGGCAAAAACACAAAACACATGAAAAGACGGCTTAACAGATCTGAAAAGAACAAGTTCATTGAAAAGAAGGTGACAGGCAGATGAATATAGAAAAGAAAAATGCCTAAATTCTATTTGGTGAATATAGAATGGCAAATGTCTAAATTATATTTGGTGCAATTTATTTTCAGTGGTATTCAGTCATTATTTTTAATATAATTATTACTTAATACAGTATCGCCATTTTATTTATTTATTATTTATTACATATTACTTAATACAGTATCGACATTTCATTTATTTGTCTTTTATCGAAACTACGAATTACATTTTACTAAATACAATTTACTTAATATATTTCTTATATATTTTCGAGTAAAAAAACAAGACGAATTAATTTTATTATTTTTTTACTTTTTGTTTTAAGAACTAGTGATTATAAAAAGCAACAATTAATTCTCCTAACTTATTAATTAGATTTTTTAAAATTTAAAACCAAATTTTAGATCCGAAAAAGTAGAAGAAAATCAGTCGGTTAAATTAATTTTAAGATATTATTTTTTCATTGAATAAAGTTTGACTTATATAAATAGACTTTTCTTATTATTTATACACAAATGAATACTAAATAGCAACATTTTATTAGTTGAAAAATAATTAACTATAAATATACTATTCAATACTCTAGCAATAGACTTTATAATGCAATAAATTCATTTCGAATATAGAACTTCATCGATATAAAAAATATGGCCTGCGGTATATTTTCGGAATTTCTGCAATATATTTTTGGTATATTTTAAGAATAGTACTGCAATATTTTTCTTTTATTCATAGAAAATTGTAATTCTGGAAGAAATGGAATGTAAAATGATTGATATTACACAAATCACTGAAATCATTAATTCATGAATTCATTATTAAGATATCTTCTTAAATATAATAATCATAAAGCATTTTTTATTTGCTAAATAGATACAAATATTTGTATAAGCTTATTATTAATAGTTTTGCTAACGAAATGGTAATTAATGTATTTTGCTTAGAGATTTAGCTAAAAAATGATGGCAATGTATTTTCTATTATAAATATGATTAGAATCTGAGCCCTTTTTGACTTACCTTGCAAAGTCGCCATAGAAGCAAGGGATTTGTGAGACTTTTGGTTGTTGCATCATTAGCATTTGCTGCCACACGCTGTTGTCGAGGTGGCAGCAAGTCAATGCCAGCTGTGCTCTGATTGCCACCACCACTTTTGCTACAGATTTTAGTTGGTGTGGTGAGGTGGGTGGTGGTTGGATGAGTTGAGGTGGATGAGGTGGCACACTAGCTACTGGGATGCGGTATTGAACCCAACCCTCGAATCGCAACCATGGTAATCATTTATCAAACAACAAGCGTAAAATTCAATATTTTTTTTTCGTGTTTTTTAAGACGTCGCCACTGAGTTGATGTGAAAAATTAATTAAATTATGAAATTTTATACCCTAAAGCAAATATTTAATTTAATAACATTATTATGCAGCTCGGGTGGTAAGTGGGCGTCACATGTTGCGAGGGGCGTTTACGCACGCACCAGCACGCGGCCAAACTTGACAGCGAGCTGGTGGAAGGCCCACGAAATATGCAACTCAAAAAAAAATGTATGTATACGCGTATTTATAAACTCGCGCACGAAATCCCTCAGGTTGCAGCCCAGGATAATAAAGCACGCGCGTGTCCTGCCGAACAGGGAAGTAGGAAAAATATTTATTCCTTGGCCGCCTGCCCGGCTAATTGCCAAAAATCATTTTTCAAGCGTGCAGCTCAACTTCAATTTTCATTTATACATCGCTTCTTTCTGTTTTTTTTTGCTCTCATTCATTCAAATATTTTACAGGCAGTTTCAGTAGCCAGGGAAACGTCGAACGAACGAAAGAACGGCGACCGTGTTCCGGGTACCGTAAATTCGCTTAATCAAAAAATAAACAAACTTAATAAGAAGCGTGCGTGGCTCCAGCTCCAGTTGCTGCTCCTGCTTCTGCCTCTGCCTCTGCCTCGATGTGGTCGCTTTGATGCAGTACTGCCACGCCCCATACTCTGCCCACAGTCCCCTTTTCGTAAATGCAGCAACCTCTTCGGCCTGCAGATGAGGGCGGCAGCAGGAGCAGGAGGAGGATGAGGAGGAGGAGTTGGGCCCCTGTGGCCTCTGTTGCATGCGAAATGCCAAAAATTCAACAACAATGGAAACAACAGAGCAGCAACTCGTTTGCCCTTTTTGGCCCCAACTGTACCACCCTCTCACATACCCCTTCACCCCTCCCCCCCTTCACCAACTGAAATAACTGCACAGGTCTATAAGAATGTGCAGAACAATATGGGGGAACTCGGCTTTAACGATCGCTGGGGGTAAACTTGGCGTAAGTTGCAACTGAAGTAAATTCGTACAATTTTACAAGCATTGTCCAGAGTTTCGCTTACTCTTTGCAAATGATGGGCGCATTAAATTTATTATTTATTATGATGAAATAACTCTTTGACCATAGGCTTATATAGGGACTTAAACCACTCTTTGAGCTTAGGCCTTTGTAGGAACAATTTAATAAGATTTCTAAGAAAGTTAATCCGAAAAAGCATAAGTAACATATACTTTATTTAGGTTTCAATTATATTGCAAGGCTTTTAATAATATCTTCGGTATTAATTTTATTTTGAGCTTATTGATGTCAAATGCAAACAGATGATAAAACTAGAATGTTGTTTGACAATTTTAAATAAGAGAAATTACAAAAGAATATACAAAATTAAACTCTAAATAATAATATAAAAGCCACCTCATATATTGGTTTAGCTGATTTTAATAAACTTTACCTTCTCATTTCCTTTATTTATTAAATTCTTTAATTTTCTATATACATAAATTTCCTTCAGTTAATTTTCATCAATTAATAGATAACAAATAGAAATAATATAATATACTCGTATAATATTAATATTAAATATATAACAATTAAAGCAACTTACCTATCTATATGAAGAAACTTACCATGTTTGATACTTAGAAACAAATAGAATTTAAATTAATAAACAAAATTGATGAGAATATAAATTTTATTAAGTGAAAACCACATTATTTAATCCCAGTTTTCTAAATTTCTTTCATTCTGAAACTTTTCATATAGTCTTCAGAATAAACTCTCTTTTTCTCAACATTCTCCGCAAGTTTCTTAGCTTCCCCTTCCAATCGCACTTTGCAATATATTAAAGAGTCGAACGATCCCTCGACTTGCCAATAACTCAGAACTATAAATCAAAACTTGAGAGCCGCCTGGGTATCCGTATGTCCATATACCCATTCAAAAACCAATACTTTACTAATTGCTAGGCTTAATAGGCATTAAAAGCAATGCCCAGCAGCGGGCCCATGTCCAGGGTCCGAACAATGCCCAGCTGGGCAACTCTAGGGGGAAGAAAGGAGGATGACTCAAAAGGGTGGGAGGAGGTAGTGCACACGCACAGGATAATAAGCGCACGCCAGGATGCTTTTGTACAGAGCAGAAGAGAGCAGAGCAGGGCTCGTGCAAATAAAATTAGAAATTTTACGTTTTGAAAAGCGGCGCTGAATGGGAAACTGGCCCTCACTCTGCGCTTTAAATATGAATGCAAAGCGGATAGTGCCAAGTGGGATAGAGAGCAACAATGAGGGAGGAAGGTGGAAGCTCCTGATGCTGCTGCTGATGGTGGTAGTATAGTACACTATATAGTTATATATAGTGTTGTGTTGGTGGTGCTAGAGGATGAAATGTGAGCCACGGCAAATTGCATAGAATGTGTAAAAGTTGCAACTGAACTGCAGCTGATGCTTGTCCCGTATTGTGCCTAGTCCCAGATCCAGTTCCATTCCGCACTCCCCACCTCCCTACTCACCCACTTCCTCAGTGATGCCCAAACAATTCCACAAAATTAGCTAAAAAGTTCTTCTCGTCATGGGCCTCGGAAAAAGCGGAAGCCATTTTTAGGCTCAAGCCGCGAGCGAACGTTGAATGAGCGCACAAATTGTATAACAGATGAGAATGATGAAAAGACGGAATTGTGAAATAGGTACAAAAAGTGAAAGAAATGAAAATAAGAACTAGAAAACTAGATGTTAAAGAAGAAGCATAAGCAAGAATGATTTAAAGAAGCAGCATTGCAAATGCAAAGTTCTCATTTCTATGCCAATTTTAATTGAGTGCAAAACGAGAAACGCAATTGAAGTTAATAAGCAGCAAAGTGGACTTAAAGGCAACTAGGGGAGCTAAGAGGGAGAGACGTGTTCAAGTGAAGGAGCTGCTAAGAAATGAACAGTTTAGAACAATTGTCAGCAATTAAAAAGGTGTGCGACTAAAACTCCAAAAAAAGTTGCAAAGAGCGTGAAAATGATCAATGTTTATAGCGTTTAAAAGAAATAATTACAAACTCAATTAAAAGTATTTTTAAAAGTAACTATTATTAAATAAATATAATTGATAGTTTCTAGCTCTAGCTTAAATTAAGTTGGTTTTTGAATATTTAAAAAAATTATAATATTCTAAAATTATTTCTTTTGAATTATTCTCATACATATCTTAAATTTTATTTTTCTCCAACCCACCAATACAAAATATTTATAAAATACTTCAAAATTATTTTTGTTTTCGGATATTTAATTGATTTTATAATAATTGGTAATTTCTCAATACTACATAATAACAAAAATGTAATTTTTTAAATTTTTGTATTTTTAATATATGAAAAACAGAGTGATTATATATCAAAAATACAAATATACCATACCAAGGAGATTTGCAAAACTTTATACAATTTTTATTTATATTTTATTTTTTTACTTCATAATATTATTTACTATATAAGTATGATTTAGAAGTGAAAATAATGTAAATAATATTATTTTTGAATTTATATGATTTTCTTAGACTTTAAGCTATATTTAATTTATTTAAGAAATCTGAAGGATTTTTGTTCTTTGCAAATACAAATGAATTTCCATGTTAAGAGAAAAGAAATTGAAAACTATTTCATCGCAGTCAATTGAAAGGAGCCTGAAAATCTGTTAAAACACCGCGGGTCACGCGATTTAAAAATGTCGCTACGCGCGAAATTGAAATTGAAATGCAAATCTCAAATGGGAGCACTTCTTATTTCGTTTCTCATTCTCATTCCCTTTTCTGTTTTTTTTTTTCGTTTTCGTTATCATTCAAAGGGAAAGAGAATGAGCAGCTGGTTGGATGCGAACCTAGTCAATATGCCAGTCACGTCTGGCGATTTGTAATCGAAACGAATCTTATGGTCATGACAGAAGTTTTGAAGTTTGCATAGCTGGGAATCGCCTCAAAAATAAGTGAGTTGCAGTTGACAGGCAGATGCAACAGTGTTGAAAGATTTAAAATGTGGCCCCTGAAGGGCTGTGATTCTAAATGCCAGTCGAGTGGAAATTAAAGAAAAGTGAATTACAAAATTGCGCATTATTTACAGTAAATTCCTAAAGCAAAGCAAAAATGTCTTTAATTTCAAATAATTACAATTTTATGCAAACTAAATGGCAAGTAATTTTTTGGCAATTGTTTCGCCTATATTATTCCAAGCTAATCGATGCGAAAATAGGATTTGCCATCTAATTTCAATGCTATGCAAAGTTTATGCAATGATTTCTAATTATGACTTTTTGCTACAATTGTTACATTCATTTGGAAAGTTCAAGTTTTCAATTAGCTGACGTCCCTTCGCCTTCCCCCTTATTCCACTCTTCGCACTTTTCCCAGTTTTATCTTGAGCAATGCGCATTGAATTCTCGTTTCGATAACAATTAAAAGTTTCGCATTTGAGAAATTAATTTAAAACAATTACATAGCAGAGAACTGCAAGTAAAAGAGATAGTCAGCGAGTCATAGAGAGATAGAGAGAGATAGAGAGGCAAGGTGAGTGGGGGAAACAGTTTGGCTTCTGTATTTGCTGTCATTGATGCGACTTGGTGCTGCTGCAACTTGGCAACATGGCAAAAATTGGCAAGCTGTAAAAGTTGCAAGTTCCACAGCAGAGACGGCAGTAGAGATGGTTTTTGGTCAGAAGGACTCAGCTATGCATCCATTTCCCTTTTGTGTGTCAAGTTTCATGGCGTTGACCCAATTTGCTGGCTGACTTTTCATTTTCACTCGCTGCAATAACTCTCGCTCTGCTATTGGGGACGACCATAAAGCGACAGTGATGCTGCCTGCCATCGATGGTTGCAAGTTTCCAGCCAGCAGCACAGTTGCAAACACGACTATGAATTTGTCGTCGTCCCCCTTATGGGATGCTGATGTGGCACGTTTATGAGCGCTGAAAAAAAACACTGAAAAATCAGCGTTTTCTCTCGTTTCAAAATCAAATCAATTATCGCCAAAATCAATTACGCCACTGACAGAGACAGTAAATGTGTGTGTGTGTACGTGTGTGCTAAAGAGAGAGAAAGAGAGAGAGTGAAGTATGGACGGAAATAGCTTTGGGGGAAGTGCAGCAATCTGACAGCTTTTCTTCGAGGCTTTGCTGCCAATTTCATTCTACACTTTTTCCCGTCCAAAGGCGGGACTGAGAGAGAGAGAAGGAGAGAAGGAGGGTGAGCAGGTGGACAATCCCGATGGCTGCAACCCAACGGCGCCAGGAACACGAGAAATGCATCCATCACGTGACTTGTTATGCCTGACGTTTGATTTTTGCATGTGGCGTGTGTGGCATGAGGCATGAGGCATGCGGCACAAGATGGAGTCACATTGCGAGCATTAGCAAGTCAGAAAGGAGCTGCCTGGTGGGAGGTGCATGACTTTAGCCGCAAATCACCCGAAACGAGCGTGTCCAAAATGTCCTGAAGTGGTTGCCAGTTGTTGTTGTTGCTGTTGCATGATTTTACAACAACAACAACAACAACAACAAACGCAAACGAACAAACTGCAGCAACGCTGTTATTGAGCATCAAAGAAAGCAGCAACTTGTCCAACTGCTGCTACGAGTTGCTGTTACTCATATGACCGTCTCCATATGTGAGTGTGCGAGTGTGTGAGTGTGTGTGCCTGGGTGTTGACTGCAAGTCTCTGGGCCTTAAAACGTGGGTGGCATGCTACCAACACCAACACCCCACACCCAACAACAACAACTTGAACAGCAGCAACAGCAGTTGCTTGTTGCCTTTGGAAACTTGCAACTGTTTTTGCGGCATTTGATTCTCGTTTTGTGCTCCAATTTTGGCCCAACATGCAAAAGTTTCCCTTCGGCCATGAGTAATTCATGTGCCAGCAGAATCAAAACTTCCATTATTAATCCATGTGAGGTGAATCGAACAACTCTTTAAGTGCTTTCACCGACTCTTCAATTGAAGAAGTGCAAAGAACATTTATTCCACCAAAAATTCAAAACATTTGCTATGCAGATAGGATTTTCGATTATTCTATTGATACATAAGTGCTAAACAAATGTTTAAACCTAATTTCAAATTTAAAGTGTATTTAAAATAAAATTGTCGTAATAATAGGTAATTATTAGAACTAACCTGTGATAAAGAAAAATATGCTAGTTGTGAAATTATAAAGTTTCATTTTGTCGCGACAATCAAAAGAAACAAGTAAGAAAGCTACAGTCGAGTGTACTCGACTGTGAGATACCCGCTACCCAATTTGATTAAAAGCAATGTATTAATCTCAAAATATACCGAATATACTGCAAATATACTAAAAAATACTAAGAATATACCAAATGGTATGTTTGGTATGTCGATATAGTACACCATTCAAATTATGCCATAGACGGCACAATGTACCAGATTGTCGGCCAAAGCAACTAAGAGCCCTAGTAAGTAGGCGTTTTTGCCCATACAAAAGTATTTCTTTAATAACTTCCACAATTTTTATCTGATCGCAACCAAATTTTCAGGAATCATAACTACTATAGTTATTATTGTATATACCAAAATTCGTAACTCTAGCTTTAAAATTACGCTTGTTATTTCTTTTTTTTTATTTGCGGGGGCGGAATTGGGCGTGGCAAAAATTTGAAACAAACTTGATCTGCGTGCAAACATAACAAATGCTGTCGAAAAAAAATTATAGCTCTATCTCTTATAGTCTCTGAGATCTAGGTGTTCATACGGACGGACGGACAGACACACAGACGGACAGACGGACAGACACACAGACGGACAGACGGACATGGCTAGATCGTCTCGACTGTTGACGCTGATCAAGAATATATATACTTTATAGGGTCGGAGATGCCTCCTTCTACCTGTTACATACATTTCTTGTCGGCACAAAGTTATAATACCCTTCTAACCTATGGGTAGCGGGTACAAAAAGGACTAGAAGCAAAACTCGGGAAGAACAAAGCTTATCAATAATTCAAGTGTGACCAGCTCGCATTTTGCAATTATTGCCAAAATGCATGCTTAAGCTTAGTAGTTTATCCTTAGTAATTGTAAGGTAATTATAAAAAAATAAATCTCCAATTCTTCAAAAACTTGGAATTTCACTAAATTCTATCTATATCCTATCTAATTGTCAATGACTTTTGGAATATTTGTATTCCAATTTATTTATATTTTTCGTCAATTTATTATTCATCATATTAAATTTACTATTATAAATTTTGGGAAATACATTTAAAATTTATGACTGTAGTTTGAAAATTGTAAACAAAATACGAAAGTCTGAAAATTTTATATTTTGTGTTTGTAATTTTACACAACATTTTCTAAGCAAACTCTTACGATGTCATAATAATTATTTCACCCTAATTTGACCTTTCTTTTTTTTCCGTTCAGCTGCACTTGTTGAGCGCGAGAAGCCTTCATAAAAATATCAAAATATTTATCCAAAGAGTTCTTTACAATTTCAACTGCATAAAATGATCGCGAAGGTCTGGAACTTCATCAGTATGCAATGCTTGGGAGATTGTTGACCAAACCCTATCATATATCAACAGCTGCCACAAATCTAAGCAGATGCAGTCGTAAAAAACTCCCAAGCACAAACAAAAGATCAATGGAACTGCCTTTTGTTGTTATTTTTATTTTTGTTGCTGCTGCTGATGCTGCGCCTTAATTAAAAACCAAAACAAAATTTGTTAGGGCTACGCCATAAAAGTGAGGATCTCTTGAAATGCAGCCAAAGAGTTGTAGCTACTTGGAAACATGAAACAGTTTTATGGCCCAATGCATTCTGGATATGTCCGAGTTCTGTTCTTTCTGGCCATTCAACGAAAATTTATTGGCTCATTAGGCATATTATAGTTGTGGCCATGTTAACAACTTGGCATTTTAATGGCAACTTTACCAACTTCTCAACTAACCTCAAATCCCCCAAAAGGAGAGACTCTTCAATCTCTTTCTCTCTCTCTCCCTCTTTCGCTCCACTTGACGGCAACAAACTATGCAGAGATTTAGCCAAATTGCACTTTCACTTAACCCAAATTTTGCAAGAGCATCGAGTTCTTAAACAATGCAAACCAAAAAACAGAACAGAACGAAAGAAAAAAAATAAAGAAGAAATATAAGTACAAAACTGAAAACTTTCAACTTGCACAAGTTAACAAACAAATGAAGTAAATTTTGCATTTTCGCGTCTTCTTGCTGACCTCTTCTGTGGCATCTAACAGAGTCTTACTTCTAGTTCCTCAAGTTGCAAAAAAAAAACTTTAAAGAGGGTGACAAAGTTGTAAGTAAAGAGTATTAGTTAATACTCAAAATACATTTTGAAGGTGTAGCAGAAAATGTTGTCGATTTCAAACTAATTGAAAATATAAGATAAAATATTTGCTATACAAAAAGTCTTTCAAACAATTATAATTTATTTTAGAATTTTCTTTTAATAATTAAATATTTAATTTGCAGAGTATTTAAAGTTCGTCCACGTTTGCTGTCACATTTCGATAGCCTTTTATTTTGAGTTTTGTTCTTTGCGTTTGGTTGTTCATTAAAAGTTGCTCCTTCACCGTTTTCAATTAAGCCACTGCGCCTGAGGCAATGCAATGCATTGATTTCATTTCGGCTGGCCTAATTGCAAATTAGCTCACTGGCAAGTGCACTCCTGACCACGGCCACGCCTACCCCCACCACCGCACCCTGCACACAGTGCAACAGAGTCAACCCCCTAAGCGATGCGTTGAGTATTTTGACAGGCAGCGGAAATCACTTGCCAAGCAATTAGAAACTGTCAAGAAAAAAAACACCGAAAAAAATAAAAACGTAGGAACAAGAAAAGAAACTTAACCCCAGCAATTGGGCGAACAAAGAAACAACAACAACAACAAATTTCTGTGTCAATTTGGTTGACGTCAATGTCAATCGGATTTGGGATTTCGGGTAAATCGAGAGTGCAGCGAGGGGTTGGGAAAATAAGGTGGACACTGTGTTGGGCTGCTCATTTGAATGTTGAGTGTAACAAGAGTTTTGTTTACACAAATTGTTGCAGGGGGCAACAGACAGAGAGAGAGAGAACGGTGCAATGTGGAGGAGTGTAGTGCACCCATGTCAGTTGACAGCTTAGCGCATAATTAAATAAGAGTTCAAGCAACAGCAAAAATAACAACAAGAACACACTCACACCTTTAATTCTTGTTGTTGTCGTTGTTTGTCATTTTGACATTTGCCGCTTTTGAATGAAATTTGAAAAATTTTAAATGCCACATTAAGGCGACTTGGCAAATGCAACTGAAATGTGCTTTAAAACAATTTTGTTCTCTTGTTTTCGCTGTCAGATCAAAAGTATCGACTTACCAATGAGTTGAGAGTAAAATTCAATGCCAGATGGCATTCAAGCAAGCATGTTTGTTATTGGAGTTATGGAGAACTAATTCATAATTGAAACAAAGTATTCAGCCGGGAAGATAAGACACTTTGACGACGCAGCTGGCATGGTGTTATCTTAGGTAGTAGATACATTAATCTTATAATTATTTTAAAATAAAAATCGCAAATACAAACGAAATTTTCTTTGTTGAAAAAGCACTTTTAATCTGAGAAAATTAATTGCCATGTGACATTTAAATAAGATGAAAGAGATACCGAAGAGCTACTTGATAATTAAAGCATAATATTTATCTAGGAAGACATGGCACTTTGGCGACGCGGATAATTCAGTGATATTCTAGATATTGGATGAATAAAAAGCAATGTAATCAATAATTATATGTACAAACAATTTTTTAATGCCACACATTAAGGAAACATGACAAAGCAAAACGATTTTGTAAACAATATGAAATCAAAAGTTTTGACTTAACAATAAGTTGTGAACAATTTGCAATGAAATAAACATGGTTCATTGCTTACGAATTTCTTAGCTAACATTTAAAAAATTGTATCCAATGTACACTCCTGCCTAAAATTTACGATACCTCTTAAGGTTTTGTTTCGGGAAACGGAAGACCGAAATAAAGTAAGAAAAATAATAGCGCAAAATGTGATATTTTCAACTCTATTTGCATCTTTCATTTGCAAGTCACGGTAAAAAAGCACACACGCTTTAATTTGAGCTGGGCTGCAAGTATGTAATCAATTGAATTTTCAAAATAGACTTTGATATCTGGGAAAATTGACTGCGATGTGCCAAATAAATAAGTGATATTTAAAGTAAAGTCTTCAGTTGCGAAAACTAGAAAATTTGGCAACACATTATCGATAGTAGGAAAATTGTAATCAATGTAATCAACCTTTAAATAATTACTAATGCATCCCACATCAAGGCAAATCGTAGCTGACATATGACAAGTGAAATTCCGACGGCATTTTGTAGGCTACTTGACCTGCTGCCTGATGGACGTCACAATGTCATAATCTGCGACAGATGCCACGCACCAACAAAAGAAAAAGAAAAGAAAATGCGGCAAAGAATAATAGAAAAAAACGAGAGCAATAAATATAAAAAAGCAGCGAAAATTACTTGGCCACAAATAACAAATGAAAACGGAAGCTGACAATCGACGGCAAACGCACAATTCAACAAAATAAAATAAAAGCAAAAAGTCTAGACCCTACACACACCAACAACAACAACAACAAAAAAGGACAATGCCAGGAAAAATGACAGACAGACTGACAATGCACGGCTGACTCTGATGTTGCCACTGTTGATGGCGCCCCGGGGCAACAGCTCGAAACGTTTCGTCGTGTCTCGCACAGAACTGAAAGTCAATTACATAATTACTTCAATGCAATTTCCCAAGAAAAACTCCGTCAAGGCTACCTGAAGCCACTCGTCCTTTGTCTTAGACTCTCACACATGTTTCCTTCATCTCTTCCCAATTTCTTCCTATTCTTTTCTTTTTTTTTTTGTGGACCATGTGTGTGGGCCCCTAACTGGCTGAGCTGCCGTGACGGTAGTTGAGTTAGTCAGTGGCCGCACCTTAACCGCAATTCTCTGTCAGTTAATGATGCCTAATGCGACCTTTTTCGAGGTTTGGGAAAATTTATGCGGCCCGAAAGCATCAAAAATTTGTCTTTCGACTAAATGATGACCCAGGTTGGGTTCTGTAATATTTTTTTTTCTTTTCGTTGTGAATGGGTATTTTATAGTTTGAACGGCGCCTTTGTAGATTGCACCAATGTAGCTAGAGAGATGAGACCACAGGTGTTGTCTGGCCTTAAAAAGCGCATTTTGTTTTTTAATATTCTCCCACAGGGCATATGTATTATGCCATTTGGTTTGCTTCACTTGTGAAATGTTTGAATTTATTACAAACATTTGAGATTAAGATTAAATATAAATGCTCATAACATACGATACATATCTTTTTTATAATTGAAATTTATATTTTTCACATTTTATGCACACGAAGTGTTGTAATATTTGCATTATGTATATTATATTATATATTCGTATTAAATTAAATAGTGGGTTAGGTTAGGCTGTTCAAAATTTATTAAATAAATTACACATTAAAATTATAAAATAGATATTACTCCTTATAACTAGCATTTTCTCCCTTTCGACACATTCTTAGCAGAAAAGTCGGAATATTTTGTATAATATATCTGCATAAAATAATTAGTTTTTGAAATTATATTACATTGATGGATTAAAATAATTAATCATATAATATAATTTCAATTTCTTTCTTTCAATTATAAAATGCATTTTTATTCGTTCAGTACAAGCAAGACGGTAAACTTCGGTAAAAAATCGTTTCTATTAAGTGTTATAATTAAATTATTATTCATTTATGCAAATTCGAATGTAAATCCATAATTTTCGATAATATTTTATTACAGTAAAGAGTGCAACCAGACTTCGACTTGAAACACATTCATTTAGAACTTTTTCGTAGTCTGCATCCGGTTTTATTACCCATTTTTGTTTGGCCACAAAACTTTCAACTTTTAGCGCCACAAGTTGTCACCATTTGGTTTTTGGAAAAGTCATAAAATCATTTAAATAAACAAACCGTTGCACAGTCCAGATGCCCCTTGGGTAATGGGGATGGTGACTGAGAGGGTGAGGGAGAGGAAGAGGGCAAAGGGGCCTCGTGATTGAGGTTAAGCACCAGGATTTCGCGACCCTTTTTGCATCTCTCGCACTGTTGTATTTATTTACCGCTTTTGTATTACAGACAGCGCATCCAGTCCAGTCCAGCGTGCAGTTCAGTGCAGTTGCTGGGCAACCGACCACGCCCACATTGTCTGTTGCAGCTGCAACTACGTGCAGCAACATATAAAATTTGCATTAAAATTACTTTGATTACAAATTGGTTGTTGCGTTCAACCGACAATTCGAAAATGCAGGCGACAAAAAAAAAAAAAACGCATCCAGTAAATCCTGCCCGGTTTTTTATATGTTTACTCTTTTTTTGTTGGTTAAATGTTTTTGTTGTCGCCGCTGCAGATTTTCGATGGACAGCATATTAAATAACGGAAGCTATTTATGCGTAAAGTATTGTATTTTTAAGGATTATTGATTTTATTTGCTTGACACTTTTTTTGCCCAACAGATTTGTGCAGTTTTTTTTTCTGTGTTAATTTCAGCCGAATAGAAAAACCACTTTCGGCTTTCAGCAAAAATGTTGACAAGAGCATTTTAAGTATGTTCAACTAAAGCTTAGCATTGAAGAAGTGATCAAAAACATTCTGGCCAACAGCACATCCTGCCACCGGACGCAATTTCTGCTTAATACTTGTTGGTAAAAAATTAAAGATTTTTTTAAGTATATGGAAAATATAAGTTCAGGTTGTATTTAATAATTGAAGATCAGCTTATTGAGGATTGTCATCTATAAAAAGTAATGTAAAATTATAGGTAAAAACTGGTTGTGATATCAAAGTGTAGGGTCGAAGAGGGAAACTACGACAAACTGATTTACAATAAATAAAATCTATAGAATTAGTGACGTCTTGTTCAATTGACTTCAAAGATATTTTTCACATTTTTTTCAAAAATGAAACTTATAAAATAGAAATACATTTTGGAACAGTTTTCTTTTGCCAAAATAACTTATTTTTCCAGAAAATGCACTTGCTTAGAAATTATAGAGCTGAAGCAACTCGGCCAATCATTTTTAAAATACTTTCATATTCGAAGGGACAAAGCGGCTGTTTGTTTCAATGCTTTTGGTGCATCAATACTAGATTGCAGTTCTATGTTTCCTGTTTGAAATTTAAGCAAATGTTGTTATTTGAATTCGAGCAGCCGCAATCAATAAAATGAATTTGGTCCACACCGAGTAAACCAACTGCATGCAATTCGCAATGCATAATTCATTTGCCAACAAATTGATTGGAATGTTTATGCCCTTTTCACAGCTTTTCAATTTACGCAACAACAAATTTGAATTACCTAGAAACTCCCCACCAACATAGTTCCCAACTCCTTGCATCAAAACGCAAAACAAATGAAAACCCAAAATGCTGAAACCAATGGAAACTATGCAAAAATATCCAAAGAGCGAGATAGTGGGAGAGAGGGTGGCAACTCTGGCATCGTCTGGTTGCCATAATTCACCGCAGAACACATGCAAGTAATTTAAAATTGTACAATTCGAACCCAGCCACGCCCACAGTAATAGCAGCAACAACAACGAAATGATCTTGGGACGATTACAAAGAGGAAGCGAAGAGTAATTTTTGACAGACAAACCGCAGCAAACGATTTTCCCACGCAACCTTGATGAATATTATCGAAATTGAATTTAAACGAAGTGCGCGAAAAAGTTCCGTAACGGAAAATTGGGAACTGGAACTTGGGAAAAACTGGGAACTGGACACGCAATGCAGTTTTCCCATCGTTAAAACGTTGAGCCCGAGATGTAATTGCAATTGCACGGGACACGTGCTGGGTGCAAATTGCTCGACAAGGAGTGAAGAGGGAGACATGAGGCACAAAGCGGGAGAGAGAGAGATAAGAAGTGACTGTGTGAGAGAGAGAGAGTGAGAACAATCTTTTACTGATTGAGACATATCAGTTGCCACCGCCACTTGAGGTTGAGGTTATATGTAGGGTAGGTTACGCACATTATGAACCCAGACCGGGCCGGGAATCGGACGAGAAATGGGTGTGGGATAGGGTAAGGGTAATGACAAGGGGATGGGGAAGGGGAATGGACTGTGGCACGGGGATCGTCGTATCCCCTGCGGCTTTATGAATTATGCTTCGACTACTGCGTAAAATGTTTTCATTTGACAATGCCCATGACGCAGCAAGTTTCTATAGTATTTTTTTATTTTTATATCAAACAGGCATTCCTGATTCTGCCTTTTTTTTGTGCAATCGCCATTGTTGTCAAGCACTTGAAAAGGTATTCAATGGAAATGAGGAACTCAGGATCTCTGCTCTCCTGTTGTTCCACATTTAATTAAACAAACTGCTAACGGCGACACATTAATGGGAACATTCTTATTGTGTAAACTGGTTTTTCGGGGGTTAAAAACTAGACTCGTCTGGGATTCATATGCATGAGATGATCCTAAAGAGGAGAATAATGCAATTAAGTAAATTAAAGCAAAGATAAATATTTGGAGTGCATTTGTATGAAAATGTATTCAACGACGATCAATATCAGAAACAGAAAATGAATCTTCTCATGGGTAAAAAAGAATTCACATCAAAGATTTGACTTATACATTTAATAAATTTAAAAAAATAGTATTGTTCTATTGCTTAAAGCGTTAAACAGGGTATTTAATATTCAATGCAATTTTCTGAAAAACCGAAAATTGTTGTCGGGTTTACAGAGCTGGCAAATTTAATGTTTATTCTTTTTTTGCACCTTTTCCCAACATTGTTTGCCATTTGCTGCTGGCAATGAAAAATTTTCAGCTAAGTGTAAAGCGCATTTTCATTTATAAATATTTAATATAGTTTTTATTCATACAAAACAGAATACATTCGTTTAAAAACTTGGATAAAAATGGAAAATTAATAGCGTTAAGCATAACATATTAATTGCAAAATATTTTGCATAAATCAAAATGCAAATGCAAAACGAAGGACACACTCTTGAAGCCCGAAACAAAGACTTTAGATGCTGCAAGACTTTCGCTCAGTTTATTGGTGTTCTCTCTAGCACACTAGTACAATTGCTATTTCCATACTAAAAAGATACAAAACAATTGCGCAGATTTCTGAGATACTTTTCAACGAACGAATAAAAACCAAAGCAAAAGTATCTAAAACCAATGTTTCAACGGGCGTGTGGAAAGAGGAAAGGGAAGTATTTCGCATGCCTTTTCCGTTTGCTATTTCAATTGAAATTTGCTTATTGCTAAATGTTATTTTGTTTCCATTGCTCCGTGCTCAGTGCTCAGTACTCACTGCGCTCTCGTTGGGTAGTTTGAAGAATTTTCAACGTTCGTTTTTTTGTATTTTTTTTTTTTTCAATCATGCCCGAGTGTGTGTGTGTATGTGTGTAGGAAATATATAAACCTAGACTACAAAATTGCGACGTGCAAAAGTATTTTGAGAATTTCTGTAATAAAGTTGCCAAGTATTCCACCAGCGATTCATACACAGAGATCGAGCCAGAGAGAGAGCCAACTTTGTTTTTCACTTGTTGGCCAGAAAATATTCAAGAGCTTTGAGTAATTGGTTTATTTGAGTCCATATGAACAGTCGAAGTCCTTAACTCTAAGTGAATGAGGTTTCCACTCTAACAATAACAATTTAAGTATTAATTTCACTAGTGTCTCATAATATGCATAAATGTACCCACTATAAATATTATAAAGAAATTATGAAATACAAAATTAATCAAAAATATAAATCAAAGTTAATACTTTTAATTCAAATTATCATGTTGCACGTATGAATTGATAAGCAATGACTAGACCTAATGGTTTTTTATTTTATCAGTATTTTTCAGTTTTCCTTTTAGCTTTCTAACTATCGCAGTCAACACAAATTTGCTAATGTAGATAAAAACTATTAATATAGTCACAAGCAATGCGAAAACATCCAAGTTGTTAGACGCAATAAAGCTCATTTGAATCAAAGGGCTCTGAAGATGAGGGGCTCCATGATGACGCATTACATACTCGCACCAGTAAAGAACACTTTCTCGAGCAGACATAGGTCTGTCCCTATATAAAGCGGAGAAAGTCTTTACTTTATGTTTATACTGAGGATTCTCCAGGAGTTCAGTCAGACTCTCTTTGAAAGGCTGTTCTTCGAGAGTCAGCAGACTCAAACTGAGACCAAATCCATCTTTCACCATTTTCAAAGCATTGCTAGGCTGATCACCAAAAATAGGAAGCGCTAACATTGGTTTTCCATGATACTGCGCCTCTGTTATGCCTCCTTTTCCCGCATGTGTGATAAAGAGTGTAATGTTTGGATGAGCCAAAATATCATCTTGAGGCAACCACTTCGAGTATAGAATATTATCCGATTTGCCGGGAGTATTATCGAGGTCTTCCCATTTCCAAATAACTCGTTGTTTCAGCTTCGACAGTACATTGAAAATTTTGATATTTGTGTCAGATTTTAAATGTGAGCTTTTCACATTAGATCCCAAAGAGAGCAGAATAGCACCATTGTCAGCTCTACTGAGGAACTCACCAAGTTTTTTGGGCAACGGATTCGGTTTGTCTTTAATCTGAATGCCACCTACTTCAATAACTGCTGGAACATTGGGTCTTATGGGTCCTTCGCTGAGTGCATAAGAGGTGAAGAAAGTGAGCGATACATTCTTGATTAACTCTCCAAAGGCTGGCATTGTGGGATCGTCGCCATATATCTTTCTGTAGTTAATATCCAATAAATAATATTTAAAAAAAAAACGGACTAAATAGTATTTCAACTTACTTGTACGTGTTCGCATTATTGTTCTCCAGAATTCCAAAAAATAATTCGATGACAATATTTGTAAGGAAGTTTTGAATTCGTTGCACAAATGTCATAATTTCACCTCTCTCGACTGCCATATTCATTGCCGGAACGAAGGAAGCTGCTGAGGGATTGCCAACAACTCTATTAAACATTTCATTAGGCGGCATGGTGGCAGCTATTACAACGGGAGCTTTTAATTTGTGTGCAATTCCCAATTGATAAGTGTTGAAGAAGTATCCCAATATAACTAGATCAAACTTGTTATCCTTGTTCTCATAGAGATCCTTGACACGCTGATCTTTCATAATATCTCGCATTTTCGCCATCATGAATTGCAAACGACCCATTAAACCGAATATGGCGCCAAACATATTGCTATGGTCTTGGCTGGCAAATTGAGCCATTGCTGCGCTCATGTGTTTGTGATCCTCCTCGCTCAAGGGAACCTGCACTACAGTGATATTTTTATGATTCACGGCGGGTTTAAGAGCCGTAACTACGGTTACATTATGACCATTCTCAGCCAAAACATTTGCCATCGACATGTGTATAATTAAATGCGAAGGACTTAGACTCGTAAATACTCCGAGTATATTTCCACCTTGACAGCTGCTGATAAGCAAAATATTCAGCAGAGCCAGTAGAACGGTTCGGGGACTGCCGCGATACATGTTGATGTTACAAAATATTTGCAAAGACAACTGCTTTTTCGGCAGTTCGCCTACCTTTTATAAATTTTGATAAAGCTTATCGCGTACCTGACTGATAAGACAAATCAACGCAAGTTTCAAAATCTGTGGTGAAATTGTTCAACGGATAACAATTTATACATTGACCAGGGTTATGATTTTTAATCTATTTGTATAAATCTCGTGTTTATTTAATGATATATTAACTGGTTTAAGGAAATAATATTTTTAATATATAAAATATTATTTATATTTTGAGAATTAAAATCAAAAACAATTGTAGAGATTAAGGTTTAAATTTTTTTTGTGATAATCATCATAAGTAACCTAAATAGAGTCAAATAAACTTTTAACAATAATTTTAATTTTTCTTTGGTTATCGGTCGGTATATTTTAAATGCTTTGTGACTGTTGTGAGCATTTGGTATATTTTAGTATTCTGTTGCTAAGTTATTAGGTTTAATATATTCTAACGTTATATAACGCTTATGTACAAATTCTGTATTTATTACTAATTTGGTCATTTGAGTGTCTATTCTAAAAAAAAAAATTTTGAAATCTAGTGTTTTTTTGTTTTATCAGTATTTTTCGGTTTCCCCTTGAGCTTCCTAACTATCGCAGTCAACACAAATTTGCTAATGTAGATAACAACTATTATTATCGTCACAAACAGTGCGAGAACATCCAAGTTGTTGGCCTCTATGTAATTCATTTTCAGCAACGGACTCTGAAGATGAGGGGCTCCATGATGACGCATTACATACTCGCACCAGTAAAGAACACTTTCTCGAGCAGATATAGGTCTGTCCCTATATAAAGCGGAGAAAGTCTTTACTTTATGTTTATACTGAGGATTCTCCAGGAGTTCAGTCAGACTCTCTTTGAAGGGCTCTTCCTCAAGAGTCAGCAGACTCAAACTGAGACCAAATCCATCTTTCACCATTTTCAAAGCATTGCTAGGCTGATCACCAAAAATAGGAAGCGCTAACATTGGTTTTCCATGATACTGCGCCTCTGTTATGCCTCCTTTTCCCGCATGTGTGATAAAGAGTGTAATGTTTGGATGAGCCAAAATATCATCCTGAGGCAGCCACTTCGAGTATAAAATATTCTCCGATTTGCCGGGAGTATTATCGAGGTCTTCCCATTTCCAAATTATACGTTGTTTCAGCTTCGACAACACATTGAATATTTTGTTGTTTGTGTCAGATTTTAGATATGAGCTTTTTACATTAGATCCCAAGGAGAGGAGAATGGCACCATTGTCAGCTTTACTGAGGAATTCTGCAATTTGTTTAGGTAATGGATTCGGTTTGTCTTTAATCTGAATGCCACCCACTTCAATAACTGATGGAACATTGGGTCTTATGGGTCCTTCGCTAAGTGCATAAGAGATGAAGAAAGTGAGCGATACATTCTTGCCTAACTCTCCAAATGCTGGCATTGTGGGATCATCGCCATATATCTCTCTGTAATAAATATCCAATAAATAATAATTTAAAAAAAAAACAGACTAAATGGTATTTCAACTTACTTGTATGTGTTCGCATTATTGTTCTCCAGAATTCCTAAAAATACTTCGATGACAATGTTTGTAAGAAAGTTTTGAATTCGTTGTACAAATGTCATAGTTTCACCTCTTTCGACTGCCATATTCATTGCCGGAACGAAGGAAGCTGCTGAGGGATTGCCAACAACGCCTTTAAACAATTCATTGGGCGGCATGGTGGCAGCTATAACAACGGGAGCTTTTAATTTGTGTGCAATTCCCAATTGATATGTGTTGAGGAAGTATCCCAATATAACTAGATCAAATTTGTTGTCCTTGTTCTCATAGAGATCCTTGACACGCTGATCTTTCATAATAGCTCGCATTTGTACCATCATGAATTGCAAACGACGCAATGATCGAAACATGGAAATAAACATATTGCTATGGTCTTGGCTGGCAAATTGAGCTATCATTGCACTCATTTTTTTGTTATCCTCTTCGCTCAAGGGAACCTGCACTACAGTGATGTCCTTGTGATTGACAGAAGGTTTCAGAACCGTAACTACGGTCACATTATGACCATTCTCAGCCAAAACTTTTGCCATCGACATGTGTATAATTAAATGCGAAGGACTTAGACTCGTAAATACTCCGAGTATATTTCCACTTTGACAGCCGCTGATAAGCAAAACACTCAGTAAAGCGAATAGAACGATTTGGAGACTGCCGCGATCCATGTTGATGTTACAAAACATTTGTAAAGACAACTGATATTTCGGCAGTTTACTTACCTTATATAGACTTTGATAAAGCTTATCGCGATTTTAACTGTTAAGACAAATCAACACAAGTTTTAAAATCTGTGGTAAATCTGTTCAACGGATAACAAATTATACATTGACCAGGGTTATGATTTTGAATCTATTTGTATAACTCTGAAGCTTATTTAATGAAGTGTCAACTGTTTCATATAAATATATTAAAAATATTATTTAAATTTTGAGCAGTCAAATAAAAAACAATTGTAGAGATTAAGGTTTTAATTTCTTTTGTCATAGTCATAATAAATTAACTAAATAGAGTCAAATAAACTTTTAACAATAATTTTACCGCTTATATACAATTTCTGTATTTTATTTCATATACTAATTTGGTCATATTCTAAGAAAAAATTCTTCGCATAGCGAGTTAAGTATAATTCTGGCATCGGCCTTAATATTATTCCCATTAATTAAAAAAGAAATTAAATATACAAATAAATCGACATGAAACAAAATTTAAATCAAAGTGTATATTTTTTATATATCAATCGCATAGAAATATTTTCAAATCTAATGTTTATACCCGCTACCGTAGAAGGGTATTATAACTTTGTGCCGGCAGGAAATGTATGTAACAGGTAGAAGGAGGCATCTCCGACCCTATAAAGTATATATATTCTTGATCAGCGTCAACAGCCGAGACGATCTAGTCATGTCCGTCTGTGTGTCGTGTGTCTGTCCGTCTGTCCGTCCGTCCGTATGAACACCTAGATCTCAGAGACTATAAGAGATAGAGCATCGACAGCATTTGTTATGTTTGCACGCAGATCAAGTTTGTTTCAAATTTTTGCCACGCCCACTTCCGCCCCCGCAAATCAAAAAAATCGAATAACAAGTGTAATTTTAAAGCTAGAGCGAATTTTGGTATATACAATAATTACTGTAGTAGTTATGATTCCTGAAAATTTGGTTGCGAGCAGATAAAAATTGTGGAAGTTATTAAAGAAATACTTTTGTATGAGTAAAAACGCCTATTTACTAGGGGTCTTACTTGCTTTGACTGAGAATCTGTTATATTGTGCCGTTAATGGTATATATTGAATGCGGTACTATATCGATATACCAAATATACCATTTGGTATATTTTTTTAGTATTTTGTAGTATATTTCTTTTATTCAAAATGGGTAGCGGGTATCTCACAGTCGGGTACACTCGACTGTAGCTTTCTTACTTGTTTTTTATTTTATTAGTATTTTTCGGTTTTTCCTTCAGCTTTCTTATTATCGCAGATATCACGTACTTGCTAATGTAGATAAGAACAATTATTATCACAACAAGCAATGCAAGAACATCCAAGTTGTTGGCCTCTATGTAATTCATTTTCAGCAACGGACTCTGAAGATGAGGGGCTCCATGATGACGCATTACATACTCGCACCAGTAAAGAACACTTTCTCGTGCAGATATAGGTCTATCCCTATACAAAGCGGAGAAAGTCTTTACTTTATGTGAATACTGTGGATTCTCCAGGAGTTCAGTCAGACTCTCTTTGAAGGGCTCTTCCTCAAGAGTCAGCAGACTCAAACTGAGACCAAATCCATCTTTCACCATTTTCAAAGCATTGCTAGGCTGATCACCAAAAATAGGAAGCGCTAACATTGGTTTTCCATGATACTGCGCCTCTGTTATGCCTCCTTTTCCCGCATGTGTGATAAAGAGTGTAATGTTAGGATGGGCCAAAATATCATCCTGAGGCAGCCATTTCGAGTATAAAATATTCTCCGATTTGCCGGGAGTATTATCGAGGTCTTCCCATTTCCAAATAACTCGTTGTTTTAGCTTCGACAGTACATTGAAAATTTTGATGTTTGTGTCAGATTTTAAATGTGAGCTTTTCACATTAGATCCCAAAGAGAGCAGAATAGCACCATTGTCAGCTCTACTGAGGAACTCACCAAGTTTTTTGGGCAACGGATTCGGTTTGTCTTTAATCTGAATGCCACCCACTTCAATAACTGCTGGAACATTGGGTCTAATGGGTCCCTCGCTGAGTGCATGTGAGGTGAAAAAAGCGAGCGACACATTTTTGCCCAACTCTTCAAAGGCGGGAATATTTGGATCGTCGCCATAGATCTCTCTGCAATTAATATAAAATAGTTAATAAGCTTACTAGTTTTAAAAGAATATCGACTTACTTGTATGAGTTGGCGTTATAGTTCTCAATAATTGCAATAAATACTTCCATGGCAATATTTGTGAAGAAGTTTTGAATTCGTTGCACAAACGTCATCACCTCACCCCTTTCGACTGCCATATTCATTGACGGAACAAATGAAGCTGCTGATGGATTCCCAACAATACTTTTAAATAATTCATTGGGCGGCATAGAGGCTGCTATCACAACGGGAGCTTTTAGTTTGTGTGCAATTCCCAATTGATAAGTATTGAGGAAGTAGCCCAACAATACTAAATCGAACTTATTGTCCTTGTTCTCGTAAAGATCCTTCACACGCTGATCTTTCATGATATCCCGCATTTTGTCCATCATAAATTGCATACGACCCATTGAACGAAACATGGAAATAACCGTATTGCCGTTGTCTTGGCTGGCAAGTTGTGACATTGTTGCACTCATTCTTTTGTGCTCCTCCTCGGTCATGGGAATCTGTACTACAGTGATATCTTTGTGATTGACAGAAGGTTTTAGAGCTGTTACCACAGTCACATTATGACCATTCTCAGCCAAAACTTTTGCCATCGACATGTGTATAATCAAATGTGAGGGACTTATACTTGTAAATACTCCCAGTATATTTCCACCTTGACAGCCGCCGATAAGCAAAACACTCTGTAGAGCGAGTAGCACGGTTTGGGGACTGCCGCGATCCATGTTGATGTCCCAAAATAATTGCAAACACAACTGCAATTTTGGCTGTCCACCAAGTTTATATAAACTTTGATAAAGCTTATCGCGTACGTGACCGATAAGATAAATCAACGCAAGTTCCAAAATCAGTGGTGAAATTGTTTAACGGATAACAAATTATACATTGACCTGGGTTATGATTTCTAATATATGTATATACTTCTGGTGCTTATTTAGCAAATTGTGTAATATTTTTATATAAAGAATAATTATAATGGTTAAGATTTTCACAAGATTCTAAATTTGGTATTTATAGCCAACAAATCTTTTAACATAATTTTTCTTCACTTTTGAATTGTGGAAAGTGATATCAAATTGCAATTCTAATCAAGTTATGCTAGCTTATGCAATTATTCTGCAATTCTTAAATTATAACTATTATAGACTATATAAAAAATATTTGAGATCTGGCTGCAGCTATCATAACTCATTTTATTTTGGTTGACAATATGGTATTTTTCAAACGACTTGGTGTTCTTTAAAAGTAATGCTCGTCCTTTGTATTTGAATTGACGATTTTCTGAATTTTATTTCATATACTAATTTAATAATTGAGGTGATTATTCTTAAAACAAAGCTTCACGAAAGTATAATTCTGATATGAGCCATACTCTTGAGTTGTTCCCATTAATATGAAAAATAAATTATGAAATACAAAATGAATCGACACACTTCAAAATTGGTAATTTTATTAAAAATTTAAAGTTATTACATTTCGTCATGTCATCAGCAGCACGTATTTATTAAAAGACATCTATTTTTAAGCCTAATGTTTTTTGATTTTATCAATGCTTTCTGGCTTTCCCTTGAGCTTTCTGATAATTGCAGTGATAGTTAACTTGCTTATATAGATAAAAACAATTACTACTGTTACAAGTAAGGCAACCACATCCAAGTTATGGGACGCAATAAAGTTCATTTGCTTCAAAGGACTCTGCAGATGACGGGCTCCATGATGACGCATCACATACTCGGACCAGTAAAGAACAGTCTGTCTAGCAGACATGGGTCTGTCTCTATATAAAGCAGAGAAGGTCTTCACTTTTTCACTATACTGTGGATTCTCCAAAAGCTCAGTCAGACTCTCTTGGAAGGGTTGTTCTTCGAGAGTCAGCAGACTCAAACTGAGACCGAATCCATCTTTCACCATTTTCAAAGCATTGCTATGTTGGTCACCAAATATGGGAAGCGCTAACATTGGTTTTCCATGATACTGCGCCTCTGTTATGCCTCCTTTTCCCGCATGTGTGATAAAGAGTGTAATATTGGGATGGGCCAAAATATCATCCTGTGGCAGCCACTTCGAGTATAGAATATTATCCGATTTGCCGGGAGTATTATCGAGGTCTTCCCATTTCCAAATGATACGTTGTTTCAGCTTCGACAGTACTTTGAATATTTTGTTGTTTGTTTCAGGTTTAAGGTGTGAGCTCTTTACATTGGATCCCAACGAGAGGAGAATAGCACCATTGTCAGCATTGGTTAGGAACTCGGCAAGTTGTTTGGGTAACGGATTCGGTTTGTCCTTTATCTGAATGCCACCTACTTCGATAACTGATGGAACATTGGGTCTGATGGGTCCCTCACTAAGAGCATGAGAACTGAAGAAAACAAGTGATACATTCTTGCCAATCTCTTCGAAGGGGGGCATAGTCGGATCGTCGCCATAAACTAGTCTGCAAAGAATATTAAATATTTAATTCACACATAAAAATAAATCAATCTAGAAACTTACTTGTATGAGTTAACATTATAGATCTCCAGTATTGCAAAAAGTACTTCCAAGGCAGCATTTGCAAATAAATTTTGAATTCGTTGCACAAACGTCATCGCTTGACCTTTCTCTACAGCCACACCTATTGAGGGCAGATAGGAAATCGATGAGGGATTCCCTACTATGCCATCAAATAATTGATTTGGCGGCATTGAGGCTGCTACTATAGCGGGAGCTTTGAATTTATGTGAAATTCCCAGTTGATAAGTATTAAGGAAGTAGCCCAACATAACTAGGTCGAACTTGTTGTCCTTGTTCTCATATAGATCCTTCACACGCTGATCTCTCATGATATCCCGCATCTTGTCCATCATAAATTTCATTTGATCCATCGATCGGAACATGGTAGCAATCATATTGCTATTGTCCTGGCTGGCAAATTGCGCAATAGTGGCACTCATCTGCTTATTATCCTCCTCGCTCAAAGGAACTTGGATAACAGTAATATCCTTGTGAGTCACTACAGGTTTCAGAGCCGTTATTACGGTCACATTATGCCCATTTTCAGCCAGAACTTTTATCATCGACATTTGTACGATTAAATGCGAGGGACTTGTACTCGTAAACACTCCGAGAATATTTCCACCTTGACTGCCACTGATAAGCAAAGCACTCACTAGCGCGAGTATTACGGTCTGACGACTGCTGCGATCCATGTTGATGTCCCAAAATATTTGCAAAGACTACTGCAATTGAGCAATTTGCCTATTTTATATAGTCAGTGAGAACAGGTTATCGCGTACTTGACTGATAATATAATTCGCTGCAAACTTCAAAATAAATGGTGAAATCGTTAAACGGGCATGATATATTAGTAACCGGGGTTAAGAAATCCCAAGAGCACACAATAACAACGGCAAATATGAATTCTTATAATTTTGGTGCCATCTGATAAAAATTTTAAATGTTGTCTAAGAAATACTTTTATGAGGCACAACCAAATGCTTCTGCCTAGAATAGTTTGGTTGACAATCTGGTATATTTTAAATTTAATAGTATATTTCGAAAATACAGCTTTCGACATATTTTAGTATTTTTCGGTATTTTATTCGGTATATAACTTTTTTTTGAGTAGCGGGAATAACACAATCAAGCGTACTTGACTGTATAATTTTAACTGATTTTGTTAAATTTCATCTTGAATAAAAGCAAAACAAAGAGGTATTATTCACATAGCTTAGCAAATTAACATACAGCAAAAATACTTAAATATACCGGCAATATTTGCTACATTAATATAATATTAATAATAATATACCATAAGGTATAAAATATACCAGCCTAAGCAATTAAGATTTCTTGAAAATAATAATAATACCGCTATTAAAATACATTTATCTGATTATTGTATTGGAAACCAAAGGTATATTTGTAATATTAAAAAATAACATTAAATATATAATATTGTCAACGTAATTAAGCCTGTACCAAAGCCTAAAAAACGATATAAAAATATTCTTAATATAACTTATCTTAAGTTTTATGAAATCTAGTTTTGAAATTATGTGTGTTTTTGTTGTTTTCTCAGCTTTTCAAGGTTGTTAGAAATGTTAGTGGAGCAAATTTGTAAAACTGGGGTAGGAGGTAAATATTAGATGTAAAATATTATAACAAAATTTGTCACTGAGTATATTAAACTCTGTTAAATTGGGGATACCTATTTGTTCAATTTTAATAAAAAGTCCAAAAAAATAATTTACTAAACCTTAGAGAATTTAAAAAGATACCACCATTACTCGCTTTTTATGGCGGATAATAAAAATTAATTTTTTAGCATCACCTGGATATAATCAAAACCAAAACTGCAAATTTAAAAAGTTTTGTATACTATTGTTGTGTGATATACAGTATATACCACACCCATTTTTGGGGTAGTCGTCGTTAAATAAAAAGTCTTGTATAATAGAGATTAAATTTGGTTTGATTTTCCATTATTTCATATGAGTACATAATAAGAAATAGTAATTCAAGCAGAAGCGCTTTGGCGATAATCTAATAAGTGCATTATAAGAGAATAATGTAATGTTAAAGAAATTATTATTATCTAAATATAAAAAGCAGACATACAAATTGATATTAAAAGTGTACTTTTCAATTATTTCGTGATGTTTTGAGTTGCACGTACTTAACGTAATTTATAGGCTCTTAAATCTAATGCTTTTTTAGTTTATCAGTATTTTTCGGTTTTCCCTTTAACTTTCTGATTACCACAGTCAACACGAACTTGCTAATGTAGATAAAAACAATTAATACAGTTACAAGCAATGCGAACACATCCAAGTTGTTAGACGCAATAAAGTTCATTTGCATCAAAGGACTCTGCAGATGAGGTGCTCCATGATGACGCATCACATACTCGGACCAGTAAAGAACACTTTCTCGAGCAGACATAGGTCTGTCCCTATATAAAGCCGAGAAAGTCTTTACTTTATGTGAATACTGAGGATTCTCCAGGAGTTCAGTCAGACTCTCCTTGAAGGGCTGTTCTTCGAGAGTCAGCAGACTCAAACTGAGACCAAATCCATCTTTTACCATTCTCAAAGCATTGCTAGGTTGATCACCAAATATGGGAAGCGCTAACATTGGCTTTCCATGATACTGCGCCTCTGTTATGCCTCCTTTTCCAGCATGTGTGATAAAGAGTGTAATGTTAGGATGAGCCAAAATATCATCTTGAGGCAGCCACTTCGAGTATAAAATATTCTCCGATTTGCCGGGAGTATTATCGAGGTCTTCCCATTTCCAAATAACTCGTTGTTTCAGCTTCGACAGTACATTGAAAATTTTGATGTTTGTGTCAGATTTTAAATGTGAGCTTTTCACATTGGATCCCAACGAGAGCAGAATAGCACCATTGTCAGCATTGCTTAGGAACTCAGCAAGTTGTTTGGGTAACGGATTCGGCTTGTCCTTTATCTGAATGCCACCTACTTCGATAACTGCTGGAACATTGGGTCTGATGGGTCCTTCACTGAGTGCATGAGAACTGAAGAATGCCAGCGACACATTCTTGCAAATCTCTTCAAAGGGGGGCATAGTCGGATCGTCGCCATATATCTCTCTGCAGAGAAGAATTAAATCGTTAGTGTGTTCACTGATTAATAAATATCTAAAACTTACTTATATGAGTTGGCATTATAGTTCTCCAGAATTGCAAAAAATACTTTCATTGCAATATTCGTAAGAAAGTTTTGAACTCGTTGCACAAATGTCATAATTTGACCTCTTTCGACTGCCATATTCATTGCCGGCACAAAGGATGCAACTGATGGATTGCCAACAACAGTGTTAAATATTTCGTTGGGCGGCATTGAGGCTGCTACAACAACGGGAGCTTTTAATTTATGCGCAATTCCCAATTGATATGTGTTAAGAAAGTATCCCAACATAACGAGATCAAACTTGTTGTCCTTGTTCTCGTAAAGATCCTTCACACGCTGATCTTTCATTATATCACGCATCTTGTCCATCATAAATTTCATTTGTCCCATTGAACGGAACATGGTAATAACCATATTGCTATTGTCCTGGCTGGCAAATTGGGCAATTGTTGCACTCATGTGTTTGTGATCCTCCTCGCTCATAGGAACCTGCACTACAGTGATATCCTTGTGATTCACGACGGGTTTGAGAGCCGTTATTACGGTCACATTATGCCCATTTTCAGCCAGAACCTTTGCCATCGACATGTGTATAATCAAATGCGAGGGACTTAGACTCGTAAATACTCCGAGTATATTTCCACCTTGACAGCCGCTGATAAGCAAAACACTCAGTAGAGCGAGTAGCACGGTTCGATTACTGCCGCGATCCATGTTGATGTCTCAAAATATTTGCAAAGACTACTGCAAATTGGTTAGTCTGCTTTCTTTATATAGCCGTTGATAAGACTTATCGCGTACTTGACTGATAACATGCGTCAACGCAAGTTTCGAAACAGGTGGTGAAATTTGTTAAACGGACAACAAGTTATGTAGTGACCAGGGTTATGATTTTGTTCCATTATATGTTATCTTTGTAAAGCTTTGCAGCTGGCGTATAATGTAATTGCTTCCTTAAAAATAAATTAAGAAAAAAATATAAAGTTGGAATATCCACATCTTTTACGATTCATTTATATAGAAACTAATTTTTAATGAAATATGTGTTCTTTTAAGCATAAACATTAATAATTAAAAGTGATAAAACTTTGTTTTACTAGATTCAATTGGAGAACGTGGTTATTTGGCATTGTACCTTGAATTTGTTTTTGTAGTTTGAGTAGCTTATAAAGTGTGCGATCGAATTGTATATTCTATTATTATCACACCGCTATCAGCCGTCTATAACTGATAGCGAATTCGCAAAACAATCGATAACGCGTTTGCTGTGTTATCTGCAATTATCCGGTTTGTTTTGCTCACACTTCGCCTTTTATCAGTCTGAGAGAGGCGAGAGTAGCGGCTGAAAAATCTCAAATACATTGTATTAATCGTCGTCACTAGCTGATAAGTATAGGAATACCTGCTGATAGGTTTTCCATTATCATATTGACGATAGGAAAGTACAACGAAGACTGTTTGGCTACGAATGCTGACTGGCGGCTTTATCCTTATAATTCAACTAATGTTTAAATAATCTACATCATGAAATAAGTTTCAGCGCTAATCTGTTTGCAAGACTTTTAATATTTTATATATGTAAGTAAGAAAAACGTGCAGAACTTTGACCTCAAATATTTTGTTGAAAACCATGATATGAAAGTTGAGCAACCTATGTACATAACAAATTATATTGCGTCAGCTACTGATTATCGGTCAAATTTAAAAATGTTATCTCGACATGTGGATTTAATAAAAGTCATAGTCATGATGAAAGTAGAATGAACAATATAATTCGACTGAAAATTAAATATTTTAATCAGGTGGGTATAAATTACAAATTAAATATTAATATTGGAAGATTTATTTAATTATTTAAGAAATAATTTTGTATTGTAAAAGCAACCGCTGCTGTCGAGTCTTTTTTGCTTTGGCTGGCAATCTGGTATATTTTGTTCTCTACGGAATTTGTTTTGAATGCATCGATATACCAAATTTTGCTTTGGTATATTTTAGTAATTTTTCGGTGTATTAAGTTGTTATATTTTTAGAATATGGTTCAATCAGACGAGCAAAAATATACTTTTGTATCAGTAAAGATATACCTTACATTCCCAAGCGAATTATGCACATTCATTTATAAGAATTTTATCTTACATGAAATTAATTAATAATTACAAATTTATGTTATGTGTTATTTACAATACAATGTTATTAGTTGCTCGTAATAATTTAAAATTAATGTCTTTTTATTTTGTCAGTATTTTTCGATTTTCCCTTGAGTTTTTTGATTATCGCAGTCAACACGAACTTGCTAATGTAGATAAAAACAATTAAAACAGTTACAAGCAAGGCGAATACATCCAAGTTGTTAGACGCAATAAAGTTCATTTGCATCAAAGGGCTCTGCAGATGAGGTGCTCCATGATGACGCATCACATACTCGGACCAGTAAAGAACACTTTCTCGAGCAGACATAGGTCTGTCCCTATATAAAGCCGAGAAAGTCTTTACTTTATGTGAATACTGAGGATTCTCCAGGAGTTCAGTCAGACTCTCCTTGAAGGGCTGTTCTTCGAGAGTCAGCAGACTCAAACTGAGACCAAATCCATCTTTTACCATTCTCAAAGCATTGCTAGGTTGATCACCAAATATGGGAAGCGCTAACATTGGCTTTCCATGATACTGAGCTTCTGTTATGCCTCCTTTTCCCGCATGTGTGATAAAGAGTGTAATGTTAGGATGAGCCAAAATATCATCTTGAGGCAGCCACTTCGAGTATAGAATATTATCCGATTTGCCGGGAGTATTATCGAGGTCTTCCCATTTCCAAATAACTCGTTGTTTCAGCTTCGACAACACATTGAATATTTTGTTGTTTGTGTCGGATTTTAAATGTGAGCTTTTCACATTGGATCCCAACGAGAGCAGAATAGCACCATTGTCAGCATTGCTTAGGAACTCAGCAAGTTGTTTGGGCAACGGATTCGGTTTGTCTTTAATCTGAATGCCACCTACTTCAATAACTGCTGGAACATTGGGTCTAATGGGTCCTTCGCTGATTGCATGCGAACTAAAGAAAGTAAGCGACACATTCTTGCCTAACTCTTCAAAGGCGGGCATATTAGGATCATCGCCATAAACTTCTCTGTAATAAAAATAGAAGAATTAATCAAGTTTTCCAGATGAAATACGATTTGAACTTACTTGTATGTGTTTGCATTATAGTTTTCTAGAAATCCAAAAAATACTTCAGTAGCAACATTTGTAAGGAAGTTTTGAACTCGTTGCACAAATGTCATAATTTGGCCTCTTTCGACTGCCATATTCATTGCAGGCACAAAGGAAGAAGCTGAAGGATTACCAACAACATTGTTAAAGATTTCCATGGGTGGCATTGATGCCGCTATAACAACGGGAGCTTTGAATTTATGCGCAATGCCCAGTTGATAAGAGTTGAGGAAGTATCCCAACATAACCAGATCGAACTTGTTGTCTTTATTTTCGTAAAGATCCTTCACACGCTGATCTTTCATTACATCCCGCATTTTGTCCATCATAAATTTCATTTGTCCCATTGAGCGGTACATGGTCATGAATATGTTGCTATTATCCTGACTGGCAAATTGGGCAAATATTGCGCTTGTTTGTTTGTGATCCTCTTCGCTCATGGGAACCTGCACAACGGTGATATTCTTATAAGTGACAGGAGGCTTCAGAGCCGTTATTACGGTCACATTATGCCCATTCTCGGCCAAAACATTTGCCATCGCCAATTGTACAATTAAATGCGAGGGACTTAGACTCGTAAATACTCCGAGTATATTGCCACCTTGACTTCCACTGATAAGTAAAACACTCAGTAGAGCGAGAAGCACCGTTCTTTTACTGCTGTGATCCATATTGATATACCGAACTATTTGCACTGACTACTGCAAACTAGGTAGTCTACTTACTTTATATAGCCTTTGCTAAGGCTTATCTCGTACATGGTTGATAACATGACTAAACATAGGTTATTATTGTATACTATTATTGTAATTGGTTTAGTACAACCTAATTGATAGCTTAACAGGTTATACATGATGAAGAACAATAGATTACGTAAATAAGCAAATAACATGAAAAATACCAATATGATAGAAATCACTTTTAAGTAATATCGTTTAGGCAAGGATTCTTTTGCGAAGTTTTTACTGGGTGCGATTTCTTTAACATTTTTTTAGACAGCCCGCTAAGCCATATAAAGAACTGACTGCAGTTCTTTATATACTGTCGATAACTTAAGCTGATTTAAAATCCTATTTAAAATTTTTAATGTCTTAGGGTTTTTTTTTAAATCTTACGACTTGTTTCTTAGACAACTCTTAAGTAATTTAAAGTTGTATATCCTTTTATAGCAGAGTATCGAATTGGGTATTGTGACCTAAGAACATAGATCTTAACTAAATATGGTCAAATATATATTTCACACTTTCTTTCACAACTCTTTTTGTTGTTGATGTATACGCCATCAAATTATATAAAATACAATACCACACACAATTACCCGATACTCGATAATAAAAAGTAAAGTAATTTTGATTCGTTTGTTTTGTTTTCAACAATTATCCGTTTTGTTTTGATTACTATTTTTCTGATAAAGGATCAATCAGTAAAAGACGAAAACAGGAGCTAGACAATCCCGTATAAATGTAGTCACTAAGTTGATAAATAAAGAAATACCTACTGATAAAAGTAGTTCACTATCATGCTGACGACAAGAATGTATGTATATGGAAGATTGGCTACGAATACTGACTGGCGTCTTTTAAATAGATTAGTTAAATCTTTAGAAAGCGGCTAATGACGATTAAATAATCTATTTCACGAAATAGGTTTCAGTCTTAATCTTATTACTTATACTTTATATAAGTAACAATTTGTGCACAATCTCGACTTCAAACATTTCATAGACATCGTTGATTAGCAAAGCAAATCAATGAATACGTCATCAATAAAAATGCGATTGGTAATGATTGTCGGCCAATTTTAAAATGTTATGGCGATATGTGGTTTTAAAAAAGTTCACAGTCACGATGAAAGTGGAATGAACAAATAGAATTCGCTAAATTGGCTAAACAATACTTGATTATGAAGATATCTAACTACACATTTGTATATATAGCGTGTGAAATAGTGATTACAGATCAGTTTACGAAAATTTTTCAAACCGTTCAAATGTCTTCGTACGGGGTAGTCTTAGCGCTCCTTGGAGCAATACTTATCTCTGGTGCACAGGGAGCCAATATACTAGGCTTATTTAGTTGTCCGGGCCCCTCACATTTGATTATCGAAATGTCAATGGCAAAAGTCTTAGCCGAGAATGGACACAACGTGACAGTAGTGACAACCATTCCACCAGTTGTCACTCATAAGAACATTAAGGTTATTATAGTGCCTATGACGAAGGAGCAACAAGAAGGTTTGAATAAGATGTTGTCCAGCGTTATGCAAACGGATAATAGCGACACAGGCACAGCTTTTTTGCGTATGCGTAGCCAATTAAAGATCATGTTTGATAAGAATCGTGAAGTCATGGAGGATCAACGCGTCAAAGATCTCTACGAGAACAAGGATAACAAGTTCGATTTGGTAATGCTTGGATACTTCTTGAATAACTTTCAATTGGCTATTGCTCAAAAACTGAAAGTTCCCGTTGTGATTGCAACATCCACATTTCAATGGGGAGTGTTCGACAGCATGATTGCAAATCCAGCTGACATCGCTTATGTTCCGGCGATGGGTGTCAATTTCAACAAAGGCCCAATCGATTTAAAACAACGTTTTTCCAACTTTATTTCAACGCTTTTTGAGAAGCTTTTTGTCTACCTAATTGAAAAAAGATAATGCCGAGGCTTACTAGTAAGTATTATCTTATAATATAATATGTCTACAAATATTAATTGTTCATCCATTGATATAGTGACCTCTATGGTAACGATCCTGATATGCCAACTTATGATGAATTGAATAGGAATGTGTCATTAGTTCTCTTCAATTCACATGGCATCAGCGAAGGTCCCATTAGACCCAATGTGCCAGGAGTAATCGAAGTTGGAGGCATTCAGGTTAAAGATACACCAGATCCCTTACCACAAGCGATGTCTGAATTCCCTAAACAATGCAACCGACGGTGCTATCCTGCTCAGCTTGGGATCTAATATTCAAGGAAAATATCTGAATCCAGAAACTGTTCAGAAGATGTTCAAAGTTTTGTCAAAATTGAAACAACGAGTTATTTGGAAGTGGGAAGATATTGACAACATTCCTGGAAAATCTGCGAATATTATGTACTCCAAGTGGCTTCCTCAGGATGATATTCTGGCTCATCCCAAGATTGTGCTCTTCATAAACCATGCTGGACGTGGTGGCATTACGGAGTCACAGTATCACGGAAAACCAATGCTCTCACTTCCAGTCTTTGGAGATCAACCTGGAAACGCAGATAAGATGGTATCTGATGGCTTTGGCCTCAGCATGTCGCTGTTGGCTTTGGAGGAGAAGCCTTTTCGCGATAATGTTATAGAACTTCTCGAAAATCCGAAGTACACTCAGAAGGTTAAGGCCTTCTCTGAATTATTCAGAGATCGACCATTGACTGCTCGTCAGACTGTGCTGTACTGGACTGAGTACGTGCTTCGCCATCATGGAGCTCCTCATCTGCAATCTCCCCTGTTGCGCCTGAGCTTTGTGGAAGCACATAATATTGATGTCTACGCTGTTATTTTAGTTGCTCTTGTAGTTATCCTATTTATAAATAAGATAATTCTGCAATTCGTCTATAGAAAAATATCTGGTCAGTCAAAGAAGAACAAAAATGCTAAAAAGACAAATTAAAATGAAATGATCTAGCATTCTTTCAAAAAGCCACAAAAAAATTTTGAATTTAACAATACATATGTTTAATAAATTTATTTAAATACGTACAAGAATATAATATAATTTATTGGGTTTTTTCTTCATATAGTCAAACATTCTGTTCTCTGAGATATTCCCTTTTTAAGAATTAAAACATTTTGTAATGTCACAAAATGTGTTTGCATTTAAAACAAACGCTGAACTTTAAATATTTTTAGACACACAATAATAGCTAGTATTTATGATTTCTGAAAATTTGTTTACGAATTAGAAGTTATTTGAAAATTAATTAAATACATATAATGACTTGGTATTATAATACTGCACTGTTTTGCAGATTTTCTGGGATCGTTATTAACGTCATATTGTGCAAAATATTGAATAGATTTAAAATTAGAAAATCAATTTGTATTTTTTTAAGGAAATTTAAATTTTTGAGTATGACAGCATCGTTAGCCCTAAGTAATACTAGAAATAAACTATAAGAAAAGAGGAGTGTAAACGTAATTAACACAGTGTATTTATATGTTTAATTCGCCTTATATTTTTATTCGCTTCCATTGTGATCCTGGAATAATTCACTAGTATTTCACTGAATTGTTGGTTTGCTAAGAGATAAGAATATAAACAAAAGCTAATCTAATTATTAACAATGAAATTATACATTAATTCATTGGAAGACTTATCTATCACTTTTTATTTGCAGTGTACATTCTGGATGGTTTCACAAGTTTAATAAAATTTGTCCCTACAATTTTCAACCCTTCTTTATTTTCTTAAATTTATGTTTTTATTTGTATATCATCTGGTATTATCTTATATATAATAGAATCAATATGAATTGTGAATATATGTAATCACTTAGGAGTTCAAGGAGACTTTTAATTATATCCCTAACCTGACATTTCATTGCTTTAAATATTAATATTTGTTGAATCAAAATATATGGTTTTATTCAATTTTTCTTCTTAATTATTTGGAATGAAAGATATCATAACTAAACAGATTATATTTTCTAATCCAAATTTGGTATCTTATTCTGCTATTTTATTTATTATTTACATAATAAAGTAACAAGCCAGAGATTACATCCAAATGAGCGAAATTAAAAGAACAGAACGTTCACTGATAAAACAAGTAAAAAAGTTACAGTCGAGTCTGCTCGACTGTGAGATACCCGCTACCCATTTTAAATAAAAGCAAAATATTGCGGTATTTTTTCAAAATATCCCGAATATACAAATCTACTAAAAATATACCAAACGGTATATTTGTTATATCGATATAGTACCACATTCAAAATATACCATAGACGGCACAATATACCAGATTGTCGGCCAAAGCAACTAAGACCCCCAGTAAGTAGGCGTTTTTGCCCTTACTAAAGTATTTCTTTAATAACTTCCATAATTTTTATCTGATCGCAGTCAAATTTTCAGAAATCATAAATATTATAGTTATTATTGTATACAAAATTCGCAGCTGTAGCTTTAATATTACGCTTGTTAGTGGGCGTGGCAAAAATTTTAAACAAACTTGATCTGCGTGCAAACATAAAAAATGCTGTCGAAAAAAAAATATAGCTCTATCTCTTATAGTCTCTGAGATCCAGTGTTTCATACGGACAGACGGACAGACTGACAGACGAACAGACGGATATGGCTAGATCATCTCGGCTGTTGACTATGATCAACAGGAGATGCCTCCTTCTACCTACTACATACATTTCCTGCCGGCATAAAGTTATAATACCCTTCTACCCTATGGGTAGCGGGTATCAAAATGAACGACCTTCACTCAACACTATCAGTCACCCATACAAATCCATTAATTCGACCTCAAACATTTCGCAGAGCATATTGATTAGCGAGGCAAAGAGTACGTCACCGATAAAATTTCAACGCTTAACGGTTGCTCGACAAATTTAAAATATTATCTCGGTATAAGGGACTTCTAAAGTACAGAGTCATCATGAAAATGGAACAAAATAATGTAAGTCAAGTGAAAATTTTAATCAATCATTGGCTTAATAAAATAATGAATTGATAACGCTACACAATAGCTACACAATAGTATAAATAGTCTGTTAATAGTGACCACAGATCAGTTTCCGAAAATCTTTCAAACCGTTCAAATGTCTTCGTACGGGGTTTTCCTCGCGCTATTTGGAGCAATACTTATCTCTGGTGCTCATGGAGCCAATATACTTGGCGTATTTAGTTGCCCCGCACCGTCACATTTGATTATCGAAATGTCAATGGCAAAAGTCTTAGCCGAGAATGGACACAACGTGACAGTGGTTACAACTCTCAAACCTGTTGTGACCCATAAAAACATTAAGGTTATTTTAGTGCCTATGACGAAGGAGCAACAAGAAGTTTTGAATAAGATGTTGTCCAGCGTTATGCAAACGGATAATAGCGATACAGGCACAGCTTTTTTTTGCGTATGCGTAGCCAATTAAAGATCATGTTTGATAAGAATCGTGAAGTCATGGAGGATCAACGCGTCAAAGATCTCTACGAGAACAAGGATAACAAGTTCGATTTGGTAATGCTTGGATACTTCTTGAATAACTTTCAATTGGCTATTGCTCAAAAACTGAAAGTTCCCGTTGTGATTGCAACATCCACATTTCAATGGGGAGTGTTCGACAGCATGACTGCAAATCCAGCTGACATCGCTTATGTTCCGGCGATGGGTGTCAATTTCAACAAAGGCCCAATCGATTTAAAACAACGTTTTTCCAACTTTATTTCAACGCTTTTTGAGAAGCTTTTTGTATACCTAATTGAAAAAAGATAATGCCGAAGTTTACTAGTAAGTATTATCTTATAATATAATATGTCTACAAATATTAATTGTTCATCCATTGATACAGTGACCTCTATGGTAACGATCCTGATATGCCAACTTATGATGAATTGAATAGGAATGTGTCATTAGTTCTCTTCAATTCACATGGCATCAGCGAAGGTCCCATTAGACCCAATGTGCCAGGAGTAATCGAAGTTGGAGGCATTCAGGTTAAAGATACACCAGATCCCTTACCACAAGCGATGTCTGAATTCCTAAACAATGCAACCGACGGTGCTATCCTGCTCAGCTTGGGATCTAATATTCAAGGAAAATATCTCAATCCAGAAACTGTTCAGAAGATGTTCAAAGTTTTGTCAAAATTGAAACAACGAGTTATTTGGAAGTGGGAAGATATTGACAACACTCCTGGAAAATCTGCGAATATTATGTACTCCAAGTGGCTTCCTCAGGATGATATTCTGGCTCATCCCAAGATTGTGCTCTTCATAAACCATGCTGGACGTGGTGGCATTACGGAGTCACAGTATCACGGAAAACCAATGCTCTCACTTCCAGTCTTTGGAGATCAACCTGGAAACGCAGATAAGATGGTATCTGATGGTTTTGGCCTCAGCATGTCGCTGTTGGCTTTGGAGGAGAAGCCTTTTCGCGATAATGTTATAGAACTTCTCGAAAATCCGAAGTACACTCAGAAGGTTAAGGCCTTCTCTGAATTATTCAGAGATCGACCATTGACTGCTCGTCAGACTGTGCTGTACTGGACTGAGTACGTGCTTCGCCATCATGGAGCTCCTCATCTGCAATCTCCCCTGTTGCGCCTGAGCTTTGTGGAAGCACATAATATTGATCTCTACGCTGTGATTATAGTTGCTCTTGTAGTTATCCTATTTATCAATAAGATAATATTGCAATTGCTTTATAGAAAACTAATAGGAAAGTCAAAGAAGAACACAAATGCTAAAAAGACAAATTAAAATAAAATTATCTAGCATACCTTCAAATAAGCCACAAGAAGATTATAAATTAAATATTACATACATAGACTTTATAAATTTATTTAAAGAATACACAAGAATACAATTTAATTTGTTGGGTTTTTCTTCTTATAGTCGAACTTTCTTTTTTTTTGAGATATTCGTTTATTGAGAATACAAAAACCTTCTAATGTCACAAAATGTGTTTGCATTTGAAACAAACGCTGAACTCAAAATATTTTTAGACACACAATAATATATGTAGTCTTTATGAATTCTGAGAATTTGTTTCCGATTAGATATAAATGTCAGAAATCATTTAAAAATTATTTTAATTGGATTGACAGTCTGTTAGTAGTAGTGTATATAAGCATATGCGAAATATATCTTTCGGTAGAGGGTATCACACTGTCGAGTGCACTCGACTTTAGGTTTCCTACTTTATTTTTTTTTTGGAAAGGATATTATAATTTTAGTATATGAATCTTTAGCCGTAAAGAATTAATTATTAACTAAAAACAAGCTTAAAGAAAAGACGAGATTTAAAGTAATTAACACGTATTGTATATATATTTTTGTATTTGACATTTAATTCGTGCTTGCGTAGCATTTTACTTATGGTCTATGCAAACTATACGCTATTCCATTGTGCTACTTGAAGCTTCTTGCAAGAAATGCGTCAAAAAGTATTGCCCGATTTTCAAAACGTATCTATGATTTTCTGTTATTTTTCCTTTAATTTTTTTCTTTTAATTTCCTGATATATTTAAAACATTTTTAACAGTAGCTTATTTTTTATTTATTGTGTTACACCGTATTTTTTTAATATCATCATGTATTATCTAATGTAAATATATGTAATCACTTCCCTTATTTAGGATTCAGTACGCTCACTGATAAAAATAATTATAATTTACCCATACAAATGCATGAATTCGACCTCAAATATTTCGCAGAGCATATTGATTAGCGAGGAAATGAGTATGTCACCGATAAAATTTCAACGCTTAACGGTTGTTCGGCAGTTTTAAAACATTATCTCGGTATAAGGGCTATTTAAAGTGCAGAGTCATGATGAAAATCAAATAAAATAATGTAAGTCAACTAACTTTTATCAATCATTGGCTTAATAAAATAATGAATTGATAACGCTACACAATAGCTACACAATAGTATAAATAGTCTGTTAATAGTGACCACAGATCAGTTTCCGAAAATCTTTCAAACCGTTCAAATGTCTTCGTACGCGGTATTCTTGATGCTCCTTGGGGCAATACTTGTCTCTGGTGCTCAGGGAGCTAATATACTAGGCATATTTAGTTGTCCTAGCCCCTCACATTTGATTGTAGAAATGTCAATGGCAAAAGTTTTAGCCGAGAATGGCCACAACGTGACAGTGGTTACAACTCTCAAGCCTGTTGTGACCCATAAAAATATTAAGGTTATTGAACTACCACCATCAGACGAGGAGCAGGATGCATGGAATAAGATTATGGGTTCCATGATACAGACGGATAATACCGATGCAGGCACAGCTCTACTGCGTATGCGCAGCCAATTGAAGAGTATGTTTGATAAGAATCGTGACGTCATGGAAGATCCTCAAGTGATAGACCTCTACGAGAACAAGGATAATAAGTTCGATTTGGTTATGATTGGATACTTCATGAATAACTTCCAGATGGGTATTGCTCAAAAACTCAAGGTACCCATTGTGATAGCAACTTCCATGTTTCAATGGGGAGTGTTCGATAGCATGCTTGGAAATCCAGCTGATGTCGCTTATGTTCCGGCTGTGAACGTGCACGTTAACGAACATGGCTTAATGGATTTTAAACAACGCTTTTCAAACTTTATAACGTCGTGCTTCGAAAAGCTCTTTGTATACCTCATCGAAAAAGATAATGCCGAAGCGTACTAGTAAGTATAATTACAATCAATTTTATTACCATACAAATCAACTAATATACAATGTTTTATATATTTCTTCTACAGTTATCTCTATGGAAATGATTCTAGCATGCCATCTTATGAAGAGCTAAATAGAAATGTTTCGCTGGTTCTCTTCAATTCACATGGCATCAGCGAAGGTCCCATTAGGCCAAATATGCCAGGAGTTATTGAAGTTGGAGGTATTCAAATTAAAGATACACCAGATCCCTTGCCCCAAGCGATGTCTGAATTCCTGAATAATGCAACTGACGGTGCTATCCTGCTCAGCTTGGGATCAAACATTCAAGGAAAATTTCTGAATCCAGAAACTGTTCAGAAGATGTTCAGGGTTTTGTCAAAGCTAAAACAGCGAGTTATTTGGAAGTGGGAAGATGTTGACAACACTCCTGGAAAATCTGCGAATATTATGTACTCCAAGTGGCTTCCTCAGGATGATATTCTGGCTCATCCCAAGATTGTGCTCTTCATAAACCATGCTGGACGTGGTGGCATTACGGAGTCACAGTATCACGGAAAACCAATGCTCTCACTTCCAGTCTTTGGAGATCAACCTGGAAACGCAGATAAGATGGTATCTGATGGTTTTGGCCTCAGCATGTCGCTGTTGGCTTTGGAGGAGAAGTCTTTTCGCGATAATGTTATAGAACTTCTCGAAAATCCGAAGTACACTCAGAAGGTTAAGGCCTTCTCTGATTTATTCAGAGATCGACCATTGACTGCTCGTCAGACTGTGCTCTACTGGACTGAGTACGTGCTTCGCCATCATGGCGCTCCTCATCTGCAATCTCCTCTCTTGCGCTTGAGCTTTGTGGAAGCACATAATATTGATCTCTACGCTGTGATTATAGTTGCTCTTGTAGTTATCCTATTTATAAATAAGATAGCTTTACAATTACTCTATAGAAAATTAACCGGAAAGTCAAAGAAGAACACAAATGTTAAAAAGACAAATTAAAATGAAATGATTTAGCTCAAATTGAAATTATCTACGGATAGATTATGATTTTAGTATTTTATATTTTATTATATTACATTTAGACAATAAATTAATATAAATTCAAGAATAATATTAAACATTTTGACGTTCATCTTCATGATGTCGCGATTACAGATTACAGATATATGCTACTCAAAATAAGCCTATGGTATAATAAAATATAATTTTTTTCATATAGTATAAGAATGTAACTATTGTTGACCGAACTTCAAAATTAACCTTTCTGTTACCTACGCACACTGTAAAATTAACATTCCAATCGAATTCTCAGACTTACATAATATGTTATTGTATTTGTAGAGATTATTTGTATAGAGTATAGAGCAGAAAATTGAATTATAAATATTAGTTTATATTTCCTATTATATATTTATACATTTCTTATTTGAAAATAAATATTTCAATTAAGGTGTATATAACAATAGGTCTCTTTATACCCGTTACCCATGGGGGAAAATGGTATTATAACTTTGATTATTAAGGAAATGTATGTAACACGCAGGATAGGCAACACCCAGTATTTGTATTCTTTATCATCAACAGCCGAGACCATATTGCAATGTCTATATGTCTATCTTTTTTCGGCAGATCTTATTATTGTTGCACGCGCATTTCTTTTGAGATTTTTTTTGGAAGAAAAACAGTGGCCTTCGTAGCTTGGTTTGGTTGACAATCTGATATATTTTGTACTCTGTGATATATGTAATTTGAATGTAATGTATGTATTGTGATATACCAAATATAGACTTCGGTATATTTAAGTATTTTTGGTATATTAGCTTGGTATACTTCAGAAATAATACCTCAATGTTTTGCTTTTATTAAAAATGCGTGAGGGTATTACATACGAGAGCACACTGTAGCTGTTGTTTAATTTCTACTTATGTACCTACTCGTTTACTTTCTGTTGATATGAGCTGGAATAGGCGCCACTGGGCTATTTGCAGCATTGATTCAAATTTCACTCAATTGTTGGAATGCTAATTAGATAATAATATAAACAAAAGCTAATCATTAACATGAAATTATACCTCAATTGATAACCAGAAATAGTGCGGCAGCAAGTTGCTGACCGATTTCAGACGCTTATCTACAAATAGTATTATGTTTAATAACAAATCACGATGACTTAACAATTTTGTCAAACTATCTCTTGTAGTAATTATTTAAATTCTCCATGATATTTAAAAATCCTAGTTTATGATTATTGTGTCTATTGATCATACGGTTATTATATTATTTATTAAATAGAATATGAATAAGTATTTCATCATATGATATTACATTTTAAGAACAGCAACTCACGATGACTATTAGCTATGTGACTTTGCATTTTCGATGAACATTAAGATTTGTCTTTATTAAATTTGCTGCTGTTTGTTTTAGATTTGTTGATATATTAATAAAATCGTAACTTTCTCTCTAAGAAATTTGCTTATCTAGTAGTTTTGATTCCCTAATTTATTATTCGCTTAGTAATTATATGTAATGAATAAATAGATGTTGGTATTATATGATTATTTTTATCAGTTCTTATCAAATTGGGCTTAACTAAGCTGATACGGCATTTATAGCGATAGTCCCATTAGAGCTAATTTCAGTCTTCGTCGAGCTTTCCAACCTTCATGATGTCGTCGAAATTTCAGTTCTTGGCGTTCATCGCCGCCGTGTTAATTAATGGTACTCAGAGTGCAAATATTCTTGCTGTATTTAGTTGCCCCAGTCCCTCACATCTGATAGTGGAAATTTCAATGGCCAAGGTGCTGGCTGAGAATGGGCACAACGTGACAGTGGTTACATCTATGAAGCCTCATGTAACGCATAAGAATATGCATATTATTCAAGTGGATTTAACCGAAGAGGAGAATCGATCAATGAAGGACACAATGGCCAAACTGACGGCAAGAGATAACTCCGATACATTGTCAGCCTTATTTCGAATGCGGCAACAATTTGAATTCATGTTTAACAAGAACAGAGATGTCATGAAGGATCAACGTGTAAAGGATCTCTACGAGAACAAGGACAACAAGTTTGACTTGGTGATGATTGGATATTTCCTGAATAACTTTCAGATCGGCATAGCACAAAAACTAAAGGTGCCCGTTGTGTTGGCATCTTCAATGTTTCAATGGGAAATATTTTACAGTACGTTAGGCAATCCAAGAGAGATTGCATACGTGCCAAATATTGGAGTATTTGGTAAAATTGGCAGCACTTTAACATTTTCACAGCGCGTTTTCGGCTTGATTTCATTTGCGATACAACGAGTATTCACCTATTTCCTGGAAAAAGATAATGCTGCGCTTTACTAGTAAGTTTTTCGAAATTTTGTAGGTGACCGACATACACTTGCGATGAAATAACAGTGTTTGTTGTCCTCAAGCGCTTTTATTTTAACTGAATTGCATTTTATGCTAATAACTAACATAGTAATGCATTAAACATCATATTATACTTAGCATAGTTATGTAAATAAAATAAGACTGAGCTTAGCAGCCGCTCAAATATTTACATTCTTATATTATTTACATAACTATGCTAAGTATTGTGTTAATTGCATTCTTTGTTAATTATTATGTAAGATCTATAATGTTAATGAATGCATAACAATGCATGATCAGCGTTATCCTGCTATTATTTAATTGATTCTAATTTCTACAGTGAACTTTATGGAGATGATCCAAATATGCCACCATATGAGGAAATCAACAAGAATGTATCACTCGTTTTATTCAACACTCACGGCCTTAGCGAAGGTCCAATTAGGCCAAATATGCCGGGAGTTATTGAAGTTGGAGGTATTCAAGTTAAGGAACAACCTGATCCATTGCCCAAAGACATCGCCGAATTTCTGGATAATGCAACAGATGGCGCTATTCTTCTGAGTTTGGGATCCAATATTCAGGGCAAATTTTTAAAGCCCGAAACGGTGCAGAAGATGTTCAATGTTTTATCGAAACTCAAACAACGGATCATTTGGAAATGGGAGGATCTCAGCAAAACTCCTGGCAAATCTGCGAATATTATGTACTCCAAGTGGCTACCTCAGGATGATATTCTGGCTCATCCTAAGATTGTGCTCTTCATAAACCATGCTGGACGTGGCGGCATTACAGAGTCACAGTATCACGGAAAACCAATGTTATCTCTACCGGTCTTTGGAGATCAGCCCGCAAATGCTGATAAAGTTGTATTTGATGAATTCGGCCTCAGCATGAGTTTGTTAACACTGGAGGAGAAGCCTTTCCGCGATAACATTTTAGAAATCTTGGAGAACCCAAAGTATACACAAAATGTTAAAGCCTTTTCCCAACTGTTTCGAGATCGTCCGATGACTGCAAGGCAGACAGTGCTCTACTGGGTCGAATATGTACTACGCTATCATGGCGCACCTCATCTACAGAGCCCTCTTCTACATATGAGCTTCATAACAGCGAACAACTTGGACATTTTCACCATATTATTTGTAGTTTTGATAGTTGTTGTATTTGTCAATGCGCTTATTTTACGTTTGGTTTACAGAAAGCTAACAGGGAAATCAAAAAAGAATGAAAATACTAAAACCAACAAATTAAAAACCAATTAAACATAGCAAATTATGTACAATAGTGAATACAATAAATTAATAAGTAGCCAATTTTACAAAAATAGTTTGATGACAAGAGAATCAATTTAAACACCCTTACTTTTATCATTCGCCCAAATACGAATAATTTTGTTTTCTTAACAGAATGAATTAAGTAAACGAGTTTATGTTATGTTATAAAATGGTAAATGACAAAAATATAATTATGTTTCAGTTCAGAATAATGTATTTTATTTTTCACGCTAGTGTTGTTAATTTTAATAAATTGCCTTATTTTCTGTAGATCGATAGCCCGATTCAAAAACTACTAAATTTACTTATAAAAAAATTTCTATATGAATGTTTTCCGATCTATTTATTTAAGATTTTTCAGCCCGACTAAAAAAATTGACTAACTACGTTATTGACTGAATAACTACACAAGATAATTAGAGTAATTAGAAAGGAATATTGAAACTTTTTATACCCGCTACCCATAGGGTAGAAGGGTATTATAACTTTGTGCCGGCAGGAAATGTATGTAACAGGTAGAAGGAGGCATCTCCGACCCTATAAAGTATATATATTCTTGATCAGCGTCAACAGCCGAGACGATATAGCCATGTCCGTCTGTCCGTCTGTGTGTCTGTCCGTCTGTCCGTCTGTCCGTCTGTCCGTATGAAACACTGGATCTCAGAGACTATAAGAGATAGAGCTATAATTTTTTTTCGACAGCATTTGTTATGTTTGCACGCAGATCAAGTTTGTTTCAAATTTTTGCCACGCCCACTTCCGCCCCCGCAAATCAAAAAAATCGAATGACAAGCGTAATTTTAAAGCTAAAGTTCCGAATTTTGGTATATACAATAATAACTATAGTAGTTATGATTCCTGAAAATTTGGTTGCAATCAGATAAAAATTGTCGAAGTTATTAAAGAAATACTTTTGTATGGGCAAAAGCGCCTACTTACTAGGGGTCTGAGTTGCTTTGGCTGACAATCTGGTATATTGTGCCGTCTATGGTATATTTTGAATGCGGTGCTATGTCGATATACCAAATATACCATTCGGTATATTTTTAGTATTTTTGCAGTATTTTCGGTATATTTTGAGAAAATACCGCAAAATATATTTCTTTTTATTCCAAATGGGTAGCGGGTATCTCACAGTCGAGTACACTCGACTGTAGCTTTCTTACTTGTTTTATTATGCAGCTAAGTTGTGTTGTAGTTTCTCGTTTTGGCTGTTCATAAATCCGGTGGAATCCTAACTGTATGAAAGTGCGGGACAGTACATGTATAAAGATCTTGTTGCTATTCTTTTATTTACTCGTAATGTTCTATTAGCAACATTGGGCTGTGAAGAACCATTTGTTTGTGTTGGCGAGAAAAGAGATTTATCCAAATGAATCGCTGGCAGTGGCGATTTTTATTTCATTTGCGTGTTCCATTAATTCATTCGATTATCGCTCGCTGCCCTTATCCCATCTTGCTGCTAGGCGGAACTAATGGTCATTCGCTGCGTGTCCAGCACATCCATCGATTGTTGTTTACCACATTGCATTGGCCAAGCAGCCAAGGGGTCATCATGGGGCAAGGGCGGCACATTTTCGTACACATTTAATCGTCTGCCAGCCCATTGCAAATTCTTAATTAACACACACACACACAGACACACACATACGCAGACAAGCACGCACTCACACACTCACACAAGCAGATACATGCAAATAAATATTTATCGGCTTTCGTTAGCGCGTAACTCACTTGGGCAGGTCTCGGGTGTCGGACTCTCGTTCTCGGCCCTGAACACGGGAGGATGCTCCGTTCTTCGATCCAGCCAGTGCTGCACAAGCCCGCATTAAACATTTCCGCTTCCGTTTTTGTCCTTTTCATTTTGCTCAGTTCGTTTACACATTTATTCCCTTTGTGCGCTACACAAGCGAGCACTTGGATACATGAATTTAATTCAAATGAATTTAAATTACATATTCAAGTGAATATCAAAAGCAAAATTAAAATAACAGCTGTCGAAAATTGTAATAAATCTTATATAACTGGTTTAGTAATTTAAAAAATGTCTAACTTACTTAGAATCGATAACATTTCCTTATTCTATAACTTTTTTATTATTGCAATTTGTTGTAAGTACCGCAATTGCTCAACTCTTTGTAGGGGATTCAAGAGCTCTTGTCGTCGTGTCCTTCTTATTACGAGGATACTCATATCACGGCATTCGGCGCTTCCCTTTTTCCTGCCGTTGTTGGCGTCATTGTTAATGTGGCTGTTGATGTTGGTTGTCGGTTGTTGGTTGTTGGTTGTTGGCTGGTTACTTGGGTAACTGTTGCAATGTTAAGCGATTTAATGAAATATTTCATTGCATACTGCACGTCTCACTGGTCGGACTGTAGACACCGAGGAGCCTCCCCTTCCTTGTCCTTGCTCCTATTCGGAACGAAGCGTTGCCCAGAGTGAAGAGCGGATTGTAATGAGCTTTACACTAGACAACACTTCAAGCAACGCTCCACCCAAAGTAAATGTCAAATATTTGATTAGCCCCATTAAAGCAGCCCCCCCTCAAGTAACAACGCTGACCCACATGCCCCAAATGCATGCCCAATAAGGGTTGTTTTCTGGAAGTAAAACTTCATTATAATTTCGCTCATTAACTCGTTCGTGTGTTTTCTACATTTCTACTCATTTTCCTCGACGAGGTTGAAGGCTGTGGGCTAAGAGAAAAAAACACTTTTCATAATTAAGCGTTGTAATTTTTGTTTGTTTCGGGTTACTTTTTTTTTGGTTAGGGGCGCCTGTTTCTTACTTCTCAATTACAATATTTTTACCATTTTTGTATACCCTAAAAAATCGAAAAAAACGAGAATTTTTACTTAATTTTTAAACATTTGTAATATTAATTTTTTAGGTACTAAATTCAATCATCCAATGAAAAAATATATATTTAAATATTTTCTTTTTTGTCTAGAGTATCTTATAGTCTATGTTCATTTGCATTTTCGTTTACTCGTCCAGTTTGCCTTTGGTTTTGACAGGCTGAGGAAAAAGTTTTGCTTGATGGACACATGATTGCTTTGGAGTGTGCGGAGGCGAGTTTGTCTATTCATATTTCAATATTTCATTAACTCGAACTCATTCATATTTACTGACGTGTGGACGGGGGCGTGGCAGTGGGCGTGCGCTGCCATTAGGGGCACCAAAACTTGCTTGTGTAGCCCTCGGAAAGGACTCGATTACCATGATGGTGTAAATTCATTCACACAACATCAATTGGCATTGTTTGTTCCAAGCAATTCAATGATGAAAATTGCTGGGCAAATTTTACCAGCTTTAAGCTGACTTAAGGAATTTTCAATTAGTGCATGAAAAATGTCAAAGTCTAGTTCTAGGTTCTAGGAATTTTCATAATTATGCAGATGACTTGTCAAACTGTTTAATCCACATTTATATTGCAGTAAATTTAATTGAATTCGTCAAATCGTCCCTCCACTCCTCGACTGCCAGCAAATGCGGAATCTCTCATGTCAAGCAGCCATAGAACTTTCGCATTGCTCGCAAATACTGTCATTAAACGGCTAAAAACTACACACAAGCCCCAGACCAAAATGTCTATAATTTCTGTACATGGCAGCGACAACAACAACCAACAACAACTTCTATTCCTTTCTCTCTCTTTCTCACTCTGTGTGTTTTCCCTAACTCTCTGAGCATTAGTTATTACTGCGAACTATAATTTAAAATAAATGCCAAAGTAGCCGAAGCTCTAAACCGCAGTCCAGAGTTCTGCAAAAGAGTGGCAAGAGTTGTGCCACAAACCTGAGAGTGGGTCAAATGGGGAGCTATTAGGCCCCATCCACCATCCACTATCCATTCTCCACCATCCAAGTGGAACTGTTGCTCTTGCTCTCGTTGCTGTTGCTGTTGCTGCTGCTGCTCTTGGCTTTATAATAAATTTATAAATGAAAATATGAAAAATGGTCGCTGCGTGTTTTTGCCAAACTAAGCAAAATTTGAGCAGCTTAAGTAAACGCCAGAAAAAAATCCCTCTTTGCAGCTGTGGAGTGAACTTTGTGCACTGAGCAACCGGCTTCGTTGCGGTCATCAGTGTGCTGATCATGTAGGATTTGTGGTCTTTAACAGTCAACTTTTTCAGAAGGAGCAAAACTAAAAATATATATCAAAAGGAGGAGAACTAATTTTACTCTTTACTTGCAGAGCTAGACCGATATTTGTTTGCTGTTTTAATATTAGAGAACATCATTTTCATACTGCTTTTATTTCATTTAACAAATATCAAGCTATTAGTATACTTATGTAGTTATATTCACCTTTTATCTATGGCATACTCACTCGTAATTTACTGCATTTACTTGTATTATTTGTCCCCAATATAGAAAATATTTTCTTAAAAACAACATTTCAATTTTACTGTCTTCAAATCGCATCCAAACTATTTCGCAAAGTTTTATTCTTAATGACATTTCAAATTCAATGTCCAAAGCAGAAGACAAGACTCATCTAGTTCCGAACAACCGACAGCCAACCACAAAAATAAAATACAAAATACATTACATACATTGTTAGTGCAGAGTATATATATTATATTTATTTATGTAATTTCGGGAAAAAGGAAATAAACAAATGACAAGGACTACTGACACATTTTCAACTTTTTGACTTGTGAAGAAGCTAAAAAGCTGAATAAACTTTCACTCTGGGGCTATTCGCAGGACATGTGCATGTGTCAGGGAGAAACGAGAAAAGCGCAAATGGCCGGCAGCGTCACAAACAAAAAACATCTATGATTGAACGAGCTGGGAAAGTACTTGACTTAGGGATACCCTATTAGAAAATATGAGCTAAGGAAAAACATTATTTGATTTTAAATTTGTTGGTGTATTATTATGTATATTAAAACACATAATAAATAAATACAGATTTATGAAAAGTGCAAACAAACTCCTCCATACAAAACATATTGAAGGGTATTTTGTTAACAAACATTCACTATGAAATATATGCTCGATGGTCCCTGGACAAGTGCCATTTTGATTAGTTTTTCATGCGTTATGCGTTTGGCTTTGCAAACTTGAATCTCTTGAAACCAGCAAAAAGAAAATTAAATCAAATGTAACTTTAGGCGTTGTTGTCCTCTTGTCCTGCTCGTTGCTGATGTCCTTGGCCAATTCCTGTGCTTGCCGTTGCATGCATTGCTGTTCTCTGTTTTCTCTCTCTCTGCGCTGGAAATTAAAGTTTCAACTTCCGGCAATGGCAGATATAAAGTACAAAAGTGCAAAAACTTTCGCTATTTTCTTGGCCAACTTTCAAATGCATTTGCACAATATCTTGGCAAGAAGTCGCTGGCATATATATAGTCAATGTCCATAACTCAAGAGTGGCCCAACACCTGATGCCCAGCACTGGGGAGAGCAGAGAAAAACAACAGCTGCTTCACCATTGTCGCTGGTTGAGTGTGAAAAAGAAACATTTGCATATCCTGTGACCCACTTGCAATCATTTTTCATGAACGTGCAAGCAGGTAAAATAGCTGGCAGCATCCAACACAACAGCAGCGACATCTAGCGTGCAACATGCCAACTAAAGCTGGGGCAACGTAAAACAAGCTAAAAACCATTAGCGGGTGTGCTCGACTTTGGGACATCCGCTATCCATAAATGATCATTATAAAAATATTTATCAGTTATATTTATATTTATATTTAATTTATTTTTGTTATGTTTAGATGCTTAACAATATGGTTGAAATAGAGCTTTTTTTAGTTAAGGTAATAGTATCTTATTTCTTTTGCAAAAGACTTGTCAAAATAAATTCAAGGATTCAAGAACTCTTAAAATTTTCCATTTCTTCACTTCTATTTCTTATGTTAAGCTCACACAGCCATTTATGGTAGAACCGAGAAGTCCTTTGGTACAGTATTTTTTGAAATGGGGCTTATCCTATAAAGGATCCTTAAAATGCCACAGCTTATTTCGGTGTCTACTTCCATATTGTTAAAGAATAACCTTTTTTAATCACGTAGAATTTTATCATTGATTAAGCTTAAAAAATTTTCAGGACTTTTCTGAACAAATTCACCTTTGACAAGATGACCTTTAGTACAAAAATAGGTCGGACGATGGTAATAATATAAATAAAATACTTACCTAATTCAACTTTTGCAAATCGAAATTTCGCAATACGAACGTCTTCTTTTCCACTATGTTGTAATACCCTTGTTGATCAATGTATTACAAGTATAATAAGGTTATGTTTGCTCAACCGACATCATTTGCTTAAATTGTGGCGTCAGAGCAAGGGTAATGAATTTGAACCATGAACGAAAAACCTCGAACACATATAAAACTATGACAACGACAACTATGGGTAAGAATACATGGCAACTAAAGATTCATGCCATATAGAAGGCAGGCAAATTATGGAAAGTTCTATTTCGGTGCTCATTAGCGCAGCTCCAAAGTGTCAGCGTAATTAATAATACAAGCAGAGACTCTATAAAGAAAAGAAATCTATAGACTAAAACAGTGCTAAGTATTTTTATCATTTCCACACATGACACGAAAAGTGTGCAAGTGAGCAGGAGGGAAAATGGAAATTTATTTGCCTGTAATTAATCAGAGGAACAGAAAAAGCACGAGACGAAACGAAGAGTAAGAGAAAACTGCAATATTATTTCTGCTCTTGTTGTTCGACCTGTCAAGTGGAAAACAACAGTCTCTCCCCTCTGCCCCTACCACTCATTAGACCTGCGGCTTGTGGCATTCAATTTTCGAGAGAATTTAATTGACACGACACAGATGAAATTCCTGGTAAAGATCTTGAAAATTCGAAAATTTTGAAAGATTTTACTGCACTAATTGTTTTCGGCACATTGTTGGCATCATTTATTTTTTTGTTTGCCGATATACGGTTTTTACATTAATCAAAATGTTTAATTGTTCAATGCCAAATGGAATGTATTATTTTATATGCGCTCATTGGTAATAGTTTTGATGATTGAATTGGGTCAATTGCATTGGCGACTGCCTAAGCAAATAATCAGCTTAGATCAAATTTATTTTGGGCAATATAATACTTCTTTGTCAGTGTTGTTGGTTGCACACATGCATCTCTGCACATTTTTCATTAAAAATATGAATGGGAATCACGCCAAGCGTTAAAATGTTCTTGAATATTTAAATAAACGTTGTGTCATGTAAATATATAATATATGACACTGCCATTGCAAATATTAAAATAAGCTTTTGAATATGGAGATGTATTTAATAAAAATAATGTCAATAATATTATTTGACATTCTTCAATATTAAATGCTGCAACAAATAAATAAAATGGAACTTTCGTTACAAATTGGAATTGAACTGACCTTGCTCAACAGAAATATCAGAATACTGTATACATAATGTAATTGCAGTGGGGCACGGGGCCAAAACGATTCATGTAAATTGCTTTAGTGCTCAAAGTTATCAGTGGCTGCCCAGTCGTCTGTCAGTTCATTTATCGCACAGATACACAGCTAGAGATACAGCTAGAGATACAAATGCATAGACTGACATCGCATATATCAATCGCTACTAAGTTTCGGGTTGCCCCCCTCAATGAGAACGTGACATGAATTGCATCTAAGTGATTTTAATAGTTCACGTGCGCCTTTTGACAAAACGCCGAACGAACACTGACCAAATCAGTAGAAACGATGGCGTTGGCAAAAGGGAAACCGGGTAAACCGGGGGAAGGCAAAAGAGCACTTCAGTTCGTTGTTGCCGGGTCGCGCTTCCGTTTCCTATGCTTACCGGCAGTTCAATAAGACAATAGAGCAACCGACCACAATTTCCGCGCTGGCTAAGCAAATTTGTGTGCCCAGATCTGAGTTCTGAGTTCTCAGTTGAGTCGAGCATTCAGTATTGTTTTGTTTATGCCATGCACGGGATGTGCGTGCTTCAAAACTGTCAGTTTACGCACTCTCTATCTCTCTTTCGCACTCCGTTGGCCTCTTTCACCTTCTCTTTCTCTTTCTCTGCCTCTGTCTCTGTTATGTTCTACCTGGGGATCTGGGAGGCTTTCGCTTTCTGCCTGCACTGCGTGTAATGGACACGCGCCACCTGACTTAATATCAATTTCTACTGACGATTTCCCGCTAGCGATGAGCGCAGCTCGTGTCACGCAAAGTACTGAAAAAAAGATTCCTTTTTTGTCAACTAAATATCTACATTTATTTAAACTTCTAAAAGTACTCAATTACTTTTCTTCAAAAGTTTTGCTGTAGTTTAAAAATTATGTTTATATAATCAACACATTCTTTTTGTCGTGTCACCAAGCAAACTCAATTTACAGCGTATTGACATTTTTGACTACATAATTTTTTATAATGTAAACTCCTCACCGTATTCATATACTTTTCTTCAATTGATTTGCTTTATTTTTTAATTTTCCAATCGTGTTCATACTCTCAGCACACTCTACCATCGCTACATTTCTAGTGATGAGCGCAGCTCGTGTTTTTATTTTATAACGTCACACAACGTACATGATTTTTGTTTATAGATTTTTAAATATTTAAATTTAAGACTTCCTACTTTTATATTTCCCTTCTCTACCTCTTTCTTTTCCTTTTTTGGCTCGTGTTCTCAACACACAGTCTCATCTCTAGTTTCAACTGACGTGTGCTGCACAGTTCCTTCTTTTTGTTTTTTTTCTTTTCTGTGGTACCTGGGCCAACGCTTTGGTTTTTTGTCTCTGCAAGTTTTTAAGTCAAATGAATTTTTTATGGCATCAGCCCCAAACCGCAGCTGCAGCAGTTCCAGTGCCAGTTCCAGCCCCAGTTTCAGTTTTCAGTTTCGGTTTCAGTTCCTGTGCCAGGCTCCTTGCAAGTTACCTTTACGTGTTTTGAGTTTTAAAATAGTCGGCTCAACTCGACATCGTCTTGCTCGCCGTGTTCGGCGTGTGGGTCATTTGAAATAAATGGTTTTAAAATACTTTCAAGTGTGGCACATGGCAGGCCACAATTTGCAAATTGAGTTGATTGCGGGTGTAGGGCGTGGGGCGTGGGACTAAAACAGGTTGCTTTATCGACTCTGGGGTTACTTCGGAAAAGTGCTGTGTCCATGCTCGCCTGGACAGCTAATGAAGGTGCTAATGGGATTATGAGCCAATTAGATTGTTTGCGAAAAAGGTAGCACGCCCCAGACCATATTGACCTGACATAATGGGTATTTATATGCAAGAATAGTATTTGAAATTATTTGCTATGAATTATAATGAAATTCAGGGCAGTTGAACGATACAATATGTTTAAGATATTCAACACATTTGACAGTAATGTCATATATTTGATTACAGTGAAGTTAACTGCTCATATTAGGATCTTAATATTATTTTTGTTTTCCATTTAGCTAAAATTTTGGGGAGAATATCACAGTACATTTAACATATTTGAAAGTTATAATTATAAATTGAAGTAATTGGATAATTAATAACATTATTTAATGTTAAATTCTCTTTAAAAATTGCCCTGAAGTGGTATATATTTAAACGACAAAAATGACTTGAGACTAATCTAATCTTCGCTCATTTTGTAATTAAGTAATATGTAAATTCTCAGCTACGATTTGCCATGTAAACAGATAAACTAGTGATCGAAAGAATACTCAATAATATGTCATAATAAAAAATTAACTGATTATTGATTAAGCAAATAAATGGCATTATAACAGCAATTGTAAAACAATTTGTAGTACAGAAAAACAAAAGGTCTCTGTAATCAAAAGGAAATATTATTTAATTATGCACAATCACAGATATTTTGAATACGAATATAACAACTGTTTTAACATTCTCTTTATTGTCTACATAGAGAATCTATTTAACTAAGGAACAACTGTAGAGAGAGAGTGGGAAAGTTCGTAATTTATTCTGTGGCTAGTCCTAAAGCTAGTACAATGTCCTTTAGCCCACTCTATGGTCTTGGTTCGTGACTTTGGTTCGGTTTTTGGGTGTCGCTGGCTCACACTGATTGAGATTTGGTCTTTCTCAGGCCGGGCAAAAGAAAAGTCATTAGGTCATTAGGCAATAAATAATTAAAAGCCATTGTTGGCAGGCCAAGCACGAATATGCCACACTTCCCAACCTCACAACCTCCCATGGCTCTGTGGTTAAGTCACAACGGGTAGCCAAAAAAAAAAAAAGAAAAAGAAAAACAAAAATTATGTGTGCTGTGGAAACTTGTGAGTTGACGAGGAAAATGCGCTAATCATGCGCTTAACACAACGCACAGCAGAACTGAATTTATCACTCACACAAATTTCAATTACAGCGCAAAACTCTCGCTCTGAGTGAAACTGTGAAAATGCGTCGCATTTCCCTCAGGAGCCACATGGGAAGCGACACGTCGCGACGTGTGGAAGAGAAATTCACATTGCGCCAAATCCTAAAAAATGATGGCGAATACCCGGTAGTGCGTGCTCGGAAAGCGATCAGTGTGATTAATGAAAGGGGAAAGAACCCAAAAAAACAAAAAAACCCCCCTTAAAAAATGATGAAACCAAAGCAACTGAATGAGCTGCCAACTGAAAATTAGTATGGGAAATTAACAAGTGGCCGCCATTGGTCATGTCAGCTTAGCTCGAGAAGATTTCAAGCATTAGGCACACGTTGTAAGGAGAGAAAAAACCAACACACAACATATTCATAGAAATACCAACCGGTCAGGAGAGAAGAGAGAGAGAGAGACGCAGAGCTCCATTCATAGTGTTCGTACATATAAAATTTCCGGCTAATGTGTGGAATTAATCCCAGCCAAGGGCGCCAGGCGAAAGTCATCGAGGCGTGCCAACAGCAGGGCAACAGGGCAACTCAGGAACCCTCAGAGTCCAGGGCTCAGTTACCGGATTAGCATGACGGTGACGGTGACGGTGGCGTTGGAAACAACAGCAATAATGCTCATTGTACTCTTACTAAGGGTACGAATCTTGTTTCATTCAAAATGTGACAAGGTCAACACAACTAACATATAATATAACTCGCTTAAGAGCCTCAATTGTAAATGGAAAAAGACTACAAAAATAAAAAGATTTTAAAGAAAATTACTTAAACTTTCTCTTTTCTATAATATTTCATGGTGTTTTATGACGTTAAATTAAAATGTGCCGTTAAGTGCACATTGTGACCGTTAAATGAAAATTCATATAAAGCATTAAATGAAGAGCTACTAAGTGTTTTATTTATAATTCGTAAACATCTCTGAAGATTTGTGGCGACTTTAAATACGTAGAATACACCGCTAAGTGAATTTTGATAGTAAGTAAATTTTGGCCATTAAATGCAATTTTTTAAAGTGCAGCTTTGCTTGTATTAGATATGTGGTATGAAAAAAATATTAAATTTTATAGTTTTTATTTTACTTTATTTCACGATTATATGTCGCTAAGTGAATACTTCTATCTGTTCGGAAACAAGTATACTAGAGTATTACCGCTTCGGCTTGGAGCTTAATCTCATCCACGGAAGTGGTTAAGGCAAACTTTGGACTAAAGTGACATTCACATTTCACAAGGTCGATTTTTTTCACTTTTTCAGAATTCAGTGGACAATCCACTTGCCAAAAATGTTTGCCTGGGGAGTCGCTCGCCACTGTTTGCTTGCCATTTGTTGTCATTTGTTGTTTTTTCCCGCCCGCGTCACTGATGCAACATCGCATTCTTCCATCTCCTTCCGTTCTCGGGTTGCGTCTACGATTTCATCTAGTCGATGGCCACTGACTCTTTACCAAAATTTGATTCAATCCATTATTTTTATTTGCTGATACGCCCAACCCTCGCATTTCCATCATCAAATCGCATATAAATAAATTTTTCTCTTTCCATTTTCCATTTGCAGTTTCCCATTGTTTTCTTTGCCTTCGCTGTTGTCGTTGTTGTTGTTGTTGTTGTTGTCGCTCCTGTTGTTTTTTTCCATTTGGTTCTTCACGCGCACGAGACAAACATCCCCGAGTGCAGTTGGCTGCGTAGTCCCAGGTGTATTTGTTTGATATATTGCGCAGTTATTGCACTCCCCTCAATCCCCGCAACCCCTGGGCATGCACTCCTATTGATCCTGGGAATGCATCATGTGTGCGACGTATGTTCAAATTATATGCGTTTCTCGCATTTTGCCATTACGATATTACCGTAATGCAATTTAATTGAGTGTTCGATTACAGCAGTCGATCGCTCTACACATTGAAGTCGACAAATTGAAATGCATCAAGGTTATTTCGTATTTGATAAGCATAGTCGATCAGAAAAAAGTTAAGGGTCGTGAAATCAATACGGTTTTTGGGCGATCGGTAAAAAATTAATTGAAATGCACAGCCTCTATACAACTGAATAATTGAGTAATGAACACCCTTAAAATTATATTTCTTATATTAATTGATTATTAGAGAAATCACTAAATATTTATTTTATCACTTAAATCACTTAAATTGTGCTTCATATTATTTTCACTATTTATTTGTATCAGTTGCATTCATTTATCATATAACTAACTCTAATTGGGTAAGATATATCTATGAAATATTTATTACGTATATTACTTTAGCACTTCATTGAATATGTTCTCTATACCTTTTTCTTATTTTAATGAATTTTACATATTTAATTTACAGTTCAAATATAAGTAATTGATATAATTGTTTAACATTATTTATATTACTTTATATTTGTACAAGTTTTTAAAAATGTATGTATACATATAAAAGTTTTACATTAATTATCAATAGTTTTATTATTAATGTATACTAAAAGAGTTAATTATATATATATTATATTTATGCGGTCGATTTTATTATTCATATTGAATTAATTTAATTTATACTTTCAACAATTACATTTCAAATTTCATCCATATTCCGTAATCCATCTTTATAAATATAATATTGCCAGAGAAATCTTTTAAATTTTCAGTTTAAAGATGCTTTGATTAAAATTGAAACTTTATTACTTCCATTTATCAGCTCCTGTTACTATTCGAATAATCATTAACACCCTTCCACAGCGGTTTCTAATGGCCAGCGACATTTGTGGTTATAAATTTTATCCACTCACTGACCACGTTCACTGCAGGAGTTTGCCACATATGTCGCCTCTAAAATGAACAAATATACTCATATTATTGATACACTTGGAGAGTAAATGTGGCATATTATGTTGCCCCAGAGTATTTTGCGCAAAACAAACTGAAAGAAAGCGCAAGAGAAAGGCAAAGAAAAATAATGTATTATTGTTCAAGTATAGGAGTATTATTGGCAAATATGAAACACCTAAATGGAATGCTGAATGCTGATGTTTGATGCTGGCAACCCCTAAGCTTGGAAGCTGTGTGGCGACACTTGCCGCAAATCAAACCGAGGCTGCAAAATGACAGAATGTTGTTTGTGCCATCGACATCGACATTCGAGTTTCGACTGTGGCAACAATTAAGTTTCCACATGAACAGCATTTAATGTGCAACTGATTTTCAACATCTGTTTTCATTTTTCGACTTCCTCGTGCAGAAGGCAAGCCAATGAAAAGGAAATGATGTAGACGACGACGTCGACGACGACTCTGCCTGACTCTGTTGGATTGCCATCTAAATTTGGACTTGAAAAAGTGTCGGAAAACATAATTTTGATAGTCAGAGAGCAGAGCACGTGACGGCAGCGTCGCACTTGGCTCAGTATCTTTACAGTGGCGTTAATTAGCCACAGCCACTTGATGTCTGTCTCTCTACAGCTGCTAAGAGTGAGAGAGCGTTAAAGGGGAGCAGGGCCATCAAAATTCCCTACTTTAACAAGGCAAGGGTTACACTTTCCCCTCTCTTCACCTGTGCTCCGTTTATGAGGCACGTTTTCAGCTGCTGTTCGCTGGAAAGAAAAAAAAAACAGAAGTCATAAAGAATAACAACAACTGGCTTTTTAGGCTGGTCAGGGCTAATCCTTGATGCATGTCTGACACTTTCCACTGGCGGCAGCGACGCCAGCATCTGCGTCGACTTCGCTGTCGACGTCAACGACAGCGACAAGTCGCCAAAACACTTTAGCTGCTCATTAAAATTCATCCACGCAGATTATTAACATTTGCATCTAATTTGCATTTGTAAGATACATGGCCGACAATTATGTGGATGCCGCACATATTGAAGAAGGTGGAGGAGACAAGTGGGGCAACGGCAGGAGGCAGGAAGCAGGAAGGGAAACCCTTGAGAGGGAGGAATGGAGATGGCGACGAGTCGGCTCCAATGTGGAAACTTATTTATGCATGCGTTTCTACAAGCAAAATGTCGCCGGCAACAACAACAACAACAACACTGCCACTAACAGCAACACTTACACCAATACTAACACCAACACACATTCGCACACACACACACACATACACACGCTGGCAGTTGCATAAATTATGCTTGGGTCGACAGTGGAACGAGGCGTCGGTTCAACGAGGTTAAGTGTAATTAAATTATCAAATTATTGCCAAGTCTTAGGTTGCAGTTTATAATCTGGCACATCAGCGTTGTACCTTCCCCTCTCCCTCTTCCCATCAACAAATCTTCTCCAGCTTCATCAGTCTTCAGTTCAGTTTGTTTGTGATATAAACAGACATTAGGCAAAGTTTCAATTAGTTGGCGTTAAGTGGACTCTCAACGTCGAACGTCTCCATAACTATCGCCTCCTCCAGAGTCGATGCAGCAAAACTTTAGTTTCATAAATTCAGATACTTCAGATAGTAGAAGCAATGGGATCATCGCTTAACTTGCTAAACCACTTGAGCTAACCACATGACTGGCCAATTGTTACGGTCAAGTTGACCCCAAACTGTTATCAGCACTTCGTTCAGCTGCCGGTTGCTTGTACATACACCTAAAAGATACATATTCAAATTTATATTCAAAATTAACAAGAGTTAATTATAATTTAATATGCTGTTCATAATAGGCTCAAGTATTTTCTATAATTTCAAGAGACAATTAAAGCATGAATAAGGATAATACAACATTAATTAATGTCTATTGTGATTAATATGATCTAAGTGGAACCAAAAACTTAAACGTAATCGTATTTCTAGTTAATAGGTTTGTTTTCTCACTTGTCTGTTACACTGAATTTAATTTTGAATATAGATTTTATACTATATTGCTATTTGCTTCTTAACACAATTCTTCATCAAATCATTTTAGGAAAGGAAGTTATGCAAAAATTTAAGGTTTAATTTCAAATTTTTTTTTTATAGTTTCAAATTGTAATTTTATAAATAGTCCTCACTTTTGATCATAATTGTATATTTCGGACGCTTTTAATATAATATTTTAAATTGTAATTTTACAAATAGTCCCCACTTTTGATCATAATTGTTTATCGAACGCTTTTAATATAATATTTTAGCCAACTATTTTTGCAAGTAAGAAAGCTACAGTTATGTGTGCTCGACTATGAGATACCCACTACCAAATTAATATACCTCAAAAATACTGAAGAAGGTTACATTGGGTATATTAGTGAAGGTTATATTTGGTATATTAGTTAATTACTACATTCATAATATACCATAGAGAAAACAAATATTATAAAAAGGATGTTTTGTTTGTTTTCCGTTTTTTGTCTCATTTAATATTCAAGTGTTTTTGTTACTTATATTGTATACTATAGATGAAACAAACTACCTAACATAATTTTTATTAATTCATGCAATTTTTTAATAGTTTACTTGTCTTATGTAATTTCAAATGATTTTAATTATGAATACCACATATATTATATAAATTTAATACAACATCCTTTACTTTTTAACCAAATTCTTTAATAAAAAAAATTCAGACTCTTTTTAAGAAATTTTTTCTCAAAATCGCACAAATCTTTCAGACTTTAAAGCCTTTAACAATGGGCTGAAAGCAGATTTGCAACTTCTTCACTTGACTGCGTCTTAGACAAACAAATGCAGGATTGACTGGAGTAAACGTTGCTGCTTGGCCTTAAGCTCTGACCTTTCACATAATCAACAGAAATCTGTTGAGTAACTTGAAACATTTGCAAATTTGTCTTCGACTGACCGCAGCATGAAAAGTGCGAAATAAACTGATGATTTTTGCACATTTCCCAAAGACGTAAAGCACAATAATAGATTAAGACTGTAATAGAAATTCTCGGGGCCGGATTTCACAGGAACTGGAAAGGGGATCAGGATGTGCATAAGCACACAGACAGGACGATAGGCTTGGGAGACCAGCAATTAACACACTCGAATCTACGGATCTCGAGTGATGCAAGCAGCATAGAGTCGGGAGCATGCAACATGCTGCATGGCAGCACTTTGATAGTTAGATAAACAAATACGCAAATACAAACACAGACAGACAAAGGAAGCTAGCAAGGACGTGCGGCCGGAAACAGCATTTGATAAGGACACACACTCACAAACTAATAGTTTGCGATGAGGAGGTGGCAAGAGGAAGACGCAGAAGGGACAGAGATAGAATGCAATTCAATGCCAATACAAATGCAAGGTAACATGCAAATTGACAGAGAGGACACGACAACACAAACACAAACAAACTCAACACACACACAGAGGGAGGAAGAGCGATGCATAGAATGAGAGCAAGACACATGAATTGCATTAGTTGCAACGGCAACTGGGCGACAATTTGACATTTTACTCGTACTTTGTTTTTACGCATTTCGGGGAGAGACAAAGGGGCGGCTTCCTGCATGGGGGTGTGGCAAGGGATTGCGCTATGCAAATAGAGCCGAATCTCAAGCATTGTCTTTGGCAACGATAAACTGTCAAATTGCAGCAATTTAACGCTTGATAAGCAACTTCTGGGGGACATTGCCGAGAGTAGTTGACAACCTTTGATGATTATGCGGTGACCGAATAAATCCGGTTCTACCTATTGTTGAACTTCCCTCCTTCCCTCCTTAACTCCTGCGATGCACTGAACAAAGTCAAAAAGGGTTCGTTAAAAGGTGCATGCCATGTAAAAATAAAAAGGGGTAAGAGTTCTGTCTCATGTGCGATGCGATTTAAAACATTTCCATCACCGAACTGAATTCAGACATTTGTAATTATGAGTAGAGTTGGTTGACTGAGCTATTTAAGCGATTTGCTTTATTAAAATCCCAAAGCAGAAAAACAAACAAAACATTTTGCGAATTGCAAAGACGAGGCACAAAAACCAGAACCACCACCAAAATTTATATTATACTCATACTTTATATATATAGATGTGCTACGTGAAACAACAACCACTGAAAAATCTGCTCAGGTCGCTCACATATCGTTGACTCCAGAGCTAAAGGTCCTTTCCGTCTATTCGACTGTCTGTCTGTCTGTCAGATCGACCGACTGTCATAGCGAAAATCTGTTACTCTGTCACATTCGCAGCTTGCCGAAAATTTCATTCATTCACTCATTCATTCCATTACATTTCGTTTCGTTTCGTTTCGTTTATCCCTTTTATGGCTTGTTTGGGGATTTTCATTATTACAATGATGTCGTCATCTCATACCCAAGAAGAGAGAGAGAGAGACAGAGAACAGAGATCCAGCCCAGTCGGGCTTTGTTGCGTTCCCCGGGATACTTTCTCCTTGTCCATGTTTATTTATAACTAGCAATTGTAATTAGGATTACTTTTTACTTATTTGCACAGTTGTTGTATCGCGCCGCATCGCGGCAGCATAAAAAACATATTTCTGCATTTTTACGTTCTGCGCATTAAAGTATTTGTCCAGACGGCTTAGTAGGCAGCCAGCTTCTAGTTAATAGGATGGCTATTATACGAGCATGAGCCACTCGACCCATTCTTTTACCATCGAATACACTGATACTCTGTGTACAATAAGCACAGCTGATGCCTTACCCAAAATGCAATGAGAATACGAGTATCATTTCAACGTAACAAAACAGTTGCCGGATACATGAGGTATTAGCGCGCATTATGCTGGATCAGCCATAGAAACTGTCTACCTTTATTCTTTATGGATTCAACTTATTCTCAACAGAGACTTGCATTGCACAAACATATTACTATACTGGCCTTGTTTATTATTATTAATTTACTTCATCAATATTGAAATGATGCCATGAATCTTAGGCTTACTTTTGGAGATAGGAAAATCTTCAATTGTTAGTATAAGTAAAATAAATTAGTCAAGATTTTAAAAAGTATAGCATCTCATAATAAAAATATCTAATGATTTATAACTTGCAATTTTTCACAAAGAAACCATTCTTTACTGTCCGTATAAGTTCATAACCACAAGGACGATTTAGATGACCTTTCGAATCTTCAAAAGCGAACTCAAAAGAATCAGAAGGAATATTGTCGAGATAAAGGATATTTCCTGTATATAACAAGCTGTGCTTTTTGAACAAAATACAATATTTTTGATGGAGTAGACTAGAAACTGCATCGTTGATTGTTATTTTGTTAACATTTTACTTTACCTACTTTAGAATTTAGAAATTAACGATTATATAATCATAATTTACTAAATTTATGAAGTTACATTTTAGATTATTAAGTTGACGTTCTTTGTTAGTAGAATAAATATATCTTCTGCAATTTTGACTAGTTATAACATGCAAAATAAGCTACATCTTAGAAAAATTTTGATTCAAAGAATATGAAACCAACTCAATCAATTGACATAAAATTCTTCTACCGTTCATAACAGTTTAAAGTCAACTTGTGTTTTTGAAAATAAATAATACTGACATGCAGTCTCACTTTAATAAAATGAATCGGCATTACTGTTGCTGGCTTCTCCAATTTTCATAGACATCTCAATCAAAGAGTACAATAATGTGTGGAACAAATCAGATAAATCTATTCATTTATTGGATAAAACATCGCTGTTGTCAAAGGCTTCTCTTATTCGCTAGGGTAAACCCTGAGTACTTTTAGTAATGTCCACAATTATAATTGCTTCACGGTTCTTTTTTGGCCATCACGAATTCAATCGTCAAATAAATGGAATGTATGGCGCATAAAGATATCAATCTCCTCCCCCTTGTCAACCCTTTTTCGCAATGGTCGATAAATAAAGTCAACGACAAATAACAAATTGAAAGAACGTAAAACCGAAAAGTGCAATGGAAAATAAATAGAATAAAATTGTTAAACACTCAACTCGAAAGCCAAATGACAATTGACAATGCGACGAATTGAGAGAACTTTTCACGCATTTTTCCAAATATACGAGGAAAAAAAAGGAAAAAGTGAAAAGAAAACACATTTCGACCATTTTGTGTTCTGTTTGGTTTGATTTTTCGTAAATGGCTTTTGAACTAATTTTCAACGCATGCCTGTCAGTCAGGTGAAGAGGGGGAGGTGAAGAGGTGGAGGTTGAGTTGGAGAGCTGCCTCACTCGAGTCCGGTAAATGGATTGAATGGCCTCAATGGTTTGATGGACAGGCATTGATTCATTCATTCACGCAGCCGGTGCGTCATTCAATCAGTTCAACAATCGAAAGTGTCAATTAAAAGACAGCTACAAATAGCGAACGCCAAGTGCCTTGTATTATTTTATTATATGTATTTGATTTAAACGTTTCAAAAGCGACATGTGTGAACTTTCCCTTGCACCCGCCCTGCCGCCGCCCTCTTGGCACAATTTGCGGTCGATTTTCCACATCGAATGCAATGTGTGAAATATGCGTGAATCAAAGCAGATGTTGCTGCCCTAAGGTGGTCATTGATCCCAGTTTGCAGTTCGCAGTTCTGTATAAGTGCTCTGATTAAGGCCTTCGGGAACATTATATCCATGGGCCACAGTAAACATCCAATAACGATTCCTTCAGCAGGTCCCTAGAGAAATTCAAGGATGTCCAAACTCTCTTTCTCTATTTATCTTACCAAATTTCTGTTTGTACTAGAAAACTACAATTCAATTAGCAGTTTTCCCTTTATTTAGATAGCACAAAATGGAATACACTGTTTACAGATCACATTTGATATGTCGCCTAGGGAAATATTGAATTAGTAATTCTCGAAAATAGCAACCAACATTCTTATCAATAAACCCAATTAAATGCATTCTTTGTAATCACAATTACTCTCCATGACCCAATTTGCATGTAAATGAAAACAAGCTTAATTTGTATTTAAATTGTTCTTTTTGTTTTGTATATTTTTATTAATTTTTTACTCTCTTGTTGTAGTTGTGTTTTTTTGTATTTTTCTCATGAATTATTACCCATTTTTTGTTTGTTGTTGTTGTTTTTGTTGTTGTAATCTCAATTGTCAGTTGTGGTTGTTTGCGTGAGTTTAGTTTAGTATTTTGTTAATATTTCAATTAATTTGCATTGTTAATTGTGTTAGCGTTATTTATAATAAATATGAATGCATTGTTTAAATTAGAACTATGCCGCATTACTTTTGTTTTCGGTTCATGTTTTTGCTTTCTTTTTTTTTTGTTAATACTTGCCAACAACAATCTCAGCAATCTCAGTTTGCAATTTAAATTGAATTCAAATGAGCGAGAAATAAAGAAATTCCATTGGGGTTTTGGTTTTGTTTGTTTAAATAATTTAATACTATATTTTTGCCTTGAAATTTACACATATTATTACTCGTAATAAATGCCATTAAATTAGTTTAGAAATTAAACTAGTCTATATAAATGAACTGCCAAGCAACAGCAAATGAATTAATCCATAATTCGTCTGTGCGACTTTGCGATAATTTACAAAAAAACATTACAAGTAGTTTATTTAATTTGTTTTTTTACAGTGTACACTTATGCCTCGTTCTTTGTTAATTTATACAAAATGTAATTTAAACTTAATCACTAATTATACAATTTCTCATTATCGTTTTTTATTATTATAATTTATACAAGTCTTGTAGGTAGGTTCGTGATTTTTTTTTTACGTTTTTTTTTTCTTTATTTTCTTTGATAGTGTATCCAGTGTTGCAGAGCTGCGGAAAGTGTTCGTCAGTGTTGTTCAGTTTTCAGTGTTGGCAAACATTTTGTGCATTGGAAATTTGGAAAGTTAAAGAACTGTGCGAAAAATACAGAAATATGTACGTTTTATGTAAAATTGTATATGTATTGTATGTTATGTTTACCCTTCGGGCCTAGACAGCTTATTATAATTATATAATTTAATCATTTAATTATGTTGTGTTTAAAAATGGCTAGCTTAATGCTTACATCTGTTTTTTTATTTAATGTTCTTGCTGTTGTTCTTGTTGTTAGTTTAAAACATGTTTCGAAAGTGTTGCACAAACATTTTAAATACTTTTCTTTTTTTTTATGAATGTCTCTGTGTTCCTGTTCGTGTTATTTGTTATCGTTTTGTTATTTCTGCTACTATTTTCTACTACTTTTTGCTGCACGTGATGTGTGTTTGTCTGTTGTGGGAGTGTGTTTATTTTTATTTCTATTTCTATTTTAATTTTTATGTTTTCCTTTTTTTTAACGAACTTACTTATTTTGTATTTTTATAAAATGCGGTGTTTACACTTTAATTTTTTACTTTCTGCTTTATCGCTCATTACTTTTTAACTACTACGAAGCTACTACGACTTTAACGTTTAGTACTTTTGTTTTCTTGTGATAATTCGTATGCGCATTAAACTAAAAAGGAACATATACATGATTATTTATTAATTATACATATACTCGTATATAAGTAAGTATATATGTATGTATATTATATATATGTATGTATGCATATAATTATTTATATTCATAGTATTTGTTTTTATAGTCAGAGTCATTTTTGTCGGGTAGTACGATTTGCATTAAATTAAAGTTTAGCATTAAGAACTGAATATTCATTTTTTCTTTTTGTTTTCTTTTGTTTTTTTGTTTTTATAAGTAGGTAGTTAAATATTTAATCACAAATCATTGATGAAAACTTCATTTTAATTGGTTTTAGGCGACGACGCTCTGCACGCTCTCTTGGTCCGTTAAATTCCGTTACAATTTTATCATCATCAATCAAGGTCAATCATCAATCGTTCAATCGTCGATCGTCTCTTGATTGCTCTACATAATTTTTTGACGCGGCATTTCCATCTGCTCCAGTTAGCAAACAATCTACGTTTAAGTATTGTATCTCACGGATACTTTTCTAGGTTTATACACAGAAATTTACAGTGGGGATCTCTCAAATGGGGGGAGGTCACAGAATATATACGATAGTACAGTTATAGGATAGCATAATGTGGGGATTAGGATTGAGGATATTACAGACATTTACAGTTAGTTCTCTTCTTTTTTTTTTTTTTGTATTTTTGTTTTTGTTTTGGAAAGGTACTAAAAATCAGTTGAACTTTATTATATGCTAGTTACTTCATATTCTTCAATATCTTTTGCTCATACATCGCGGTTCGTTTCGTTTCGTTTTATAAACAATAAGTGTTGCTAAATGCTAGATCTTAAATTCGTTTTTTTTATTTTTTAATATATTTCTTCTTCTTACGTTTTGCTCGATTGCATTTGATCTATGAGAAACTAGTGCCCATCTTTTTCTTTTTCATTTTGTTATTTTTAAAAATTCAGCTCGCTTTTCTATCATATGCATTTTTATTTTGTTCACTACCTTTTGCATTCCGATATACTAGGTATATATTTACAGGTTGTATTTCTATAAGTTGTATCATTTCGTTGGCATATATTCGACGCTACATTTTGCTTAGATATTCGACTTTAATAATTTTCTTATTTCTCATTTTTTTATGTTTACTTTTACTCTTCCGTTTTGCTCAGTGGGTTCAATTGTTCGACGCATTGTGCTCTCCGCATTTGTGGGAGGGGCGGGTTCTAATACAAATTTGCTGTATGATTACTAGTACTTAACATTTTCATATGGTTTTTGCTTCTATATTTTTTTTTTCTTTTTTGCTATTTTTTCTGCTTTTATATTCTGTTTGTTGTTGCACGTCCGTGTAGAGCATCAGAGCTGCAAAGAGAACAAAAGATGTAAAGAGTCTAAGGTTATTAAAGTGGAATTTTCTATGGCAAATTTGCTAGTTAAACAGCAGTAATGTAAACAACTCTTTTTTTTGCAATTTAATTGGCTCAACTATGTTAGTAAAAAATAAAATGTTGCTATAATTTGAAAGCACTAATTAAAGTTTCTTTATTTCTGATTATTGCACTATGAGTTGTAATTATATTAGCATATTCATTCATATTAATAGTGCTATTCAGTTTTTATTATAAAGTGGAAATTAAAGTAACTTTATTTTAGGCTTTTGCCCGTTTATTTACACAGTAGACACTTGCAAAATAAGAATCATTTTGTTTTTAAGGTAAATTCAATTGCTAAATAGCTTCAGATTGCAAAGCGTTTGCTGCATATTAATAACAACTAAATTTCATATAACTTTTTACTTATTTAAATATATAAAATGCGTTATTAAAACTAAATAATTCTGTGCAACACATTTTTTTGAACTATAATCAACAAATAATAAAAAGTTACTTTAATTCTAATTTCAAAAAGATACACAGTATATTTCTCAGATTCTATTGTAGTTGTAGAAATATATATTTAATTGTTTGAATTAGCTAAACTCACCTCAAATCCATTTAATAATGGCGTTTTCATCAATGATACCACAGCCTGTTGTTTTGTGTCCTCATAACACCGTTCGCCATTGGAGTTGCAGTTGTTGTGGCCGCATTTCCGTTTCCGTTGACATTTCCATTCGCCGTATTACCAGTCAATTTAGTTGCATTTGTTGTTGTCGATGTTGTCAAAATGCCAGAAGCTTCACCGTTGGCAGCAGCTGTCCCACTCCCATTGCCAATGCCAACGCCAATGCCATTGCCCGATTTGAGGGTCAAATTTCTGCTTAGATGAATCCCAACATCCTCGGCAGGCGATAGATTCGATAGCATCGGTCGCTTGTAGTCGTTGATATCGGTGTTGCTGACGTCGCGGGTTAAGCGCAATGCCTTCAGGTGTTGTCGTTGTTGCTGCTGTTGATTGTCGCGCATCGAGGTGACGTTGTTCTTGTTGCCACCACCACTTGTGGCATACTTATTGTTGTGCAGCGTCAAACTATATTTGGGCTTATTGGCATTGGCATTCGCATTGCCGGTGTTATTGGCAATGCTCAGATGTTGCGGCTTCTTGGGCATTGTGGTTGCTGCACCATTGTTACGCTTGGGGGCAGCAATCAAAGGATCTGTGCCGTTGCCCGAAGTGCCAGCGCCGTTGCCCAATGTGGCAGGCTCGGCTGCCGCCAACTTAAGTGAAGCTTCGAACTAGAGATTGTCTGGATAGCTGCGGAAGTTATAAGTTCTGGCTCGCTGAAATTCCGCAGCCGCAGCAGCTGCTGCAGCACTGTTGCCACTGGTATATGGATTGATCATCGGGGCTGTCGACTGTGAGTTCATGGTGCCCATGCCATCGTCGCCGTAGATGCCATTCAGTTGATCCTGATTGCTGTGGCTGCTCTTGCCGCCGCCGCTGCTGACGGTGTTGGTGTTGCTGCCACCGCTCGATGAGCCGCCGCCTTTGATGGGCTTGAATATGGCTGTGGTCGCATAATATTTCTCCATGGGCGGTGGCGGCACCGTCGGCGGTCTGGGGAATATGCTGCTCAGCGGTGGCGGCGGCGTGCGTCGCACATTCACATAGCCGCCGCCGGCATTGGACATTTTCGATGCCGGCATATAGTCCTGCATGTGGGGAACCGCATAGCCACCTTCTGGCACATCTGTGTGTGTGTGTTTGTGTGTTGCCCGCAGGGGAGCGAACGTAAAAGACGTAAAAGGATTTCGCTTAGTCACAGTCACAGGCAAATGGCAAAAGGTTATATATATATACAAGTGTGTGAGTGTGTGTGTGTGGCAATCGCCGCAAAAATTTATTTGCATTAGTTGCTAGCGGCGCCATATTTTATAGCTCGCAGCGGAAATGGGTGAGCCAAGGGACTTGGGGTCTGGGCTCTATTCTCTGGGCTATGTGTGGAATGGAGGAGTGTGGAGTGTGTGTGTGGTGGGGGGAATTTGGGGTCAAAGTATTGGGTTTACACACCTGTATAGTCTGGCGTCATATTACATTGTAAATCATTAACCGCTGCGTAGCCGTTCACACCGCTCGTGTACATATTCACATTGAAGGGCTCATGGTAGAGACTGTTCTTGCCAATGGAATCGTTGTCGTCGACGCTGGCCTGAAATTAAATTGCGAGATGGGGCGAAAAGAGAGAGAGAGAGAGAGAGAGTTGGGTGAATAAAGTGCAGGAAAACGCACAAATGTTTAATATAGTGACAAGTCAGGGAATGAAGATATATCTGTGCGGCATTTAGAACCCTTAAATTATTATGTGTCGGATGAGTTTTAGAATTCCCAAAGCAAAAATAAACTTCTTGCTCGATATAAGTCTTTTGATTTTAAGTTAGCAACATTATTATGGTATTAACTTTTGCGTTGTTTTCTTATTCAATTTAGCACAACTAATTGAAATGAAATTTTGCTTGAATGCGCTGATATTGAACTCTATTCAAACAATACTAAAGTTATTTTGATATTTTCGTTTCTATGTATATTTTCATATTTATCGTTTTTAATTTTGATTTTTAACAGAAAAGTATATTTTTAATAACGATAATTTCAATTGTAGATTGTACATTTCATAAATAAAATCTAGCTTTATAGTGAGAATATTTTAATATAATTTATTTGAAAATTATTTGCAAGTATGTGGTTTAATGTACATATATCTTTCTTCAGCTAAGTGATACAATTTCTTTTTCTCCTATTAAGTGGTCTACTTTGCTCTACTTTACTTTCAACACTTTTTTCAATCTAATATCCTTCATAATTTAAGTTTACTTATTATGTTCTCTTTCCTTTTAACCTATTTTCTACTACTCCTCTTAGCAGCTTTTCCGCTTAAACTATTCAACATACTGCTTATCTCTACATATTGCTTATGATCGAGTCTTGCCTTGAATTGTTATTTTTACTGCTTATTACTTTTAGTTTAAAGCGCTTTTTCGTCAATGCTGTTGACGCTTAATGCTTTCTTGCCACTTGCAACTTTAAAGTGCCGGCACTTTCTGCACTGTTCAGCACTTAAGTTTTGGCACCCACAGCAGACTGTGGCCAGTGGCTAGCTGGCTAGCTGGGTAGCTGTGGACTTCATCGAAGAGGCTATAAAAGGAAGCCGTTGAAAAGTTCTATTAAATAAAATAAATGCCGCACGGGGGCCGTCGTCGTCGTTGTCGCTGCCGCCTGGTCAAGTGTGGCATGGTTCGAAGCACACGTCGAGGACGTGGCAGCTGCACGCAACATTGAGCAATTATGTGAAATTTGAGGCAGGAATTTCAGCTGCTGTACAAGTACTATACTATATAGTACACTATACATGTACATGTATATCGTAGTATGTGTGTGTTCTCACCTTAATGCTATTGCCATTGGGGCGATGCTTGTCGACATTGCCGCCCAGTGTGTTGGGGTTGAAGCTGTATTGGAATGCATCGAGAACGTTGCTGCCACGGGCTCGCTTCGTGCGTGACACGATGAACAGGATAACGGCGACCAAAAGGATAATTATCGTTGTTAGAACCACAATGACAACACCAATGAAGTTCGCCTCGTTCGGCTCCTGATCAATCGGGCGTGGCGCAATTACTGCAATGAAACGATTAAAAGCAAAACAAAACACCATCAACAAAGGCGGCCTCAATTTAAATTAACATGCAAAAATCGACAAAAACCAAATTAAAAGTAAATATTGTTCAACTAAATAATTACTAGAGTGTGAGTGAGAGAGTGAGAGGGTAAAGTATTGAGCTGCTAATTGAATTTATTCAGACTTACGCTCTGGTCCATTGTTGTAGACGCTGTTGCTGTTGCTGCTGGTGGCATCGGTGGCGCCACCGTTTGCGGCACCGCCAGCACCTCCAGACGCGCCGCCATTCATTTTGTTTTTGTTATGATTGTGCTGATAGTCGTTGCTCTGCAAAGGATATTCCCGTGTATTGCTGCCATCCTGTGCGCTGCCTGGCGAATTATTGCGCTGCTCCTGCTCATCTGTGAAATTTCCCAACGCAGGCACTGTAAATGGCAAAAAAAGAAGGAGGGAAAAAGATAGTCAGAGAGTGCGGCATTTATGGACGACATCAACTCAATATCATCTTTAAAAGTTGCCGCTTCAAGTTGGAAGGCACAGCTGCGCTTCTATGATTACTTTTTTTTCTTCCACTTCCACATCCACACTTCACTTCTCTTCTCTGTTCTGGGCATTTTACAATTTCATTTCTCAGCTCTCTTTTCTTTACACCTTTCGTTCCACTTTAAATTGTTTTGCTTTCGCTACGCTTTTCTTTTCTTCTTCTTTTTTCGTACGAAGACCTCTTAGACCTCTAACGTGTTCATTTCCTGTCAACCGTTGGTTGGGTTTTTTATTCGACTATACGGCATTACTAAATGTATACAGATGTTTGATTTCCTACGACATCTGGTAGCGTATCTAATAAATATGCATGTGAGCTACATGAGTTGGCAATAAAGAGAACACGGAATTTAATCGGAATTCCAACTGTGTGGCTTTGATTGGAAATTTTACTAGTCAGTCGGAGTCTTTTAATCCATCGGTTTACGGGATAAACAAAACTGCCTGTTACGATAACAAATATTAGATCTATATCATAGAATATTTATATTCCCATACATTATTTAAATGTTTTACTTTTTATTTGGCTGTTAAGTGCATAACGTATGCCACTAAGTGAATTTTAATAAATAAGCTGTGGCTGTTAAGTGTAAATTGTATACTTAGCTAAGAAAGAGATGCTTGATAGTGGGAATTTTTCATATTTACTTTAAAGTTATCAACTAAAAGCAACTACACCTTGCTTTGGGACATTAATTGGGTAGTTTACAAAATTGGCCGTTATGCGAAAGAAATTCGAATGCCTAAAACAAAGATTTTCATCCATCATTGCTATTTATTATGTTTTCCCATATTACATTGTGAAAGATTACTTTTAATGGTAAATAAAAATATGCCATTGAATGAATTTTGTGAAATAAAGTTTGACCGTTAAGTGCATTGCAAGTATGCCGTAAAGCGAATTATGGTCATATGATAGAAATGCTTTACAAAATACAAAATTTCATTGCTCTGCTTAAATTCTTGGCTCTGGCGGCATTCCTCTGTTGAATTCAGGGAATTCCGTTGGCATTGCTGTTTATTAGCTTAGATCTGTCAAGCTGAGCCTGCAGCGCCGCGCAAACACCTGCTCATCAAGCGATTCCCTTTGATCTCAAATACCGCCAGCTTATGTGAAATCTCCGTACTCTCTCCGTCCCCCTAGTAACTACAGCATATGGTCGCTCAGTGCGGTCCAAAGTGTTGTCATTTATCTCCGCTAACATCTTGAGGGCATAACAAAACAAAAGACAACAAAAACAACAGCAGCAACAGAAGCAACAGAGGCGGGGGCAGCTTTTTGCAGGAAGCCACCCCTGAGAATGGCCCACGGGCTAGCCGAAAAATGTGCTTCCTTGAGCTGCGAGCTGGGAGCTGTAAGCTGTGAGTGGGTGACCCCGTTTCTCAGTTTTGTCGAGACAGTAAATGGCGTAATTACTGTGTGAAGTTGCCAGGCAGTGAAAGAAAGTGAGAGAGACAGAGAGAGAGAGAGAGAGAGCAAGAGAGCGAGGGAATGAGCTGCTGTTTTGAGTTATGTCGCCTTGCCTTGGACAGGACACTCTCAGGACACGCCAGGCATGCTTCTGAAGTTTTGTTGTGCTTGGCGGCCTTTTGTTTCGGCATTGCCATTGTCCTTGTTGTCGCCGTTGTTGTTCCCCTTGTTGTTCTTGTTGCTTCCTACTTATATATTATAAAGGCATATCTTGCATCTCTCAGTGCTCAGTTTCTCAGCGCGCTGTGTTCTCTGTGGTCGTCATAAAACGTTTAAAATAATTAAAATATTTCGTGCCACATTTATCACACACTCTCTTCTCTTCTGTATCGTTGCCTATTGTGTTGTAGGGAACGGGTAACTTGAATAGACATAATGCCAAATATGCCGCATATCTTTTTGCATTTTTCTGTTGTTCTTGTTCTTGTTGTTTTTGTTTTTTATTTTTTAGCTGCCCCTTTATAACTAATTCTCTCTGTGTGTACGATTGTCCCCAGGGACAATCTCGCTCTCTCATTCTTTGTGTTTTTTTTTTTGTGCCTTTTGTATTTTTAGAAACCCTTAAATACAACTCCATAAAACACAACAACAGCACCGCAAGCAAATCTCACAAATTGGGGTTAAATCTCTACAGTGCCTGATAAAAATATACGCACACACACTTCAGAAAAAGATGTACGTGCGTTTCTTTTGTTTATCCTTACCCTTACCCTAGATTCACGCAGCAAACTAAATAAGTAAAAATTAAAAATACCAGCTAACAGCTGGTTGCCTGCCCCACTGCCCCCCGTCTGATGCCACGCCTTCCCCCTGCCCTTTGGCATCGTTGTTGTTGTTGTGCGTGACAAATGCTTCGTGGTATTTGTTACTCGTCATGTAATTGCTGCCTTGGCAGGCGCAGCATGTGGTGCACAATCGAGCTCTCAGTTTGAGGTTTGAGTTTGAGCTGTCGACTGTGGTTTCTCTTAGCGCTTCCAGCAACATCCTTGGCTCAGTTGTTGAAGATGACATCCGTTTAAGGATGCCAGCTACCATTATCACACAGAAATGTGCTTTGTAACGCTGTTGATCCGCTGATGATCTTGAGTGCGGCATCTTCAGTCCTTCAGCTTAAAGTCTTTATATCGCGATGATTCTTCAAAATGTGTTTTTAAGCGGAATTTCATGTATTGTTTGTCCCCTTGCATTCTTTGAACTTTATTCCCTAGTGCATTGTAAAATTCTTTTCAGGGTAGTTGTATTATAACTACACGTATTGAAAAGTATATTTCTTTATTCGCTAGCAAGCTTTTCTTCCTGTCTTTTCATTTCAACTGCCATAATTATTTGACTATGAAATCTCAGTTTGGTATGGATTTATAACCGACTTCCTGCATAAATCCATTAAGCCTATAATGTTGGCCCCTCGCTGCCTCTGCCTCTGGCACTGCCTGCCATCTGTATATCGATGAAAATCCCCTATTCATGCGGCACGCTCTATTTGACTCATCAATCAAATTGCAGTTGGCAGACTGGCAGTTTTATCCCCTAGTCATTTTCACACCTACCGCACATGGATTTTCCTATTTCGGCCAGTCAGGCAAAACGACAGAGAGAGATTCCGAACTTGAGCCACACAACCCCCAATGAATACAAATGATCTTTGGTTCAGTGACCGACCCAATCGATCCTCCGATGTTAACAGCATTGTACCCTAGACATCATCCCCTAGTCGAGAATCAATGTGCCATGAAAATATTGTCTAAATATGTCGCACATGAATGGAGGGGAGCATCAACTCCTAAATCTTTGCACTTGGTACAATTTAATCAGGACTGCGACACGCTTGGCATTCAAACGGAAATGCAATGCATGCCAGAGCAATGTTGGAGGACTCTCTTCGGGGGTGGGGGTTGCAACTACCCCTAAACTGCAGACGCTTGTTTACTTTTGCATGTTTGGGCCTGGGCATTTTATATTGACTTTAAATCTCTCCGCCCAGCCCAAAAGCGAACCCATTCACCCAGCACACGACACGGACACGAGTTGCCTACAATGCAAAAATAAAAAAAAAACAGATAGAAAAGAAAAGAAGAGAGATTTTTCCTCTCGGACCGCTTATCTCGCCTGTCTAGTTCTGCATTCTGTCTCTCTATCTATTCGCTGCATTGTTGTTGCCCAAATGTTGGAAAAATGTGTTCGAGTATTGCTTTCCCTGTTTTCTTTTTTCTCTTTTTTAACCCCTGTCGCACACTTGAAAGTGAAATCAAGCTGAAAAATGCATTTGCAGACACATCTGCAGTTTACTGCTTGCAATTTACTTACCAGATATAAAACTGATCTCGGATAACATAATCCATTTGACAGCAAAGTACAAATTGATTTTCAGATATTTGCCCACGCGATGATGCAGCTTAATGGTCACATCGCGAGCATGATCCATTATCGTATCGGGCATATAGGAAAACTGAACGGGTTCGCCGGAAAAGTAACGTCCACCGATGCTAAAGAAGACCTTCGCATGCACGAAGACCTAAAAGAAGGGGAAGAAGAGTTGGGAGGGTTAATATGGTTTTAAATATACCCCAGATGTAAAGTAAATTATAATCCTCGCGAGATTCTCGCATAAATCACTCACCTGCACATCCTTGGTGTACATGTTGTTCGTATGCAAAACGATGGCACTGAAATTGCGAACCGTATCAAATTCGAACACAATTTCAACGGGTTTGCCCAACAGACCGGGCGTATCATTTCTCCAGCCAATCCATTCGTAACCTGCAATATACAAAAAGGAAAAAAAAACAGAACAAATAAAAGAACCATCCATATGAAATGAAATGAAATGTAGCGCTATTTGGTTTGGAAGTTTCCCCAAAATAAAAGGAAAATAACAAAATGAGCGAAAGAGAAGTAGGAAATCAATAGACCAACCCAACGGCCGCCACATATGCACAAGAAGAGTGGCATGTAAAGCTATTTAAGCCCCCCAAGTCAATGGCACTTTGGGGTGAAGTTTCATAGACCCAAAACAAACAAATGTTCACGAACGAACAACCAACAACGAACAACGAACCATGGAGGGTGCTGCTCATAACTAGAAATTATGGCCAAAGCGACATTTAAGCCATTTCTTTCCACTGTTTTTGTTTGCATGGCCCTAATTTGCTTTCACAAAAGGTGGCGGGGAGGGCGGCGCATAAAACAAGGAGGAAGGCATTTAAGCTAGGCTGCACAAGTCATGCAATATTAACTGTGCTTCTAAATAGAAATGGAAATAGAAATGTTTAGCTCTAACCAGATATTATTACAATTGCAAGTTAAGATGTGTAGCCACGAAATTTTGGGGCAAAGTTGAAATCAATAGCGAAAATCGATTGCTTTTGCTTTATGCAATGCAAATAAGCCAGAATGCCAAAAAACGTAATAAACATAAAGGAGATGGCTATTCAATTGTCTGGGGGGTAATTTCGGGGCGGGGGGCGGCAGACAAACTTTGCTGCAATGCGATTGCTTTTTATGTGTCTGTCTCTCGATAAGGACCTCGACGACGACTGCATGTCTAATTGTCTAAGGGAACTTTTCTACTTAAATTCGCAGAGCGCAAACTTTTCAATAATTTCGATTATTGGCCATTTGCCAAAAGCGAGAAATAGCTAGAAAATAAAAGCAACGCAGCCAGCCAGGGAAAAATAAGCTAAAACTTGTGAGCATCGGCAAAGTTTTTGGAGCCCAGGCGCAGTTCACAGTTCGCAGTTCGGAAATGAATGCCAGTGTTGCCATAAATTATCAAATATGCATAATGTTTACATTTTTACAGCAGCAGCAGCAGAAGAGAGCGCATAGTTTGCTGGAGCTTGGCTTTTGTATCCGGCCAAGTTTACTGCGACGCCAGCAAATAGTCCAAAGTTATTATTTATTTTGTTTATTGTGTTGTGAGGCAAATTATTTGCTAGCCAAAAACTTTTGCCTCTGCTGCCCTTTGCCTCGATGTTCAATGAAGTTGGGCATCGCCTTATGCTTTTTCTGTCGGTGAACTTTTGTAATTATTTGATGTTAATCAGTTTTTTCGATTGCCATAAATCTTTTGCGGGGCACTTTTCGCCAGTTCTCTCTCTGGCTGTTCTCGCTTTTTGCATTCGAACCAAACCCAAAATAAATGGCGAAAGTTTATATTGAGCGGAGGGGTTTTTTTCCTCGAGTGTTTTGCTCTAATGAGCGAGGTAGTCATAAGTGAAATGTACACCGCATTTGCATTCATTTGTTTATGTTTATCGAAGGCTAATTCAAGGCAAGAGTTTCAGCTTGGAAATAGGATTAGTCACCCAGAGAAAAAGGGAATAATTTTGTTTAAACATCCTTTAATAATAATCCCTAATATACACTATAGAAATATCCTAATTATAAATTAGAAAATAATATAAGTTGCTTAAAACACCCATTTTCTCAGGTTATATTGTTGAATTGAAACCTTAAAATATGTCATAAGAGTAATGAAATTTAAATTAAAAAAAAAAGTATGAACTAAAGTTTCCCTATTTGAATTATTGTATTTCAGAGCAACAATTGCAATAAATAATGAAATAAATATCTTAAATCCATCCTAGCATAGGAATCGTGATTTTATTCATCGCTACGTGCACTTACCTTTGCCAAAGCCATGAATATCGGTGCGGAAATTGTCCTTGCCCTTCTGGCCATCCACCAATTGACCCAATCCATCCACGTAGCGGTCACCCTGCTCATTGCCATCGTAGGTCTTGTCCGATAAATCGACTTCCATGCCGCGCTGCACTCCCTTCGGTATGCTGTATGAAACGATGCCTTCTGCAAATAACAAAATGAATATCACAATTTGAAATAGAGCGACAGAATTCAAGGAATACAACAACTGAGTGAACAACTGAGAACTAAACTCGAGAGTAACATGAGCCACACACACACACACACACTCATTCATCACTTCCGTCTTTTTCCCTGCTTTGTCACTGGTTCACTTCCCTTCACGTCATGTCACGTTTCGTGTCACGTGACACGTGACGCAGACAAACGAGTGACAAAGCGAGTCTCGCATTTGAGTTGGTATTTGTTTTAGGTTTTTAAACTGCGGTAAATTTAAAGTTTTCCCTCCTCTTCTCAACTAACTAAGTGCTAAGTCGGCCGCAAGTTTTGGGCGTGGGGGGGCCGGGGAGGAGTAGAAGGGGAAGCGGTGTCCGGATATTGAGTTACTTGAAACATAATTTCGTTTTGCGGCCACTTTTGTCTTTTGTCTGCCATTTGGTTTCTGTGGTTATTTTTAGCAAAGTGTCTGCTTGGTGGGCTTCGAGAGGAGTTTCGGGGATTTGAGGTTGTTTTTTGGGGAAAACTGCTGTAGTTTTTCAATGTCAAAGTCACACAGTGTGCACACAAAACTGAGTCATGCTTTTGCGGTCTGAGTTTACAAAGTGTTTTGATGTTCCTCCTCTACTATATACAAACTTGATTCGCATATGGTAAAGTTTCGCTGTGTTCAAGTTGAAGGATACTTTATATGCTGCAGTTCGGTGCTTTGGTCAAGCGAAATACAAACTAACAAACACCTGACACTAATTACCAAAACTAAGTGCGTCCACCTATAAAACAATTACATTTAGATCGAAAAACAACAACAGCAAACTGTCAGGGTTGCCAGGATACTTGAAATAATTACATACTGTGCTCAAACAAGCAGTTGTCGCTTTTGTGGCGGGAGTAGAAACTAATTTACTGCTATTTCTATTTACACAATTCGGGCACGTGGTAAACATGAAACACGAAACACGAAACATGGGAGCATAGCAACATTGATACCATTGACAGCACAGCACAGGACAGGACAAACAGTCAAAGGAATTTTCCAATAATTACCAAAAATCACATAATTACACATAATTAAGGTGCAACCCACGCGCCGCACGCAGTGGCATAGATAATTACCATACAAGCATTTCCTATGCTTCAATACGTTATATTCTAATACACACATGTATCAATCACCTCAATCAGTCAATCAATGGGCGGCACTTTTATTATTATTAATTTATTTTTGACAGTTTACTAGCATTCTAATGGTTATTTGATTTATTTATAATACATAGTTAGCTTAACTCCAGTTTTTGTTAAACAATACACTAAATTTATTAATCGACCTCAATCAGTCAATCATTTGAAAATAATACCAGTTTACTTTTGTCAATTTTCTAGCAGTCTAATTATTATTTACGTAATAGTCAAACACAACTAAGTAATAAATATTATGATACACACATGCATCAATCAACGTCAATCAATAAATTTTGTATGCATTAATTATTGTTAAATTTAATTACAATAATGGTTTAATATAGAACACTTCAATCCATCAATCATTGACGTTTCTTGATTTACAAGATTATTTTCTTCAGATTTCTAGCAGGTTTTCTATTTTTATGTAATGTTCAGCGGAAGTATTTGTTATTGTTATTGTTATTATTGTATTAATCAATCTCAATCAGTAAATCTTTTTTCGCTAAAAATGACTTTTACTTGATTAGTATAATAATATTTTTTTATTTATTTATAACACAATGCTCGGATGGTGTACATATTTTGTTGCATGTATCAATCTTTCTCAATCAGTCTATCAATGGAAAGCTTGTGGCAGTCTCATATTTAATTTATTTATAGTTATGGTCAGATATCAATCAGTCAATCAATGGACAACACTCTTATTACAAAAAGTTTATTTTTGCCAGTTTTCTAATAGTCTAATTACATTTTAATTTATTTATAATGTGTGCACACACTCCCTACAAAAATATAAAAGGCAGACACTAAATTACTGAAATTAGGGCAAAGTCCTTGTCTCGGACACTTAAACAGCGAACATCAAGTCCAGAGATAAGCCCTCAATGTGCCACTACACGATATATACACAACGAGTGTGTAAGTAAGTATATGGAAAGTATAAATGGAATATGAGATATTTAATTAACTGCAAAGACATTTAAGGCAGCGCGTTTTACAATTGCGTTGCGACATCTTTCACGCAATGAAGGTAATGGCATCAAAAGGGGGGACATCAGACATCAGACAACAGACAACAGAGGACGACTTCCACTTAAGCCTTGTTATTCGCGTGCTCACATGCGATTTTTATTTGCGTGTCGAGCATAAGAGACAAAATGGAAACTGCCAAAAAAAAAACAACCAAGAAAAAAGAGCAAAACAAAGTCCTCGTAGTGCGTGCAGCTGACTCAAAAACGAGGAAGAAACAAGCTCACAACTACATATGAACAGAACATACATTCTATATAGTCTGTGGATACGTTTGGGGGTCGAGACAGAATCGGGCAGTGAGCAGATACAATATATAAAATGTAATTTGCTTCCTTTATTTTTCTGCTTTCTTTATGTTTTTTGTGGCCTCTCGGTCACGCGACCATTGACAGAAGAAGGGGAAGGGGAGACGCCAACGTAGTCTGCAAACTTTTGCTGATGAGTCAAATTGAGCAGCAGTTGAATGCATAAATAGATACTTAGACTTTAGGGTAAACTACATAGTTAGTTGTGAGTTATTACGTTCCGTGCAATTTCACCACATTTTCCACATCGATTTGGGGCGCAAACCAAATAGAAATCAGACGGAAATAAAAGAACGAAGTTTAGAAATCAAACAGTGGCAGGAATGAGTTTGTGTGATTGAAGGCTGAATTCCAAAATCACATCAAACCATGAAGTTACCAAATAAGCGCAACAAAGGTGTGACAAGTGCTAATTCAAGTCAACATCGTGTGGGTGTTAAAAGCACACACTCACAATGGCCATGAAAAGCAGCCCACAGATCGATATTTAGTTAGAAGCGAACAATACTTTTCATTATAGTAGCATTTAATTTGATTTAAGCTGCAGTTTAAGCTAAGACACCTACTCAAACCCAGTCAAAACTTTCAATTTTCCACAATAATGGTAATATCTCAGCCTAAACACCCATAAATTATGCAGAGCAGTCATAAATCCAGGGCTTAACGCTAATCAGTTGTTGCATTTATAAAATGCACTTTAGCATATGCTTCCCAAGTCGAATCTGATGTCGCTACAAATTCCAATTCCAATCCCAATTCCTATTCCAAGGGCTAAGCTGTTCGTTAAATCGAAACAAATTTGTGTTTAGCTCGGCTGTGTGTGGAAATCAGAGTGTGTCACTTGCCTCAAGATAATCTGCAGCCATGACATGACGTGACCAAGGAGTCTCTCCTCTCGCCCCAACCACAATTTATTCCTCTCTCGATTTAAGCCCTATTTGTTTATGATTGCGACTTCGACGACGGCGGCGGCGGCGGCGCTTCCAGAGCCAAAAGCGAACCCAAAACTGGGTGCGGTCTTTCGGTTTAGTTCCATGTAGGTGTGTCTATTGATTTGCATTTAAATGCGGGGAATCAAATGTCGAATGTCGACTCTTTGCTATGCTCTTTGACCAGTGGCTCAAATTTATGGCCACAATTTATAAACAATTATGAGTTTGGTCTCAAATTTTCCGACTGCGCATCGATGAGATTAATGTGCGGCATTAAATCGAATCCAAGTCATCAACTTGACTTCGACTCTACTATATTGATTTCTTTCGGACAGTCGTCTGTCTGTCTGGCACTTGTCTAGACCTCAGACCCATGCCATGGCATCTTATCTCTCGCTTAATTTGCATATGAAATGCGCTGTTCGTACATCTAAATTCCCCATGGCAAATCAAATGACATGGCGCCCCCATCCCCACATTTGGTCAGTTTGCATGTCTAAACCGTCAACTACCCCCCAACATGGGGCGTGTACATAGTTTTGTGGGTCCCAGACCCAGTTCTAGAATTCTATCACACAAATGGCGCCAGTTATCGGGCCTCCCCGCAATATAACCCAACCACACATCCACATTGCGTTAATTTACGGAATAATTTCCACTTCCGCGCCTCGTTCGCTCCCAGTGGGATCCACGAAACCTACGAAAAACGCGGGGAGTTACTATGTCTGGGAATTGTTCTGGGGTCTCTTTGGTCAAACAAATTGTCATTAGGCGTGCTGCGTTCGTGTTGTTGTTGTTGTTGTTGTTGTTATCGCTGCTACCTGCAAATTATAGAAAAATTTGTTTGGCCAGACTGAGTTGTAGTTGTAGTTGTACTTAGTAGTTGTTTGTTGTTGCTGTTGTTACTTGACAATTGCGTGCAAACAGCGTCAGACGACAATGTGGAGGTTGTTTGCCGTTTTGCCTTGTCGTTCGTCTGCATAGTTTCTCAGGCAGTCTGGATTTCGATTTGGTTTCCTTCTGGCATACATGTATACGTGTGTCTGCACGCGATATAATATGAGTATATAACATTTTACTTGGTTTTTCTGCTTTTATTTCAAGTACATTTCGCATGTTGCAACCAAAGAACGACAACTCCAGCTACAACTGTGACTCCGACTCGGACTGCGACTGCCACTACAACAAGTCAAGCGTTGCGTGGCCAAATGTCGAATAGGGTGAGGGGGAAGGGAAAAAGGTCGCTAAACATAGGCGCAGTCGCGTTGTTGCCATGATTGGATTATGCGGTTTGACTAATACGCTGCCCATAACGTCATGTTATTTTCAGCTGAACAACTGCGACAAGCTTGCATGCCAAGAGAATCAAATGATTGGCGAGAAAATTGCACAACTTCTCAGGAATTATTGAATAATACCCTTGTGGTAAAATTCTAAAGGCCCCTAAATTTCAACTACTTCATTTAGTCGGTATTAAAATAATGTATGAAGTAGTTTCCTTAATATCTTAACAAGTTGAAGTCAAAAAAACTTAACTTAAGCCTGTTTAATGTGTGGTTGTTAAGTGAGAAAGATAAATCTCACTTACCGGCCTCAACTGGTACTTAACTAAATCACATGAGCCAAAAAGAAGAAAGGATAAGCAACATATTTTTTCTTAATTTGTATTGCTTTATTTTTGAGTGGCCGTTAAGTGAGCAAATTATGCCCGTAAGTTAAACTCGCTACTTAACACAGTGCATGAATTAAATGCAAGCCAAATAAAGCTTGCTTTATGCTTCCTATTGAGGAAATACCATACAATTAACTCATACTTAGTAGCCGAGCTACTTTAGTTACTAACTTAACTCAAGAGCATTCTGCAGCCATCTTGAGTTAGCCTTAAGCTATGCTAATGCATAGCGCTAAGGTTTATGGCACTTCAAGGCACGTCTGTCCACTAACTAGACACTTAAGCCGCTTTGGCTTGTCTAATAGAAACACCGACCACAGAGCAGCCAAAGACTGCAGTCTCAGTCTTAGTCTCAGAGTGAGTTCCAGGTCCAGGGCACTCCTTTGTGGTCGGTGGCCGGTGGCCGGTGGTCGGTGCTTTTGGCCCCTTGCGACTCGATGATAAATTAACGCTGACACTAAAACTCTGTTAGCCTTTCCGCGCTATCATTGCTCATGTCTAGTTTTTATCGCACTCGTTTAAATTCGCCCGCAGACAGACCGATGTATGGACGGAGGGACAGACTGAGATTAGGATGAAGATGGTGAGATGGATGGAGGAGCACTTACCTTCCCAGGGGCAACCGACGATCTCGGCACGCAGGCAGATGGTGCGATCGTATTGACCATACGGATATATGCGTATCTTTGAGGCAAATATAATCGGTTGCAATGCGTTCTCCACCTCGCTGTAAGTGTTGATGTTGCCGGGCAGAATCTGTGTATGGATTAAACAAGTTGCGAATCAAGTGTTGTAGTCGAGAGCTGCTTTTTTTTTGCTTTTCTTCGCGTTAATTGCTTACCTCTTTGCCTTGTGTGTTCTTCCAGCGTTGCCATTTGTCAAAGCCCGGTCGCCAATACTCAAGCACATAGGCCTCGGTGTACTCTTGACCCTGACCCTTGCCGAAGCGACCCTGTGTCCGTATGGCGGTTATCACATGCGTCTGCAGTAAATCCACTTGCAGATACTCCTTGAGCGCATTCGATACCATATGCTTGGGGCACCAGGCACCGCCATTATTATCGGTTTTCAGTCTGCAAAAGAACAGAAAGGAAGAGTTGAGTGTGTGTGTTTGTGATATAGAAAGATGCAACGACAACTTTATTAATTAGCCACCGTTTGCGAGGTAGCTCGAGGAGATTCGCCAGAAATTTTTATAAATTAATTGACATTAAGCGTTCGGCACCACACGACGTCTACAGCCTCCAACTCAGCTGCAGCCACAACTTGAGCTTCCGGTTGAAGTCAGTGGCAGCTTCAGAGCTGTGTGGAGCATCAGCTACAGGCTTAGCTACCGCCAAAGCCACTGACATTTGTGGCCCCAAGTGAAGAAGGGGGAAGCTGAAGATGTTGCCGTAGCCTGCAGCTTGGAGCCTGCTCTTTCTGTCTGTCTGTGTGTCGGTCTGGCAGCTCGTCTCGTTCGTTAAGCTGTTGCGGTTTTAGACACAGCAGGATGTTGTCTATGTAATTAAGGATTAATTTAAGTTAGACACACTGGACGCCAGGATGCGTGCGTGTCTGTGTGTATGTGTGTGTTTGTATCCTCCCCCTCCTTGAACTGCTTTAATCAATTCCTGCTTGGCAGGCCTCCTTTGCTGGTATTGATATGTTAACCACTACAAATGCGTTTTTCGGTTTATATTTCAATTAAGTTTTACATGCTTGATTGCATTTTGGGGCCTTAATGTTTGCCCATTATTCATCGGCTGTGACTAGGCCTAGAAACCATTCTCCTTTGGCCACATCTTGACTTGGCCAGTTTTCTGCTGCTGCCTCGTCGCAAATTGCTTCATTTTGTTGCCAGCAGCAGCAGCAGCAGCTGTCTGTTTTTTTTTGTCTCCCCCTTCTCAGTTGGTTGCCCCAGGTGCTTGGGCTGTGCCAGCAGGTTATTGAATTTGATTGCAATATTTATTTAGTGGCCGACATGCGTTTAATGCATTTTTGCAATTTGTTATTGAGTTTTATGCGCATGGCGTGTGCACCGAGTGCAATTAGCAATGTCTTCCGCTTCAATTGCGTTATTTTTAAATATTCATTTTATTTCAACGTGAGGGCCTACAAAGTGCTTGTCAAATCACCTGAATTATGATAGGGATGCAGAAATTATTTCATGATTATCTATTTCATTTGTCACTACTTGTTACGAATGGACATTTGATTCTCTCTTTAAACCTTTTTTATAGCCATGACAATAAACATTTAGGATAAAATAAATATTTTATTTCATGAAATTATTTAACTTTAAATGATAAATCGGAGATTAGGTAATAAAATTATATTAAATAAATCTTATGTGAGCAACATGTTTGTGAAGGAATATTAATCATCGATTTTCAAATAAATATGTTTACATAGCCACAAAATTAGCAACAACATTAAAATTCTATTCACTAAATCTATTCACCAGCAACCAAACAAATATTCATTGCAAAATATGTTTGTATAAACACGTAAATTGCTTTTCAGCTTAAAAATCACTTTATTTCGAATACTTAAATCATTTGGCTCAATTACAGTTAAAGAAAACATTAGAAAGTCTATTGAACGCCTTTAGGAATTGAAATTTATGCATTTCAAATTGTTTTTTTATTGCCTCACTTCGTTTTGAAGACACCTTCCTTAACTATTCTGACCGCAAGCTATGTGGTCCAGTAGGGCATCGCGCACTTTCGAGGCGAATGTAATAATCATTACCAACTGCAATTACTTTCAAGTGCATAGATCAAAGTTGCTTTATTAAAATAAAAACGAGGGACGCAAAGACAGAGAGAGAGAAAGAGAGGACGTGAGAGTCACAGACAAGTTCCCACAGGCTGGCAAAAAAAGGTCAATTTAATCATCATAAAATTGCTTAGATTTCTTTTCTCTCCATTTTGCTCTGAGTATCTTTTCTGTTTCTTGGCCTCGTCGTCGTCGTCTTCGACTTGGTCTTCGTTGCTGGGCAGTAGCCCAGTTGGAAGTGCTCCAAAAGCAAATAACCCAAAGGCAAGGCGTAGCAGGCAACAGAGCAGAGCAATGAGTGAGTGAAAAAAATCAGGAGAGATGTAAGAGAGACTGAGAAAAACGTATAAACATCATTTAAAATGCTAATATCCGCAGTTATGTGCATTTCAACTTGACTTTAATTATTGTTATTGCCAAAGTTAACAATCTGCGCCATCGTCGGCTGCTCATTTCAGCTCCACTCTGATGAACTGGCTAACTGCCATGCTGCCGGGCACTCGACTCCAACTCCAACTCCAACTCCAACTTGGACTTCGGTTGAGACTGGCTTTGGTTTCTAATCAAGCGCCGCCTGCTTCATGCTTAGCGTATTTTTCTGCATCGCCTTTTTTCTTGTTGCCTCCCAATTGGTTGTTTTTTTCTTCGCTGTTTTTAATATGTAAGAGGTTGTAAATTTAATGGCCTGACGGCCTTTTGCTGCTGCCTGCGAACTGTGATGCTGGGCGAGGTAATGAAAATCAAACAGCACCAACTGTCATTAAACTAATCTTTGTAATTCAATAGCTGCAGCAGACATCAACATCACAACATCAACGTCAACATCAACATCGACATCAGCGTCAACGTTCCATGATCGCATCCTGAGGGCTGAGACACCCCCCAAAGGGCCAGAGTCTCAGTCTTTTGGTCGGTAAGCAAATGCGCGTGATTTGTTTTAAGTGCATGTTTTGTGTAATGAATTACTTAAAGTTCGAGTTTCGAGAGTTTTTGGCGTCTAGTTAGCTGCCTGGTTAGCTGAGAGTGGAGTGGCAAGCACGGCAGCCACAAATTATAATGCTGCCTGCACTTTTGAACTTTGCTGCAGCTTGATTGGACTTGGTCGATGCGGAAGCAGGAGAAGAAGAAAAATAAAAGAGACAAAAGAAAGTTCCATCAAGTTTTCGTGTGCTCTGTGTGTGGCAGTCAGTGGGTTAAGTCAACATCAAGTTGGCAGTTTGGCAGTTTTTGGTAAAGGTGAAAGGCTTTCGGTTTAAGTGCTCAGCAGTGTTTGGCAAATTAAAGGAACTCTTTTCAGATTTCCAAGTTGTAAACGTCAATGCAACAAGCAAGCAGATTAATATACAATCAAGCATGGAAATGTCTCCCACACTTAACTTTAACTGAACGCATTAAGGACACCTTTTTGGTGTAGCAAAGTGTGTTGTAATAATAAACATATTGACCACTAATCCATTTCATTTGCCATTAAGTTTTCAGTCACTTAGCAGCTCTCTTAGCGAACGCTCCGCACTAATCGCAAATCACCACATCGCCTGTCAATCGAAAGCACTTTGCGCAACAAAACGACAACCCACAGCAGACAGTCGACAGTTGGCAGTCGGCAGTTGGAGAGGCCAACCACAAGAAGGAGGTAGATACTGCTTCTATATAGTATACCAGCAGAAATCGACAATCGCCCATCGACAGACACGACCTTTCAGGTGAGTCAGCCAAAGAGTCAAAGCGACTAACAACAGCCCGCAGCAGTCAAAGAAACAAAAAACAACATATCAAATGCCCCCAATCCAAACCCAAGTCCAATTTCGAATGAAGTACCCCCAGTCTTTTAGTCTTTGTCTTTAGCACAAAACACAAAAAAAAAAATTCCGCTTAATCTGAAGAAGAGAAAAAAGCTGTTCGTATATATATATATATTTTGTTTTGTTTATCTCAACGTGCTCATCACGCATCGTTTTGTGGTTTTACTTTAGTGCCGCCATAAAGGGTTAATGTTAATGATGCCTTTGTGGTGTGTCTCACTGTCCCAGTCTTCTCTCCTCTGCTTTGGGGCTGCTGTAGATGCTGTTGATGCTGCTGATGCCAGTCAGCCCTGCACTTGAGTGTTTTTTAAGTGCATGTCTATAAACGCAGACAGACAGCAAATTATTACAGAATACTGAATACTGAATACAGAAAGCGAGAAGAGATTCTCTCTGTGGCTTCGATGTTTGCATTGATTTTGCCGTAACTCACGTGGTAATTGACATGTTTATGGTTTGAATGAGTGCTTTACTTTATTGTGTGCTTTGCTTTGCCAGCAGCAGTCGCCACTCGTGAGTATTTAGTTAACTTCAGTTCTGTGCTATTCTATACTAATTATACAGCAATCTAATAGAGTCTGATGGTGTCATCAATCACGTTTCGTGAGCCAATTGCAAAACTTCCGCCCCAAAATCTCTTTGACCCGCATTTCCTCACACTTTCCTCCGCGCCATAAAAACTTCAATTCAAACGAAATACAAAATGCATCAATAAAAAAAGTAAACAAAATAAAACTTGAACCAAAAACTAAAACTAAACTTGTCTAGCCAACAAAATGCACTCCAACCGCTGCTGCCCTTTGGTTGAACCGCCTGGCGAACCGGTTTAGTCGCTCTCTGCATTGAAATTGCATTTAATTAGTGGGGTGAGGAGGGACTGAGATGAGATGGAAAAAAAAGGGCTGCCGACTTTAGATATCGCTGTCAGAGCCATTAAACGGTTGCCCGAGCAAAGCCTCTTGCATATTCATGAACAAGATTCAGATACCGCTCTAGATTCAGATTCAGATTTCCCCTAAGAGTCTCGTATCTTTGAAAGGGCAGCAAACAGACTATTTTCAACGCTTCCCAACACTGATATGCAAAAAAGTTTTTCCCCCCATTAAGTTTTTGTTTCTGATTTTGGTATTTTGATGGGGCAACTGTTTGTGTCATAACATCAAACTTCTTTTCTCTTCTTCTGCTTCTTGTTTCGTTCGTTTGTTTTTGTTTGTTGTTTGTTTTAGTTTTCCAATCGGTGGCTAAGATTTCGATTTTATAGACTTTGTCTTATCGCTCTAATGAAGTTGTCTATAAAATTAGCAATTAAACGAACACGCAGTGCGACTTTAATGATAAGCCATCGGACCGGAGGCAACTATGGGTTAAGTGGTTGGGCTTTAGATTAAGCAGCAAAACTCAAAAGCCAAAGTGGGCAGTAAAAGCTCCAGATAAGACTCGACTTCAAAGTTGCCTCCTGACCTGAGTTTCCTGCCGTTTTGAATTCCACAATTTACATTCAATTCAGTTGAAATAAGTTGCAGCTGCAGACTGAACAAAATTGCAATTTCTTTCCATAAGAAATACAAATTCAAATACAAATTATGAAGAAAATGTTATATGACAATTGAGGAACTCAAGTTATTTGCAGGTATAGATTATTTAGAAATGTAATTCCTTTTAGGCATTTTAGAAGAAAAACAAAGAATGGAAATTGCATCATAATCCTCTTGGAGAATTAAACAGTTTCAATATATTTTTATTTAATTATGCATGACATTTATCCCGAACTGAACAAAGTTCTTGTTGTCAGTTACACATTTATTTTTTAAAGAATTCTTGTATACTCTAGGAAGTATTTCAAATGCAAATGATTTGCTACACAAATTGGACATTATTGTGTAATTTCTTTTGTGTGTTTATATTAAAAACTGTTTAGAAACTTTTGAACTCACCTTGCATGTTGTGGCCCAACAAATCCCGTGTCATGGGCTGAGCTTGCTGTGATTTGAGCATCTGTAATTGCGCCCGATTCCATGCCTAGTGGCACATTGCACGTAGCTGCAAATAGATCAAAATCAAAAGAGATGAATATGTATATTTATTTGGCATTTGAAGAGGGCGCAAGGCACAAAGTAAATTAAAAATTTCAAAAACGAAAAACGTTAATTAATGATGGATGTGCTCTTTGTGCAACAACATCTTTCGCTCTTTAGCTCGCTCAAAGTAAATTTAGAATCCCCCTGGATGCTGCTGTCGCTAGTGCAACGCCCATCAAATCTATCAAAATAAGTCAAGCGTCAGTTTGACTTTTTTGACATTTGAAATGTGGGCAGGCAGCAAAGCCCTCCCCGGTGAGGCGGGGGGGTGATGCTCGAGGAAGGTGAATGGGCGTGTCTTTAGGCCTATCACTTTCTCAGGGATCTCAGAGACGACGAGTAAAATAAGGCAAACACTTAATCATTGGCAAAGTCAAGCCAAACCGGGCAGAACGTCAACTACTTTACTTAATTTATTGCCAACCGATTGCATATCCAGATGGGAGTACAACTTCGCCAGCCTTTGATATGAGTTGCAGTTGCGAACTTGGAGCAGAAGTTGGAGTAGAAGTTGGAGCCCCCGCCTCGACTGTCTATCAGGACTGTCTGACTGCCTGCTGACATTTTCGCCAGAATCAACACTGATTTGACATGACTTTTGTTGCGCACAGGCACAGCATGGACCAGCTTCCAGTTGCCAGTTGCAAGTTGCCAGTTGCACGTTGCAAGTTGCCAATTGCCAGACGCATAGAGTGAGAGAGAGAGCGAGAAGAGATTTGCTGCAGTTTTGTTCCTGCCTTAGGTGCGTGCATTCGTTTAGAAGTTTATAAATAAAGATACACACACACACAGAGTGAACCTGGACGCAGCTCTTTGCATTCGCACTTGATTGGATTTGATAGCTAGCAATGCTAATGTGAACTGAAGTTGTTCTGCGACTCGAACTGAGGTTGGGCTAGAGACCCAACCTAGGGACCAGGCCCAGGCCCAGGCCCAGGGTCAGAAGCTGGTTGCCATCGTCTGACTTTGGCTGCATATTGCAAGTGCATTCATTTGGAAAATTGTTGCATGTTTTCCTAACTCAACTCACTCGATGTGTCTGGCACAACAGCAACAACAACAAGTGAGGCACTTCCTCTGCTTATTTGCTTATATGTATGTATGCCATTTTAGGCTGTGGCTGGATGTGAAGGAGGAGGAGAGAATGCAAATATTGCAGTCAGAGTTTCAGTGTATCGACTGTGCAAGAAGAACTTTGCCGATGAACATGTTTATAAATTCGTATTTATGTATTTGGTTTGCTTGATTAACTATAAATATTATGGCTTAGATTTGATTTGTGGCAGACAAAGGAAAATACAAAACTCAGCGAAGAGACGACAGAGGGGGGAGAAACACTATGACAGCCGCCTGTAAGTTGCAGAAAAACTTGTGGTTGCGTCGGAGAAAATTGTATAAATAAGAGAAGCTGAGAAGCTGCAAACGAACTTCTTGGCTGCGCAAAACTTTTGCCATGCAAATTGTAATTTTTCATCATGCCAACAACAACACGAACAACAAGAACAACAACAGCAATAGTTCTTCTCAGTTTTTGCCGCTTTCCGCTCTGTCAGCCAGCGAGAACTAAACGCATTTCGAACTATGCAAATCAATTTTTGTTAAATATGAAATTAAGTTTTTATCGTTTCTGTGAAATAAATGTTATAGATATTTCATTTATTTGCAAAATAAAATAAATCCTATAAAATATTCCTCTTTAAAGCAAAATAAATCGTCTTAAAACGAACCGCACAACCTTCTAACCCATTTTCTTTGTTCAACCAAAAAATCAATAGCAGCATTAACAAACCAATTTTCCACAAATGTTTTGTTTGTTCTTCGCTTTTCATATGCTTTATAAATACAATATTTGTGTGCTATTTTCCCCTCCCTGTATGTATTTTTTTTCTTGTTTCTTTTGAAAGTCTTCTCATGCCGCTTGCTGCTTTCTGCTTTTGTGCCGTCCATCAGGTCGGACGACAGAGAGTGTCCCCAACGGTCTGTCCTCATATCAACATAGAAATTTATGAGCCGCTGACATGCCAGGGCCATTCAAAAGTGGCCATAATCCTAAGCCAGTGCTAGCTACTGCTTGACTGCCATGACTACACTTCAGTATGGCTTCATTAAAGCCGCGTTCCAGCGTCTCCACCAAACTATGGAAAATTTCTGCACAAAAGTTTAGAGACAGCATAAAAATGCCCATATGCCAATTAATGAGCTGCTGCTGATGCTGCTGCTGCTCGACCAGAGAAAAGTCACCGTCCAAAATGGAACTGAGCCACCCATGTCCAAGCGAGCTCATCGCTTCGGAGTGGACCGGAGTGGAGTAGACGCCCCATGGCGACCATGGGCCACAGAGATGCCACCAACTGTGTTGGCTGTCGCTGCTCGCAGAATGATGGGACACATAAAAATGTGCTTTCAATGTCAATTAAAATAAATTTTCCTCACTGAAAGTTGCCCGCAAGTTCGATATGCCACTTGAATAAAAATGAAAATAAACATGTTGCATGCCTTCTTACTTCGTTTGCCATCTTCGTTTTCTGTTCGTTTTTGCTTTCCAACTTAAGAGACTTTTCGACTTTAATGATGAGACTCTCTGGCAAATTGATGAATGTGCGCACCTTTTGACTTGCCGGCCAAAAGTTCATTTATTTTATTTGTGAGATAAATGAGAAATAAATGCTGCTACACTGAGCAAAAACAAATAGAGAGATGAAGCTTGATTTTCATAAATATTTAAAATGTATTCCCTTGGCACATATTTAGATAATCTTTAATTTCGAGATCTCAATTCGTAATAAAGTATTTTTTCTTACAGTGTATGAGACTACTATCTATGATAAGAGCTGAAGAGCTGCCATTCTGATCACTTGACACATATTTCCAGAGGTATTTTCTTAATGTAATAATAAAGCTTTGCTATTTTTTGAAGTGTATTATACTCACCAATATCGAAAGCCGCAATTGCTGGCGTATTGAGCATTAAACAGCCGCTGGCAATGATCAATGCCAAGAGGCTAAGGTTCCAGTTGCCGTTCCAGTTACTTGTCGGGCAGGTTAAATGCCGTCCTCGACTCTGGGATGAAGATGATGACGATGAGGATGATGATGAGCGGGGGTAGCTAGAGCGCGGGTTGGAGGTGGAAAGGCACTGGCGGGAGAACATTTTGTAGTTGGATTTTGTTGCTGTTGTTGTAGCTGAAGCTGATGATAATCTGTGCGTCATTTTGTTGTTGTTTTCGTTGTTGGCTGTGCAACTCTCCATGTGAGAATGTGGGGAGAAACTTGATTCCGTTTGAAATTGGCTTAGAAGTGAGATCTGCAAGAATAAAATGTCAATGTGAATTGATTAGTAAATGAAGTTAATAAGAAAAAGCTATGCGCCTCTCTTTGCGATTCTCATTGTATGCTTTAAGCTTTACATCAGTTGATCTGAGCTCAAAGCTCTTTTGTCTGTTGCCTGCTCAAAGAATCCTTTCGCTACGACAAGCTTATTTAGTTGTGTGCGCCTCTCTATGCGATTCACAACATTGAGCAGACAGAGAGTGAAGCGCACTCTTCTATGCGCTTCTCATTGTGTGCTGCCTTCGCTTCTAATTAGTTTTGCTTAGGGTAGTCGCTGGGCTCACCCACATCGCAACTCATTAAAATTAAAAGACATCAAAAGAAATTTGCAAACTAAACACAAATAGCGGCAGCTGTAGGACGATGATGTAAGAGCCTAGAATGTCCTTTTTGTGCCTGCCGTTCATAGACGGGATGCTCCTCTAACCGGGCCCTGGCACGTTCACTCATCTGCTGCCACCTTTTGTGCTACCTTTTGCCCTTTTTTCGCCGCACGCTTTGCATAAACTAAATAAATTTTCTTGGCCGCCCGCCTTCCAGGCATGTCATAAACTGGGGCTGACTTGGATTTTTCCTGCTCCTCCTCCCCCTTCGGCAGTGGGGTTGACCGTGCAGCTTCTGCTTTAAATTGCTACACCAGCTGACGTCTGACGGGTTTTCCTTATTTCTTTTTTTTTCTGTTTTCGGGTTCTATATGAAGCTTGCTGTTGTATATTGCTGTATAAGCCAGCGTTAAATTAAAGCGGAAACTGGCTTCTGCCTGGCCATTGGAAGATTTTGCAAGAGGTTAATGGAATGACAGTCGAGAAAGAGAGGAACGAAAAACCAGTGGCAAAGAGAGGAGAAAAGACGAGGAGAGAAGCAGGCAGACAACATGTTTGCTTTGGCCGCTTTCTATGTTCCACCATCCGAGTTTTGTGAGTCTGTCGCTGGCTTTTGCCACAGCAAAAATTGTTGCAAAATAATGTTAAATGAAAAGCACAGAGTCATCGAGTCAGCCACAAGAGTCGTTTGAGGACGAGAAGAGCTAGCTAGCGAGATGCGTTTGGTGTGGGCAAATGTAACAGACCACCTCATCCGCTCATTGTGCTCACGACTAGGCGATGCTTTGCCCCTCCTCTTTCTCCTCTGCGCTTCTTATTCACTCCATTGGTTCACATCCTCCGCGTCATCGTCACGCACATTCACTTTGCATTCATTCAAGTCGAAGTCGAAGTTGGAGTTGAAGTCGAAGCTGGAGTTGGAGTTGAAGTCAAAGTCGTAGACGTAGTCGAAGACAGCTGGCAACACATTTTGGCTTTTTTTGGCATCAATTGCGGCTCAGATTCATTCACAGTTAAGCGCAAGATTGAGCAGAACATTTGGACAACCGAAGTGAAGTGAAGTGAAGAGTTAGTTAGACTCAAGTGACTGCTGACATCACTTGGCTGCCACACAATGTCTCCCTCAGCAGCAGTTAATGATCTTTACAAGTTTGAGGAATAAAAAGGACACATTCCAGAGCTAACAAGCCTCAGCTTACCTGCTGCTGATGTTTATCTAACAAATGTCCATACATGCTGCTGTTGCAACCTGAGAAACCCTATCGACCGCCTCCGCATGCATGCAAAAAAAAGGGAAACAAGAAATGGGCAACGTCATGTGGCAATTTGTCACGCAAACGCAGCTGCAACGCCATCACCACCCCCAACTCTAGGACTCCCTTTGGTTTCCTCAGTTCGTTCGATGGTTTTTCCCTTGACTCGTGTCAATAACTCAGCGCTTAATTGCTCATCTTTCAACGTCGTTGCATCGAGCTCCACATGCGGCTGCCTTTGACGCTGCCAACAAATTAGAAAAATTCTGTGGCAATGCCTGAGAAATAATGCTGGCTGTCATAGTTTCAACTACTCGTGCTTTATATACTCTCGTATGCACAGCGGCGATCTGAGATCTTTCGATCCTCCGCTTGCCACACAATGTAGGTTAAATTAATAGTGACACTCGAGGCAGCGCTTCGAGCGCGTGGCATGGCATCGCAAATGCCGCTGGTCAGGACTGTTCACTTGCTATGCACACCTGGCGGCGCTTTTTGCACTCGTTGCAGCAGCAGCGTGCCACATTTTGTGGCAAGTCGCCGCTGCAAACCCGCTTCGCTCTTGTTTGTTTTTTTCTTCTTTTCGCTTTTTTCGTTGCAAATATTTCATAAATTGAAATGTACAGTTAGTTAATTACACACTCAATTGCCGCTAAAAGTGGCAGCTTTTGCCGCAGAACCAGCCGAGAGACAATTTTCTGCTCGCTTCGACTGCATTTTTAATGGTTGTCATAAAAGATTTATCGCCTAATGGTCAAGCCAACTGCAGTCTCTGGCGGATAGAGGCGTTCTCCAGACTAATCACAGCCATTGCCATTGGTTGCTATTGTGATATAATCGCTGACGAAACTTCTTCCAAGTCAGTTGCAGGTGCTCGAGACAAAGGGTCATTAGCAAATAATTCAGGCGAATCAATATCATCATTATTTTTTTGGCAATACTTCAAGAAAAAGTCAAATGAAACTCTTTGTTTTAATTTATTTGTTATCACTACTTCCTCGAAATGAAAACTTTTGCTTTTAATTGTCTCCCATTCACATTTCTTTTGCTTTGCCTCTTTGCTGCGCTCTGAGAAAATAAACTATAGTTTTAAATTACGAGCAGTACTTTTTGTTTTGTCTCTTTTGCAGCATTGTTAGTCTTTGCTGAGGCCAAATGAACTCAGCAAAAGCATTGACAAGTTTCACCCAAAAAGTCTTAATTAGCTGCTCAACTTCTTTTATAAACATATAAACAATCTCCAATTTCATTGCATTATCTCTCTCTGTCTCTCAATGAGCTCAACTAGCCGGTCACAGGTCATCAATCAAAAGCATTTTCATTCTAAACTGTCAACACACACACACACACCCAAGCAAACACACAGTGATTCACCTCGATTACTGGGAGTCGAAAAACTAAACAAATTGCGGACCCGCGTGCTGAAAATTTAAACATCAAACTGTGTTTTTGGCTGACTTCCTGATTAACTCGAAAATAAAAGAACTGAAAAATTCCCGCAACAAAAATACCAACAACCAAATTGATTAATTGATGAAGCGCAGCGCTTGCAGTGTTTTCATGGAAAAATCGAGAAAAATATATATAAAAAGTAGAACGAGCTGCCACACAAATACATATATAGTATAGATGTATGTACAGTAGGCCACATGGCTCGACACAATTTGCATAAATCGAAACACAAAAAGCGAGTTGACTGCTGTTGCTGCTGCTGTGATGAAAATTGGGAGGCAAAAGATATTTATCTTGTGTGCTGCGTCGAGTGTTTGAATGAGTGTCAAATTAAATTGATCAATTAAGCAATTGACGTGCCGGCAGCAGCAGCCAGAGTTCTGATCCAAATGAAAAATGCAGCAAGTGCACAACGCATGCGACGAAGGGAAAAGACTTAATAGCGAGACTGAGAGACAGAGAGACTGAGAGAGTCTTTTACGTACAACAAGTGACGCAAATTGTGGAGCAATATGGGGTTGAAATTGTGGGATTGAGATAGTATTTGAATTTAGTAGAGCACTCTAGCTAGCTAGTGACAATTTTCTGTCAATTCAGCGGCGCTAATCAAGCGAGCGAGTGTCGAGCATTTAAATACGCGTCGAGAGAGGGAGAGAGATAGGGAGAGAGAGAGAAAGAGGCATAGAAGCATAGAGGGACAAATTGGCCAGCAGACTCTGTGGGGACTTAAAGCCAACATGCGGGTTTCAGACAGCGAACGTCATATATATGTATATATAATCCATCAAGCATGCAGACAGTTGCAACGTTGCGTCGGAGACTCAACTCAACTGCGACTCAACTGGAGTCGACTCGAATTTCCCCCAGCTGTAATCAAATCAAATGACAACGCAGACAGCAAGGAAAATGCAGTAGCAACAACTTTGTTCAAGTCCAAAACGGAAGGCAACTGTCTAAGCTTCCACAACAACAACAACAACAATAACAAACAACAACATGCCACATGCAACTCTCCCAGGAATACGTTGACGACTCGGAACAAGCGCGATTCCTGTGACTATTGTCACATTTGATGGCCAACACTTTTGATGATTTAATAATGGCTTTCCAACCAGAAAGAGATAGATAGATAGACAGAGAGAGAGAGAAGGGACAAATCCACAGCAAAGTCAGTAACAGCAACAGCAGACTAATGAAAGAGTGAAGTGTGCCTGACTGTCGACTGTCTTTGTGTGTGCTCAAGTAGCCTGGCTTAAAGCCGTCTTCCTGTCTGAGCAACGCAAAAAAAAAACGAAGAAGAAATAAAAAATAACTGAAAATTTGCATAGAGACAACAGTTGACAACTTTTTTTTTCATTGCTTTTTATTATTTGCAGCTAGAATGTATTTCTATTATGGTGACAGGCTTGGCAGACGGACTGACTGTTGACTGTCTCTCGGCTGTCTGCTGCCACTTGAAATGGCAGGCAGGAAGCCTGCCAGCTTAAAGGCACTTAAAGGACGGCGGGGGCCGTGAGTATTGATTTTCGACATGTTCCAAGTTCATTAAAGTCACATCAGTGACACGCCTCCCAACAAAAAATGCAAACAACAAATATACAAAATATCCTCTGCCCACATTTCGACCGCAAATAGACACGAGATGCGACAGCAGCAACAACAGCAACAAACAGCGCCCACAAATCAACGCCTAACCACAAAGCCAAAGGCGAGCAGCGGCAAGAACTGCCGAAAAAATAGAGCGAGTGAGCGAAAAAGAGCGCAAGAGAGAGAGAGAGAGACGACGACGCCATTTTGTCTGTCGCCCGGCCATTAAATATGCAAAAAGCAACATGCGAAAAAAAAGAGAAGTGAAGGCGAAAAAAAGTGTTGCATACTTTTAGTTGCTGCGTCAAACCGCAAAAAGGCAGCAGAGCAAAAAAGGCAGTAACACGAACACGAGCAGAGCAGAGCAGAGGCAGCAACAGCGACAGGAAGCCGGAAAAATAAATAAAAAGGCGAGACGAGACAACCTCCAACCTGGCCGCCGTCTCTCTCCTCTCCAGCCTTGACTTAACTGCTTTCGCGAGCCATTCATTAGCATAGACATAGAGAGCAATATTGAATTTCTATGCCTGTTAGCTCGTTGTGTGTGTGTGTGTGTTTGTGAGGTCACAAGGTTGCGCAAAAAATGTTTCACGCTTTGGCAAAGTTGTGTTGAGTGCGCTGCAAATCACAGGCTGGGCAGTGAAGCGTGAAGCAAAGGCCCAAAGGATGAGAGCTCAAGCAGCGCCTGGGGATCAAATTAGTCGAGTTTTTCTTTCGTTGCGTTTGGCATAAGGAATCCAGCGAAATATTCCAGACTGTGTGCCCACGATAAGTGGCAAGTAAAGTGTTTAAAAAGGGTTCTTCCCAGAGTTCCATGTGCAGTCGCGTCACATGTCATCGGGAGGAAGAAAAACAGGAAACGCGAGGCTATTGACAGCAGTTATAAAAGGAAAATGCCAACGAGATAGAAAGAGAGAGAGAGAGAGCGAGAAAGTATGCTTCGGCAACTGATAATGGTTTGATGCTGGAAAAAAGGGAACCTCATCGGAAGGTTGAATAACATGCAAAAGAGTATAACTCAGCATGTGGGGGTGGGGATTGGGATTGGGGGCTTAAGGTAGCATCCCTCAACGGCTTGTTAAAACGAAGCTGGTAAGCCCTTTGGGGCATTCACTTGTCTGTCAATTGAGTAGGCAGCTCAACAGCCACCCGGATCCATTCACATCCTGTGGATTCCGCTTTGTCTGCGGTTTGTCAGCAGCTTCGACATCAACATCGACATAGTCATCGTCATCAACGTTGACGTCGCGTGTGGGCCACTGTCGGAATTTTTATGAATTATAAGCGAAGCTGCTGAAAAATATATATTCAAAAAAAAAAAAAAGAAGTATTTTTGAGGATGACAACAACGACGGCAGCAGCAATAGCAACAGCTACAGCGCTGACATTGACAATGAGGCAGTTGTAAGTGGCTGGCAGGCGAGCGCAACAACAAAGCGCTGATTGACAGGAAGGCACACAAAAGCGGGCCACGAATGACGAGACAAAATGCCAGCACACAGTGCAGTGTAGAGTACAGAGAAGCCTCAGCAGAAGCTCAGACAGGGAGACGGCCTCAATCGTTAGGCCGAGCAACGGAGCGTGGCCAGGACATGTGGGCTCAGACAACGCCCAACGACGATGCGATGATGATGATGATGAGCACACGACGTTGAACCTCTACACTCTGCATATCGATTTTCATATGGTAGTACCATCGATGAAAAGGGAAGAAAGGGGTACTCGAAAATTGCAGCTGCGGCTCAGCGGGCTCTTCTTCTTGCATTCATTGTTTTCACATGTTTTTTTAATGATCCCCCGCATCCGCATAACCGTTAGCCAGACAAATTAGCAACACTTGATTAATTTTTATGACACGCTCAGTAACTGAAAGACACAACACAATGTTGCAGGTGAGAGATACAAACACAAACACAAACACACCAATACATCCTAATGCACACATAGATTATGCTCTCGCATGTATGGCATAATGACCCAACATTTGTCTAATGATGTGCAATTAGGCAAATGGTTAATAATCATAGGCTTGCTATTGTTATTGTTGATGTTGAAGTTGATGTCGATGTCGATGTCGATGTTGTTGCTGCAGTTGCAACTAAAGTTTGTTTTATTCTTTTATTTCACTTTTTTGGTTTGTTAACTGCACGTGCACGCCTTCGCGGGGGCGTGGCAGCGGCTTCGACCATTTGATTATAGAAATCATGTACTAGACAATTGTGACACAGTTGCCCATATGGACTCCCTCTCTCTCTCTCTTGGTTGGTTGCCCCTTCTCCTCGCTTAAGCAGCCGGAAAGGCGGCATGTTGAAAACTTTTGTTTGCCCGCTTTTGCTGTTGGCCCGTTGTGGGTTTTGTGGTCATAAAATTTAACGCTTGTTTGGGCTGCTGCTGCTGCCGTTGCTGCTGTTTCTGCTGTTTTGCAGGAAGCCTTTATTAGCTGATTGTTTTTTATAAGGTAATGGGCATTAAATGACTACTTTGTTGCGGTACCGTAATGCAGTTGAAACAAAACAACCCACAAACAAAAAAACTCCCTGAGGTCTGCCAGTAATTGCCAAAGCTTCATATTCAGACGAAACGATCTCGAAGGAAAAAAAGTCACAAAATGTTATAAAAGCAAAGCTAACAGTCGAGTGAGTTTATGACTTCAACAGTTCAAAACACTGCTGACATATTATTTATTTTTGGGAGTTCATTTAATATAATATTGTCTGACTTTTCTACTAAATACTAAAGTCAACAAAACATACATTTCATTTAAATTTATGATTAAAGTACTCATTGAATTTGAAGTGATTTTCTGTGTTGTTTTAAATGATCACCAAAATAGTTATTGTAGAGTATTCTGATTAAAATTCGAGTTTTTTTTTATAGAATTTCATTCACATTAATGTCTTAACAAAATAATCTAGCTTAAATAAATAACTTTCTTAAATTTGTTATTTATATGTATTTAATATTCAAAATGAATATTGTTTGATTTGTTTACTTTATTTTTAGAACTCTCAAATAAATGCAATTGAATTGCATAAACGCACAATGTTAATAGAGTGTTTTTTTCTAGATTTCTTAAATATTTCTTTACATAACGAAACTTTTAATTTAATACAAAACTAGAACATAATGATGTAAGTGAATCCTCTAACAAAAAATAAAGTGTTTTTGTTCGAAATAAAAAATATTTTTGAGTGTACGTAAAATATTTGTAACTCGCTAACCTTTAACTTTTAATTTACTCTCAACTTCTACATTACACTTTTTCATAAATATTCATTATTAATTTAAATTCGAAAAACCGGAAAATTCCATTGTTTTTTTTTTTTGTAGCTTTAAACATTATCTCATCTTAATTCTTGTGAAGTGAAATACATTTAACCCTCTAGAGCTGTTATAAGTTACAATGTTCACTCCAACAGTGGGCGCTACAACAGTTGGCACTTAACCCTCGGCACATCACTCCCTTTAATTACGCAAACATTTTGCCCATTTTGTTTGGAGGGGAGGAGGGGGGCAACCCTCGATGAAAGTCATCACGTTGTCGGCAAATGACAAGTTCCAGTTGAAACATTTTTGACACCTGGCGTGTGGCCCATTTGATACACTTGGGAATGCATTTGCATAGGCTTAGTAGAAGTATTCCCTGAACGGGGAAACTAACTGGACAGCCCCGACTTGGTATCTATATAGTTTGGGTTAAATGAAACAAGTTTTGGACAAATGTGTGTGTTGAGTGTGTGTGAGAAATTACATTGCATGTATGACAAAACTTTTTCAAAAAGTATTCATCGTCCAGATAGGAGAGAAAAGGAGAGGAGAGAGAGGAGAAGGTTCAGTGGGTGTGCTATATGGGCACAGCATTGATTAATGAGCCGAGGAGTCGCGACTCGTACTCCAAATATGCATTTGCCAACTTAGAACATAATTACCAAACCAAATTTCTCGGCTTGATGTCGAGCACTTTTCCCGCATTTTGATGGATTTGTGGGTTGGGCTTTTAGCGACCCTGAAGGCGCAATTATTGCATTGAACTCAATGCAGAAGGCGGCGCTAATGACGTTTTATTGTTTTGTGATGCGTAAAATGCTGTTGTTGTCATCGTCGATGGTCTGGCTAATTTTTTGAGGCAGCGACTTGCTTGAATGCCTCTTACAAATCGAGTGAGTCTTCTGTTCTGTTTACACATACGACAAGAAGACGAAGACAAAAGCAGAGGCAGAGACAGAGAATGCGGGAAGCAAAGGCATTCAGTAAAGTTGATGACGAGCGGCGATTCATTTCCGGCCGTTCGTCTCATCACATCACATCACATCGCATTCTAAATACAAATTTAATATGCCTTATATGTTTTTTCATAACACAACTAAGTGGCATGCCCCATGCTACGTGTGTGTCCCCTGTGCTCCTGTTCTCGGACTCCGTCTCCGACTCGGTCTCTTTCTCATTCTCATTTTGATTCTCGGGGAATGGTCGCAAATTTGCGCAGTGAACTGTAACCGAAAGTTAATTAGCTCAACGGAATCGTCGTCCCAGTTGCACTCCCATTCCCAAGTCCGAGTCCAATTCCCAGTCTCATCTAGGGGACCATGTGACGAATTCAGTGTCTTTTCAAAGGCCATTCGCATTTACATGCATGCGAGTGCGAGTGTGTATCAGCAAACATTGATGAACCATATTATAAGGGTCGACGGCTTGTTGCTTTGATAGGCAAAGCGCATAAGAACAACAAAAAGGAAACTACACAAGAAAACGAAAAAGGAAATCTTAATGTGAGAATCAAAAGGGTTTGACTTTGCTGAGAACTTGAAGTGGAATTTGAAATTGTTGCACAGCGCTGAAGATTTAGATTAAAGACACACACAAGACACATGAAAGTGAGAAATGATTGATTTAACAACTGGAATTAAATAAATCCGCTTTGTCAAGCAAACTCTGAGATTATAATGGAAGTAAGTCTATTTTAAGTTGATTGTAAATAATATTATTTAATAATAGATTTTGTTAGCATGTTTTTTTTAGGGATTTTCAAACTGCGTGGGGTGTGTTTTCTTTTTGTGTGTTGTATTTATTTTCTTGGCAGTTACATTGCATTCATTCTATTTTCTAAGCTACGCTGACAGCTTGAAATATTTGGGATACTTTAACAGCAACTTTTAACTAATTAAGCGCCCCACACGCCACACACAGCAACAACAACAACAATGGCACACAGCTGTGTGTGGAAAACTTGAAGTTGTTGCCTTTAAGCTGCCACCAACAGCAGCAGCAGAAACACATAACAAAAAAAAATGTGGCACATTTAAAAAAAAGAAACACACACAACAAAAACTGTGGAAAGAACAAGAGCAAAGCTGGCGCCAAGTCATTACATGAAAAATTCTCAACAACATGCCAAGACATAACACACACAGACACACACAGAGATACAGTGGCTACTTTTAAGAGCCGCAACACTTGAAAATATTTCACAAGTACATGAAGACGATGTCGACGTCGACGTTCACGCTGGCAGCGACAGCGACGTTGACCGCAAGACGAACACTTCAGAGGGAGGGAAAATAATTTTCCTTTGCTGCACATTTTTACAAGTTAACACACAGCATAAAAACCAGGCAAACAATAAAAACGAGAATAAAACTAAAAAACCAAAAAAACAACACAGAAGACGATGAAGAAGACGGAGGAGTGAGTGTGAGAGTGTGTAAGGCGGAGAGGGTGGGCGTGGTTAGCCCGAAATTGTTTTCCTTATGCTACTGTATTCGGATGCCTTGGCCATGCACGACTGCCGCAGGGGCAATTTGTGTGTGTGCCCCACACAACAGCATTGTGGCACAGCAGAAATTGTGGCACCTGTGCCATGTATATTTTTGTATAGCATAGTGCGATGTATCTGCCGCGCCGTGCATCTGTATCTTTGTATCTTTTGCCGACGAGCCAAACAAATAAACTGCCGGCCAAGTTATGACAGTCAGCGGGCAACAACAGGCAACTGCCAACTGGCAACTGGCAGGAAACATTATTCTTAGTTAGATGCTAATTAATTAAAGTTGCAGAGACCGCAGACAAGCCCCAGGTCCAAGCCCTAGTCCATAGGCCATTCGTTGGCCAAACACACGTAGGCTCATGTGGGCAGCCGACAATGTCGAGGCAACAATGCTGGAGATGACATTACTCTCTCAGTGTTGTGTGGTTGTAACGGTTAAATGAGAAAACCCATGTGGCAAGGAGAGCGACAGCTAAGCATAGCAATGAGCATTATGTTCAACTTGATCTGATTACCAACTACCAAACACTATGTGATAATACCCAAAAAAAATCATGAGACAGTCAAGTGCTTAAAGTGAGACACTCATCACTTGAAAAGAAACTGAAATTTCACAGCGCTTAAATATTTTATGTGTGCACAATTAAATTGTACAATTTCACAAATTGTCTGCTAAAATACATTTTATTGCATTAAATTTGTAATACTCAAAATTAATTTATACTAATGGCAAATAAGATTGAAATATGGAATCAATTTAAAGACTTCAGAATTGCTAAAATTATTATCATATAAGAATAATAAATTTTCAATTCAATATCCAAATACAAAAAACCTATAACATTTTAAATAACATTTTATTATATTATATATTTAATGGCAAAATCAACAAACTCAAAATTAATTTGTATTCATAGCAAATGAGATTGATATATTAAAGTAATTTCAGGAATTGAGTATTGATAATATTATCAAGATTTAGGCACATTCCAAAATGAGTTAAAGAAATATAATGAATGAAATATTCAAATATAAATTAACTTTACCTAAATTTTTAATAATTTTATATTTTCATAGCAATGCAAATAGGCTCAAAATAAACTTATATTCATGATACTAAAATAATCAAGTAATTTCAAGACTTGGCTCACATAGTATAAATATTTAAACACATTCAATAATGAATGTTGGAAATATTTAAATTGAAATGTAATTGGTCAAAGAATTTTAAAGTTATCTTCTGCACAGATAATTTTCGAAAATGTTAAATAAAATGTAAACTAAACAGAAGTCTAAGACAAATATTTATAAATGGCATTTTAATTATTTTTTTTCTGAAAACCAGCTTTGAGTCGTGAGTGATTAATTAGCATTTAAATGAATGAATCCATCAGCCAATTTAATGTAAATTCCACAAAAATAATCTAAGCTAAATACGCTTCAAGTTTTCTTCGGTGGAAAGAGAAACTGCTTTTATCAGAGTTGTCCAGCACAGAAATAACAAACATGATTAGACCAAGTTTGATCATAATGCTAATAAAGTGAATCGACCACAAGAAAAAGATGAAAACTTTTTCAAGATTATTATGATGATTGCGGCTGAATGGCGCCTCAGGCTAAAGCAAGGCGGCCCCCATCTTCAAGTGGATGCGATGCGGCTGGCAACTTGTTTACATAAATTTTAATTGCTGTAATTATGATTTTTACACGAAATTAATTATGCATGCACAGTGGCTGCAATGGCAATGGCAATGGGATAAAGATTCGATTTAAAGATTCTGATGGAGATTGAAATGGAGACTGAGACACGCAACTGCTTAATTTGCTTCCTAAATACACTGCACAGTGGCCAACAAAAGATATTTACGAATGCGATCAAAGACGATAATTCCACTTAATTACCTGCGAGAATAACCAAGGAAATTATGAAACTGCAGCGATGTGTGAAGTTGCCAAAGAGATAGCGTACGTTGTTGCATCTCATCTCATCTCTTAGATAAAAATCGTGTAAATTGTTTGCCCCACTCAACAGAGAAAAAGAGGAGGAAAGATCTTTCACTAGCTGATAAACATTTTGAGCGCAGACGAAAAAGAAACGCAGCCACGAAATTTATTTCTAGTTTTCTCGTTTGCTGTTGTTGTAGAAATTTTTATGGCCCGCTTTTGTATATATCCATAAGATATAGCAGGTTATTTTGATTAGCTCGGCATGTTGACAGTTTGACTTTTCTTAATTTGTGTTTAATTAATGTTTACGGCGCACACTAAATTCCACAAACGCTGCCGAAGCAGCAGCTACATAAATTTATTCAAATATCTTTCAATTGTTCTCGTGTGTTGATTAATTGCTACTAGATCCGAGCTATAAAGAAACTCGTGTGTATCACAATATTTATTGAAACAAAAGCAGACCACATTCAAAACATCTGTATCAACTTATCTTTTAATTGTTTAAACAAAACTCGTTTCGATCTATCTTCACTAATTGGCATGAAACCAAATCAAATACTCGTTTGCTCAAGTTTACGCATTTGTTTTGCCGCCCCATTATCGATTATTATTTCTGCAGTTGTTTATTTGCCCTGAAACACAGTTCTGAACTGAACTGAAACTCTTTGGTGGCATACAATTTAATTGTTTTTACAGTTTTAAGGCAAGTTGAATGAAATTGATATTTGTCTTTTAAAACATCTACTTTAAGTTAAATCTGTTTCACTCTTAAGAGTTTATTCAAACATAAATAATTTTTGAACTGCTTTAAATCGTTATTAACTAAATATTTTATTGAAATAATTTGTAATATCATTTCACTTTTTCACTTTTCTATAATTCAATTAATTCATAATACAATTTCGTTCACTTACCTAGTTTGAAAATATTTGTTGCATCAAATTTTTCAGTGATTTCAAAAAGATTGTATCCTTAGGTCGAATGCATAAATCGCATTGTTTTTAAATATGTATTTATAGTGTATTTAAATGGGGGCTTCACACACACTTTTCCACACAAAACACTAAAGCACAATAATTCTCAAAACAATTTGAAATGCAAATTAAATGCAGTCGTAGCTGTTGCAATTATTATTTTTGTTGCTTTATTTATTTTTGTATTATTTTTGGGTTTCTTTTGGGTTTGCACTGTGTTGCACAGATGTGTTGTATCTTGTGGGTTGTTTTGATATGTTTAGCACTTGGGCCGAGATACTTTTGAACATTACATGCCGCACACTTTTTTCTCGCTGCTGCTGTTGCTGTTGTTGGCGTTTATTTAATGGTTATTAATTTTGCCATGCATTGCTTGCGCCGGCAATTGCACAGTTGCCGCATTTTGCAGTCGCTAACTGTGAGATACTTTTCCGTTAACTGGCCGCAGTAGTATCAGTCCGTAATCAGTATCTTTTTCTTCACTCACGCGAAACTCGTAGACGCGAAACACCGAGAAACGCAAAACCGAAACCGAAACGAACAACTACACTAGAGTGCTGAGCGTTGTTGTTGCCGCCACGAGTGCTGGGATGAGACTGAAACTGAATGAGATTGCTGCCGCTGCTGCAACCACCATTGCCGCCGCCACCGTAGCGAGCGCGAGCCGAAAAAATTGTTGCAACAACGCAACGCTTTGCCACTGCCACCGCTTGTATTGCTTGCTGCTGCCGCTGCTACTGCTGTTGCTGTTGCTGCCACCGATGCTGCTTCTGCTGCTGCTGTCTTTCGCTTGTTGTAACGCGCCGAACGAAGGTTGACGAGCGATTGAATTGAACGAACGTTGTAATGTTACTCTGGAGCCGCATAGCGCTCGGTCGTCCATGTAACCGAAACACAACGGCAACTGCTTTATATGTGGAACTCAACCACAGGCATTAGAGTCAGCGAGTGGATGACCAACGAAAGAGAAAGAGAGAGCGCGAGCGAAGAGCGAAGAGCGTTTCTTATAGTTCTTGTTTGTGGAAGCTATTTGTACTTCGATGATGAGGAGTTGTTTGTTGGTAAGAACTTAAGTAAGTTATGGTTTCAACAGCTTTAGCTGGTAATATATTTCCGCAAAATAAAAATAAAATACTTAAATAGTTAGAAATGTATTCATTTGGTATGTAGATAAAATGTATGATTAATTTTTAATTTATTCAATGCACTGAACTTATAAAATTTGTTATACGAGTAATGTTATAATTAAAAAAAAAAATATAATATTTATTTTTGTATTTTTATTGGAACAATATGAATGTGTCGCAAGTTCATGTAAATTTATATTTCAGAATACATGCAAATTATTTAAATAGAAATTAAACATAGCAAACATATTATATGTTTCGAAGCAAATAAAATATGAATTTACAATAATAAAAATATATTTTATTAATTTTCAATTACTTTATTTAATTAAAAAATTAATAATTAGAATTTCTACATTTATTTATTTTTATTACAATTTTAAGAAGAGCAGTTCACCTGAAGAGCAAATAAATTTTGAAAGGAAAAATATATAAACTATAAATATATAAAAATATTTATATTTTTGTTAAAAATTTTCAATTATTTTATAAAATTTTCAAGAATTCATTTTTGCACTTATTTGCTGGTTTATTTACTTTGATTACAACTTCAAAAGAGCAGCTATTCACCTGCAAAACTATAAAAATCAACTGTTTGTTCTCTTTCACTTTTATTCTATCGCTCTCTTATGATTTTTTGTCGCTCTTTCATGACAGCAAACAACGCTCCCTCACTGCCTCGCTCTTTAAAAATTGTAGCAGAGTTTTCATTTCCATGTCGTTTCGCTTGCGGCACATTGTGGCATGCGAGTGGAACAAAACAAACAGCGCTTCTATCTGTTGATTTCTCTACAGCTATCCAAGAGATACACTTTGTATCTTTGCCATGTCCAGGGTTAAAATATTGTATTTGCTACATTACATTCTTTTAGTTTTATGAAATGGTCAACATTTCATGTAACTTTGTGTGTGTGTGTGTGGAACGCCTGCTGTTATTCGCTATCAGTGGCAGTGGCAAGCATCGTTTGACTGATGAATTCTCCAATAATTGCCGAGCGCATTAATCAAGATATTCACACGCGCGAGATACATGCTGCTGATACAGATACAAAATGCGTAACGCGCAACACACAGCAACAGCAACGTTGCAACTTGTCATAATGAGGCATTATGATGCAGCTTAGCGCCGCCGAGATTTGCCGCCAACTCAAGAGAAGCAGCAGCAGCAGCAGAACAACAGAGCAGCGTGCGATCTCGCCATGATTTATGACACTCTGCAGTTTTGCTGTGTGTTGCTCAGATACAAACGCTCAGATACGCGAGCGAGCGAGCTGGCGAGCAAGTCTTAGACCACAGTCGACAGCTATGTGTAGGGGACCTAAAGGGGCACTTGTTGTAGATGGTATCTTGGCCCGCTTTATGGTCGCAGTTTGATTGATTGGTACGCACAACATAACACACAACATTCGAGAAGGTTGTTTGCCTTTGGCTATGGGTTTGGTTTATGATGTCGCCGGGTTGCAAGTCAACAGTTTTTACTTTCGAATAATTCGACTTGGTGACACACTTTGCGACTGCAACACAATACCCAAATGTTCAAAATGTCACAGATCAACAAACTAGATTACATTCGATCCGATCAGGTACAATTCGAGTAGGGATAATCTAGCTTAGCTGACCTACTTATGCACAATGTTCATTCTTTCAAGTCTTTGCTTAATTATTTGAAAAAAGAAAACAGAAAAATGCATTAAAAACTAAAGTTAAGTGTACTGAATTAATACAATTTTTCTTATTATTTGGAAGAGATTACAATCACAGAAATCAAGAACGAAGTTCAATAAAAAGAAAACAAGTTTTTAACCCTAAGTAAATATAATTATGTGATATCAAGATAGTTACATATTTATTATTTTATTCGAACTTCACAGTTCATTTAAACACCTTGCAATTTGAAATGATTTTTGAACTTCATGGAAAATATTTTCTGTTTCTATTTATACTTCAGTTTTTACTGCAGTATATATTTACATTTAATTTTAATTGTTATTGATTTTGAAATTGACAATTTTAACGAAAATATTTTTTCTATTTATACTTTACTTTATACTGCAGTTTTATTTTAATTGTATTTGTTTTTTGACAATTTTGTCATTTTTTACAATACATATTTTTGACAAAGACAAGCTTGTCAAATTTTTGTAGAAATTCCATTTTTGTCTTGTTGACAAATTTGTCAATTTGACACTATCGATTTTGGGAATTTTTAGATTTGACAGTTTCGATTTTGATCAGGTTGTCAATGCTAAACATTTTTTAGGTTTTAACAACTTTTCAACTTTACTATTTTTAAATTCAACTCAACTTGATTTTTGTTGCAATATTTTTATTGTTTTATTTTATTTTTATTTTAAAATTTTTTTATTTATTCAAAATATTCTTGCAATTAGACGATTAGCTAATTTATTTATTCAAGATTCCAGACAGCAAAAGATTTATTATTATTAGTTGCCCTTTTGCTACCATCTAATACTTCATGTCTTATCACATGTTTGCCTCTTAATGTGTATCTAGATCTGTTCACTGATTAAGCAAACCCCAAGTAAACTATAATTGTTGTACTGACTACGACAACTTGAACGAAGAACATTGTGTGTGTCTCTGAGAAGCGAGTAAACAGCAAATGACAGCGAAAATATATGAAAAATTCAACATGAATGAGCTAATCGCTGATCGTCGTTGGCAGAGTGATAAATTTATCGAATAGTGTAAATATTCATTCATGATAACGCGCCAGTTGTCGTCGTCTGTTGTCGGAGCGGAGCGTTTTGTATATTTATCCTACGCGCTGATTGCATTTTTGTGTAAATTTTTGAGCCTGGCATTGCCATAATAATGATTCCTCGAGGCTCCTCTTCCACTTCAGCCTCCTGAATGCGACGATTCCTTCACTCATCGCTCACTGTTTGTTTGGGACTCTTGAGGAAAGACAAACAAAGCGACGACAGCGACGCATGCGCAACAGTTTTAGGCTGAGTTATTGAATGAACCAACTGAAGTTGAAGCTTAAGTTAAAGGTACTGCTCCGCTGCCTTCTCTTCTATTCCCTACAACAACATGTGTGTGTATTATTATTTTGCTTGTCTGTCATTCATTTTGAGCGCATTTGTTTGCCTCGCAACCAGCCAGACAGTTGGCAGTTACCAGTTGCCAGTTGCCAGTTGCCAGTTGCCAGTTACCAGTTGGCCCTTGGCTTGTTTGCATAAATGATAAATTGCTAATTGATAAATTTGTTATGGTATTCTTTTTTTTCCTTGCTTGCTGCAGACATTTGCCATTTCCTGGACTTTGACGCAACTGACCAACAGTTGCTGAAGTCTCTTCTCAAACCTGCTACACTTAAAGTATCTTTATATCTTTGTATCTTTCCTTGAGCCTCTGCTTCTCTGCTTCTGCGACTCATAAATTCATTTTAACGCGTGCCAGTTACAAAGTTTTGCGACCGCACTTCAGAAACTTGCACTAGCTTCCCTCCATTCCACTTCACTTCACTCTACACTCCACTGTTCTCTTCCACTTCTCTTCTTCCGTTTACATCAAATCAATTGCCGGCCCCAGTCGGACTTCTCGATATGCGAATCACGTACGCGTATATCAATTGTTGCTGCTGCCAGCTCTAGGCAAATGATGAGCCAACTTGGCTAACTGTCTGTCCAACCATCTCACTTGTCTGTCCCTATCACTGTCGCTGTCGCTGCCTCTGTCGCTGTCTCTCTTTCTGTCTCTGGCTGCCTATCTGACAGACTGCCTGAACGATTGACGGGTTGCCAGCTCCCTCTGTCTCTATAAACTACACATACATACCGACACACACATACTTATAATATCGATTCTTTATGCATATCTGTTAATGCTCATTTACTTTGTTGCCTCAATTCGTTCTTGAACTAAAAACTGTCGATTCAGCTATTGGGGGGAAACATGCTTGACTTGAAGAACGAACTCTGATTTATCACTAAATATCGATTCGATTACCAGACTTTACTTCTAAATTTATAAATAAATACATATTATTATTACATCTCTCTCTCTCTCTCTCTCTCTCTCTCTCTCTCTCTCTTATTCAGGTTGTAATCGTTTTTAGTTTTAAATAATCTGATTCAAAATTAAGATTTATAAGAAAACGAAAAGGATACTTTAAATGAATGGATTATAAGAGATTAATGTAAGTAGTAATATGCCAAATACATTCAACTTATTTATATATCAAGATAATTAAATACAAAAGCAATTTAAATTATATAATTATATTTGAAATTAGTTATATAGCTTATAAATAAGTAAGAAAACTACAGTTCATTGTGCTAGACTGTACGATACCCAATACCCATTTTCAATAAGAGCAAAAAAGTGCGGTATTATTCTAAAAATATATACCAGATTAATGAACCAACAAAAATAAATAAATAAAAAACAAAATTCAGAGCAGAAAAATTTACATGTTCTGTTGGTTGCATTATTCAACAATATTCAATTTACGACTCTGCAAAATATTCAACATTTTTAAATCTTTCTTTTTACCACAGAGGATCTCTCGTTGGTTTTTATAATTATATTTCTTCGTTCTTGTGCCAGTCCAATCTAAATGATAATTCCAACGCAGTAATCTATTTGCTTTTAACCCATTTTCCACAATTTTTGTCATAGATTTTCATATCTTTGGCATTTTCGGACAGTGCCAATGGAATAATAGTGCAACTCAATCAATCTTCACTTTTCACAAAAAAAAAACATTTGACCGCAATGCTTAGAAGACAAACTGAAAATCGAAACCCCATCGATGGCTATGTAAAAGAGTTGAAAGCTGTTCAACAGATTTTTAACACAATTTTGAGGGCTCATCAATGGGGAAGGAAGACCGAAAAGGAGAGCCACTCCCTCCCTTCCTCTATATGTGGAGCATTTGTATCAGCTGATAATCCCTCAAGCGCATCAACAGAGCAACTGCAATATTTTGCAGCAAAGTAACTCGAAATGTTGTTCAGTTTTTCTTTTTTTATACCCGCTACCCATAGGGTAGAAGGGTATTATAACTTTGTGCCGGCAGGAAATGTATGTAACAGGTAGAAGGAGGCATCTCCGACCCTATAAAGTATATATATTCTTGATCAGCGTCAACAGCCGAGACGATATAGCCATGCCCGTCTGTCCGTCTGTCCGTCTGTCCGTCTGTGTGTCTGTCCGTCCGTCCGTATGAACACCTAGATCTCAGAGACTATAAGAGATAGAGCTATAATTTTTTTTCGACAACATTTGTTATGTTTGCACGCAGATCAAGTTTGTTTCAAATTTTTGCCACGCACGTATATATAATAACTACTATAGTAGTTATGATTTCTGAAAATTTGGTTGCGATCAGATAAAAATTGTCGAAGTTATAAAAGAAATATTTTTGTATGGGCAAAAACGCCTACTTACTAGGGGTCTTAGTTGCTTTGGCTGACAATCTGGTATATTGTGCCGTCTATGGTATATTTTGAATGCGGTACTATGTCGATATACCAAATATACCATTTGGTATATTTTTAGTATTTTTGCAGTATATTCGGTATATTTTGAGAAAATACCGCAAATTATATTTATTTTATTCAAAATGGGTAGCGGGTATCTCACAGTCGAGTACACTCGACTGTAGCTTTCTTACTTGTTTTTTTTTGTTGTTGCTCTCTATCAGGCTTTGGGGCAGCAGCAGCAGTGAGATGATGATGATGATGGGAGGTTGGTTTTTTGGCTTGGTCTAACTAAGCTCGTTGATGTGTTAATTGACCAAAATTTCGTACACACTCGCTGGATGCAGACACAGACTAACCCGCACACACTCACACATATAGAGAGCTCACATAGGGGCAGACAGATTGTCAGACACAGGGATACAGATACTCGAACATGGATACAGATACATGAGAGAGAACGAGAGCTGTAAAACTGAAACAGCAGTTTTTGTAGCTGGCTCTCTGCTTGGATCGGCTCGCTTGTCGATATTAAATCCCAGCAAAACTTAATTAGAAATTCCATTTTTGGCTTTGGGGCGCATTACACGTGACGCGTTACCAATTATCGACTCGAGAACTGTTGCATGCTCTGCTTGCTCCTGTTGCTGTTGCCGTTGCTGTTGCTGCAACACACACGCCAATTAAAAATGCCTTTTGATGATGACACAGGCAGAAACAAAAAAGAAAAACCAAAACCATAAAAATAGCAGCTTGCAACAAGAGTTGGAGTTTGTGTGAGAGTTGCTACAACATTTACCTGGCCTTAACGGACTAAACTGACTAACGGGAAATGGTCTAACGGCAACGCCGCACGACTGCACGTAACTGCAGCGGAAATGCGTTTGCAAAATGGCGCCGACGTGCGTGCTAATGAACGCTCAGCAAGTCCAACAAACAGCAAAATGAAAGACTGTCTGCTGTTCAGTTTTAAGGGAAGGGTTTAGGTGATGATGGTTGATCCTTTCATGGGCACGCCATCAATGTTAATTCGCCAAAAGCAGCTTGGCATTGTTGCAGTCTCTATTGAAAAATCACAGGCCTGAAATTGAACACATTTTGTCCATTTTGTGGTTTGTGCCACAGCAGCAGCAACATCTGAGCAGCAGCAGCAGCAGCAGCAGCAGCAACAGCAACAGCAACAGCAGCATCAGCAGCCATAACATTTGGGCGGCTTTTGTTTAGTATTCAAGGCAGCAAAATGTTAACGTCAAATGTAAAACGCAAACGCACTGCTAAATTTGCCAACACAGACCAGCCCGACGAATGAGGCACGATGCACGGGGGCAGAATAATCACAGTCAACTGTCAAAACTTCAGATGCATGAGCAGCATGATGAGCAGCAGCAGCAGCAACAACCACAGTGGAAAGGGAGTCGCAACTGACTCCACTCGATAAGAGCAAACAGCGTAACTAAGACGCTTCAATTGACAGTGATTAACGGCAATAAATAAATATAAATAGCACAACACAAGGCTGAAATGTTAAGCAGTGCTTAAATTAATAGAAATGTCATCAAAATCAAAGGAGTCTCAATAAGAAATTGATGGAAATGACGCTAATTTCATCAGATATAAATTGAATTTATTTGAGTTGACTTTGCTGTACAGTTTAATGAATTATGCTGTTCATTATTTAATTAATAATCAATCACGGCAATTGTTTTTGACAGCACACAACAAGTTATTTAATACACGCCTCTTTAATGCGTTAAGCATTATTTAATTAATCTCCTCGTTCGATTATGAATATTAAATACATGTAGTTTATGCATTTTAATACCAAAATTAATGCGATTTAGAAAAAATCTATACTTTTATTGTATTTTATTTCTGGAATTTATCGTTAATCAGCTAAAGGACAATTTATCATATTTAATAAATAATACCAATAATTTGATATTCACAATATTTATTCAAAAGTGGAAAATTATGAAAAGAGTGAAATACTGAAGCACCTACAATCATGAATACATATAACGAAAGTTTTTACTTTTACCGAAAGCTTTATTTGGTATAGAGATATAATATTACATTCAAAATATACTATCGTTTACAAAATATACTTGATTGCCTATTAAAAGCAACTAAGACCCGACAGCAGCAGCCACTTTTTCAAACCATATAAAACTATTTCTTGAATAATTTATCTGCTAACGCTGATCAATAATATTATATATACCAGCTAACAGTATGGCTTAAAGTTGGATCAAACCTAAATATAATAGCATTCTAAATACATTTTCTTGATTGTAAAAATAATAAAATACAAAATATAATAACTAAAATAACAGTGTAAATCAATTAAAGTGCACATGGAATGTATATATTAAAAATACATACATTAAAAATACTAATCCTAAGAGATATATCATAAATAAATTTAGCTTTCTGAGCATATGTATGTAAATGAAATAAAAATTAAAAAATGAGTGTGATACAACTATCAATATAAAAACACCTTAAATGCACAAAATGCTGTAAATGCCACCTTAAGAATTTTTGATATCTTATGCGGCATTATTACAGCATAAATCATTATGCGTGTGATAAAGCAGAGGACAACGAGCACATGTTGCCCAGTTTCAGAGCTTGGTCTGATCACTTGAGTTGTGTGACGACTTCCGTTTGGGGATCCGGCTTCGATGTCTTTTCGTGTCGAGCGTTTATGACGGCGACGTTTGCTGTTTCTCTCAAAAAGCGGGAGAATTTCAAAATTTAAATATTATTACAGTAAAACTTGTAAAGTAACGACTTGGCCGACACCTCAGTGCAACAACGTCGCTCCAAATGGTTGCCAGCTGTCGTAAAAAGCTGTGCTCGTGGAGGTTGGGGAAGTTGGGGGAAAAGAGGAACTCCCTCTCGATTACATTAATGCTTATTTTTGCAATTAAATAAAAATATCGTAAAACGGCTCACGGTTTTTACGAGCTGGCGAGTCGCGTTTGGTGCTCTTAACCCTTCTTCGATAGGTGTCAGAAATGTGCGTCGCAAGTGCCTAATTAGAAATTCATAAAAAACAGAATCTGAGTGAAACGGAACAAAAAACGTGACACTGTAAAAATATCGTAAAATTATTGAAAAATCCTCAAAGCTGACAGCAATTATATGTTTTAATGTTCGATACTCTATTGCTAAGTTAAGCATTCCAAAACTAGTGTGTTAAAAATGCAAATTTGTTTATAGTTTGCACAGATCTTAAGAATGCAGATCCCTGGTTCTTACAACTTGATTGTCAATCAATCAGAATGTCAATCAAGTAAGCACAAAGAGCTTTGCATACCAATTTCATTTCATTATAGAGTATCTTCTGGTCGAACATTCCACGCTCGTCACTCGTTTTATGATTATTATTATTATGGTATTTTGCTGCGACTATTCTAAACTTTAAGGCATGGGGTCTATTGCACAATGGGTCATAAATTTAATACACAAATTGTCACTGCACGTTTCGATAATAAGCAGAGAACTGTATAAAATTGTTACGCAGGATGTCGAAATGGCAACGTAACGAGTGTCGTGGCGATGTCTTCAAGTGGCTCGCTAACAAAGAACAGCGAATGAGAAATGAGGAATGAGGAAAGACGTAGGTCGGCATTTAGTTAATTTTGTTTTGTTTATATTGGGACGAATGTCTTTCGATAAACAACAACAAATTGTTTTCATTTGCTGTTATTTTTGTATAATTTTTCAATTGAAGTCACTTTTGTTTATGACTTGCTTGGGCCTTTTCTTTCTTCAATTCTAAATGTAGTTGTTGTAGCTGTTGTTGCATGCCGCGTGAGGTCAGTTTCTGGGAATTGTCAAACAGCAAGTAAGTGTGCGGTTGTATGTGTGTCTGGCAGTCTAAGGAGAACTAGGAAGTCGCCAGCGAAAGTTGTTTGGAATATCAGCACAAAACTTTGAGTGAGTTCTGAAATAAACAACTTCGACAGCAATGTCTGCGCAGGCACATCTTTGCTATCATACGTTTGAATAAATGAATGAATTTGAATATGAATTTTTATGAACTCATGAATGTTTGGCCCAAGTTGAACAAGGCACATAAGTTAGCTATAGCAAAAACCTAGACACTGATCTCCTGTCATGCTCAACCCAAATACAAATGTCAACTAGAAAGATGATTATTATTATTATTATTATTATTATTATTATTATTATTATTATTATTATTATTATTATTATTATTATTATTATTATTATTATTATTATTATTATTATTATTATTATTATTATTATTATTATTATTATTATTATTATTATTATTATTATTATTATTATTATTATTATTATTATTATTATTATTATTATTATTATTTCTCTTGTACAAAGTCATAGAACTCATTGTTTTTTAATTACAAACTTTTAATAAACAAATCTAAATACAAATACATATAAAATATAAATATATATAAACCAACATACTCTACTTATAAAAATTTAAAAATATGATAACATAAATATTATTTATTTAACTATAAATGTACAATAGGAAATGTATACAAGCAAGCTCTATCGATACTACAAACTCTTAGAAGTTTAATTCATATTTTATTCCATTCAGTTACGAACTTCATGTAGTTGCTTGCCAATAAAAAAGAGCATTTGAACGTGTATGCTCCATTCTCTGCTTAATTAATTAACTAACTAACTGCACCCACTGACAGCCACAGAGGCAATGGAGCAAAGCGCCACACTCTGACAATGAGCTCTGGCGCCTAAAAGTCGACATTAAAATTTAATAGGGCAGCCGTGGGATTCTATTATTGGTGCAAAGAGAGAACGAGAGCGAAAATACACACACGGAATGAACGAAACGAAATCGAGGTAACCAGAGAATCCGAACAACACCGAAAAACAACAATGCAACCACAAAACATAATATGCAATATGTAAATGCGATGTGCGGCCATTTTCTCTTTGTAAACTAAACAAATTACAAACTAATTTTCAGACTCAAACACAATACCCCATAACAAAAAAATAACATGAAAATTAAAAACAAGTAAGGCTATTGCAAGCTTGTGAAATCATACTACAAAATATCCTACAGTCTTTAGAAACCAAAATACTTGTTGAACAACTTTAAAACAAATGCTGCTAACATAGAAAAATAACATTTAGTTTGTCTTTATTCATTACAAAATAAAATTCCAAATTATTTGTATGTTCACAACATTTTTTAAGAGTCGTATGTCTAATGGGGATATGGGATAACACATAAACATAACAACAAACTTTACTGATAGTTTAAATAAATATATAATTTATTTTATGTTTAATTGCTTGAATATTTTGAATATTTATTTCGAATATTAAATTACTTGACATTCTATCTGGTACTTATTCTCTAGTAAGCAACATATCAAAAATATATTATTAGAGGCATTTGTATGATAATTTGTTGAATAAGAACTTTTAGTAATTAAAGTGTAATTCGAAGTGCAAATTAAAATTATAATATATCCTATAGATATCCTATATGTGATATATTTTGTCCTTGTCATTAGAATCCAAAGTTTCAAATATTTTAATTATTTACTTCATTTTTATAGCCGTAGCTTGTAATATGAATATAACACTAACAGAGTTTTTAATTTAAATTTTTACCATTTATATAAATTAGTTTAAAATAATTATTAAGAAAAACTATGACCACTTAGTATACCCCATATTAATATTTCCTAGGTAAACAAAACCGAATAACGAAATGCAAATCCAACGATGTAGACGATCCCGAGGCCAAAGCGACCGCGTCAACACGCCAACAGCCGCAGTAACAACAATGCCCCGCCCCCATAGTGCGACGCCTACACCTCTATGACACCTAGTGGCACAGGCAGAGGTAAAGGCAGAGGCAGAGGCAGCTCCAGTTGCAGTTGCAGTTCATTTATTACATTCCATTTATGCAATTGCGCCAAAATCCATGTTTGCGGTTAATGGAAAAATTATTTATTTAAATAAATTTATTCAACACGGACAAAGTGCAAGGTGCGCGGCAGAATGAGACAACAACACTATTCCCATGAGCATCTGTATGTGTGTCTATACATACATATGTATATGTGAGTCTGTGAATGTGTTGCAAATTGCTGCTGACATCAGCGCCCACTAAATGTGGGAGTTAGTCTCCTCGGCAAAACCCATTTGTGGTCTGTTTGTGCCGCGCTTCAACTTTGCTAAGCTAGCAGGTTGCACTTAACACCTCCAGTTTAGTCATTCAATGTTATTGTATAGAGCTCAGGAACAATGTGAAATAAAGCATATTCGCTAAACAATTGTGCATGTTAGCGAGCAGTGAATCTTTTGTACTACAATTTAGAACAAAAATACTATAAAAACATTCACATTTAAAATTGATTTTATGTTACAAAAGCACTGCTTATATAAGTAAACTGAATATAGCAAAATATCAATTATGATGTTGACACAAATATATTTTGCATTTTTTCTAAATCTTTTGTAAGCAATTTACATTCCAAATATAGACGTTTATAACGAAAGTAAATGAAATATATATGTATTATTATTTACCAAAAAAAAATAAAATATTTTTATTTATTAAACCAATTATAATGAAGTGGAAATATATTAATTTTTCGTATTAACTCTCTATAAGAAAGTTAACTAGGTTGTAAAAGAGCTGAAAAAAATATTGTTAAAAATATAAACAAGTAGGAAAACTAGTGTGCTCGATTATGAGATATCAGCCACATATTTAGAATATAAGCAAAACAAATTATTTTAACGCGGAAATAAAAAAAAAACATAGACTCTGTTTGGTATATTAATATAGGACTTCATTAGAAATATACCATATACAAAGCAACTAATACACTAAGAAAGTATGCGTTTTTGTCCTATACAAAAAAATTTCTTAAATAACTTCTTCAATTTTTATGTAATTGCAACCAAATTTTAATGCATCAACTATAGTCTATATAGTTATTATCGTATGTACCAAACTTACGCTTATTAATTAAGTGCAAACACTTTAAATGCTGCCGGAAAATATTATATCTCTATCTCCTATAGTCTCTGATATTCATATCGTCTCGGCAATTGACTCTGATGACGAATATACATACATATAGTATATACTTTATGAGATAAAAGATGTCTGTTACATACATTAACTGCATTCTATAGGTAGCGCGTATAAAAAGCACTCTCCTTATTGGGAAGTTACAACTTTATTTCCCTACAATATTTAGGTCATTAATAAATAAACAATGCTTTTTAAGAATACATACCATAAAAATATTTTCTGTGATGGTTACAACAACTACACATCATCTTCAATGATGGGAAAACTTCAACTAGTTTTAACATAAATCAACTCACACATGCAAGCCTCGTTCGCTCTGCTCGAACAACAAGTAATGAAGGAAAAAGTAAAAGTAGAGGACTAGAGCTGGCTTTATTTCTTTCGCATCTCCTGTAATCTCTCTGTAATATCCAAGGCAACTTTTTACTAATTGCAAAACTTTTAAACATTTTCGTCCTATGCATAATTTGTCCACAATCTTCTTAGGGCCATTTAATCATTCCATCAAGCAAGCCAACCACAACAAAAATAACGGCAGCTACGAGAGGAATCAAAAAAAAATGTCGGACGGGCAAAAAGCGTAGCATAATTTTGTGCGCATTAATAACGAAATGAAGTGAAATTAATTTGACAGCGTTGGCACAGCACAGAAAAGGCGACTTAAAACATAATGAAAACATATTATTTGACGTTAATTTTCGGCAGCGACAAGCATATTAAAAATATAAATAAGTAAATGCTAAATATGATGACAATAATCATTAGCATATGGACCCCGAAAAGATTGTCTTCGCTCTTCGCCACCAGCAGCGGCTCTTTACAAATTCCCACAATTATATGGGCGAGAATTTCTGTTTTTTTTTTTTGGCGGGGGGGAGAGGGAATCAGCTGTTCTTCTAGGCTCGCGTTTACTGGCATCCTCAGTTGACCCATTAAAGGCGACGTTGTTGCAAATGAAGAGCTTAGTTTTAATTAAATTCTCAGCGTTGAGTAAGAACTGCGCGCAGATTTATTAGAAAGCGACGACGCTGTCTGAAAGACTCCAAAAAAAATAAAACAGACACCAGACAAACTCCCACCCAAGTTGAGCTGAGTCGTTGTCGTCGGCGTTGCCGTCGACGCCCCTTTGTCAATGTCAATTGTTGTGTTTGGCATCGTTATTCTTCATATGCAGACAGCAGCATTTTAATGAATTCGTTTTGCTCTTGCTTGAAAATTATTTTCATTTTAAAGCGTTTTCGTCTTTTGCGAATTATGAAAAATGGCCAGTTCGTTGGCATTGAGCTCTCTTGGTCAGCTGTCAAAATGATGGAATGGCGTGGAAAAAACAGAAATATTAATAATAATAATAATAATATCAGTATGTACTCAAGATGTTGCTGGGAATAAAGCGACTGATAATTGTGTCAAATTTATGAAATTAATACTTGAACGTTCTCAGCATAATTAATGTGAATAATAATTATTCATAATTGTGAAGAACAGAATTTACTAAGTTTTAAATATAGTTTGGATAAATTAGTTTCTATTGCTGAGAATATTCATGAATATATTTTAAAGGTTCATTAACATTTAGCATTTGATGAGAATTTGTAACACAATTTTCTAACAAGTAAGAAAGCTATAGTCAAAAGTGTTCGACTGTGACTGTAAAATATAGAAATTTTAAAATATATCAAATTAATATACCGTAAAAATTTAAACAAAATAAACAAAAGACAACCTGTGAATTGCATATAACTTGATCTGAGTTTTAAATAGTTTATATTGCTAAGAACATTTAGTACATTTAACAGATTTGATACACTTTTACTCTTCTCTTGCAGGAAATAATAATTCATATTGTAAGTTCAATCAAATTAGTGCTGAGAAAAAGTTATTCAACCAGTTGCAAATTTAGTTTATAATCAAATTCCAACTGGACTTTAATTAATATTTCTACAGATTTTAGTGATTGCATTGAAATCTGATAGTTAGCCTCGAGGAAATGCAACTGCATGTTGCACGCTTTGGGGCAGATAAGGGAGGCAAGCAAGCTGTGGTAGAGATTGAATAACGCATTTTGCAGTACGTTCGTTTGACATTTGGAAGTGCTTCAGTGAAGCAGAAACAATTCGCCCGAATTCAAATTAGTCAAATATTAGAAACTTGCGTTCTACGATTCGTAGTCGTCGTTGTAGTTGTCGTTGTCGCATGTATCCGACTTTTTGAAAATGCAATCTCATGCAATCAGCCAACCGCAAAGCAACAGAAAAATGTGAGGCAACTTTAGCATGCCACACACACATGCACTCGGCGGAAAAGGGGCAGCGGGAAAGAGGTCAGACAACAAGTTGTAACTGTCAAAAATGCAGGTCCAACTCTTGGAATGCATTGACATACAAGTATTCATGCACTCGTCGGTTGTTGGCATTTACATTTGACATTTGCATAGCTCACTATGCATTTTTATTGGTTAACCTGGGCTCCCAGAACGAGAATGAGAATGAGAACGAGAAGCAGAACCCGAACTCTACTCGAATCACATATGAAAAGATTCCATTTAACAGCTTAAATTCTGTTGAGAGATTGCAACACAAATGTCAGTCAAATGTTTGCCACTCAGCCACAGAGCTGGGGCATGCCACTTTTTGGTCAGCTCTAATCTGTGATGTATAGTCAGTCCACTTGCAAATGCGAATGCGAATACGAAAGCGATGCCAAGTACAAGTCTTGTCAGCATTTCGAATGAAATTAGTTTTGATTTTCGGACAGAACACAAAAAAAGTAGAAAAGGGAAAAGTGTTGCATACTTTGTTGCGGGTTTTCAGCTCACTTTGCGGCCTTTGTCATTTAGCATTGTAAATGAGAGCTGGCCTAATGATGCTGCTGTTGTTGTTGCTGCTGCTCGAGAGTGAAAAAGCGGAGGTCATATACACTTCACAAATGTCAAGTTGAGTATGAAACTGGCTCTCGCTCTCGTTGTCGTTCTCGCTCTCGACCCTCGTCTTTTTGCTGGCCATGGTCAAATGGCCCTTTTGGTACAGAGGCCCGCACACAAATACAGACGTTTTCCCATAAATATTTAAACTGAATGCGTTTTCATTCCGCACAACGGTGCAGACATTGCCAAATAAAACAAACTGCCAATGAAAATTTTCTCTCATTCGTCTGCGCGTGTCTCCTGTATGTGTGTGTCATTGTGTGTGTGTGTGTAAAAGTGAAACAAAGCGACGGCCGCCATTCGCCATTTTGTCGGCACACGTTGCGTATGAATAATTTATTTAATGAACTTGTAGCTAGCGACTGCTGCTGCTGCTGTTGAATTGTGCTCGAATACTCGTATTCTCGATTACGAATACGAATACTCGACAATATCCACAACTTTGTTCGTTTGAGTATCTTTGGCAACGCTTCTGCTTCTGCTGCGGACACGTTATAAAGTACTTTTGTTTTCCTTTTGTTTCGGGGCGATTTGTTGCCGTCCAGCGTTTACGTTTCGATAGTTCTTTTCTCCTTATTCTTCTTTTTCTGACAGCCGAAACTGCAAATTTCGGTTTGCTAAAAGGCGAGGGTCGATCTCTCGCTTAATTAGATTTTCATTGATTACAAAGGTTAGGTTGAAAGCAGAATAACTTGATTCAAATAATTATAAATTAAGCTTTACAATATTCAGCAATGATTGCGAAATATGTATAGTAAATTGTATAAGTTTAATAAAAACTTACAAAAACATTCGTATATACAATATTACACTTACAATAATAAACTTAATTGAACTGACTTTTCATAAAATAAACAAAATGGTTGGGCTTTTCGTGGCAGAAAATCAAAAACTGATATTGCGGTGAACAGTCAAAACCTAATGCACGTGTGAAAATATATTAAAACAACAGAAAAATGAACCAAATCCAAAGTGAGTTTTTTCAAATTTCTTATAGCAATGTACCTTTTTTACAAAAATAAATTGAAAGCGATCAACGTTCAAACGTCTGTCACACTGCTATTTTAAAGAACACATATATAATATGTGTAATATGTTTAATGAGCTGTCAACCAAAATTATTGAATTAAAATATTTAAAATTTTGAATTGAGGCAAAAATATTTACTAACATTTGGGAATAATAACAAAATTATTAAGCAAATAGAGCATGCAATATATCTTGCATTACAATATTACAATGTCATTTAACAGAAATTTATAGAATGTAATGCATCAAAAACTATGAAAAAAGGAAAATTATTAAATTACATGTAATTCAAATTTAATTTTTTTTTTTTTTTTACTGCTATTTTTGACAGTACGTATACGCAACTTAATGTAATTCAAATGAATATTTTGCTTTCGAATTGTTCTCAATTTGATTGACAAACATGTCAAGCAACCCTCGCTTTGATTCAATATGAGCACTGAACACGGCGCTGTGTTTTTCTTATCCTAGTAATTCAAATTATTTATTTATAGTTCATTTGCGAGCTCGCATTCAAAGTTGTAATGTGCAACACGGACAACGACAACGAGAACTACAGCGGACTGAGTTCTGGGATCTGAATTTATGTGTGTGTGTGTGCGAAAGTGTATGTATGTGTGTGAGCTGGTACAGCGACAAATTGACTTTGACCGGGGTCGAATAGTCAATTTGCAGCTACCTTAGCAGCCAGCTAACCAGCTAAACAACTTGGCCGATGGAAGTTGCCATCCTTCAATTAGCACGTTCGCTTAGAAGGTAACTGAGCTCTTAACAATACACGAGGAGAAGGCACAAGTTGTGGAGGAGTTGCAAGACATTAAAATTGCAACGTCCGTTGACGCCAGGCTAACGAGAACAATTATGCAGACAACCGCAGTTGGAGCAAGTGGAAGTAGAAATAGCTGGAAGAGCATCTAATACTTATGCTAAAAGCAATCCACTTAATTTGAAATTTTTCAAATCCTCTTAAGCAAATACTATTGACCGCAGTAAAACACACAAAACCGCAGTCTCTCCAGGAGACTATCTTGGAACAAGGCTGGCAATTTGCAATCCAATGTGATATAATAGCAGCAGAAGCAGCAGCAACAGAAGCAGCAGTGTGTGGGCAGATGCCACTTGATATGACAGCTGTAGATACTTTTGTATCTACATGTTGTCACATTCAAATATGCTTCACAAATTGCCACATCGCCTCTGCCCACGCCCCCTCTCAACCATTAGATAGATATTCGAATGACATGCTTTGTCTCTGGCATTTGCTTATTTGTTCACAAGCTTTGCCCTGTCAAATGTATCTGCAACTGCAGCAGCAACGGCAACAGCACTTCATTATCATCAATTTTATAGCATTTCTTTGAAAGTATCTGTATCTGTAGCTGCTGTGTATGCTGTGTATGTAGCCTGTGCCAATGACAGCCTCAAGTGTCCAGGCAATATTTTGTCATATTAAATTTCATTTTGAATAAAAGTCAAGACTCGCCTTTTGTTTGCCTCCTAACGAATGATACTCCAAGGACAATTAATCAAGTGTGTGCTTGGCTTGTTTCCATAACTCTCTCTCAAGCAGCCACTTTTAATCAAAATCAGTTTGTGCATATTTTGCAGCCTCAAATATTGGTAATAATTCAACTGAATGTGTGATAAATTCTCGTTCGTATCTTTCTCCTCGCACAACTTGTGACTTGTGTGAGCTTTGCAGGCAAAGTATTTCACAATAATTTCATGTAATCTCACTTCGACACGCTTTAAATATGCAATTCAATGATCCCAAGTTGTATTTTCTTTTGAGTTTCGTGACTGTTCATTGCTCATTGTTCGGCATCTTTTGTCTTTAAGTGCTCCACTTTGGCTTTGCCATAAATTGTGAATACCTTTTGTTGCTTCTCAGAAATCTCTTCCAGACGGACAGATGAGTCCGGGCAACGAGTAAGGATCAGTTGGAGATTGACTGAAATTATATATACATATATATTTATTTCCCCGACTGGGTTCATTCACCCACACATATTTCATCAATTGAAATATATTTTCACATGCAGCGCACAGCAACAAATCATTAAAAATGCATTTTCAATTTCGTTGCAAGTACCACAGCGAGAAAAGCGCAATGAACGAGGGAGATTGAGACAGAGGGAGAGTGAGAGGACAAAGTAGAAGCTGGAAAAACAAACTCGTTTCGCTTGCAATTTTCGTTGACGTTTTTGTCTTTTGTTGCAAATGATACAAGAAACAAAAATAAAAATAGAGGACAGTCGCAACAACTTTCCACCATTTTGGACTTCAGACTGTCAACTGCAACTAACGGATGCAGTCACGACCATGTTGCACGTAGCACTCTCTACTTGCCACTGCCTTTCCTCTAGCTTTCTGGCCCTGTCAAGTGTCAAACTAAAACTACTGTCGACTTGGGCATTGCACTTGGGAATTTATACTAAGACGAAATCCAGCTAATATTGTCGCATGACATTTGTTAAAGTTAAAGACATTATTAGAAATCAAAAGACTTCACTGCTCATCCAACAACTTTGATATAAGCTATCACCGACGATAACTTGTTTGTTTTCGTTTAGTTTTCTTAGTTCTGACTTATAAGTGATTCAGAATTTTATAACAAGGAACTGCTCTTCGAACCTGATTTTAAGCACTAGAATTCATGCATATTATGTGCAAGATGACTTTTCATTCAATATTCCTATGCTTTTATCATACAAGGAATTAGCGATTCAAAGAAATTCTACCAACAAAAGAATGCTTTATTTATAACAAGTAAGAAAGCTACAGTCGAGTGTACTCGACTGTGAGATACCCGCTACCCATTTTGATAAAAAATAATATATTTTGCGGTATTATTCTCAAAATATACCAACTATACTGCAAAAAATACTAAAAATATACCAAATGGTATATGTGGTATATCGATATAGTACCGCATTCAAAATATACCATAGACGGCACAATATACCAGATTTTCAGCCAAAGCAACTCAGACCCTTAGTAAGTAGGCGTTTTTGCCCATACAAAAGTATTTCTTTAATTACTTCCACAATTTTTTTCTGATCGCAACTAAATTTTCAGGGATCATAACTACTATAGTTATTACTGTATATACCAAACGTAACTCTAGCTTTAAAATTACGCTTGTTATTCGATTTTTTTGATTTGCAGGGGCGGAAGTGGGCGTGGCAAAAATTTGAAACAAACTTGATCTGCGTGCAAACATAACAAATGCTGCCGAAAAAAAATTATAGCTCTATCTCTTATAGTCTCTGAGATCTAGGTGTTCATACGGACAGACGGACAGACGGACGGACGGACAGACGGACATGGCTGTATCGTCTCGGCTGTTGACGCTGATCAAGAATATATATACTTTATAGGGTCGGAGATGCCTCCTTCTACCTGTTACATACATTTCCTGCCGGCACAAAGTTATAATACCCTTCTACCCTATGGGTAGCGGGTATAAAAATGGATAAATTAAGATAAAATAAATATATGTTGTGAGAATATACAAAATATATATTATTATATACAAAATATATATATTATATATTCAGCTTCGAATTATAAATGGATTAAAATTGAGGAAATCCATACACAATATATAAAAAGAAGCTTTCTTGAGCTTTCTTTTTCCAAAAAATTATTTAAATTAGAATCAATGAAAATGAATTAATAATATATGTATGTATATACATGAAAAGCTAAGACGCAATACTAGATACTTTGAGTATTTTTAAGTAAAAAATAATGGAAAATATACTCAACTTGTTATTTAAATTTTTGTTCTTTTTATATAATATATAGTAGAAAATAATAAATATTTTTGAAAGAAATAAATTAAGGCGATTAAATTAGTTTTACAAATTTTACATCACCTTGAAGACAAAAGTGGCAATCATGTAATACAATCATGTATTGTATAGTATTAGGATTACGATAAAAATAATAATAATTTTCTTTAAAGAATTGAATTATTAGCAATAAAAGTATTATAACCCGCTATACTTTGAATTCTCAATTATATAAAACTTTTAATGAATAATTTCCAAAGTGAAGTCGACAAATGAGAAAATTAAGCACTTACCACAATTTAAGATTTTGTTCATTAAACAATTTAAGCTCGAAATTCAATTGGTTTTTGTTGTTTTGACGCTTCCTTCTCTGTCTGTCGCTGCAGCAGAAACAGATTCCCATCAGAGAGTGTCTGCAAGCTGTCCAGCTGTCCGCCCAATTATGCCTCGAGGCGATGCTTGCTTCTCACAGTGCCACTTGGGGGCATCTGTGAAGCAAAACGAGGCAAAGACTCATTTAGAGGCTGCTTTGCTTGGAGTTGCTTTTGGGGTTTTGTCCTTTGGCTGCAAGTAAACATTCGCACGTTTCACGAGTTCTTTTGCCTTTGCCTTTTTTTTAATTTTGTTTTGCTTTTATTATTTCCTTTTTTTTTGTGCTCAAATCTTGTGCTGGCTGCGCAGACGCTGTTTGCTGGAAGACTGTTTGATTATGAGGGCGTCGCTGGCTGAGGATCTCTTGAGGGTCTTGTTATTTCATCAGCGTGCAATCAAATTGAACGACAGATTCTGCGAAAAGGGAAAAGAAAAGAGACAGAGGTTGTGACAGGAAACTGGTTTAATTGGTTGCGAACGTTGCACTTGTCGATGTGGCAACATGCTGTTGGGGCATTGTCTACAACTCGCATTCCTTTGGCCTGGCTTCATTTGGTGGGCGGTTTCCACCCGCGTCGCATAAATCACATGAAAATCGCAGCTCATCGAACTGTGCGCAAGTTCAATTCAATTCAATTAGCAGCATATTTTGCAATGCCCGCCATGCCACAGCCACATACAATGCTGCAGATACAGATATACAGATACAGATACAGTCCAAAGATAGCGGCAATTTATGAGCCCAAGCATTCGCCAGCATGTGGCACCCAGTCCCCAGCTCATACCCCCTCCACTTCCATGTTTTGACAGCACACACAAAAAACAGAAAGAGAAATACAAAAAAAGCGGCACCCGCTGTTCACACTCCATGCGATCTTGAGATGCCTATGCGCTGAACTAAGGAGGGAAGAGAGGGCCCAAAGCTCAAGGAGGGGAGCAGCGGTTTGGTTGCTTTGGTCCGACTCATGTGGCGTGCATTGCGTGGCGTCGAAATGATTTAAAAGTTGGCGTGTGTGAAGATTCCGCCAACAACAAAACAACAATGTATCGCCTGGACCCTCGAGCCCGTCACTACCCCAAAAGGGGCCCAATGAGTAAGCTATGCGGCGATTCATCTCCTGGCATAGCCGGATATAGGTTTGTACGTACATATGTGTGTATACCCACATTCTATGTGCGTAGTTAAGTTGTAAAGCAATTGACAAAGATCTAAAGGTGTGGAGTAGAGCAAATCTAAGTATATGGTCCATCATATAAAGTCGCTATTTATTTTATGGTTAATTAATGCTTACCTGTAACACATGCAGTGCAAGTTTGTAGCTAATGACACTCTTTTAACTAGCTTAATCGCACTTAACGAACCTTTAAATATCAACTTTGTCAGTCACGTTTTCGATATTTCTTATACAATTGCAAATTGTTATCGTCATACCACCACACTTCTGAAAGCTTGACGATCGATTTTCAGTGCGTTTCGTTTATATTGCAACCGACATTTTTGTAACTAACATTGTTTAAATAGTGTTGGATATACAAAAATATACTGAAAACCAATGAATATTAATTTTACGCAATAAGTAGTCAATTGCAATATGAAAAGATAACATCGTGTTGCGGACCTCACATTATGTATGCTATCATAGGACATTCTGACAAGCTATGTAAATTATGTTTTAAAATATTATTGATTATTAATTATTTGAAAATGCACTTGGTGTACATTTTCTTGCACAATAATCGGTATGGCTATCGACGATTTTCGTTCACAATATTCAATTATCATCTTGCCTCCACGTAATATCGATTAGCTTCTTTCTAAGCAAAATTAGATCACAGGGTGAATAGGACCATTTAGTAAGCTTCGATTTCATTGAAGCGCTTTCACATGTTTGAAAGTGAAGTAATTCGAAAGGATGCAATTTTTTTAATTGAACCTAAATACAGCTGAATGTATGCTGTCGACTGATTATTGCTTTGACGTGCAATTGGCACTTACTGCTCAGCTTTTTACTGTGTTTGTTTGCTTTCTAAGCTGCCACCCAGGTGTCAATTGCTAATTGCTTTCATTGCGAACTTCTTTAAGGCTACTGCCACGCCTCCACTTGTGTTATTTAATCAACTCGCGACGCGACCTGGAAGCTTTCACTGCAGCCGTCAAATTGCACAAAGCTACAACAACAACAGCAAGAGAAGCGTGAAGTAAGAGAAATAGCAAGAACAGCAACAACTTCATATCATTAATGCAATCAATTTCAGCTCACACACACAACGACAGATGGCGCCAGCGTCTTTTGCCGTTTGGCTTCTTACGCTCAATTACGCAACCCGCATCTTGTTCCTACTCCTCCCTTCCACACTGTCTTCATACTTTGCCTGTTCTTGGCCTTGCCTTGATTGTCTTTTGTTGACGGCACTCAGTCAACCTGTGGTTTCTTTTTCGGTTCCTCACCGCTTGGCAGGCAGCACGCGTAGAACAACCTCATCGATTACCTTGCCTGCAATGGAGCAATGGAGCAGCCTCCGCCCGGCTGCCAGCATCATCTTGTTGTGTTTTGCATGTAAATACTTGTAATTTGTCATTTAACGCGGTCTCCACACGTCTCCCGCTTTAGCCACGCCCCATTGAGTGCCCTCCGTCTTCAACAAGCTTAAGACGCGCTTGAAAGCTTCAAAGCAGATTAATCCATTTAAACTCAATCACAGCTTCTTTTTTTACTATAAAAAAAGACTTTCTTTTCTTTCTAACTTATTTTTCATTTCTTATTTTACTATTATTTTTCTTATTTCCCTAGAATTATATCACATTTATATACATACTTACTTTATTTACAAATTACTTCCAATTATCATATAATATAATATTTATCATTAAATATAAAAAAAATTTAAAAGAAATGTATTCTTCATTTTACAGATCATTTTATAAAACTCTATTTATCAAATGTTAAATATAGTATTAGGAATTCCAATATTCAAGCACTTTAACGAAAAACATTCCAAGTTTATTCAAGTTGTTTTGTTATTGGCATATAGTACATATTATGAAGCAAAATTCACAAATATGGCAGTTTTAGGTATGGGACTGCAATTTGCATTATTTTTAAAGACTGTCATGTGCAATTGAATTCAATAAATGTGGACTGTGTTTTCTGTTTTAAAATGCAGCATAAAATACTTTATATGTACCATATATAGTATGTTTTTATAAATATGTACAATTCATTTTAACATGGCTAAGTCCAATTAATAGAGAAATATGAAATCCAATAAATGTTTACAAAATATTTAAAAAAAATACTGTATTTAGCTTTTCAAATGTATAAAACTTCAAATAGACAGAGTTTTCTAAGTTTCGCTTTGTATATTTTTATAATAATATACAATTCACTTCAATATGGCGAAGTCCAATTAATTAATTAATTAAAATATTTAAGCAAAAAAAAAAAATTTATTTAGCTTTTCAAATGTGTAAAACTTCAAATGAACAGAGTTTTCTCAGTTTCACTTTGCGGGTGCATAAGATCGAGGAAAAAATGTAGTTTTATAATATTATGTCTTATGTCATTAATACTTTGTTTGTTATCGATTTCCAAATATTAACATTATGAAGCTGAATTAACTTTAGTCAAATCACAAAATATCTGGCAAAAGATTTCATCTGATTTCGTGGGCCAAATCCAAATATGTATCTCGCAAGTAGAGAAAGATACCTTCAGATGCGCCAACAAGAGACCAGCAGCAACTGAAGCAGGCTGACAGAAGTCTTGTCGCGAAATCTTCTCGGCTGGCTGCACACGTGCGACAGGCGGCAGCACCCTTGCTCTTGCCCCCCGCGACTCCCCTTCCATCAGTACCACCAACCAACACTAACGTAATGGTCAGCAATCGACGCCTGGCATCGCCACGCAACGTTGCCTACTTGTGGGCGCAGTGACCGATACAAATTCTCATCGTAATTCTCATGCAATTTAATTTGATTAATGAGGCGCATGAGGCAAGATAGCGTGCGCTGCTTTTGCGTTTGCGCCCCACCTTGATGAAGCCTGCAAGGCATAAGCACGAGACCCGAAAACTGAAACTGAAGCAAGTCTTTAAGACTTGACCCAATTCAACAAGAGAGAGCAACTGAACTTAAACCAGGCCCACAGCATTGTCGTCACTATGTGGAATGTTTAATTAAACATAGATCCATTTCCACACTGCAGTTGTGTACTTCAAAGTGGCCTCTGCTGCCTGGCTGCTGCTATGTAGTTGAGGGCTGACTATTTTTAGGAAGCACCGCTGCTGTTCCAGGCGTCACCCTGGCCAGAAGATCAAAGCAGCCAATTACTCAACGCCGGCGATGCCAATTCACTGCCTGTTGCACTTTGAAAACTGGCAATGAGCTAGAGAACCGCAGTGTCAGCAGTCGAGAGTCGAGAATCGAGAGTCGTCAGTCTCCCCTTAGGTCCATCAAATCAAATTAATTGCCAGCGAAAAGAAGTGCAAGTGGGTGTGGCAGGAAATCGAAGCGGCAGTTGCATCAAATGCACCAGATCGTGTGGCGCACTCTCGCCAAAGGTGTTAGAAGTCATGTGGAAAGGCCTGAAATGTTGCACGTTCATAACTCGATATATATATATATAGATTGTTGATCGTTGATTGCAACCAGATCTTTGTTGTCTAATTATGTGAAACCGGCTGCTGATGCTGCCGTTGCTGTTGCCTGCCACACACAATGCCAAACTTCTCGTCACGCGACTTTCAAAATCAATTTCATTGGACAATAAATAATTTCTTAATAAATTGCACATTCAAAATGCAACTTCCTGCAATTAAAGGCGGCCTGCAACTGGCAACTGCCAAAGCGCAACTTGCAACTTGCAACTTGCAACTTTTGCAGCCGAGTCCAATAAAAAAATAATTGAAAATTCAGTCACGTAAACGTTTTTCCAGCCGCCTGCCAGATCGCGACTCATTAATCCATGCGCCGTCCCCACAGTTGTTGCCCTCCCCTCCATCTCCTCCACCTCCTCCTCCTTATAGTAATAAAAGCAATGCGCTTGCCCCGCTTATCGGACTCTGACAATCAACGCAACGGGGATCGGCTCGCTTAGCTGGCGAGGATCGAGACACTGAAGTGGAGGAAAAGGAGCTGGGCACATCATATTTGGGTTAAAAAGGCGTGCATGCAATTTACCCATGGAAGATCATCAAGATTACGACCATGACTTCAACTGTGCAGCTCCAACTCAAACTCCGACACTGAAAAAAGAGCGGCTGCTTGTTGATGATGCGTTTGATTTGGTGGCGAGGGTTGGAGAGCTCTGCAATGGAGCAATTCCCCTTTTATTATTATTATATCTCGTACTGCAGTCGGCAAGAGACTTACAGGTGGGCGTGGCAGTCAGCAGACTGCAAACTGCATCAAAGTCGAGCAGAAACGTGTCTGGATGAGCCGCAAATTGTAGAAGCCTCATTTCATCCTGCGCTGCCGGCTGCAACTGAGATTAAGCTAATCAAATGCAGAATTTAAATTGAGATTTACATCTGCATATCGTGAAATATTTTAAATTGTATGCATATAATGAATAATTGCGGCGAATAATTCGAATACACGTTTATTTGTAATCTTTTATGAAAACAACTGAAATCGCTAAAACTCGAACAATTCAAATTTTTATTGCAATGTTTTACAGAGAATAGATTAGCATTCAGAATTACATTTAAATTTTTTCTGTCAAATATTTTCTGGTTTTGCTTTTTATTTATAATATTTTACTAGATAAGTATTCAGAGTTTTTGTATATTCAAATATTCGCACTTATAAAAAAAAAACAAATTGCCATTGCAAACTCAATATCTATATTTCGACTTTTTTTTAAATATATTTCAACAAGTAACACCAAGTGCCGCATAATATAATTATTTTGAGAAAAACAGTTTATAAATATCCGGGAAACTAGTATAATTCTCTTTAATTAGGACTAAGTTGTAATTTTTTGTCTTTAATATTTTACAATGGTGATTAAAACTCTTCGATGGGATAGTAAACTTTAAATATCAAATTCAATTAATATTTATTTCGAATAGTCACATAAATAAATGCCAAGTTATAACAATTTAGTACAAATTAAATTTACATTTATTTACTATTTTTATAAATAAATATTATACATATACAGAAATATTTAAAGAAAGTACAATTTATCTTACATAGTTGCAACAAAAAATTGTTCATCAGAAGTGTGGCAATAAATTTAGGAATGTAATTTATATTTTGCTTGCAATTTAAGTAACTCTTTTTTTATTTTATCATAACTTTTTCAACTATTTTTTCCCATAACATTTGCAATGAAAAGATGTAGATAACGAAAACTTCAAAGTTCATTTAATGTAGTTGCAATTTAACCATAAAGTACTAAGTTTTGTTAAGCTTGCCATTGACAACAGCCATATAATTTATATGACCTGACTGGCTTTTTGTCAATCTTCTGTGCTAAACAGCGCAATCAAAGTTGTAACCACATTCTGTGTGTGGTCGCTCTTGAGAACATTGTCATAATCGTTTTCCCCAGATAGCTTAACTAGATTTCTATACCCCACATTTTGTTCTTCTATTTCTCGTCCCTCCCTCTTTGCTTTTTGTTCTTTTATTTTGCTGTTTTTTGTGTATTTCAATCAAAATCAGATGCAGACGTTGTCTGAAACCAAAAACTTGCATGGAAATTACACGCACAAAACACACAAACTAATTTTCCAACAAATTAGACGCGCAAGTAGATGCCCCCCGCTTACTACCCTCCCCTTCCCTTTAACAATCTCCAACTGTTCATAATTTATTTGCCGTTGTGTTTTTTTTTCTGCGCTTTCGGATTTTTTTATTGTCCAGCGCAATTCGTGTGCGTAATTTTCTCTGTTAAGTTAGCTTTTTTCCATGGGAAAACTTTGCTTTGCTGGCAGTTCGGCTTCAGCGGGGTGAGTTGGGGGAGTAGCTACAATGGCTGGGTGGGTTTGATGGGTGGTTTGGGTGTGTTCTTGATTTTTGCGTATGATAATTGGCCAAGGAGGCAGTTCGCTCATCGTCTGCTGCTCAAATGTGCGTGAACCATGCGTTGCGTTTTTTTTTAGTGGACGACGCAGCTTCATCATTGGCTTCTAACGGGGCTGCATTTGATATGAACACACACACACACGCACACGCACATTTTCCAGGCACATGCATCGCTGCACAGGAGACGCAGCTTCCATGCTATTTGCAGTCGGGTCACGTGACCTTAATTAGCCAAAAAAAAAAAGAAATAGCGAGAGCAAGCGAAAGAAAAGCCAGCGCCAGTTGAAAAAGCATCTGTCGAATTGCCTTTGCTGCGGTAATTGTGCGTAGCATGTGAAGAGCTCGACTTGAATCGACTCGACTCGATTTGAGTGGAAGCTGCCTTTGTCATTTGGTCGATAGTGGCCACTACAATAGAACAGTGCTTCGAGCCTTTGTTTGCCTTTGAAATGGATAAACATGCACTGCAAAAAAAGGTGTTATTATCAAACTAAACTAAATATGCAAAGAGTTGGTGTACCATACCAATACCATACCTTAATTAAAAGATCAAGACCATATGCCATACCCTATGAAAAGTATTAGAAATCTTTTCAACATTGTCTAAGTGACTTTTTATTTGAATGTAATGTGTATATTATGTTGATACTGTAAGCTTTAAAGTATCAAAGTCTACGTGGTTTTCTTGAATATAACCCATTGTTCATAAATTAGACTGATCTCCAAACTTTAGCTGTTAAAATAATATATTATATTGTACCAAAAATAAATGTATATTTAACATAAACATAGCATTTAACTTGAAACTAATAAAATAGCTAAAATTAATTATTTAAGATTTACCATCTGAAAATACCAAAGGTTGGTATACCATTTTATACAAAATATACCATATTAAAAAAAAAATTATGTCAAAATAAGGTATACTACCATAAGTGATAGATCAATACCATATGCCATACTCTATGAAAATAATTGAAAACCTTTTCTATTAATATTTGTAATTATAGAATTTAAGGCAATCGTAATACAACCTGACAATTTAATTTAATTTCTTTCCGTGTATCGTTAAACTATGTGAAGTTGCGGATATTCTTGGAACTTGAATTGCCTTCAATTGTGTTTGACTTTTAAATCCCTTGCCACAATGACAATGACAATCATTTAATTGAGTTGCATTGTAATGACTCTTAGTACACAGTATTTACTGAACTTAACATACAAGTATATGGAATACGGCTACCGCCTCGCAACGCAGTTCACAAAAAGCCTTTCAGCCAAAGCGCAATAAATTTCAATTATTTACTTGAATGCACATTAAAATGAATTGTCCGCCCGTCGCGTGTTATTGTATTGTGTAGTGCAGTGTAAGACTCTTAATGAAAATTGCAACAGTCTGTGCTAAAAAAGCAACTTACGATTAAACAAAAACAAAAAAAAAAGAATGTTTTTCCAGCTGCGGCAAATCTTTAAAATACAAACCGTCGCAAATTTTGATTGAGCTTTTTGCAATTGTTGATTAAGTAGAATTGAATTGGTTTAAAATAATTCTTAGCTTTATGAAGTGCCATTTGATGAATTTTAATGTGCAAATACAAAGCACATAACAAAAGTTTCAATGAATTGTTTATCTCAAAATTTAAAGCTCGAAATAACCAAAAGTATATGTGTAAATTTAATTTAATAATGCTAAGCCTCCAATAAAATTTATTAATCGTTATTAATTTTAAACATAAGTACTTCTTAATTTTTGTAATGAAGTGTCAATCTTTTCAATTGGACTTTAAATGAATTGTTTATTTCTAACAATTATGTAAATCAAAATTATTTCTTATTGTTCTATAGCTGACTACTGAAATACAAAAGAAAAAAAAAAAGAATAATAATATCATATTTACTCGCTATCTATATATGAACAATTTAATTATAATTATTATTAACCATGAATTCCTTTTACTTTTAACAAATGAAGTACCTGAAGCTCTTGTGCATCGCAATTTCTTTGTGCTTTCCTTTTGGCTGTTAAATTAGGTTAATTACAACACACAGACTCAGATGTGTTGCAAATGCAGCACGCCATATAAATTATATTCAAGGCGCACGGTTCAAAGGCTTCTTTGGCAATTTGCGAGTGCTGCAACTGAGGTTGTAACATGTTAAAATGTGTGGCAACCACAATGAAGAATTTTAGTGTGCCAGCTATTAAGTTGCTTTGCGAGAAGATTTCACTTGATGTTAAACACTTTCTCTGCGATTGCAGAGAAATGCAGACACTCCACACTCAGAACTAAAAGATGTGTGTGAGTTTGATGTTGCGTAATACTAGGGACATAAAAATGGATTTACGCTTAATCACACACGAAGGATGCATATTTTACCGCTTAGCTGGTTACCTTCTACTTCTCTTCAGCTCATTCGCATGCACATTTTGTTCATTAGAAGCTTCGTATGAACGCGCTGCTTAACCTCTGCTTAGCGCAGAGCCACAGAGCGAGACTCGCTCTCACTCTTCTCCTCTCTCTCTCTTTCACTCTTTCTCTGTCTTTCTTGCCACAGCATGCAACCGTTGTTGTCCTTGTAGCGTTTTCAGTTCATTTTGCTGGTCGAGTTCGCTTCCTTTTTTTTTGTTGCCAATTCGGGTTTTTCTTTTCGCTCTGCACGGACAAAAGAACCGCCTGCTGTGAGCAGCTTTAGTCGGGCTTGTGGCACTTGGAGCTTTTACCAATGCCAAAAACATGTGTAGACCGAGAGAGAATGAAAAGGGAAGCTGTGTGTGTACGAGTGTCTGTGTAGAGCTCCCATTAGCCAAAAGGATTTATATTACAAGCGCACACATAAAAAGCACCGCAGGATATTTTGTTTTATGTGAATTTAATTGTAGTTTTAATCCGAAGGTAGTCCAGCAACACCCGCAGCCCTGTTCTCTCTCTTTCTATCATTTGCTCTCGCTCTATCAGTCGTTTTACGCACAGTTGCTCAACGCAGCTCAGCGTGTGTTTTTTCATATTAATAGCATTGCATTTTTAATAATAACCGAACACACACGTCGGCTACTTGATTTTTCGCTTTGTGCTTTGCTTTTGACCAAAGTCAACCCCAAAAAAAACGTATACGCAATACAAAACTCGGTCAAGCGAACAAAAGCAAGCCCAACCAAGAAGCCAAGTGTACAACCATAAAAGTCAAAAGTCCTTTAGCTCGATCCCCCAGATCAAAGCATAATTATGTAAACCAACACAATTTAGTACTGAAAGTTTCCTTTATCTCTCTACGCTACTCTTGTTGATAGACTAACAGTTATCCTATAGTTTTCAAAATGTATTAAATGACCCCAAAAGAGTCTTATCTCTGGATACTCTGTAATTTAAGTCATACACATGAGAGGCTTAGCAAATAAACTTGAAATGCTTAAAAGATTTGGCCAGCAGGCAGGCAGGAAAAAAACTTAAAATGCTTAAATAAAATAAAAGTAAAGTAAAGAAAAACTTGGCCAAGTTTTGAGTAGAAATATCAACGGAAATATGGGAAACACAAACCTCACACAAATATGAAGTCCGATAAGAAACGAAACGAGAGAGAAAGAGAGACTCATACTAAAAGCAAAGCAGGCTCAAAGTGCGCACATCCTGCTTAGCCGGGTTTTTGTAATGTGCTTTTCTAGTGTTACTTTAGATGTTGTTGGCAACACACAAACACATACACACACATACACAGACAGCCACACACGCAGCCCACAAAAAGGGACAATTTGTTTAAAGGTAACGAAAAGTTTTGGCGCTCTCATTTTCCTTCTTTTTTCCTCGGTTTGCTGGCGAAGAAGAAATGTGAGGTGGAATCGAGGGAGGAGGTGGGGTAGGGGGAAGGGAATAACTTGAAATGCTTTGCATAAACTTGAACGGGAAAAGTTGAAAATGTTTGTTGTACTCCATATGAAAATAGCAGCAAAAATAACAATAACAACAGGCAACAAGAAATGGCAAACAACAAAGATAAAGTTCAAAGGAAATGTGGCACAGGAAACGCAGCAAAAGATACACAAAGAGAAAAATATGAGGAGAGACAAAAGGGAAGAGCAAAATAAACATACACACTTATATAAATTTATATATTTATATGTATATATAACAAAATATTAAGAAAGTTATTTCAGCAAAATGAAAGTTTTCCTTTCGAATTGTTGTTGTCTGTAAGTGTTTGTGTGTGTGTGTGTGGGTGTGTGTGTGTGGGAGTGTATGTGTGAACTCATCACATAAGTTCCTGACTGCACTGACTTGTGACGTGCTCCTCAGGTATTTTATCACTTAAATCTTGCTTATTTATTTTCTTTTTGTTGCGCTTTTTGATTTATTTCAAAATTAATTTGATGTAAGGAAAACTTTTTGTCAGCCGCATAGCAAAAGTTTATGCAATTTTCAGCTAATTAAAACCAATGCCGACTTTTTATATAAAGTTTTAAATTGACGCGGAATTTCAAACATTTCACGTTTACATACAATTTATTTAATAGTATTTACAAGTTATTTATTTTATTTATTTTTATACACGAATATAGCAATTATTTTATTAACTTACGTGTTATTTTTTATTTCTATTGTTGACTAATAAACTTGTTTTGTTTTTTGAAACAAGTTGAAAAATAATCAAACAAGAACAACAACATTTTATCTTAATGTTTTTTCGAATATGATATCTTTATTTTGTTTTACTGTTGTCGAACAATTTGATACATTTTTATCAGAGAGTTTAGGGGGAATTAACATGCGCAAAATTTAATAAAAATAATAATGAAAACAAGCAAAAATTAAATTCAAAGTGACGTTGTAAATTCTTTTTTTTTATTATTTATTATTTTGTTAGTCGTGTTGCTGTTATTGTTATTGTTGCGTTTGTTTGTTTATTTTCAGTTGTGCTGTTTGTTTGTTGTTTGTTGGCAGCCGCAGCAAAAAAACATTTGCATAATTTAAGGCGTAATTTTGGCGCGTTGCTTTAAATTGATATTACAAGAGCAATTTGCGTTTGTCTCCCCTTCTCACCCCCAATTTTCACTCTCTCTTCTTGTGCGTGGCTAAAATGGGGGCTAAGTACATGGAAAAACTGTGCCATGGCAACATTTTTCTCTGCTCTCTCTGCCTCTGCTTTGGCTTCGTTTCGCTTGTTCAGGCAACCGGCGGGGCGTGTTCATTCATTTCCTGTTGCGCCTTAAGTTATGCAAAGCTTATGGCAAAGTGAACAAGCACTAAGTGAGTGGGTGGATGAGTAGTAGCAACATCAGCAACAGCAACAGCAGCAGCAGCAGGACAACAACTACAACTGTGACTCCATGGAAATGAGACAAGCACTGAGAATACTCACAGTAGAGCACAGAGCAGAATACATGGTATCGCCAGATAAGCGCACAATGCACAATCGCATCCCATGAATAAGTGGGCCAAAAGGGGTTGGATAGCTCTGTGAAACTAAGCCAAGCTGCGCGTTCCCAACAATATCGAAGGGTTCTTTAAGTCGAGGTTTGGGTTTACGGTATAATTAAACATCTAGAGTACATTCTGTTTAAAAATCGAAAGTAATTTAAAATTATACTCGTATTAAAAATATTAAAGTATAACAATCAATATTTTGGACTACTTTTCTCACTCGGAGATCATACGCCACAAATTTAAAAAAGGTTTTAATGATTACTATCCTGCAATTTTCCATTTTAGAATTAAATTACCTATATTTTCATTGTGATATAATTCCAATTAATTACTTATGACACTATGATATAATTCCAAATATATTGCAAATTTTAATTACTAGCCATCGACAGATTTTTTTCTTTTGTGTATTTTTTCGGTATATGAGTTTGGTATATTCTAATACCGCAATGTTTTGCATTTATTGAAAATGGATGCCGGGTGAATCACAGTCGAGCACAATCGCCCGTAACTTTCTTTATTGTCTCTATGGAATATTCCTCATAACATTCTGTAAGCACAACTATGGAAAGTACTATCTTTAATAAGCCTGTTTTGATTTAAAATAAATCCCATACAATATATTAAATACAACCTATAACGCAAGCGCCCTCTTGCAATATTTGTATTATAGAATGTGTCATTAAAACTGTGTAAACAATTTCTTTTTAAATGTGAAAAAAATTCTTTTAATTTAAACTTTCAGTTTGAATGAAACTCAACTACCGTAAATACGCAAAGCGGAGCAAATATAAAATATTAAATACAAAAAAACTTTCACATCATTGCATATTAAAAATCTACTGAAAGCACAGTCTTCGATGTGCCACATTTGGCATTAAATTGCATGAATGTTTGCTGGTCGCTTCCTCATTATTTAAATACCATAATCAGATCGCAGTTCACATGCAGATGCACAGATTCCAGATTCGAGATTCCAGTTTCACTTTCCGCTACAGACACTTCATCTTTTTCTGGGCCTGCTGTTGACATCTGTTAAATGCCGACAACTTTTTACAGCAATTAAAGGCTGCAATTTGTGCAGCGGCTGTGGCGCTTGTGATTACATGAAAATACATGAAAATTAATGCTGGCGTTGATTTGTGAGACAGACCGAAGCTTGCGCTTTCCCCCTTCCCCACCCCCTCAACCAACTGGCACGCCCGCACTTTTCCCAGGCGTGCATTCGTGCTACATGTTGCATGTGCCATGTTGCATACTTAATCATAATTGAAAGCAGATGTTCAACTCTTTAATGACACTAGAATTGCGCAAAAAATAAAACTCTCTCTTTAAACCGATCTAGTCCCAATAGTGGCGATGAGGAAGCGCCTCATTATTTGCCTGCTGCTGCGCCATGGGCCTGAAAGGTATTAAAGAGATATAAAAGAGTCAAGCGAACATCAACTGAACTAAGTTTAAACTCACACTGGATGCATTTGATAGGCTTGCGCCAAGTACAGACGCCCTTGAAAATCATTGGCCACATCATTGCTGCCACGACGACGACAATGCGGACAGTGTCCAGTGTACGGGGGCTCGCCTGCTTGACGTGGAGCTGGTACCAGGTTGGGACGCTGCCCAGGATTCATTTGTTCCTCTTCAGTTGCATAGGGATCGAATTTTGGCACCTGGGCGAACTTGTCCACGCCACGTCGCAAAATCGGAGCATTAGAGGAAAATATTTTCATCATCGGATCACGAGACTCGATCATCGCATTGGCAGCTCGTTGTTCGCTGACCCTAGAGTGGTGCATACCTCGTTTAAGGCGGGCTCCCATATCCGATATGTTAGCTATACCCAAATGAGCGACGAGCTTATCGCCATCCTCGCCCATCTCATCCACCAGGCTAGGAAAGCGATCCCGCTGGCAAGGTGCTTGGAAATACGGGCCTTTCGGATTCATTATTCAGCAATCTATAGGAAATTTAATCAAGTAAAGACTAGCAAAGTTTTCAGATAAATTTGTCAACTATTTACACTCGCCTGCTACTGTCGGCTGAATAGTAAAAAAAGTATTAAAAATAATGCTCTTTGAAGTAAATACAATTTTGAAAAAGTCAAAGTCAACTTGGTTTTAAATTTATTTTTAATTAGTATTGCAAAGTGTAAATTAATTTGACAGTTACTTACATATTACAATTAGTTCAATAATATACTTCTGATATATTGCCACATAGAGCCATTACATAAGTTTATATTCGTTTAATTATTTGGCTAATATCAGATCAAAAATTTTAGGAGTTATTAACGTCATAATTTTATATTAATGGTATGTTATGTTAAAAAACTTCAGGGACGTTATTGCGTTGTATCGTTATACCAATTATGGATATATTAATTAAGTATATATTAACCTTAATACAGCTTTCGCAATATTTTGATTTGTTGATGTTTGTAGGTGTCTTACAGCTTCACTTGTCCCGCCATAACGCCACTGACATCTATAAATTTCTCTTTAAAAAATTAACGTTGGCATGAAAACTTAAAATATGTCAGAAACTGAGATGATTGTTAACTTTATTAAAAAGATAAAAGACGCAAAAAAAATGGATGGCAACGCACTTGCTAATTTCATTTTATCAGTAAATTATCCAAACTGGAAATTAAAATCCATTAAAATGAAAGCTATAACAATAATTCAAATTACAACAAGGCGGAACAAGGCAAAAGTGAAATAAAAATAAAGCACAAAATAAAAAAAATCATTACACCCTCGAAAAACTCTCGAAATGCTTGATTAACGTTCAGCGAAATCACAATAAAAGTAATTATTTTGATTACAATTCTAATGTGCGACAAGAGAAGGAACTGAGAATAGAACTGAGAACTGAGAGATAGGCAGACAGGCAGACATACGGAGCGACACAGCGAACAGCCGAAAGGCAAATAAACATGCCCCCAAAATGAGGTATGTATAGGAAAAATGTGTAGTAGGCGTGGCACACACGCCCTTATAGGCACACACACACATACACACGGGCAACACATCAACATTAAAAATGTATTTTAATGTGTCGCCCGCTTTGTCATTTGGTTACCTTGCCGCCATTTTGACTGCCTGTTGTCATTTTTAATGTCTTTCATTTGGCACAATGAGGCCTTGTGGGCGTGACACATGCCCTCCTCCCCATACTTCTCCCGTACCCCCACCACCAACAGAAAAACAAACAAACAAACCATTAGGCACATTTCATAGCGTTTGTAAATCATAAAATCCTGTCAAATTCCTGAACACCTCACACAGAGTCAGCTCGATTCATTCCCCCCGTCGTGCAGCTTTTGCATTCCACATTGTGTTTGGAACTTTGGCTTTGACTTTCAGCTAATTACTTGTGATTTAATTTGAATTTGTAATTAGCCAGCAAAATGCCATTTTTGTGACAGTTTTGACAGGCAACCAGCCGAGACCAAAGACCCCAAACAACTGAGCACTGAGCACTGAGCTACGTGAACTTCTGAAAGGTGTGAGCTTGTCTCATGTGTTGGATTAGCGCGCCAAAGTTTTTAATTAGACAAGCAGCAGGCTGGTGCTGCCAACTCACTGCAAAGCTGCCAACTCGCTTGACGTCAAAATTCCTAAGCAAGTTCACAGACTTCTGCATAAATGGAGAGAAAATTACACTATCATCTCAATGCGAACTTGACTGATAATCTTGTAAAGTTCCTTGGATGTGTTATTAATAGTTTTGCTCGATTGATAGATATTAATTAGCGATGCGAAGTTGCGGTGTTTGACAAAACGAAACTGCCAACTGCATGCGAAGAACTGACAATCAAGATAAATTTGACATCAGGCTAGAGATGGTATAAAAAGTCAAAGAAAAATCACTTAAAATCATTCGCTGTGGGCAACAAAAGCACAGCAAGAAACCATCAACAAGCTGCCCGGCCCCATCAGTTTACTCCCCGCACCGCACCGCACCGCCCCGCCCACCTGTCCTTCTGTCCACCTGCTCAACTGACACACCCACATCATGAGGAGCCGATGCAGTCAAGTCTAACAAATGGCTGAGAGCTGGAAGCCGGGGAGCTAAGATGTCTGCTATCTAAAGCTGTTGATAAAGCGCACATTAAAATATATACGTATCTAAGTATCTCAAAGATACGACGGCGCCGTTACAGGTGAGGAGCGTCCTTCACTTCACTGCTACTGCTGCTGTTGCTGCTGCTGTTGCTTTTGGATCTCTCAAGCTGGAATGGGCGCATTCAAATGAAAACCGTGAGAATCAAAGCAGCAGCCAAGTGGAGCGTAAAGCTTTCAGTGCCTGGATTGGAGTAGAACTGACTGTGTCTGCTCAAAAACCTAAAACTGTCGGAACGATTGTCCAGAGGGTCGCTTTTCCCCCCTCTGCCCACCTCTCTTTGCCTTCGTTTTGTGTTGGGTTTCGTTTTCTCTTTTTTTTTTGTGTATTTTTTTGCCTTTACGTTTCATTTATTACGCACAGATTTTTTTCATTTGAGTTTTATTTTTGGATTTTTTTTCTTCGTAAATTAAGAATTTCCTTGCAGCTTTTTAGTGCTTCTCAATGACTTGAATTCACGTCCCGCTCACAGTCTCTTAACTGACTGTTGGCGTTATAAAAGCCCAACGCTTCATTGCACAAACATAGTGGCAACATCGCAGCCTGCTATTTCTAAAGGCCTGTTGTTTTGCCAGAGGGGTGTAAGCTCAAAAGCAGCGATGGAGCGATGGAGTGATGGAGGGGACGAGAGAGGACAAAGGGGATAGATACTTCGAACCGTTCTCTATCACTTAACAAAGCACACAACTTGGCTTGCGGTCGACACCCCAGAGACCCTACACTCTACACTCTACATACAACTACTAGTTTGATGTCTACAGCCCACAGTCAACACTCTAAAATCTAGCTCAAAGAGCTCCTCGAAGCGATATCATTTCTGCACACGTGAGCATTAAGTGTGAAGGGTGGTGAACGTTGTTGGGGTTGAGCGTTGCGATGCGTGTTTCTTTCAGAAAGTCTCAAAATGAAATTAATTAAAACAATATAAACAATAGAGCAAAGACATGCGTGCACCTAGACGAACAGTGAACCCAAGTTAGATGGGCTACAAAATGTGGCAAGGACTAAAGCGAGTTTCAAAAAATGAGTGTTTGATATTCCCATAATAATTATCTTACTTAATGATTCACATATAGAACTATTTTAAAATAAATTGTATAGGTTTACAAATACATTATTTTATAACTGTTTTGAAAAAATATTTATATTATAGAATTTGGAGTATAAAATATTTACCACTTTCTGTAAATTTAGATTAGAAAAAAAAAATCATAATCAAAAAATAATCAAAATTCAAGTTAAAATTAAATATAAATTTTAAAAAAAAAGTCATTTCAATACAGTTAGAGTAAAGAAAAAATTAACTAACATTACTTTTAACTGAATAATATACTAAATGTTTTAGCTATACATAAGCAATCCAGTATTAATAATATATAGTACAAAGAAACAAGTAAGAAAGCTAGTGTGCTTGAATGTAAGATTTCCGCTATAAGCAAAACAATGCGGTATTCATATTAAAATATACCAAATAAATGTATTTTAGCGGTACTAAAAGTAGAGTAAAGGCTGTACTTGGCATATTGATAAAGTACTAAATTAAAAATGTACCATTGAATACAAAAAGAAAAATTAAAATGTAATATGAATATAATCTAAAAAACCTTTTACACTGCTATGTAAAGTTACCTTTTTAGTTAGTTTTTACCGTAGCATGCTTACCACACAATTATAGACACTACACTCACACATACTCACTTATAAACTCACAACCACAAGCACACAAACACACACACACACACAGTTATATAGTTGAAAGGTCTTTGTAGTTTTACGAGTGACATAACCCATTCATATCATTCATTCAGATACTCGTATGAATTCTAGCACAAAAACTCACAATTTAAGCATATTGTTTACACAGGGCAAAGGCAAATAAAATGCAATGAAAATCTGTGGAATAGCAGTGCAGAAAAATAGAAAATCTCCGACAAGACCTCAGACAGAGAAAGTGGGAGGAGAGAGAAAGACTAGATATGACTAGGAGTAAGTGCAGTTGAGTAAAGTAAATCAAAGCAAATAAAATAAGCAAATTATGAAATGCAGAAAAGACAAAAAGAGGGCAAAAGCAAGGAAAATAAATTCATCTTGCGTCTGTGCCACACTGAATCGGAGCTAGATCTCAAAAACTGGAACCAGAGCTGTGGCAAGGAGTCGCTCAAGATTGGACATTGATAGCGTACGTGGTCAGGCATATATATGAAGAAGCTCAGACGCTAGACGCAGCACAGCGAAGAGCAGCATGAGCAGCAGCAGCAGCAACAGCAAAAGAAGAGGAAGAGATGCCGCAAAATGTGGCAGGGTAAACATGTTTAAAATATTTATGTGCCCATCTCGAAGCGAGTAGTTCTTGCTGCGGCTGCTCAACTATTATTGTGGTGGCACTTTGTCTTTGGCTTGACAAAAACCGCGTCTCCTCCTCCCCTTTTCCGCTCATTTTTGAGCGCTGCCGCCCACCTGGCATTGTCTTGCGGCGACGTGTGGCATCAACACACGTTTTGGCAATGAACAGAGCAGAGCACGTGTGTTTATTTTTATTTGTGGCAATGGCAAAAGGCAGCACACACACGCAAGACCCAAAAGCAAAAGAGTGCGAAAGGGAACAAGAGGAAAGTCTTGTCGTTTTTGGCTGTTTTTTGCTGGAAATTTATGTTACAAGCTGCTCATAAATGTCAACGTTGCCGCAGTGCTCGACTCGACTCGACTCGGCTTGGCTGATTGAAATTTTCATTACACACTTCTGAAAGGGTTGAAGACAACGAAGTAAAGACTGCGAAAAACTTTACCTGAAAGATACATACAAGGAAGTCTTTTCACGTTCAAAAACATGTGTGATAACTAAACTCAAAGCTAAAAATGCATATAAAAAATATATATACTCGTATTTCAATTTATTCAATTTTTTATCTATGCCTGCTTATAGTTTTTTTTAATTAAATACAAATATTGTTCATTTCAAAATTCTTCTTTTCTCAATTAAATACTCACTTACTATTTTTCCAATTTCATATTCCTTTATTCAAATATGGAATCTTAGTGTGCAAAACCAGAAAAAATATTTAATCACATTGTAACAAGCAAAAAAAAAGGCATAAGGAATTGCCAAGTTTTCATATGGCATCAATTTTGCAGGTAATATTTTGAGGCAATTTCCACTTGTTTGCTGTGCAAACATTTGCTTGGGCTTCACATTCTAATTCTAATTCTTTTCCTTGGAGGCCTGTCGCATCAAATGCAAAGTAAACAGCATCATTAAAAGCTGAGCACCTGCGAGCGCATTTCACTGGGGGGTTGGGATATGGTTGGGGCTATTAAGAACGTTGCCACTTCATTCAAATTAAGCATACGCCGTGTGGAACGGCCCTGGCCCTGGCCACTGGGAGGCCATCAGCCTACGTGAGAGCCACCACAAAAGACAACGTTGCCTTTTTGCTCACTGTTCAAATGTTAATCGCATTTCTTGGTTTTCCCACTCTGCCCTCCGTTTCCTTCTCCTTTTGCCACTTTGTCTGTGTGTCCTTTGGCTTCGACAGCACAAGATGTGAGGGAGGCAAAAAGGGTTTTCTTTGTCCTGCTAGCTGCCTTCTACCTTCTACCTTCTTCCTTCTGTTGCGTCCCGCACGTCAGTCACTCATTTGTTTTGTCTTCTGTGCGCTGCGTTGCCCACAAAATGAAAATGGAAATTGGTTTTCTCGGTTTCTCGCTGTCCTCGACCAGCAGTAGCAACAACAAATAACAGCAACGGCAACGACAGTAAGAACACCAACAACAACATTAATTTAAAATGTAAATAAAGTGACAAATTACCTGAATTAGTGACACAGCGTTCATCGCATTTTCGCGCTGTCTGCTCCTTTTTCTTTCCTTCTCTAACAATTTTTTTTTTCTCATTTGCTTCCTCTGTAGCCTATTTGTTTTTTATTTTTTTTAAATGAACAATGCTTGCTTTTGCTGTGGTCGTCATCAACGTTGTTGACTTTCTTTTGCTGCACAGATTGTAATATAAGCTAATTGCATTCAAGAGGCCCAAAGATAGTGTATTTTTACAAAAAATATTATGCAGACTATCCTCAAATTATATAGACTAACGAGGGATAAGCTCACTTTCGTTACAATTTAGTTTGTAAGGAATAAACATATATTTCATAAAAAAGATCAATCAATCAGATATATTTTGTATTCTATATATATATTTTTAATGTACTATATTAATATAGCCTTAGATACATTTTAGTAGATACATTTTTGTGGTATATTCTTTGGAATACGTTATGAATAATACCGAACTGTTTTCATTTTATTCAAAATGATCGAGCACACGCGACTGTAACTTTTTTACTTGTTTTTAGTATTATTGCGTGACTTACATTGCAATTATATCCTATTTATTACTTGAAAACCTTGAAAAAAATATTTTTTAAAGATTATTAAATATTTGTGGAAATTATATATGAATTTTGTCGTAAAAATCTATATAAAAATTTTATTCAAATTTGTATCTAACAAACTTTGGTATTGAATAAAATTGGTAGTTGTAGGGATTTTTATAATTTAATAAAATATTTTGTAGCATCATAGTCTTTAAAAATTTAAGCATAATTTAATCCTTTAGCTTACGAATCCGTTCCAATAGCTTTCTCCATTGAACTCTTATTACATTATGGCTACATCCCAATATAAAATTTCTAACATTACAAAATATAATCTGCCCTTTTGAAATTCAAAACTTTAGTGTGTTACTTTAAAGCCTGGACGCAGCGAGCTATTAAATTCAATTATTTGGTAAGCTCAATATTGAATCAAGTTTGCAAGACATAGAAATGAGCATACAGAATACAGGACATTTCCGAATGAGTCGCAATCTCTAGATCTCTTCGCACAGCTGTCGTGTAAATATTTAATTTACGAAATTCCATAATAAAATTTTGCTTTTCATGGCACCTTCTGTTATTGTTGTTGCTTTTGCTTTTGCTGTTGATGTTGGTGTTGCTTTAAGGCAGCTGGGTTTTCATTTCGCATGCCAATTGTTTGGCAAGTGTCAAAATAATAACAAGCCGCCCCTTGGCAAGATTCAAGCCCAACCCCAAAAATGTGGCAGAGTGAAAGCGGCCCACAAGCGAGAGTCAGCCCTTAGCACAATGCTGAATGCCAAGTGTCAAAATATTTCAGCAAATTTTTTTTATGTTAATTTTCTATTAATAAAATAAATATTAAATCAGAGCTGTGCGGGGTGACAAATGTCGCAAGACGACTCCCTTAACCGATGACTATATTAGAGACCAAAACCACTAATTTATCCCCAGAGACTGGGGACTAAGGTGCGGGAGGATGGATGGATGGATGAGGAGGTCAGAGGTGGGTGGGAAAAGCGGAAAAGCGCATACACAGCTGTTGCCTGGCTGGATGGGAAACACCCTTCGCTGCGGGTGGTGACTTTGATTGGAGCTTTTCTTTTCCATTTTCCTTTTGCTTGCTTCTATTTAAATTTCATAAATTTAAGACTTACTGAGCCAATTTGATATTGTGTTATTAAATTTAACGTTTGGCTAACTCCCGCCTACTTCCAGGCTTCTCCAATTCGAAGTCCAAGTCCAAGTAAGTCGTTCATTTTCATGGCTCTGCGGCATTTTGTTTTCTAATTGTTATGGGACAACAACAATAGCGAGTCGAGCTTGTTGCTGTTGTTGTTGTTGTTGTTGTTGTTATTGTTCGACTTCTTCCAGTTAGTGTTAACCCTTTTGCGTCTTAGTTGCCACGCGACTGCTGCTTAGCGGCTCATTAGCCAAGTTTTATGTTGCAGCCAAGTTGCCTGCTGGATGGGGAGGTTGCAGCAGCAACGTCGAAGAGAAGTTACCCATAATTTGTAGATGTTGTAAAACTTTTGGCCGTAAACAGGCGAAAAGATGATTTTCCACTTGCGCCTCGCAGCAAGCAATAAAAATTCGGTGTTAAATTTCAAATTTACTCACAAAATATTGTCGAATGCTGCGAGGCTGCAAATTATGCGAATCGATATTCAGATAATTACACTTATTTCAGAATAAAAGCGGAGAAGTGGGAAACACTTTAATTGAAGGTCGAATAAGGAGTAAAATTAAATTAGAAACGATCCACTTGCAACAGATTTGTAAATTCACCTAATATGCAAATTTAAATACGTTAGACATTAAAATGAAATGGAATTTTAAATTCTTTAAGATGTAACTTCATAATTTAATTATTTAGGCACATTAAAGTGTAATTTTATATTGCATGCATTGTTGGTATTAGTTAGCAATCTCTCCATCGATTCTTATCCATTCGAGTACTTTAATGTTTTTCGTTTAAATGCAACGAATGGGAGCTTAGAATGCAGAACGCAGAACGCGCGTTGTATGCTGCAAATGCTCGTTAAATGTGTTCGTTGTGCAGTCACGAAAACAGGTAACAAAGTTTTGCAGTCAAGCCACCTACCGAAAAATATATTACCGATGCACACAGCTAGCTCCCCATTTCGGGGCAGTGCATTACGAGCTGTGTAAAATGTGTCTCTGGCCCCAAAACAATTTGCCAGCAGCTATTTTGCATTGCATATTTGCAGGCGCATAACTGTCTGCCTCCGCTGCCGTTGTTTTTGTTGTTTGCTGCTGCTGCTGCAGCTGCCGGAATGTGCAACTCAGTGTCTGACTAACCCGTTTACCCAAGCTGGCGCCAGCTTGCAGCATGCAGCATGCAGCAAGCAGCGGAAGCTACTTGTTGGGTTAATGACGTCGTAAAAAGTGCTGCAGCTGCTGCTGCGTGAACTGACACCGTTAGCTACTGGAAACCCTCGCAACGAACTACCTGGTATAATAATTATCCGCAGCTTTTCCTTCTTCTCCAGCTCGCTTTCTCTCTGTCTCTCTTTCACTTGTTTTCTCATTCTCTTGTCTCAGCTCAGATTGCAGTCTGTACTGGTTACAGTTGTGCTTAAAGATGCTGCCAGCGAGCAGATAACAAGCAAGAAAGCGATGGACCAAATGATGTATACGATAATAGTGATGCTACGACGGCATTGCTCGTGCTTTTGGTATTAATTCCTTTCGTCTCGACTTGGGTCTAATAAATCTCAAATAATTTAAGACGCAACTAAAGGCATTTTAGTTTTTCCTTAGAAAACAGAAACATTTTTGTTATAATTGTTGATCAGAAATAAGAAATTTATATGAAAGAAAGATAAAAAATTATTAAATTAGGAGTATTTTTGAAATACTTAAATAATAATTTAATGTTTTTTTCCCTAATACAGAAAGAAAAAAATTATATTATAATTATTTTAAATCAAGTATAAAAATATTTGCCGATCTATGCACATTTTATAAATCTATAGAAAAAAATGTTCTACATTTTTAAAGAATTTTCTATAAATTATTTTTATTATTTTACAAAATTAACAATAATACAAAATAATATTAAAGCTAATTAGCTCTGTCACTATAAATTATTATAAATTGTTATATAAAATTTCGAATTCCTTGAAAATTGTTTCAACTATATAAGCTAAACTTAAAAATTAAAGTTCTGTTAGATTCCTCTTCAAATTATTGTCTAAAATAATAAAAGTGAGCCCATCTCAAGCAAGCCTTGTGCTCATGCTCAGTAAGCTAAGCTATTGCAAAGAAATTATATAAAGAAACTCTCACATTTTATAGAACTTTCGTCTTTGCCACATAAAGTTGAAAGTGCTATAATAAACAGCAAAATTATTTCCTCCAACATTTTGGGCTAAACAAAATATTATTCTTGTTGTTCCTATTTCTGTGAAGTGCAGGTGAGATTTATAAAAAAAAGGCTAAAATTTCATTAATGGGGATTTCAATGCTGATATCAATTGCAGCACCAAAGAAAGAGAATCGTCTTTAAGATGTGCGGATTCGGCTGTGGCAGCTACGGCTTTGGACCTTGGGGCGCATGTGGACCTTGGTCAGGTGCCTGTAGCTATGGTCCGTGTGGCGGTTGTGGCCCCTGTGGGGGTTATGGATTCTACGGCGGCTGTGGGCCAATGCGCGGCTGTGGTCCCTCTGGTCCGGCCTGTTGGCCCTTTGGCTTATATACGTGCTGAGCTTTGGAATGAAATTAGGAGCAATCTCGCATCTGAGCGCATAATGCCCCGACCGAAAGTTTCGCGGCACTGAAAGATGGGTGTTGCGTGTCTACATGAATCTTGGATTATTGGGTTTTTGGCTCTGTGGCTCTGTGGCAAAGCAACAAACACCCAACAAAGCACAAGGTAAGCTCTGTGTGGTATTCGTTTCAAGCAGCTCCCCCGTCAGTGGCGTCAGTTTTTGGCCTTGAGGTGTGAGCCATGTTAGCTAGCAAGCAAGGAAGCAGATTGCGGAGCCATTTCGAGTGCTAGGCAAATTGAAAATTGCTTGACAGCCGAAACAAAGCGCAGTGCTTGTGCGTTGCCAATAAAAAATTTTACAATCGCAAATAGAGAAGGTCGAAAAGAGGATGCGGATCGCGGGCGCAATTCAATAACTCGTGTGCAAAGAGTTGACGTGCGTTGAGCGGGGTTGGGGTTCGATTGTAAACAAAACTCGTAATTTGAATTCCTTACCGAGGCAAAGTCGTCGCCGTCGTCGTCGATGTCGTGTCGCGTGTGTAGGTGCAAAAGGTAAAGCGGATTTCATTCTCTGGCCCCGTTGTCGGTGGCAACATGAAAAGCGCCAAAGAAAGCTTAGCTAGCAGTGGGACAGGATGAGTGTATGCGTGTGTGATTTTTATTACGAAATTTTTCGTGCTTTTGTGTTCATTGTTTATTTGACTGTTCTTTTTTTGTGGAATGGGCAGTTGGAGAGAGAGTTTAGCACCGGTAAAGCCGCCTGCAGTGCCAGCAAAATTGTACTTTGCTTTATGCCGTATTGCCGTTGCAAATTGCTGGCGCCCTCTGTTGTTCTGTAGCTGCGCTACGGGTGGGCCCACTCGAAAGTATGCAATAAAAATTTGCAACGCGAAATTTCCAACAGCTAACTTTATTAATGCAAATGTGCTTTTACAAAAGTAATCCAAATTCATTTACAGATTGCTCTTGGACAGTTTTGCCATATGGATCGATGCTGCAGATTAACCTTAAGAATTTCTGTAACTATGGCGTAAGAGCAACCACCAATAAAATTGTATTGTCTTGAAGTAAACTGCAATTGTTTGATTTCGTTGCTTGCCTTTCTTAGGCTCTGTTCCTGCTGCTAGTGGTTCTAAGCCCTGTACATGCTAGCTTACCTTGTTTACAAGCCTACTTCCCCCCTCCCTCGCATCTCGTTTGTTTGCTACGCCAACGGCAGTTGACAACATGTCGCGGCAAATGGCTGGCGGCCTTAAATGGCAGCGTGAAGAACACAAGCAAAGAAACTGAAAGTCATGAAAGTCGCTTGCTGTGTTTGTGTGTGTGCGTTTGCTTTTACTTTTTAGCCTTTTGCTGTTCACATTCCTGTTGCGCTTAATGTCGCCTCACGCCCCACGCTCCACGTCTCTCTCCTATCTTCGCTCTTTAGCAATTTTCATGCTGTGTCACGTTATTTATTTCTGTTGTAATTTTTGAGCCTGGCAAAACCCTTTCACAGTTTGTGCTGGCAAAAGTTTTCTCCTACTGCCTCGAAATTAACATAAAAGCAACGTTATCACAGTGTGTGTGTGTGGGCGTGGCATATGTGCATATGTGTGCGTCGTGCCTGTCTCTTGGCTGTTTAATTATTTTGTTAAACAGTCGCAAAGTTACGATAACGCCGTCAAAGTAGGCAACGCCCCACGCGTCTTCATTTTAGGATCTCCCTCGCTCCTCTCGCCGCTTGTGTCAACCATTTTTATGGGCAAAACATGTTGGCTAAGCCGTTAATACACAATCCTTGGCCGCAACTAACCCCCACAAAGTAATGGACAGGCTGTGCGACAGTCGAGTCGCTCTCTCAATAAGCCTTAAAGCGCATTGTGGTCACTTTTGGATGTTGTTGTTCGCCGCCGCTCTTTTTTTTTGCTGGTCAACTAAATCCCCTTATGCTATTTTTGTAAAGCCCATCTCAGGACGCTTGACTTTAATGGCACTTTGACAACAAGAGTTAGAGAGGGGACCGGGGAGCGGTGACTTGGCAAAAGCTTGGTTGTGAGTGTCACGCATTTACAGAGCGAATACCTTAAATACTTTTTGACTTTTCTTTTGAGCCAAGTGCAAAATATGTCTTCGTCGCAGTCCGCAGTCTTCCCTTTAGTACATTGCGACCTCACAAATTACTCACACACACACACACATGAGTGTGTCATTATTTGCTTTGACGAGCCACAAGTTGGATGGGGTCCCTATGATAGTATGCCAACTCCTTTGACTCCCCCTTGGTCAGAGTACAAAAGAGCGAAGCTGCTATTTAAGCACTTTCGGCAAAACGAGGCCAATTTTAGACCACATGTAAGGCAATCCAAAGTATTATTTGTGTAGGATACTCTTACTTTTTAAGGGAATGACTGCTATAGTATGGAGTCCGTTTGAAAAAAAACAGTTTTTAAGCTAATTCATTCGAAAGACACCATTCAATAAATTTGAGGTTTCACCATTCGTTGATTTCGGTGAGTTGTGGGGAAGCACCTACATCGTAGAGCTAGAGATATTTTTTTTTTGACACCACTTCACACCAATTTCAGCACGCAGATCAAGTATGTGACAAATTTTTGCCACGCCCACTTTCTCAAATACATAAATATACAAGTACAAATGTGATTTTAAAGCTATAATGGCGAATTTTGATGTTATATTACAACTGTAGTATTTATGATTTATTATGGTTATAATCGAATTAAAATTCTAGAAGTTAATAAAAACAACTTTTATGGCCAAGAACGCCCGCTTTCTACGGGTCTTAGTGGCTTTGGCTGAGAATCTGGTATATTTTGCACTCTGTGGCATATTTCGAACTTTATCAACATAATAAATATGTTCCAAAAAAATATGTACCAAATTTGATTGTTTTTGGGGTACAAATTGCGGTATATTTAAAGAATAACACTGCACTGTTTTGCTTTTATTCAAAATGGCCTTCTTATTTGTTTTTTAATAAAAATTGCTTTAAAATAACTACAGCAATTTTTAATTTGATTGAAGCCAACCCATAACCAATATATAGATTATTATATGTACTAAAAAGCATGACTCTAGGTTCTAAATTATGTTTACTATTCAATTGCATGGTAATAATCTAAAATAAACTTTATCTGCAAGCAAGGTTTACAAGTGTTGCCGAAAAAAATATATGTTTATCTCGTAAAGTGTTGCCTTTGAGATCCAGTGTTTCATACAGACAAATTGAAAGACAAACATAGCACTATATTCTCAGCTGTTAACGCTGATCACTTTACAGGGTGTCAGATGACTCCTTCTGCTTGTTATATAAGTATGTACATTTGAGGAGGCGCAAAATTAAAATAAATAACCTTCTATAATATGAGTATCGAATATTTAACTATCTAACTAGAATTTAAATTTACTTTAATATTCATTTCATATATGTTATGTTAGTGTAGACTTCCGATCATTTTTCCGATATATTTTCCCTCGTCAATAAAAAAATTCTTTTCATTACATTTTTTGACCTGTATTGGCATTTGCATTTCTTTATTTTACATCAATAAATTGAACTCTGATTGAGAGTCGTATACTTAATCAATTAGCATGTAATCTGGTGGATTTTGTCATTTGCATTTTCCTTCTGCATGAAGCGGTTTCAACTGAAGCTTGGTACCTGTTTCGACTGCTATCTAAGCCGTGGGCTGCACACAGCGGGTATTCTCGGGCAGATCACAGATGCCCTTCAGGGCATTGAAGTACTTGGAACCACAGCTAACCTGCAGTGGCTTGCCGTAGCGACAGATGTAATAGTTGTTGCAGCTCGTCAAGGAAGCCAGCATGAATCCGTCGGGCTTATTGCGGCACACGTAGCTCGTATAGATGTCCATATTCAGCTCACTGGATGTCGATGACATGTGCATGGGCTGATGGAAAACTTCTGGCAAAGGACCATTTGGCATGGCTACCGGACGCACTTTTTGGGACGAGTGCACCAACTTGTTAGACGAAGCGGCTGTGGGACATTTTGTAGTAACGACTGGAGCACATGGTGTGGTTGTTACCTCAACACAAGGAGTGGTTGTTGGATCAACACATGGAGTGGTTGTTGGATCAACGCATGGTGTGGTTGTTACCTCAACACATGGAGTGGTTGTTGGATCCACACATGGAGTGGTTGTTGGATCAACACATGGAGTGGTTGTTGGATCAACACATGGTGTGGTTGTTACCTCAACACATGGTGTGGTTGTTACCTCAACGCATGGTGTGGTTGTTACCACAACACAAGGTGTGGTTGTTACCTCAACGCATGGTGTGGTTGTTACCTCAACACATGGTGTGGTTGTTTTCGTAGTGACTTCGGGAGCACAGGTGGTTGTTGCAATGGTTGTTACAGTTTTGGTTGTGACTTCAGGAGCACAAGAGGTTGTTGTTACTTCAGGAGCGCAGGATGTAGTTGTTGTTGTCTTGGTTGTTGTGGTTTTGGTTGTGACTTCGGGAGCACAGGTGGTTGTTGCAATGGTGGTTACGGTTTTGGTTGTGACTTCGGGAGCACAAGAGGTTGTTGTTACTTCAGGAGCGCATGATGTGGTTGTTGTTGTCTTGGTTGTTGTGGTTTTCGTTGTGACTTCAGGAGCACAGGTGGTTGTTGCGATGGTGGTTACGGTTTTGGTTGTGACTTCAGGAGCGCAAGAGGTTGTTGTTACTTCAGGAGCGCACGATGTGGTTGTTGTTGTCTTGGTTGTTGTGGTTTTGGTTGTGACTTCGGGAGCACAGGTGGTTGTTGCAATGGTGGTTACGGTTTTGGTTGTGACTACAGGAGCGCAAGAGGTTGTTGTTACTTCAGGAGCGCAGGATGTGGTTGTTGTTGTCTTGGTTGTTGTGGTTTTCGTTGTTACTTCAGGAGCGCAAGAGGTTGTTGTTACTTCAGGAGCGCAGGAGGTGGTTTTCGTTGTGACTTCAGGAGCGCAAGAGGTTGTTGTTACTTCAGGAGCGCAGGAGGTGGTTTTCGTTGTGACTTCAGGAGCGCAAGAGGTTGTTGTTACTTCAGGAGCGCAGGAGGTGGTTTTCGTTGTGACTTCAGGAGCGCAAGAGGTTGTTGTTACTTCAGGAGCGCAGGAGGTGGTTTTCGTTGTGACTTCAGGAGCGCAAGAGGTAGTTGTTACTTCAGGAGCGCAGGAGGTGGTTTTCGTTGTGACTTCAGGAGCGCAAGAGGTTGTTGTTACTTCAGGAGCGCAGGAGGTGGTTTTCGTTGTTACTTCGGGAGCGCAAGAGGTTGTTGTTACTTCGGGAGCGCACGGAGTGGTTGTTGCTTCGGGAGCGCACGGAGTGGTTGTTGCTTCAGGAGCGCAAGGAGTTGTTGTTACTTCGGGAGCGCAAGGAGTTGTTGTTACTTCGGATGCACAAGTGGTGGTCACTGTTTCAGCGCAAGGTTCAGCAGCAGTGTTGCTACCAATGACGGCGAACGGCGCGACTGTTTGCTTAACTTCAACGCAGCCAGTGTTGTAGTTGACACATTCCTTGATCTTGGCATCGAAGAAGTACGAACAGACAGTCTCGAGAGCAAGACCACTTTGGCACTCGTAATACTTGGAGCAGCTTCCGGGCACCAAAGCGCGGAAACCATCAGATTTATTCACGCAGACAAAGCGACGATATAGCTGATTGTTCACAGCAGCCACTGAGGTTCTGATGTTGGCAGCATTGCTGACGGCCACCAAAAGGGCCAGACAGCCGAGGACTAGAAGAAGGAAGAATTACGAATTAGTCCTGATAGAGTGTCTTATGTGTGGTCCTCTTTATACCGTAATAGGATTTCATTTTCTATGTAGAAATGAGATTGAGAAGCTGCTATTCCTTGGTTATCGATCGCTGGTAGCAAACTTGTTACAGATGCTTTCCACAAATGACATTGCTCCCAGTGGTAGTCGCTTTTATATGGTAGCTGCAGTGTATCGATACGCATCTCTGCTACATGATGTGGTTGCCTTATCTCATATGATAGATAGATAGCCAGTTACCTTGATATTGACTGCTACCCGGGAGGCTGTGCGGTGAGTGTCTGGTGTGTGTTTGATGTCAGACCTATTGACATATCTTATCGATTACAATTGGTTCGTCACCATTTTTCAATTTATTTAATTGGTTTGTACTCGGAAATGTAACAAAGAGACCCTTACAAATCTGCATAGTTCCCACTGTACTTCAGAGCCAAAAGCCCACTGATTTTCTCAGGCTGTGTTTGTGGTCAGTGCCTGGTGACGTTAATTTATCAAAGGAATTTACAATTGTTTAATTAATTAGATGCTTGCCACATTTGTACACATACACACACACAAATATGCAAATACTCACTCACTCATCAACTGCACATAGCAGAGCACGAGTTAAATTGAACATATTTGCAGTTGAGTCGAGTGAGCTGGTCAAGTTGAGGGTCAATGCAGCAGCTGAGCCACTGCCAATGGAATTCATCAGCCCTTTCAAAGCATTTACAGCACATTTACTTCAAAGGAATTAAATCTCGGAGTACCAGAAATATTTTATTTGTTTTCTCAATGTGATATGCAATACTAAAATGTTCAATAGCACTTAATTCTTTTATTTTTATTGCAATCTATTTTAATAAATATGTTTAAGTATTTATTTATATATCTGAAACAATCACGAAACAACAAAACATATATATGATTTTCAGTATTATGATTTTGATCCCAGTAGTTAAAAGTATTAATTTTTTAATAGTATTAGTAGTCTTAAGCGGAATCTGCTTTTAGAGGTTGTTAAAGATATGAACACATTAGTTCATTTCTCTAAAAGAGTATGTTTATAAACATTATAGAAGGATGTTGTCAATTGACTTGAATACCTTAGGTTTGAACTTTCGTTCCATTGAGAAAATATACGATGCATGTGGAAGCAGCTGCTTGCTCGTATTTTCTGGAATCCCCATGATAAGAATCAAGCAGAATGAAGCAGATGTAGTACGCCTGATAGTACCCACGTAGTAGTTTGTAATTACAATTAAATTGATAAGGAATCACAGTGCTTGGCGGGTATATCAAAACCGCGTTGTTTCCGTGACAAAAGTCGTGCGTGTGCGTGTTCGAGGGTCTCTCTTGGGGCTTTCATGGCACATCAAAAACAATTATCAGAGTCGAGGCTTGTGATTACCATCTACTTGACGGCAACAGGAAACATTACACATACCATGCAAATACTTGAGGAAATGCCTACAAATATACTAGAATGTCTCTACTTGTAATATAAAGTGTATCTGTAATTCGGTTATAAATAAATCAACTTTAATTATGTTTTCATTTGAAAATTTGCTGAACAACTTGTCAACGCTTTTTTTCATTGGAAGAAATTGTTTTTAATATTTACTTGTTGAATCATTTGTGCAGCACAGAAAGCGGAAAAGTTCACAAGAGAAATAATGACTCGTGATTTTTTCGCAGAAGAAACGAGTTAGAATATTTCCGATGCGAATATTGCCCATGAAATGCGTAATTTAAACATTAAAATGAAACTAATTAAATTTTTTAAATATTCATAGAAATTTAATTATACAAAAATATATTTTTCGATGGTTGCAAAGTCTCTCAAAAGTAATTAAACTATTAGCTAACAAATATTTATTTGTTCAACTCAAATAAAATGCCAAAAAATGGGGTGGCAAAAAAAACAACAACGTTGCTCTTTTGACAGTTTATCCATTACATAAATTTATATCAATATCTAAACAGAAAAAGACATGAAAATTAATTTCAAATTAGAATTCAATTTGGAATAACTACAAATGGCGTACGAAAAATTATCAAACACACATTAAGCGTGGCCAACAACAACAACAACAGCAACAGCATTGACAACATTGGCAGCAGTGGCAATAACAACAGCAATAACAACAACAGCGGCATCGGCAGCAATGACAACAACTTGTTAGGCCATAAAAAGTGTTTGCTATTACCGGCAATTACATTAAAATCAGGCAACAACGACAACAACAAAATCCATATAATAAAACATTTCAACGAAATTGAATTGAATTTCTGTAACGACAACCCTTTCAAGGTGGTCGGTCCCAAACCGCTTCACAGGCGAAAAAAGGGGGTCAAAGAGGAAGGCAGTTGGTTTGTTGGGTAACCCAACTGAAGGCAACAACTGTGCAAACATTTTGGGTCAACATTTTTTGATATTGGTGACCGCCTGCAGCGCATTAGCCAAAAACCGTGGACACAACCAGAGCGAAAGAGTTGGTGTGAAGTAAAGATAAAGAGGCAAATAGATAGTCAAGAGAGAGAGAGAGAGAGATAGACAAACTAAAGGCTACTTTTTATAAAAATCAATAGTTTAAAAATTTAAATTCACTTTGGCATGAACAACTTTAAATTTTTCATGCGCTTGCCAGAAGCCAAAGCCAAAGCTAGAGCTGTGCTTGCTTACTTGCTTATTTATGCGACTTTATTTTACACTTGACTAAATGCATTCGATAACACAAAAAGAGAAACGAGTAGAAAAAAGAAACAAAAGAAATCACTTAACCCTTGAGCGACCCCGACACATGCGAAATTGACTTGAATTATCGAATTTCGTATGGGTTCTGCAACTGGGCACGGCCATCGTCTGTCGGGCGACCCTTTTATCAAACTTGAACTCAAGTTCAGGCATCGGCATCGGCACCAAAAACAAGAAACATCTACGAGTGCTTAGGACCAGCAATGGACGACTTTTGGATACTATAGAAACATATTTAATCGGAAATATCAGTAACTTTTCGAAAAAGCTTTGAAAAGATTAAAATAACATAATGAACATTAACAATAGAAATATCTAATATGTATTATGACAAATTATCGATTGGTTAAAATAGAAGCGAGGATCTCTATTCTAGAAGTATATAGAAATAACTGTTAAAAGTTCCAATACAAGTTTATATAAAAGTTTTAATATTCTTGAAGTAGATAGATAAAACTGTTCGAAATATGAGTCTTTCTTAAAATATTTGTAAAATAAAAAAATCAAAAGTTTTTGAAAATATATTTAACTTAGTTCTAAATGTTTTTATGTTACTATGACAAATTAGAAAATGTTGGATAACATTTATTTATAACTTTCTTATAAATCACGCAACTCTATGGTAACATTTTTAAAGGGTATTGAAGCGAAAGAGCAACAAAAACAAAACGGCGGGCACACATGACGCGTAGCCGAGGGAAACGAGGGGATCAAACGGAATATAAATCAGTTTAATGATTTTTATGCCAGTAAAAACAAAAAGGAAAATACGCACAGCGAACGAGTACGAAAGAGATGGAGACATTGAGCGAAAGAGAGGAAAAGAAGAGACAGAGCGTGGGTTGTGTTTGCATTGCTTTGCTTGCCGCCGGAAGCGGAAGTTGGCGAAGTGTGCGAAAAAATGAAATAAAATAAAAAATGGACGACGCAGGCAGCTTTAAAAGCTGTTGGCATTTCGTTTAAGGCATCGCTCGCTTTAAAGCTAGAGATGAGAGCGGCGAACGTTGTACGCCGTAAATCATAAGCAATAAACCGTATTTTGTAATTTCCTTAGAGCGCGCAAAAGTGTGAATTAAGTTCAATTGGATTGCCAAGTGCGCTTAGCAATCGAATTACAAGCAAACTTATTGATTTTCATAAATGAGATTTTGGTTCGAATACTTAATGGGCTCTCCCACTCTTTCTCTCTCCCAGTTTGAACCCTTTAAGACAGTATAGTCCCCTCTGTGCCGAGGCTGTGACTGCTGCTGTTGCCATATCTCAACGTTTAATTAATGTCACTGACATTTGTCAACTTGAATTTCATAATTTGCGCCTCAAACTCAGCCTACCCAACCACCTGACTGACTCACCAAACCGGCGACGTCAGCACGGCACCTGCAATGACAATCCGCCCTACTCCAACCCCATCCCGATACTGCCGTCGATGGCAGCTGCTTACCCCATTGGACTGCCAACATTAGTTTCAATAATAAATTAACCTGTAACTCAAACTCGGCTGCTTATCTTGCCATAAGTCAGTCCAAGTCAGTCCAATGCCTTTTGCACTCCACTGAGTCGCGTACGCAGCGCAAAATTTAGTTAGCAGAGTGCACTCGACTGTATGTGTGTGTGTGTGTGTGTGCTTATAGAGTGTGTGTTGTGTGTATCTGGCATGCAAGTAAATTTATTTCAGCACAAGACAAACTCTACATGCATCCACAGGCGTCTCTTTGCCTCGTCTCTCAATGGCATCTTCCGGTTTCTGCTTCTGCTTCGTCTGCGCCAGGTAACTTCAAGTTGTGCCATCGTGTGTTTAGTTCTTGCTTTCTTTTCAATTATTTATCAGCTGCTTTCGAGGCAAGCAAGCAGTTTAGCTAATGCATGCGAAACAACAATGCCAAGCACGCATAATATCACCGACTGATAAATTCAACCAAAACAAGTGAGCATTAACATCTGACATGCTCTCTGCATAGTAACTGAGTTCCTAATCGCTCGTCCAAGCTCCAAATAAATAGCACAGCTCACGCTTGAGCAAAGAAATTTATTGTGAAATCAGTAATAAATATCTCTTCTATTTTCCATATAATTTTCTGTTATTCAACTAGTAATTAACGTGTAAATAACGTTAATCTAAAGACAAGAAATACTTTTTATATATATTAATATAATGAAAATACTTGTAAATATATGAAATTATTGAAAATTCTAATATATACCAAAACATATATTTGATTTATCGATATTATACTACATTTAAAACATACTATATAGAACACAATATACTAGATTGTCAGCCAAAGCAACTAAGACCCGATTGGAGTAGGCGTTTTTATAATGTTATATACATTTTCCTCTACCCTATGGGTATGATGATTTTTTATATTTTTGTTTAATAAGTTTGAGTAGGAAATTTCAACAAGATGAAGTATTTATAATCGCAGAATCCCAAATGATATGTTTAGTAACTTTAACCCCTTAATAGCTTTAATAGTTTTGCCTATTCCAAAAAATTTAATTTCTTGCTAATGCCTTTCGTATTTTAAAATATCATTCTTGAAAGTCGTAAGTAGTAAATGAAACATCAAGTATATCATATATTCATTTGATAAGTAAATCAGTTATTTCCTCCTTACTTCGATGACAACACTGATCAACTGAAGTGATTGCTTCGATATGCAGCACTTATGTTGTGATGTGCTTTGGCTTTCACTTTTGATTTGACTCACATCGACATGTGAGCCATGTGCGTATACTTGATGTTTTATGATTTATGCCAAGTGCGATAACAATATAAATGTATTTTATCTCTGGCGCGAGTCATCAGCATTTGCGAGTCACAAAGCAAAATCCCTTTACAATTCGCAGGACGAAACTTTAACGCTGTTCCGTTCCGTGCTCCCCCCTTTTGGATCTGTTCCCCTGGCTGGTCCATAAAGGGTCCCCACATCGAGTGCCCAAACACATGAATACATAAAAACGACAAACAAACGTGCTCATATATATGCAGTATATACGAATTCATATGTGTACTTATCTGCAAGTGTGTGTGTGTGAGGAGTGTATAAAAAGTAACGCTGAAATAAAAATAACTGAAATATGCACACACACACACACACACAGAGAGACACGCACACACCTTTACGATTGCTGAAGGAGTAAAAATGTAACGGCGAAAATGTACAGCGAAATTTACACGCTAAATGCGTCCCAAAAGAGAGCAAGCCAAAGTCATTAAATGTTGGCCAGGTGGATCTGTAACACGCGGAGACTGTAGGCCCAAAAAGGTTTTACATGTCATTGCGGCATGCCACACACACACACACATAACACCAATACACTGGCATACCTTAAGAGCGACCCAGAAATTGACATAAATACATAATGAGCAACAATTTCATGTGCTACAACTCCCTCCTTCTCCTCCTCCGCCTCCGCCTCCTTCTCCTCCTGCTTCTTCTCGTTTACTACAAGTTTGTTGTGGGCGTGGCTAAAGTGCGTGTGTGTGTTTCGAGGCTAAAAAAGCGTAAACTCTTACTTTAATTTCCCGCCGGAATTGGCCCAAGAAAACGCCCGTCAAGACTGTGACTGCGAGCCTGTCAACGTTCTGCCACAGCGCCTAGTTGTATGCAATTAATGTGGTTTTTCAAGAAACTACTTAGAGAAGTCACTCGACTATCTTCCAGCTAAGCGATACTCTTGCCTTGAGAAAGGATAACGTGTCTATGTCAAGCTAAAGTGCTGTCAATCAATCTGCTAGACAAACAATGTTTCAAGTGTTATTGTGATTGAGTTACAAATAAATTGACATTAATTCAAAAAATGGTTTATTTTTGGATTGTTTTATAAAAGTTTTATTTATTAAACCTCACTATGAACAGTCGATAATAAATCCAATTTTGAATTACATTTAATGCTAACAATTAAGCTAAGATATTCTTGATATTAATTTGAAATTTACAAAAAGTAAACATTAAAATATATGTAGATAATTAACAGTTTGATCTATCTTCAGTCTCTTTTCTTGTGAAAACTTTCTTAACCTTTGATAAACATATAAGAAATTAAAGTGCATCTCAACTTCTCTTATTTCAATTTAAAATTAACAACATTAAAATATATGTTGTATATGAATTACTGCTTCTTTCTTTGCTTCTTTTCTTCACTGTCTTCTTTCTCGCATGCAGACTATCTTAAACTATAATAATACTGAAAATATATTAAGTGTTTATATGTCAAAGTATCTATAGCTTCGATTTTATATTAACAACCCTCAACATGATCTTTTGCTTTATCTCTCAGCAACTCTCTCCTTTCTAGTGCAGTCAGACTCTATTTATGATCATATTTATTATATATAATTCTCTTAGATCTAGACTTCTCTAATGTTTCTCAGCGAAGCACTCAGCTAATATGCTCCTCGCATGATTATAGCCAAGTCAAAGTCGTTGGCTGGTCTGGTCTGCTCTAATATTAAGGCCAAATTGTTGGCTGCCAGAGTTCACACGAAGCGAAGACGAGCCAAAGAATTCCCGTGAGACATTTTCAATTATTTATTATTTATGCCTGGAATGTTGCGGAAGCCTGAGGTGGAGTGTGAGACTCGGGAGTGGGAAGTGAAGTGAGGAGTTGAAACGAGGGAATGGGGTGATGAGTCTTAGCAAGCCACTAGCCATATGTGTCGCATCTTAGTAGTGTTGTCCTGCCTGTTGACAAATTTGCAGACGAGCTTTAATGTGGTCGAGCGCAAAGTAGCAAAAAGGCGAGGCAAACGTGAAAATTTCGTTAAGAAAATTATTTACATTTGCAAATTTTATGAGCTTTGTTTGGGAGCGTTAAGGCAACTCTCCAAGGGCTGCATGTTAAATGTAATGCAGTATGTGTGTGAGTGTGTTTGCTTAGGGTGTGGGTGTGTGGAGGTGTGTGGAGGTGTGTAGGGTGTCTCCTCCCACCCCTAACTCCACCCCAACAACATTGGCTACCTACGAGTACGGAGTACATATCTCTCCTTCAGTCTTCATGTCTTGCTTTCTGGGTTTTCCACGTGTCGTACTTTTTAACCGTATTAAATTACATCCCTGTTGGCGTTTATTAATGGCGCAAACTTTTAATGAGAATGTGCATATTTAATTGCAAAGCCAGGAGAGTGAGACAGCATCAATGCGCGACTGAGACACACAGATAGCGAGAGAGAGAGAAAGAGATAACGCGACTTAATTTTCACTGCTGTTGTTGCTGTCCTGGCAACCGCTGAGACTTTTTTGAGCTCCCAACGATTTTCCTTTCTCTTTCTCTATCTCTCTCACTCCCAATCTGTTTTCCTCTCTTGCACTCTCGCTGACTGTCAGCCCTTTCCAGTTGAAACCATATTTGTTTACCTACTGCGGGTTTTTACCGACAATGCGAATGGGAATGGGCATGAGAATGGGTTCTGGGAGTGCTACTTAGCGGCAACATCATCAGCATTAATGTGCCCAGGTCGTCATCATAATCAGCGTTGGGTCGCCCACGCAAATTGTCCGGTTGTTGCTTTGTTGTTTCTTGCTCCATGTTGCTGTCAGCGATAGAGAGAACGAGACAGCGAGGCACGCATTTAAAATGTATACTAATTTCTGGGACAAGCATTAAAAGCTAGCCGTGGTTGCTAAAATGCAAAACCTCTTCAACAGTTAATATTACCTAATGTACTAAAGGTGAATAAACCCTCAAATTTTCTACTGTTTTATTAATTATTTGATGCTATCAATGACCTACTCAACTTTCAACTAAATTGAGGAAATATGCTTAAAGAGCTTCCACAAAAAAAACTCCAACTTTGTCTGGCTAATTTGATTGCTTTTCAAATGTAATTCACTAAAAATGAATGCCTTTAAATGATAAATTAATGAATACCCTGAAATACTTTACACAATATACTTAATAAATGAATATTTGAATATCACTATCTAAATTATTCGAAACTATTATACATATAAATTTTACTAAAATAGTTTATTCTATTTCATATCATACCCATTTTCATAATTTCTAAAAGATATTCAAATTCATATATATATACAACTTCATTGCAACTAAGTAGTTATGGACAAACTAGCGAAAATAGTTTCAATTAAATTCATTTGCATTTCATTTCATGCTGCATCGGGGAAAGGGGGAGAAAACTCAGTTAAAACAACTCCACAAAAATAGTTTGTTTATGTGTGCATTTTTGTTGCTAATTTGACTAAAATTGTGGCCTGGGAATTATACATACTCGCCGACTGTATGCAAAAAAGTACAAATAGAAAGCACATTTCGTTAGTTTATTTTAGAGAAATACAAAACTCAAATGAAATATCATTGAACTCCTGTCCAGTTCGGTCAGCTATCAAAATGAGTGAACACAACTGAATTGAATTGAATACTTCGAAATATATTCGGGGCAAAACTAGTCAAAACAATTAATACAGCTGCGGCTTCGGTGTGTTCTCCCTCCTCCCCCCCTCCCACAATTTATACCATACAATATTTTTTGGGTGAAGTGAGCTAACAACACACTGTCGCTGTCGATGTCGATGTCACTGGCGTAATGCCGGAATACCGGATGTCAGAGGCGCCAATATAGCTCTATTTCCGTTGTGTTGCAAACGCTAGAGCAAAAAAAAATAACTTTGTATTCATTTGGGCACATATGTGTGCTGTGCGCCATGCATGGCGTATACGTATTATTTCGGTTGCCCTCACAATAAATTGTCGGGCACCAGCAACAACAACCACAACAGCAACATCATGCGATGCGATGCGATGAGTTGAGCTATGGGGTTCTCAACTCCTTACCGCAGCTCCAAATAATAATAAAAAAAAAGTAAGAAAGCTTTAGTCGAGGGTGTTCGACTGTGAGATACCTGTCACAAATTGTGAATAAATGGAAAAGAGTAATTTAATGGAAACAGTTAAGATATACCAAATTAATATACCGCAAAAATACTACAAATATAAAAAGATACGCGTTACGAATTGTGAATAAATGGAAAAGAGTAATTTAATGGAAACAGTTAGGATATACCAAATAAATATACTGCAAAAATACTACAAATACACCAAAGGATATATAGTCGCAAATTCAAAATATGCCCTAGAGTCCTAAATATACCAGATTGTCGGCAATCCAAATATCTTGGTGCTTATAGGTGCGGTGCTAGTTTTAATATATAACAAATTAATAAACCACCAACTTACTAAAAATATATCAAAGGCAATATTCAGTATATTGGTACATTGAAAATATTTCATAGAGTGCGAAATATATGAGATTGTCAGCCAAACCATATTCTTAGGAATTTAAAATACATACTTAGTTATTATAGTTTGTACCAAAAATCTTGGTGCTTATAGGGACCGGCGGACGAACATGGCATATAGCACACACGATATATCTCAGCTGGGCTAATGCTGATCAAGAAAATATATGTCTATATTATGGGGTCGGAGATGCCTCTTTCTGCCTGCCAGCACAAAGTTATAACATCCTTCTACCCTATGTGTAGCGGGTATTAAAAAAAAGCTCAGGCAGCCCCTTGCTCATAACACCAAACTGAAATTGTCAAATAAATGTATTCCAAAAAATGTCAACGTCTCGCACTGCTGCAAAGTATGTATGCAATGGTAATGGACTTTTAATGTTTGTATTTTTGCGTGTGTTCACTAAATAAGTGGCAAGTGGCAAACGGGAAGCGACTCTGCCACTGCGACTGCAAAAAAGGGGTGGACACTGGTGGAAACAGTATCTGCAAAATATTTTGTGGTTTATATAAATATAAATTGCTGAGAAACGCTCGGTGACAGTCACTGGCTTGCCTGCCTTCTGCCTGGCTGCGTGATTGCCGCCTGATAAATATGCAGGTCTTTTAATGTATCGAGTTATTTTATATGTGTACGCAAATATCATACATATGCTTTACAAAAAAATGTATGGCATATATGTTATGATATAAAGGCAAATACGTAAAGCTATTATTCGCACATTGTAAATAAAAAATACCCTATAGAAGTGTAATCATCTTTGATGCTGTCGTTCCTATGGTGAATCAATTTAAGCTTACTTAATTAAACGTTTTTACGTTAAAGACTATCTTCAACACTGCCTTTGAAAAAATTGTACAAAAAACATTTTCATATTTTTGATTTAAGTCAATAGAGTCCTTGGATTTACAATTTAAAATATATATTTTTTAAATTTTTATTCCATAGATATTATTTCACTTTAAGAAATAAATTATATATTCATATCCTTCAAATTAAAATAAAATGGTATAAGTAAATTGTAGCTACAAGATGTCATTATTATGTATGCTAATTTTTTGATAATAAAAATAATCGCAAAATATAAAAGCAAATAATTTAAATTGTGTAATCCTAAATATTAAATATACATATACTACAATTAAATCCTTTCTTTATTGTCTAATTGAAATTGAAAATATGAAAAGTTGTATTTGCATCTATCTTTTTTTTCTATTTTATTATTTATATTATATGTTAATGAACAAAAGGGATATTTTACATATTTATACTTAGTTTAAACATTTAAACATAATTTAGAATTTAGATAATAATAATAAGATCAATAGACAAATTTATTAATTTTAACAGCACAGTTTTAATTATTAAATATTATTTAATTCAATGGTATAAAAAAGTACTAGTATGATGACATTCAAAAGTCAAAAGCGTTCCCTAGCCACAATGCGTATTTTCCTTTATTATTACTTTTATGTGGAGCAATGTATGCGTGCTTGTGTGAACAAAACTTTAAGCTAATGCCCCTGTAGAAAGGACATTGGAATCATTCACTCATTCATATCTCACTGACCACAGCCAGAGTGCAGCAACAGCAGCAGCAGAAGCATGACCATGGCGAGTGGAACTGTCGCGACTGTCTGCGCATTCAACTCCGGCGTCTGTCTGAGTGACTTGGCCAAGCGACTCTGACGTTTGCCGTTGCCGTTTGCCATTTGCCCGTCTGCTGCTCGCCTCTGTGGACGGGGCTTAATAAATGGCTGACATTTAAGGCGCATTCCCCTTTATAGCTGGCTGACGTTTTTCTGAGCTTTTGTTTCACGTTATAACATCACATCATTCCCCAGCTGCAACTCCCACATAATATCCGTCGCTCACTCTCTGCTCTTTTTGTTCTGTTGTTATCTATCGCTCTCTTTCGCTCAGACATCAAGTCGTTTAAATATAATTTCGCTTGCTTCCGGTCGCTGACTGAGCTTTGACTGCTGGCCAAAAAGTATGCTCATATATTTGGTTCTAGTCTTCCGTTAATAACCAAATACGCAGCACACAAAAAAAAAGAAAAGAAATCAAATAAAAAATAACTAAAATAAAAAGTGGGGAAAAACGAAGCCAAGTCGAATCGAGTCGAGTCGAATCCTTCGCTCACATTCGCTGTCCACGCAGTTACAAATGTTGCATACTTCATGGCGGGAATTGGGGATTTTGGGTGGCATTTCTTTTATTTATAGGTTGACGCGACGCGGTCTCGGTTATATATGGCATCTATATGTATTCCCCTCTGTCCATTCGTCCTTTCGTTCGTCCGTCTCATATCCGCTTGTATGGTCGCATTTCCGTTTCAACTTTTTCGGCCGCTCATGAAAAATTGTAAACGTACAACAGCAACAGCAACAAGCAACACAAAACAAAACAAAAAATATTTTAGCCATCCATATGAAAAGCTTGGCAAGGACCAAGGCGGCGGTGGGGGCGTGGTGAGGTCAGGGCGTGGGCCGGGCTGGGCTGGGCTGGGAACTTGCAAAATATGCTCGAGTGGTTTATAATTTTTGCTGCCAAACATTTTTTGCTGCGGCTCAGTCTCGTTTTTGTCCGTTGCCGTTGCCATTGCCGGTGTCAAAGGGGTTAATGCCACGCCAGATGAGTTGACAATTGGCGGGTTGAAAGGGCCATCATTTGTTTGGCATTTCCCGCTTTTGCATTCTTTTATTTCTAGCGACATTTATGGGCGTATTTAAATTTCAAGTACCTTTTAATGAAGCGTAGCAATTGCAGAGACTGAGATGAAAAATGTGCGAAGTGGCAATAAAAGTGTTTTGCATTCAACACAAAAAAGTCATATCTATGATGAGAGCAGATCCTCAAGTAAAGGGAAGTAGCTAACTAGCAAGTTAAAAGACAGAGTGTAATTATTTTATAAGTTTGGAAATTAATATGCTAACTGAAAAAAATAAATCTTAAAAAAGTTTTTGAAGACAAATAAAGAATTTGAATATAATTTAATATAATTACTTTTTTACAAAAAAAAAAAAATGTTTATTAAGGAACGTATCCTATTTGAGGAATCAAAATTAAAAATAAAATGTAAGGAAGTTTGTTTGAGAGACACTTGATTTTATATGTATAAATTGCTCACTCTGTGAGTCACTTAAAACAAAGAATTGATTAGTATATATAATATGTATACAGATATTCAGTAGAGCGATGTTTGGACTGGTAATCGATTCGACTACATATACATTTATAAGTATGTGGTAGTGGTTGGCAAAAATGTATCTCTATGGGTGACATTTACATGTCTTTTTTTTTAACAAGGCTTCTGATCAGCATTTTAAAGGTGCAAATTTAATAAGTGGGCGTGATCAAACAGGATAGATAGCCTTAAAAAAATTTTTGCTTGCTATGAAAATTTGATTTAATGTTCGTTCGAATGTAGTTACTTGTGGCGCTTTTAGATGGAATTTAAAATGGTTTTGTGGCTTTACTTAACCTTTAAATTCTAAATTTGCATTCGAACTTTGAACTCTGATTTTATAATATTTAATATTCGAATGTAGGCAAATAAATATACATACAACACACATCACTTTCCACGTTTGCGCAGCTTCACCTTCATTATGATTTTTCAGCTTAGCTATTTACCATTTTCGCTTAGCACCTTTTTTGCAGCTCAGTTGCACGTGAAAACACTTGTGGGAAAAGCGAAAATTGAGCCACTCAACTGTACCAGTTATGTTGAGGAAAAACCGAGGCTAAACTCAAGCGAACTCAACTCATAATTACTCAACCATTCAAGCTGCAAATTTTCTGAATAATTTCCCCATACAAATTTGGAAACGGGTAGCTACAAAATTTCTTTCATTTTCATTACAAAAAAATAGTCGAAAAAAAAGTAAAATGGAAATGCTGCGCTGGTCAAATTAATTGAAACTTTATTTGGATTATGAAATTAGCACACGCCCAGTACTCTCAGTTTTTTAGCATTAAGCGCTTTTTAATTAGGTTTTTTTTTCTCAGTTGGTCTGGGATGGGGCTTTTGAAGTTGGCCCCATTCGGTCAATGAAGGAAAAGAGGCAAGGGAGAAATGTTTGGTGGATTAAGTGCACCATAATTTGACGCCAGTTTTTAATTGTGCGGAAAATTGTTGGCAAGCATTTCAAGCTGTGAAATTGTTGTGGGGGTTTCATAAGTGAAATATGCAATTTAACTTTATTTTTTTGTTGCCTTGGGAATAGGAAGTGTGTAGGTTGGAAGTAAGGTAAACTCGGCGCCAAGTTCTGACATGTGAGGGACAGGCCGACAAACCGCTGCATACGAAATGTGCCATTTTGAGGCAATCAAATGGAAAATCTAAATGAAAATTGACAGTTAAGATGGCAGCAAGTAGGCAAAAAAGTTTTGGCTAACAAAAATCACTCATGAAATTTGATTGACTGCATCAATGAGTAAATGACTGAACTATTGACACACGTGAAGGAGGAGACGAAGACGGAGAGAGGGAGCACATTGAAGAAGTATGGAAAATGAATGGAAAAGTTTCATTTGCGGCGGAAATGTCCTTGCCGTTCTCATGAAAATTGACAATCAAATTGCAAATAGCTTTATCTTGTAGTTTGTTTATTTATTTATATCATTTCGTACACTTCCTGCGCGTCGGCCGCAATGAGCAGAAAAGTCAGTTGGGAGGCAGACGGCGGCCATAGTTGTTAAGCTTCCTCGCTCTCTCTCTTACTCTCTCTCTCTCTTGCTGTCTCTCTCTCTCTCTCTCTTTTGCTGCCATTTTGATATGGCTCATGTGCGTGTGTCAGTCTGTGTATGTGTGTGAGTGTGTGTGTGTGTGATTGCCTGTCCTTTTTGGCCTGTTATCCTTGGCTTATGTTTTCAATTAAATTTCCATACAATTTTCATGACATGATGAACTACCTAGGACTCTGGCTGGACTCTGCCAGGACTCCACACGACCTCTCTCTGTCCCTCTCTTTCTCCATATTCGTATGTGTGTGTGTCAGTCAATTTATTTAATAACAAACGCACAGGACACTCACACACACATATACTCACACAGTTGATCTACTATGTGCTGTTTCACAATAGTCCCCCCTCTCCGCCTTATACTTCGCTCACAGCTGGCCCAGCAGCCAGGAGGGAAATGGCATAAAAATCTCTGTGGAGATTTCTGAATAAATCAAGAACCAAATATTTTATTTCATTTCATTTACACTCGAATAAAATCAGCAACAACGTAAGAAGAATAACGCAACGCAACGCAAAACAGAGCAGTCATAACTCGTGTGGCAAAAACAAATATAAGAACATAATCATAAAGCTACACAAGAGTGTTTTATCTATTGTAGAACTTTGTCTGTTTTGTAGTCATATGACCAAAGCAAGTGCAACGAATTCCACAAGTAATTGAATTAGCAACATTTAAGCAAAATAAATTTATTAGTTTAGAGAATAGAAATAAAAATATTGCAAAGAAATTGAATATGGCACAATGTTGAAGTTTTAAATGGACTTTTTATGTGTATAAATTGGAATTTTATTTCAATTTCTAAACCGAAGATTGTGAAGTTTGTATATATTAAATGTTTACATCATTATATTTCATAACAATTTACAATTAATAATTATTTTATTTAGTAAATGTTAAATAAAATTGAATCTTCTAATATATTTTTTAACAGTAATTTTTATAATTAAGAGGATCCCTTTAGAAAAGAAAATTAATTAATTGTTATTCATATAATACCAGGAATTTTTTTTATTGCTTCAAATGTATTTATTAATGCATTTTATTGAATTTATGTTGGCTCAAATATATTCATTCATTCATTCATTTTGTGAAAAATCGAATCCTCTTACAAAAATTACAATAAATACAATTCCTAATTTTCTAAATATTAATTTTCCTTTACTTGCCAGGTAATCTTAAGTTTAAGACAGCAGCAAAAAAAGAGCAGAAGATCAATTTTATGTTTATGCTGTAATGGACAGGCTGACACGAGTTGTGGCAGCGAAACAAAAGTAAAGTTAATTTCACTTATGTGAAATGCGTCATTTCAGCTGCAAAAAAAGATAAGCAAAAACTTTAATATGACCACATACAAATGAGGGAGGCGGTGTTGTGTCAGGTGAGCTGACTTTGCGGCGGCTTCAGGAGCTGCCCACGTCATTTCAATCAAATATTTTTGTTTATGACAGCGGCAACGAGTCTGAGGCATGATTTATCATTATGTGACTGTACTCCTTTTGCCCCATGCTCCGATGAAGCGTGCCCCATGCCACCACACACATGCCACATCCTGTAACCATTTCCTCTCGCTCTCTCCTGGCCATCAGTTGGCAGTTGGCATGTTATGCCACATAAGTATATGTTCAATATATAATAACATAAAATATGATGGCCTGCCACATAAATAAAACAGCGAACGAAACGGTGAATGCTCCGATGTGTTCTCTCTCTCTGTTGCAAGCTACAAAAATATTATAAATGAACACATGTCAGGGAAAAATGTTGCCCCGAAAACTCCCAACACACACACACAAGTGCTCATAAGTAGTGAATTTTATACACATAAGTACTTATGCACCATACATTTATACACACACACATATGTTAACCAATAATCACTAAAATATGTTACATTTAAGAATTTTTTATTAAAAAGCCCCCTTAATTAAAATTGCTCTTTTCAATGACAATTGTATTTTATTTCCAAATACAATTAACTTAATTATATATTTTTATTTTAATATTCCTTTTCAATTTAAATAAAAAATGCTGGTAATAATGTAGAGTGTGTTCAGAGGTCGTCCATTTGAATTTTTTTGGCGTACGCTGAACTTTGACATGTACTCGTAATGCTTCATTAGGGGAAGTGGCTGGCTGTGGCAATCGGAGTTGAAATCTGGCACAGAAATCTAAAGTGATATTGAAAATAAAAATGTAGCGAACTCGTCAATTAAAATGGCAACTAAATAAAATTAAATTCCAAGTTGGCTATCATCGGGCAAAAGGCAAACATACAAGTGCTGACCATTGAACAAGGATCAGAGCAAGGAGCACAGAGCAGAGAACAGAGAACAGAGGGCAGACACCATGGCAAAAGCTTGAAGGCAGCCTAGGGCCGCATCAATGGTCGCACAACGCGTTTATTGAATGAAATTAGTCTGCAAATAGTGTAGCATAAGCCAGGGCGTATTGGCCTGGTCAACGAGCCGTAAGCCTAATGTAAGTGCCTTGATGCCTCCTCCTCTCTTCTCGTCTCCTCTCCTCCTTGCCCTCCGTCGTCTCTTAGTCCGATGTCTGCAGTTGTCCTCTGCATTGAAATCGTCCATTAGCTAAGCAGATTAATTGCTAAAAGGTATTTAATTCGTGATGCTTTTATATTTCAGCTTGCTCGTTTCATTCTCCAGTCAGCTAGACGCATATTACGCTTTCCTTCTTTTTTTTGATATTTTATTTCTCAATTTCTTTTCATTTTATTTCTTTTCTTTTTTCGTTGCTTTTTCCTTTTTTGTTGTTGTTGTTGTTTTCGTCGTACTTTGCTGTGCTTTTTGATAGAAGCTCTCTTCTTCCTTGGAAAATATGGCGTTAAGTATTTTTCCGTTGCTTTTTTCGTTACTTTTTAATGCTTCATTAGCTACTAATGGAAATTGTGTGACTTTGCGAAAATCCATTGCCAGAGGGGGTTGCCCATTGACATCAACTTCTAGAGAGGGAAGGCTGAAGGGGTGTGAAAGCGAAAAATACATCGACACATGCGACTACATTACAAATTGAAAAAGAAAACAAGAGTGTTGAAAACGGCACAAGTTAATTATATTCTTCATCGAATTATTAATAATATATAAGCAGAGCTCCAAGTTTGAATGACATTTTTAAATTATTAGTGAAAATACATTTTTAAGACGTTTTTAAATCCGAGCATTTTAATGGTTTAAGCTGTCAACACTTAAAAGGAAATGCATTAGACTTGTCTTTTGTTTTCTAGTGAAAAAGTTTATTTTATTTTGCTAAATGCACTTGATATTTTAGTTACCTGTATAAAAATGCTATAAATGAATTTAAATACAAATTGAATATAAAAATAAACAAGCTCATGCAAGATTGTGCAGCATACAAAATATGGCTATAAAATATAAAAGCTGCCAGTTTCATTAGCTATTATTAAAGCAGATGCAAGGTGTCAGGCAGGATGAAGGACTCAGAGAAGACAACTCCAATGCAGCATCACAGCAGAACGAGAGAAAGGAAGAGAGAGTGAGAGCGAAAGAGGATTTCAGGGCGTCACATAAAACTCAAAACCGTCTGCACTATAAAATACAACTAAAAAGCAGCAGCAAATAATTTCAAGAAACTTGTGTGATTTATGTGCAAATATAACACAAAAGCAAGCCAAGTTTTGTACCACTATAAAAAATGCAGAGCAGAGAGCGAGAGAGAGAAACAGAGAGAGAGAGAAACTGGGCATTGCAGGTGGCAATGAAGTAGGACAGCAGGTAGAAATGAAAATTACCAATGCAGCTGCTGCCAAGTCACACAAAAAGAATGACGACCAGAACAACAGTACCAAACTGAAGAACTTCTCGCCAGGATAATGGAGATGGAAGGATACTGAGAGAGCTGCTTAGCGACAGCTGCACCAGTGAAAGCTGTTCCACAACAAAACTTTACAAAATATTGAAGTTTTCACAGAAAGTTGGCATAAAATACAAGTTGAAGAATTTATAGAAATTTTAAAGAATTGCTGCGGCAAAGAGACAAATAAACTATTTTTTGAGGCAACAGAACAAATACGAGAACCCAGTGAAAGTACCTGCAATTTAATTTACAACTCTTTTGAACTCGTTGAAACCTAATAAATTTTTGCGCTGACCGCTACTCGTAAATTAACTAACATTCTCGTACATCTTGGGATTACGGGCAATGTTTTCCTCCATTATCTTCTTGTGCATGTTCTCCCATTGCTCCACTTTCTGCAGCACATCGGGAATAACCTCTTTTATGCGGAATCGATTAATCTCGGGACCATCGCGCAACTCAATGTTTGTCTTGAAATTATAGTTGGGAGTGTAGCCATTGATCTTGAGGAAATGATCAAAGTAGAAGGGAACGATTTGCTCCTGCAAATTATCCAGCACCATGACAGACTCCTGACTGAAGCCCTCGCTAACCACACCATCCTCGGCAAAGGCGCGCACAAAGTTCCGCGTATTCTCCGAGATGACTATAGGTGGTTTCACAATCTTCTTGACCCGCTTCCGCAGATGCAGACGCTGCAGTGGTCCAACTCTCTTGGGCTTCTTAAACGGTGGCTCCAAATTGCGACGCACTTTCTTCATCTCCATTTCGATGCGGCGTTCGATCTGATAAGCCTGGGCGGAGAGCTTCTCCAAGTAACGACGACGCTTGCGGAATTGCAACTCTAATTCACGCGCCTTGACAATATCCATGTGCTCAAACTTGGTCAGTATCTCGAGCACCATATTGCTAATGGCAGCCACCATGTCCGACGCGCTGGGTATGACATCGCTGGATCCTCTGACAGTGGCTGGCACAAGACGTCGCCAAACCTCGGCAAGCACAGCGCGATGTTTGTTGAATTCCTCGTCGGCAAATGAATCCTCGATGGGCTTAACGAGACTCTGACGAACACGAGCCTCCATCTCAATGGCGCGATCCTCCATAAAATATTTTTTGGCCGATTTACGTGCCACATACTCCTGTTTCTCCTTCAGGTCCTTGTTGCACCAGTCCACAAATGTCTCAAGACGTCCCTGCAGCTCCGTGTGGACAGAGAGAGTATAATGCATTTCCAGCAATAGCATAAAGGTTTTGTTCTTCAGATTCTCAATACCTTGCAGGAAGGTCTTGGCATTGGGAAACACCTGCAATACCGGATGCAAATTCCGCAAGTAAACATCGTAGTAAAATTCCCTGATGGCCCAGGCATCGTCCTTGTCCCGCACGCGTATGTTGACAATGGCACGCTTGGCAATGGATTGATCATAGGGCTCCAATTCGTAGGCCACATCCTCATCGTCGTTCTGCTCGAGTTTCTCCTCTGAACAGTCCTCCGAGTGCCTACCGCGCTTCTTGACGGGCACTAAATGTATCCAATCGTGCTCAGCCCGCCATTCCTCCTCGCCCAGCAGATAATGAAAGTTCTGCAACATGACACAACGTATCCAGTGTCCTTCAATGAACACAATATCCATGTTGAGCATTGTGCGCTCGCGTTCCAATTCACGGTACTGCTGCTTCAGGTTGTCGGTTATTTCGTAGTAAGTTTTCACTTGATAAACCATAGTCATCGCCGCATTGTATTCCTTCTTCTCCCACTTGGCGAAGAGACCTTCATACAGCAGCTTGGTGTTCTTCATGTCCTGCCAGTGACGTTCGTTCAACGTATCGTAAATCTTGGTGCGCACCATTTTGCCCTGAATCAATAGCGATTCATATTTTAAACGCATTGCCACCTTGAGCAACTCCATGCCAGTCTTAAAGTTGAAGGTTTTGATTGTCGCTCGATTCTTGAGCTCATCAATGTAATTCTCATCCAGATCCGTAATCACCGAGCCATAGTATTTATTTGGCCCCGGTCCCAACAAAGTATTGCGCACATCCGGCACAGGAACTTCCAGGCGCAATCTTAAACCATTGCGGAGACGCGAACTAAAAGTGAAAAAGGAATCCTTGGGACCCAACATAACAGCCTGCTCCTTATGCTGACCGGAGAAGGGCAGCGTTCGATATGGATTCGCCTCCTCGGCATCCACATCGATGACTTCAGCCTGGAAACGAGAGCGACGCATTTCCTCAAACGGCACCAGCGGCTTTCGTATATAATCCAAGGGTATTTTTGTTTCATCCTCGAGCAGCAAAAAGCTGCCGCTGTCCCTGGAGAGATTCGTGCATTCTGAGCTGCTCAGCGAGGTCAAGCACTGCTCAATGCTCTTTAGGTCCTCCTCGAGCTCGGCCACAATGGCCTTGCGATCCACAAGCAGACGCTCCTCACCCGGCTCAATGTCCTTTGTCTCGTAGATGGCCTCGCGAGTCTCGCGCAAAAAGTCCAGATATTGTTTCCTGCCTGGAAAATCGAGCGTGGTCATCTCCTCCGGCTTGCGGGAGTGAAAAATAAAGTCATAGGGGTGACACAAGTCCTGCACAACTTCCCGTGCCGCATCCTTGCTATCCACGCGAGTGGCCGCCAAATGATCGGCAATCATTTTCTCAAAGTCATAGCGCGGCAGCGTCAAGTCTGTGTCCATGTATTTCTTGCAGGGCGGATTCGCCTTGATGAAATTCACAATGGGCACCTTCTCAGGCTGTTCCTGCACTGTGATCTCCGGATAGACGGTCTTGGTCTGATAGTGCACATGCACATGCTTCACCTGTGTGGGATCCCAGTGATCGTGATGATGTCGTGCCTCAAGTCTCTCGGTAAACGGACGCTTTGGAGTGCGCACATTGGCAAACTTGATGGTGTCTGGCATAATCTTCTCCAGCATGGGCATGCCGGAGTTTAAGATGGCATCATTGAACTGCGCCGATGGCACACGTTCGGCGGCATAATCGCGTTGTCGCCTTGGATGAATGTGCAACGTTTTCTCCCGGAAATTGGGAGCTGGCATATTGCCACGCTGCTCAATGGGTAGTGTAACATCCTCGGCCCCCGCCTTGATGCGCTCATCGCGCTGACGTAGCGGTTCCACCTCACTGTGATCGGATACAATGACTGCCTCTTGTGGTGGCACCCAGTCGAGATCGAATTCCTCCGGCTTGGCATCGCAAGGCGATTGTTCTCGCAGCTGTTTCGCCTCTACACATGTCAAGCCGAGGAGACTCATGCGAGCGAGTTTTTGCTTGAGATGCTTCGCTTTGACCATCCGATTCTTCAATGCAATGTACTCGAGAGTGGTGTCTGCCTTGTTGGCATCCACCATGTCGCCTTCAAGTAGATCGGGAGCATCGGGCACAATAATTTTCTCGGGAAACACGTAGCGTATAAGATTGAACTTTTGTACATGATACTTGAGCTTGGGCTTAACCAGCTTCAAGTTTTTGCGCAGCACTCGATGATAGTGAAGACCTAGACGCTTGTCTATGAACTCCTTGATAGCGCTCTTCTGCTCGCGCTTGTGCAGCAACATTGCCTGAGGTGGAAATAGATCGAGCTTGGGATCATCCGGATCCAGCACCTTTATAATGCCACGCTCCACATCAAGCTTGATGGGCTCCTTGCGAGGCGCTAACTCATTGAGCCACTCGTCACGCGTCAAACAACCCTTGACGGTACGTTGTCCTTCCATGATCTGATGACGATGCAGCTTACCACGCAACCCATCGCCATGCTTAAAGTGAAATCCACGCAGCTGGAACACATCACCAATCTTGCCCACCTTCAAATAGTCCTCATCATCGCTACTCTTCTCACTGGGCGTTGTTCCTCCGCTGCCCTCAATGCTCTCCTCGCAGCGCAGCTGCTGAGCCGCATCCGGATATTTCTTGAGCTTTCCCGTGCGCTCCATGTAGAATTCCTGCGTGACTCGCGCCTGATCCCTACGCACACAGTTCTCCTTGTGCATGATACCTTTGAGCCGCTCGGTTTCCGTTAGGGTTTTGGGGAAGAACTTGCGCTTTCTGATCACCGGCGGTATGTACTCGAATTTACGGAAACTGCGTTCAATGTCATCGTCGATCTTGGCCACATCCTCGAGCAGATCCTGCTCGGCCACAGTGCGTGCTGCGATCTCCTTGGCCGCTGCCTCCTGCTGCTTCCGCTGCTGTTCGTTGTCCGCGGTGCGCTGTTTGTTGCGCAGATAAATGTTCTTGTAGCGTACCTCCCGAGTGCGCTGCTCCTCGGCAATTTTCGCCTTGTTCGCCGGCTTGTCCGGTGAGCGAAAGAGTTGTGCTAACTTGAAGGGCTTTTCGGGCACTTCTTCAGGTATTGGTTCGTCCTTGATTTTTGTGTTGAACTCGGCGGGAATGGCCAAACGTTCCGCTTGCAGTTCAGCCTCGACTTTCGCCTGCGTCATCTTCTTGGTACGACGACGTGTCATATAGCGCAGCACTCGCCAATAAATCTGTTGATTTTGCTGATCCTGTTCGTCCTTTTCATAAGTATTCTTATAGTCCATGCCCTGAAAGTCCAAATTCACCGGATTCTCCAGATCAATGACCTCACAAATATGTGTGTCCGACGTCTCGGATCCTGTGCTGGCACACACATTGTCGCCATGCTTGACCATCTTGCTGATCAGCTTGAATTGCTGATCCTTTGTCAGTTCCTTGTGCCGCAACGCAACCGGATTGACCAGACAGTGTGTGCGACGCGGATCTTGGGTTAGAAAGAACTTCTGACGCATTGGCGAAAGTTTCGACAGTTGCTGATAGTTCTTCGGACACTTGCCAATGTGACGTGGCGGCGCCCCAACAACATAGCTCGCCTCACAGGGCTGCTTCCATTTATTGCCCTTGAAGCCTTTGGGACGCTGCGAGGGCACATGATACGAGTCAATCATCTCCCTGGAGTCCGGATCTCCCTTTGCACTCCTCGTTGATTGCCGTGTTGTCTTCTCGGAAGGCACAACTCGACCCGGAATACTTGATGATGTGCAACTTCTTGCCTGGGTTTTCACAGTGAAGACGGCATCGCGAAAACGCGACTCACTCGAACTGAGATCGTTGGGCAGTTTCTTGGGCTTAAACATGCGATTGCCGCATTCATCTCGGGTAGCGATTTCTGTGTGTTTCACATTGGCATTAGGAAATTGTAGTGTCTGCACCGTGAGCTGTGGATTCGAGTCGCGTTGAGAGAAATCAATGTTCTTAAATTTGGCAATTTCAATTTCTCGCTTCGTTTGCTTGCGCTGCTTCTTTGGAGGACATCTTCGTTTGTTCCACGGTTCATTTGGGTTTTGTTTTTCATTTGTTCGCGTCCTCGGCACCTTTTCTCCGGGCTTCGGGTCATCTGCGGATGTTGATTCGGGCATATAAGTGTCGCGCTTCTGGCTACGCATTGAGAAACGTGTGTTTGAAGAGCTGTCTTCAATTGAAGTGCCACGCACCGCAGTTACCCTCTTTTGGCTTCCTCGAAGCTTTCCCTGAGAAGGTGCCGGCATTGTAAATATAAGTAATTTATGCTTCTGCTATGTTGTATTATTATTATTCTTAAATAGAAGCTACTGATTTTGACTCGACACTAAATTGTTGGCAATGATTTTCTGGAGTATTTAAGCAATATTTAGAGTGAGTAGAGTGATTTGAAGTGTTCTTTATATTAAACTAATACTTCGATAAGTATTTGGAGAAACTATGACTTTATTTTCTAATGCCCTATTTACATTATTAGATGTCAATGAATATATTTTTCCGTTTATTTGTATTTGGTTAGTTTTCCCTATATACATATGAATATACCTATGTATATTCAATAAACCTATAGGTTTTTGTGATTTCCCCACTTTAAACTGACTGTTTGCACCGTTCCTATTACAAACTTTAGAGTACCAATAAATTGAACACTCAAGATATTTGCTTACATGATATTTATTACAATTCGTGGCCGCATTTGCTGTGCTCAGCATTCGTCTTTCCGCCCCTACTCTCCCTCACACCATTTGCTCCCGTTTTGGTTGTACTTTGTTTCCACCCTCGGTAACAATATTTCCATTTCAGTTATTTTCGATACCCTGTAGATTTAAAGCAAGGAAGGATATTTTATGTGTTCGAAGATGTTAAGAATCTTTCATATATAGTGTATTTTTCTATTAATGTATTTTATTTATATAATTATAATCGCTATTCAAATTTATAGCTATTTCTCCTTTTTTAGAGGTAATCTTAAAGTCGAGCTATCCCCGATTCTTTTGTTCACATGTGTACTTCGGGCTCTCGTATGCTTATTGTGAACGAACGCCCCCGCCTAAAAGTATGCCATAAAAATTGACTTGTTTTCCATTTTTAGCTTGTCGCAGTGCGCATCGAACAGCATTTCCACATTTCTCAATTTCCATTCCATTTCGGCATTTTTATGACCCACATATGTCAGTCTCTAATAAGTCCAAGAACTAAGCCACCATCGCTATCGCAGAGTCGGAGTCGGAGTTGGAGTCGAGTTCGAGTTCAACGTCGACACTCGTGCAATTTAATTAAATTTCAGAACGACTTCCATTTGGCAGACGTTGTGCATAATTTCAAACAGGTGAATTGAAAAGCTAACGCAAAAGTTTTAGCAATTCCCTCCCCCATTTAACTCACCTGCCAACCCATTGAAGCCCTTTTCCATCTGTTCTGCTGAAATTTGCGGCGTATTAATTTCGTATTTATGTTTATTTCTGACGCTCACAAACGGAAATGAAGTTAATTTTTTTACATTTTCTATTCGTGCGTCAATTTTAATGCTCTCTCATTGTTGATGCTTTTGGTCGTTGTCGATGTCGTTGTTGTTGCTGTTGCTGTTGTTTCGATTGTTTTGATTATTGTTTTTTTGGTGGCCCCAGGCGGCAAATAAATAATTTATAATAATTTCACAAAATGCCACTTAAAGTGCGGAAATTGCGCACAATGACGACCCCACAGCGCACAGTTGTGTGAATTTATAATTTTTGTGCGAATTCAATTAAATATTTTCTGCGGAAAGAGAATCTAAAATCATGAAGCATGCCATAAAAAAAGTGTGTTTTCAACTTGGAAATACCCTTCCACATGAATGCAGTTAAATTGAAAGCATTAAGCAATGAATTTATTAACATAATCGTAAGTTAATTTGCAGATAAGATAAATAGAGCGTAAAGATTTACTTTTGTCCTCATAATAGAGTTCAATGTTGGCAGTAAATTGAAGTAAATGTAAATTGTTTGGTTTGAAAATCCAACGAACATTATTACAAGATGGCAGCGTAAACACTCAACGCTGATGAAACCCACAAAAACATGCTCGATTTATTTTCGCGGATTTGTTTTGCAAATTTGAATTTAGCTCTGCTTGTGTATGAATGCGTAAACTTTTCTTCTAGACCACAACCAGAACTATGCTGTCATCATTAAAGATCAAATCAAATCCTAGTAGACTTTAGAGCAATCTCCTTTTTTTTTTTGTTATTTTTAGGTGGATGTAACAATGCCCACCACAGAAGCTAAAAAAAAGGAAAGAAAAAAAAAATTGGTTTACATTTTTTTTTGCGACTTGCAGTTTACAGCTAAAAAGTTTAATTCAATTAAGAGTTTGGCCTCGGCGGGTGTTGCTCTGTCGAGAAACCAAACACAGCCGCATACAAGAACACAACTACATACACATACACACACAAATACCTGTGTACTATCATACTCTGCCAGAGCAAAGTCAAAGTTGCGCTTTTCAATTTTTGCAACAGTTTCTGTTGCATTTCCTTTTGGTTGCTTTCGCTCACCTTTTCTCGCCCACGTCGCATGTTACATTCACCTTTACGGGGATTCATTAAAAATGCATTCTCAGCCTGCTGTGCTCTGCTATGCTGTGCGGCACAAAATCGAGCAAAAAGAAACTGCAAAAATTTGCGCAAAACTTTTGGCTCTGTGCAAAAATTTGCCATATGGCCAAAGTCTGTGCGGAGGTAAAGTTTCACCTTCTAGTCGTCGCGTCGACTGCAGCAGTGCTTAAAGATGCAAGGGTTTAACATCTTGATACATTGGTAGATGGACACAATGTTCCAGACATTATTTAATACACGTTTCCTATAAATTAAACTGTATTAACAATTTTGAAAATCTAAAAGTCAAACAACAAATTATTGGAAATAGTAATCTTTGACTTCATTTTCATTTTTTAATTTTTATATTCTACTACCAATAAAAAAAAAGCTAATTATATATTTATAAAATTTATATTAAAAGTTTTTTCTAATAAAAATACTAAACCAGGTTAATTATTTCATAAAAAAATATACATCATTTTTAGCATTCAACAACTAGTTCATTATAATTAATGCGGTGCTGGTTTAATTTAAAATAATATAATACAATAAACATATAATGTATAATGTATTGCCAATCATAATAAAAATCAATTAATGAATAATAATAACAAATTAGTTTGAAGTAAGTTATCCACAAATTGTTGATTTGAAATTCTTATATTTATAATTAGTGAATTTTTTTTCAAAAATTATTAAAAAATGATTTAAGCTTTACATCATCTTAGGCAAACTTTACCTGATATTTAGTTAAAGTACCTGCTCAAGCTGTTTGCTCTTTTCCGCTGGCTTTTTATCACTCCGTCTCTTGACCCATATGAGAGCACTTTAGCTATGCATAGTTCCATTCTTTGTTCATCTTCTAATTGCCCAGCAAATCTGCTCATCTCGTTAGTAATTTCCTAAGCTCGACTGCCTGGAAATGCATTTTCCCAGGCTCTTCAGCCATCCATCCATCCGTCCACGTTTTTCTTTTTTTTTCCCACACTCTTTTTTTCACGCGCGGCAAAGTTTTTAATTGAAAGTTTTAAGCTGTAATTGAAGTTTGCCCAGTGCTTCGACCTGTCACCTCCACCGCATCCCACTCTACCGTCTATGAGTGGCTCTGCTGCCATTTTGCCAGCCTCTTCATTGCTCACTTTGCCATCCAGTGAGGCAGCCAGGCAAGGCAGCTCGGTCTGACTTGGGCTTCGGCTTTAGGACTGCGTCTGGAGCCTGGAGCTGGTTACAGCTTGTAAAGCGTTTTATCCGGTGCTCCGGCTCGACTCGACTCGACGCGGCTCGGCTCGACTGAGAGAGTCCCAAGTCCCTTTTCGAGTGAAGCGCAAATTTGCCTTTTGGCCCAGGTATGAAATAATTATAATTTGCAAATTTCTCTGCCACTGCGCGGACGTTGTTTAATTTTGTGTGCAGCAAGTTGTTAAAGTCGACCCAAAAGTGGTAGCCACTTGAACAAACTTCCATTTATGTGTTAAATTTTATTTTCATTTTTTTTTTTTTTTTTTTGCTTTTGCATTTTGCTTTTTTCTTTGCTCAACTCGCACTTGCATTTTAAATGATTCGAATTTTATTTTTTAATATATATTTTTTGAAAAATGCTAGCGGCCGTGTACACAGCTCGTGTCGCTGCACTTTCTTTTGTGGCATATAAAACATGTATTTATTTAATTAAAAACCCTGCTTTTGTGCACTGCGCAGTGTTGTGTAGTGTAATAATAACAATAATAATAAGTTTTTTCATTTTTTCGCATTCGGTTTTCCATCTCATCCTTTTCGCATGTTGCATGTCGACCGCCAGTTGCCAGTTGCCAGAACTTTTAACAACCAATTGAATGCCGCTGTAGATAAATGCACAAAAAATATGTTGTGCAATACTTTTGTGGAGAGTGCTCGACACTCAAATATCCTGCACAATGAGCAGTGATGGCGAAAAACGCACAACTTGCTGGTTATGTAATTAAAACTCTTCTATTCTTGTCATTTACTTCTTATTAAATAGTAAAATTTTGTGTAAATTTTATTTGAAGATAAAGGTTAACTAAATTTCTAAAACTATAGATATTGTAATTTACTCTGAAGGTATTTTTATACTCACTCCATTAATATTTCTTAAAAAAAATTCTTATTATTATTTGCTGATATTATAAAATATGAAACCTTTCTTAAAAATTAATATATAGTAAAGTTTTAAGGTATTTATGAATTTTTGTATATAGTTTGAAAGTGTCTAGAAATGGTAAAGTAACAGTAAGTAAAGTAAAGTTTATTTGAAAAAAAGTAATATAATATCTGACCCAAAACTTGTGTATGTTAAAAGGCAAGACTAAAAAACGTAATTGTTCTTCATGCAATATCGCGTTGTTAATTAAATAAAAATAATACGTACCATTTTACGTATTTATTTGTTTCATGTTTTCAGCATATTTGTTGCTATTATTTGTGTACATTTTCAGATGTTGATTGTTATGCCCCGCATTGTTATTCCCATATTTAAATTATTCATTATTTTTTATTTATTTTTTCTACTGTATGTCGTAGCAGAAGCCAGACTACGAATAAGATGAAATGCCAGCGTGTTTTTTAAATTAAATTTTCACGGAAATGCAGTCACATTAAACGGAAATGTTGAAACATTTTAATGCAAACGAATGACATGACATGAATATCGAAGCAACTGACTTGGTCAGTTGTCCTTTCGATTGCATTGTGTGAACTTTCTGTTCTCTCAGTGCAACAGTGTGGACAATGTCATTGGCTTCTTTGTGGTCGTTGTCAAGTTGTTTGTCCAAGACTCAAAAACGGCAGCTTTAATTTTCATAATTTAATGCACACATTTTTTAATTATTAATCGAGTTTATTATGGCAAACAGACATCGATAATTAAAGTTGATTTTCAATGCTGAAGGTCCTTACTTTGTAATCAATTCTTGCGTTGTTGAAACACAAAAAATGTATAAGGTCGAATGTACTGTAAGATACCCGCTACGCATTTTGAATAAAAGCAAAATAACGCAGAATTTATTTTAAAATATTCCAAATTAATATACTGACAAATACTATAAATATACCGAAAACTATTTCACGTATATTGATATAGAACTACATTCAACTTATACCATAAAGTCCGAAATATGCCAGATTGTCGGTCAAAGCAACTAAGACTTGATTGAAGTAAGCGAAATTTGCTTTATATCATTTCTTAAATATCTTCTACACTTTTTATCCAATCACAATCAAATTCTATGGAATCATAAATACTATTCTTATTCGATTTTGTCAATTATATCTCTATATATTTTTGTCTCTGAAATCCAGAATATAAAATATTTTATAGGGTAGGAGTTGCTTCTTTCTACCTATATATAGTATACATATATATATAGATATGTACATACATATATAGTTGGTGGCAGACTAATGGCAACGTATATATATGTGAATGATAATCATACATAATATATTTGTAATCGAAGGATCTGTACACTGTTTCACACAATTTCAATAACAATTACACACACACACACTCACACACATACAGAGACAAACGTAACAACAAACGACAATTTCCGGAGAGCAATAGTAATAAACGATAATAAATGCATTCAATATGCAAAAGTTTTCAATGTTTATTTATGCAATAATGCAACGACAATTAGGGCAATTAAATATTTATTTTTACACTTGGCATAAGCTCGACGAGAATTCTCATTTTGTGTTTGTTTTAAATTTCAATAGTCTGATATGCAAGTGCTTGTTGTTGCTGTTGTTTGTTTATTTAACGAGTGCATTTGAGCTACAACAACAACTTGTTCAAATTTTCGTTCTGGTTTTGTTAAACAAACTAACAACAACAACTAAAAGTGTTGCCACTGGACCTGGCACTTTGTCAACTTCACACAACGACAAATTGGTAAACCAACAACAGCAACAACAACTACAACAACAGCCAGAGCGGCAGCAACAGCAAAGTGTAAAGTGAGCAGCAAAACCAAAAAATAAATAATACAACAACTATATAATCAAATAAATAAAAACCACAAAAATTAATTAGCCTGCCAACAAAATAACTAATAACTAAAGTCTATTAATTAATCGCTCGACTCTTTATTTAATCCCGAAAAATTTGATTTAGTTATTTGCTTTCATTGTGTTACATACAAATTACACTCTTGGGCTTTAAATGGTCATCTAATTGATGCATACGCGACCAACAAAAAAACTTTACTGCCAACGAGGCGTATGATGAATGGACGCATATTAAACTGATAACAAACTGTGAGAGTCCCAGGTGCAAGATAATGATTGCGAAACTTGGCACTTTACTAAATTCACTAATTATCTGAAAAAGCTAAATACTTGTGGACTCCAATATAAATAAAAGACATTATAAATTATTTGCTTTTGGTAAATATTTGTAATAAAGGACTCAATTTTTACCTCAAAACATTTATACTATCATATAATTAAAAATGTATAATGGTTCAAAATAAATATAATTAGATTCATCTATGTACAAAGAGCCAAATTATTGATATTTAAATTTAGTATTTAAAATATTGTAATAAAACAACACAATTTTAACTAATAGATTATAATTTATAAGGTTACTAAGCTTTTCAATTATTTTAACTACTATTTATAAAATTTAAATACAATGTTACATACTATTTAACAAAATACTGGATACAATGGGTCCAATCATTTTAAATTGTTTCATTTATTTATTATCAATAAAAAATATTTACGTATTTAAAGTTAGGCTTATATAATAAATTTGTTAATAGCATATATACTAATAGGCGATACATTAAAATACGAGTGTTTTTTTTAATAGAACATTAACAAAAGAAATAAATAAAACATACTGAAAATTAATAAAAATTATATTTATAATATAGCTATTTTCAATGAAAAAATGTAATCGCCTTAAAAAAAAAAATACAAAGCAATTCATATTGAAGCGAATTTAATGAAATTATATAAATGAAATGTCAATTAAATTTACTAAAATAAATCAATATATTAAAGGAATGATGCTCAATAAAATACTCTCAATACACAGCAAATTTTAAATTTTGTATCTTTAATTTTTTTACGAAAATTGTAAAATTCTCATTGTAAGATATTTCGAGCAAAACTATCCTATCATAGGAGCTTACCTAACCTCAACTTGTCACATAACTCACCACCCCCTCATACATACACTCCAACACACTCTTACACACACTGTCAGACACACAGACAGCATAGACAGTTGCTTGATAAATACCAGCACAAATCATTCCCCAGTCCCAGCCACACACTGCAGTGTTCCGTTTGGAGCCATCGAGTGTGCATTATATGTTATTAAAACCATTTTTAATTGAAAATTAATTGAAATATCAATTGCAATGGCATTAAAATGCATCGAGTTGATTCTGAGGCTGCAGTTAACTGTTTGCATCCATTTATTATAATGCTACTGTGGCATTTTATGCATTTACAATTTATTATTATGCAACTCCATGTGGCATTTATGCATATGTATTGTACACAATATATATCGTTTGCTATCTCTGTTCGAAATGTACATACCGTGTGTGTGTGTGTGTTGATAATTTGTTATGCAATAATATTCCAAAAATCCATATTGATGTCGTGTCAATTTGTCTGTTATCCGAGTACACACTGTGCCAGGAACTCAACGCAACTCAACTCAACTGAACTCGACTCAATTCAACTCAAAATCAATTAATACAACGCGGCGGGCAATTGAAATTGTATGCTTCGATCATCGAGTGGCTACATAAATTAGCCGGGCAAACTATTTAATTGAATTAAGCGCAATTTACAAATCTGTATTACAAACATTCAATTGCATACTTAAGTGCCATGCAATACTCAAGCATCCCATTCTCCCATAATCCCAATTGAACTCAATGCAATTTATTGCCATTGAATATCACTTCCTTTTCTTGTTATTTGTTTATTCAGCCTGAAAGGCAAAAGCGATGGCCAACATTTAATTTTATGAATTCCACCCAACCAGTCAGCAGTAGTCATAGTATTTTATTGACAAACAGTTTTGTCGCTGCATAAATCTAATAAACCAACAGAAAGTGAAGTAAAAGGAAGCCACGACATTGCCATAAATGAAAATGCTTCAGCAAAAAAGCAAAAAAAAAATTGTCCAACGGTCACCGGAGATAGCAGAAAAAGTGCGTAAACGGAAACTGTTGCTGTCGTTTCATCTTTCGCAGCATGTGTGCATATTGCCAGAGAGAAAGTGAGAGAGAAAGAGAGAAAGAGAGAGAGAGACCCCCCAATGAGTTACAACTTGTCCGCACAACGTGTCGATACTGACTCAGTGTTCAAGCAAAAGCGAATTCCATTGCCATCTCGTGACTTTAAGTACACATAAATTGAAAAACTGTCTTAGTCATTTACGTCATTCATAAAAGATAAATGAGTTCTTCCATAATAAATATTCAACTGAAAATGTTAAATAGGGAATTATTAAAAAATAGAGTATTTACATATATTGGTTTGTTTTCACTAGAAAAAAGGCAAATATTTATTAAAACGGTATTTGCTTAAACTTAAAGTTTAAGTTAGACATGACTTTTCAAAATCACGGAACTATAAAAACAGTTTAAATTTAAAAATAGCATTTAGGTTTCTTAATTAATTTAATTTAAAATAACTATAGTCTTTGTGATGTCTGAAAATTTGGTTACAATCAGATAAAAATTGTGTAAGTTTTAAAGGTAAAATCGGCTACTTAGTTGCTTTGGCTGACATTCTGATATATTTTGAATATGGTATCATATTGATATACTAAATATATCATTTGATATATTTGTTATGTTTTTGTAGTATATTATTTTGGTATATTTTTTTTACATAATACCGCAATATTTTGCACACTCGACTGTAGCTTACTTGTTTAAATTTGAGTCATTTAAGATAATACCTCAATTTTAAATTTATTTATGTTGATCATTTTTGGGATACTCTAAATATGTAATTGCACTAAACTTTGAATGAAAGCTGCAAATTACTACATCATATTTTATTTGAATATACTACATAAAATCATTTGAGCTGCAGGTTTAATTTAATTCAATTAAAAACTATAACATCATTTTAAAAATGCAAATATGTAATTTATTAAATTTGAAGTTCGGTTATCTAAACTTCGTTTACGTTATATAAAATCAATTTAATGCAAACATTTCTTTGCTGACGGTCATTTAAAATAAATTGTCACATTCTTACAATTTAAGTGGTTTATTTTTAAAATATTCTAAGTATGTAAGCAACAGCCAAATAAAATTGCAACAAATTTAAGTTCAATTTACTTTTGCTAAGAATTTAAATGCCGCCTAAAAGTATGAAATAAAAAGTGTATTGACTTTAAAGAAATTAATTCACTTGTCTAGCTGATTTTGTCATTAGTCAGCAAAGTAGAAATAAGAGTGTCAAGACAATTGCATTGTTTTTTTTTTTAACTTTTCTTTTGGTTTTTCTTTTATCTGTTGACTTTAGATGGGCCTGGAAAATTACAAGCCCATTGTTTGGCAGTTGCCGAAAAAGTGTGACTAGGCGAATTGAATGGAGTTTTTGGTAGCAACTCGGCACCGGGGTTTGGGCTAATGGCAATTTTAATGCGCACTTCCGGCCGGAAGTCAAATCGTCGTGCTCGCAGCGGGTTGGCAGCGCCCAATTGGGAGCAGTCGGGAGGCTGCTGCTGCTGTGGCTGCTGCTGCCACACACACGTACATACAGAACAGTTGGAGGCAGTTCGGCGTTAAAAAGACAAATGACAAACACATTTGCACACTATTACAACTGGGGCGCGTGTTGTGTGTGCTTTCTCTTTCATTCTCCGCCACCTCCACCCTCAACTCCTACTCCGACTCCAATTCGAATTCGCTCTCCTATGTGCTTGTGGATGTCGCAACAGGCGGTCATGACAGAGGCACATAGATAACTGTCGCTCTATTTTATACACACTACTTACATAGCAGATAAACACGCATGTAAATATGCAGGAGGAGCAGGAGGACACAGAGACAAAGGACGCCGGAGGATGGCATTAAAATAATGTTAAATTGCTTGTAGTATTTGCTTCTGCTGTCGCTGGCTGCCTCCTTCTGGTTCGCCTTTGTTTGCTGGCATCTCATTGTACATAGTTGTGTCCTTCGGCATGTCCTGACCACCCACCTCCAGCTCCAGCTCCAGCTCCACCTCCATCCTCAATCCTCAATCCTCTGTCCGCCTGTCTTCTACTATTAAGTATTATTGTTGTTGCTGTTATTCCATGTCATGCCGCACACTTTTTCTTCTCTTGTTTCGTTCGCTTTTGCGTCCTTTTTGCAGTTTTTCGGTGCGTGGTGCCGTAATTCATTGTCTCCACACGCCCGTCCGTCCATCCCCCGCCTCCATTGAAGGACCACGTCTGCATATTTTATTTGTTGTTGTATTTAAATGTGCTTAAAATGTGGTTAAATTTGCTGGTGAAAGTGCCGCATGCCACGCTCGCATTTCCGTTTCCGTTTCTGTTTCCATGCCCTTATTGCCATTGTTACCAACTGAATGGAGTTGATTTTTAAGTTGCAATTCTTGCGGTTGCACCAACAATTTGCCACCGAATGTCCTGTAAACAGACTTTGCAAATTGGTTTAGATTTGTAGCCAATTTTCCCCCACTTTTGTCTTGACATTTATTTAAACCCAAATCAAGTTGAAAAGCCAGTGCAAAGAGGAGACCACAAATGCACCGCCACGAACCGGATAAATTATGCCGTTTTAATCCTTTTGGGAAGGTGTGTAACCTGACAAATTTATTCAAGAAATATTAGGGATATTTTAAATGCATATTAAAGCTATTCAGATAACCACAATATTACTCCCAACAGAATATTGTTGACTCTGCTCCGTGCAGGGGGACAAAACAATATTTGAACAAGGATAGGGGTGCATTTTTAATGATGTTGGCATCGGTTTACAAAGTATTTAAGCAACTGCCCGCACTAACAAAAAGTGTTATTTAAACTTAAATTAAATATTTAACATGCATTATAGTTGACCAGTTTTGGGGCCAGCGAATCAAAGCTCCTTTTTTTTGTTGCCATCTGTGTCCCAAGCGGGCAGCGCAAATATTTGTGTAAACCACACAAAAGCGAACTGTGAGTGTAAGTGTGAGTGTGAGTGCGCCCACGAATGCACTCTACTCACTCGCATGAGTAATTAATTTAATTAATTTGTTCATAATTAATGCCAATGGCAAAAGTGTAAAATTGTTGCAACTGCAACAGCAGCTACAGCAACAACAACAACTACGAAGAAGTCGCCAAGCAACATTTTTACTGTTTATGAAAATGTCGTAAATATTCGTTATGTACTACATATAACATATATGCGTTTTTTTCCTTTTTTGATCCGACCACACCTCCATGGCTGCTGTCATATTCACATCGGCAACGTGATGTGACTTTGTGCAATCTATTTGTTAAATATGTCACTCTTAATATGCCACGCATATTTTCACTTATTAAGTACGCTTCATTCAATGACAAAAATAAAAGTAAATAAAAAAGCAAAATATGCTCGCAACAGATGCGAAAAGAAGCAACAACAACAACGGAAAAAACAGGCTCAAAATCCAATACAATGTGTTGTGCAACGTTGCGTATGCGTGATTTTTAATCAACCCGCCACTCGATGGAGCAACCAACTGCCAACTTCTGAATCCTTTGATGCCCAGGCAGGTCAAACTCGCAGCCAGTTGCATTTAATTCATTAAAGCAAAGTATTTTATTTCATTATATTACGTAAATGCTTATGATAAAACTGATACACGTACTACAATGGCACAGTGGGAAGAAAATAATACAGAAAAAATAAATTTAATACAGAAAAAATAAAAGAAAAATATTAAAAAATGGTTTATTTATTTATTTTTCCAATTTTCTCTTATTTCTTTATTTCAAGGGCAATAATTAAAATTCTAGCTGTCTGGAAATATATTAAAATTGTTCCTAATGTAATTATTAATTATGTTATTATGTTATGTTATAAAATTAATAATATTTTGTATTTAAATTTATTTGGATTTCGGAAATATTTCAATAAACAATATAGTAAATACCAATTAAAATTCCAGTTGAAAATTAATTTAACAATTTTTTATTATTGAATGTCCTAAATTGTAATATATAGAAAAATAAATGAAAATAATTATTTTTATTTAAAATTTTTTTTGAAAGTTTTTCAACTTATACCTACCAACCTAAATTAATGAGGAAATCTATTATAGAAGTAATTAAGTTATACTAATTTTAGTAAATAGAAAATGACTAAGAAATAATCTTGAGTTTCAACACATTTTTCCACTGTACAAGCAATAATTAAAACATACTGTAATGGTTTGTCAGCTGCGCTTGATATGACGCACAAATTACACACAGCGACAAACACACACACACACACACGCACACTGAGCCACAGGCAGTGTTATAAAGGCATATTAACATGTGGAAATGCCCTGATGATGTCCCTCATGCAGATACAGATACGTGTGCAAGTATGGTGAGAGGAATCGTTTGACTGCCCCAATGTGCAATGTGGCGTATGAGCGATTTGTGTATGTGCGCACAATATTTTAAGTGCTTTATGGTTAATGCCACTTATGGTTAGCACATTGACAAACACCCAAAACTCAAACTCACGCGTGGCCGCAAATTTATGTAAATTTATGTTGATATTGAAATAAGAGGGCCTGGGCGACCGACAATCGACAATACTTTGATCCCGCAATTGCAATCACAGACGCTAAATGCAAAAACTAATTAAAATTACAAATCCACAAATAATTTCCGTAGTCTCTTCATTGACTTTGTCCAAATGGCAAAATTATGGAGGCTTAAAAATTAATAGCACATAATGCGGCAAACAAAATGTGAAATTGTAAATGACCAAACAACTCAAAGGCCTACTAAGCCAGAGAGAAAAAGAGAGAGAGCGAGAGAGAGCAGAAAAGATAGAGATGGATATATTTATATAAATGCAAGATGGAAGGGGTGTCTTCTCTCCTCTTAAATAATTGCATATGTATCAATTGGCGAGCTCACTCAATTTGCAGGCAAACAATTTGAGCTGTAAAGAGCATCGGCTTGATAAAAATCTATTGCATACTAATAGGCACTTCAATTCAATTCGCTCACTTAGGCAGCTCCATATGTATCCAAGTGTGCGTATAGAGGAGTTTGTGTGCACTCGAGTGTATACAAATGTGTGTGGCTGTGTGGGTGTGGGTGTGGGTGTGGATGTACTGCACTTTACAATGACCCATAATAAAGTTTGTTTGCCGCTCTGTGTCTGCCAATTTGCCCATTTTGTGTTTGCTCAACGCGCCAGAGCAAACAAACGATGCCAAAGAGCAAGCACTGAATGGGAGAGACCAAACACACACACACACTCACACACTTACAGAGCGAGAGGGAGAGAGTGTGCAAGCGAGAGAGAAATATACAGAGAGCGAGAGACTTGCTTTCGTCAAGTTTATTCTGCCATACGTTTACCTACATTATTTCCTGTTTGGCCAGCAACTTCGTCTGTTATGTGTCCTCTGTTGCATGCTTTACATCGGACGCAGCGGGCAGGTGCCAAGGTGGTCAGGTAAGGGGGTCGGTGGAGGGACGTGCGCATGTTTAGTTAACGACTGGCCAACACTTGAGTGAGAGAGAAAGAAAGAGAGCAACACCAAAGTTGTCTCTTAAACTTCGCCAGCAAGCTCTTTAGCGTATGCACACAGATGGGCAGCACTGTGGTATATTTTATGTGGTAATTTTTAGTACATTTTACAAAACTCAAGTAAAATGAATTTAAAAATAACATGGATTCTAAAATATATTGCCCATAAATTAATAAAACATTTGCGCAATCATTCCCTAAAGAAATTAATTCTATTTATTTATTATTTATATCTTCAAATTATTTATAATATATTTCAGAATGTATTCTATATTATTTTTTGTTAAGCATGACTTAAGCTACGAAAAAGTAAGTGTAGTGAATGTAAGCTTCAACAATTTAAGATTGATATCAGCCTCGAAAGAACAAAATAAGTAAAATATTATATTATAAAAATATATTGCTGCATGAATCTTGAACCATTTAGAATTCTCCCTTCGACTACAAATTACGATTAATATATGTCTTCTAAGACAGTTCGCCATAAAATATTTAACTGATTTCTGCTAATTTCAGCGTTATCAAATATTCAACTAGTTGGGTAATGCTGTTGAAAACTTGAGTCTAATGTCAACTGCTTATCAAGGACTTAAACACCCTAGAGACTCAACCAGCCAGGCTATTAATTAGCCATTTGCACGCCATTTCAATGCCATGTCATCAATAGCTGCTTCCACTCGTCCCCTCAACGGCTCTTTCCCCAGAAACACACACATGTCAATTGCAAAATTTGCGAGGAGTAACTAAGCTGAGGCCGTTGCCAGCGTCTTCCATCTCCACCCACAACAATCACCTTCCCTGGGGTGTCTAGGCAATAAGCAACATCAGCAGCAGCAGCAGTAGCAACTACAACAACAACAATGGCAACATGCAAAGTACATGCATTTAATGCTTGAAATCAGCCAACGCCAATAGAGAGTGAGAGCAGAGACATGTAGTGAAGGCTTACAGTGCGTATGAGTGACATTTAATTAGTAAGACATAAGCGTTGCCATAAAGTACACTTCGACTTGTATTTATTTGCAAACAAACATGGCGACGCAACCATCCCGATCCCCCTTCTCCCTCCAAGCAAAGCAGCGATCAAGAAGCAGCAGCAACGGCAGTAACAACTTTTGTGCGTGGGTGTTTCGGGTATTTACACACATTTCACACCGCCAAACACACACACAGACACATAGACACATCCACGCGCACTTGAACAAAGTGTAAGATATTTATAAGTAAATATTTATAACGTGCACTGACAGCAGAAACACAGAGGAGGGAGAGGGAGACTGAGGAGACCGAGGGACGACTGCCAAACAAAGTAATTACAACATAAATTAAGCAAAATAACCGCAGACGCGTAAATGTTACTTCGTGACTTCTGTGTGTGTGTAAGTGTGTATGTAAGGGTGTACAGTTGTGTGGGTGTGCGTAAAAGCATATGCTCGAGATTTAGGAGCGTAGTGCGGTTTAGGTAAGTTCAAGTTACTAATTTAGTTGGGAAGCAGGTACGAAACCAGGCTAATTTTCCACCTTGCAGAGAAAGTGATAATGGCAAAAAGTAATGACAGAATGATGGTAAAATATAAGTATATAGAAGACACATTTTGTTAAGTAACCGAAAGCGAAGGCTTTCGCAGGTTCATGTTAAATTGCCATTACAATGAAAAGAATATTGTAATGAGTACAATGTCATAGTTGTTGGTTAAGGAAGCATAAAGAATTAAAAGAAATCTTTTTATTTAAATAATTGAAAAAACTTATATGGTTTCGAGCCAATTATATCATAAGATTTATTAGTTAAATTGCAAAAAAAATGAAAGATTAAATTATTGAGTTATATAAAAAATTAGAAATGCATAATGGTATTCAAAAATAAAGTATCACGGTATTCAAATTAATAAATACGCTTATGAAATTAATAAATAATTAATAATAAATTATGAAATAAGCTAGTTTCTGGCTTATATAGGAAATTAATAAATAATTAAAAAAAAACCAAGCATATAGATCGGATTAAATTAGCACCTATTTGCAGTAAATATTTAAGTTAGTGAGGTTTAGATAAATAAACTTAATAATAATATAAATAAATATAAATTTACCTATTGAGGGAATGAAAAATTGTTTTCTCGCGAAAACTTGAATCCAAATCACAAAATAAATATTTACGCTATGGAAAAGGTATCGAGATGATGACTGGGGAAATGCAAGAATTCTATTAGAGGCTCTTAAGCTCCCACGGTGTGGATGCCCTTAGAGAGCGAGCAAGAGCAAGCAAATGAAGCCGCAATTTTCTTGCCAAAGAAGCATTTTTTAATTAGACAAAACTTTCACCTGCAGCTGCTGCTGTCGCTTTTTTGAAGCAGCCGGAAGTTTGGGGCAGCTTCTTGGCAGCTATAGCTGTAGCTGTTGCGAAAGGGAGGTGCAGCTGAGACAGGAGACAGGAGAAGGGAGGAGGAGGAGGGAGCAGGAGGAGGAGTAGAGTGGATGGCACGTTTTGGAATTTGACTTTATTTCATACTTGCTCAAGTCTTTTGTGCCCTTTCGGAGCAGCAGCGACTAACCGACTACAGCAACAGCAACAGCAACAATTGGCAAAACTCAAAACTGGGAAAAGTGGGAACTATGCGGCAGGAACTCAACTCAAAACAAATTTTTGTCTGTCTGCGGAGCAAAGTGACAGCATTGAAGTCGCCAGAACGCCAAGGACGCACTTGACACAGGACTCCCAGCGACTCCCTCGCGCTGCTGTCTGACGTCTGCCGTCTGTTGGCTGACTTCAAGTGCGTAGCAGTTAAATGGAGTCAGCTTATAAAGCAGGTACCAGCAAGAGAGAAGCGAGCACTCGCCCCAAACCTTACCCTTATTATATTTCATTTGACATTTTTTTTTCTTGCTGTTGCTCCTCTTTTCGTATTTTCGTATTTTTTGGTGGGAAAAAGTGATACAACAACATGAAAATGAGGAGTGATGGAAGGTGAGACAAGACTGAGAAGGAGGCGGAGGCGGAGGTGGAAGAAGAGGTGGGAAGGCGTGTCAGCTCAATGGGCGTCGGAGTTGTGTACATGAATAAGTTAACTACCGCACTAATGTACATTTGATGTACTTTTCCGTTCGCCGCTCCCTCCTTGCCGCCCCGTTGTCATGTATATTGAGATGAGGGGCCATACGAAAGAGAGGTTGGAAATGAAGATTGGGACTGGGTGTTGCTCAGGTATACGGAGTACAGTAAGCTATTTATATTGAAGCAGCTACTTCGCCAGCTTGTCTCGCTTGACAAGACTTTCAGTTCGCTTCGGTTCTGCTCTGCTCTGTTCTCCTCCATCTTCCCCGCTCATCGTTTGTCCTGCTCCTCGTCAGCGTCGCATTTGACGTATTGAAGTGGAAGTGGAAGTCAAAGTATTGCGTTCTGTTTTGTTGTCTGACTTACGAAATATGTTGTTTGCTGGAAAGCTACACTGCTCCAAATTGGAATACAATTGGAATAAATTAATTAACTCTATTTAATTTTCAGCGCTTACATATGTGCGTTCAACATTAAATAAGATTGTTAGATGAAATTGTAGCACACAACTAAGAAAGATATGTATTCTGTAAATGAACACAACTAAATTATGAAAAATTTGATTAAATAGTTAATGACTTTTCAGATTGTTTAAGATAAGGCATATATTTATAAATATTTACTTTAATATTATTATTTATTATTATAAATTACTTAGTTTAAACATATCATTTTATAAATATTGATATAAAAATTTTATTGTATACCAAAAGAAATTACTTTCCAATAATATAAATAATAAATTGGTAAAATAAATTTGAGAATATGAATCGATTTTTATGGTATACAAATAAATAAATTACATTTGTAGAAAATACATTAAATTAATAATAAATATACAGAAAATAATATATTATTTTACCTTGTTTTTAAATACTTTTATTTATATCTTTTAACTAAGCAACCAAACTTTTTAAATATATATTTATTTACTGTTTTCCATTCAATATTTATTAATCTGATAGATTATATATTAATATATGATATGAAAAGTATTGTGGGTTATAAAAAAGTTAGGTAATATTCAATTTAATTGATTTAACACATTAAATTATATTGACTTCTACCAGCTTGCACTGCAAGCATTTAGAATACTTGTAGATATATTTTGTATGTGCGTATAAATATTTCGTAGATTTATCAACTTATATTCAATTTCCTTGCTTTTCACTTGACTTCCCTACATGCGGAAACCTCCTTTTGCCACCGCTTGTTTCGTCACCTAAGCGACAATGGCAACACGTTTATTAGCCTCGCCTCCCTCCTTCCTCTTCCCTCCTCGCTCACCAACTTCGCTCCTCTGCATGCTTTCAAAAATTTCCAAATCAAATTAACTTGCTTTCATTTGAGGCGAAGAAAAGCGAATGCGAAAAAGTGTAGCATACATTTCGGGGCACTTACTTCCTGTCAAGGCGTGGGCTTTTTCTTTTGCTTTTGCTGATTTCCCCACCTCCCACTTTTGTTGCGTCGTTCATTCGTTCGCTTTTTTTTCAATTTGTATACGAAATTTACTTTTGTTGTTACATTTCTGTTCATTTCCTTTGAGTAATTCAAAACCTGCATTGGCAGCAGTAAAAGACGAAGCGCCTGCATCCATGCCAGAATGCCAGAAAATATCAGGAAACCGCCTTTGGGAGCACATACTCGCACTTGTCAGAGCGTTAAGTTTCAGAGACAGCTGTTGACGAGGAGGCCCAAATGGTTTTATTAAAATTTCGTGCACATACATAGGGAGGGAGTGAGAGAAAAGTCATAAAAACGCACTAAAGAATGAAGAAATAGAAGATGTGAGGAATATTGTTTGCATATTGTTTAGCTCATATAAGATTATATCTTATCGACGTCAGATTTTAGAGTTGCAGTAATTCTGTCATTAATTTTGCAGCTTGAAATCAACACAAAATGTGAGAAAAACACACACAAGAGAGTTAGCGGCTAAAAGCAGCAGCTAAGCAACTTTGGCATAATATTTAAATTATATTTTCATAATTCTTGAAAACAAGCTGCATGCACTCGAATTGAAAAGGCAAAAGGTGAGGCAAGCGAAACCTGGGCTTACGTTACGTATGCGTGATTTGAGTTTTTGTATGATGAAATATTTATGATATGTTTGAGCATTTTGTTGCCTGCCGCGTCTAGACTTTATTTAACATTTGCCAAGCTAAAAGCGTAGGTCGAATAAAAATGGAGAACAGAGAAAAACGCCGCTAGCGAACTTGGCAAATGTAAATAATAACAGAAATTGTTGCTTTTGCTCTCTCTCTTTCTCTCTCTATCTAGTGGGCGGGCCAATAACCTTGAAACGGCAAACGGAATTGCTTTGGGACTGGGTCTCCTACTGGGACTCGGACTGCGACTGCGACAGAGACTGGAGCTTGGGCCTGGCGGCACTTAAAATGCACTCAACTAAAATGCCACAAATGTAGCAGAGGCAACAAACATCAACATCAAGAGCAATAAGAACAACATCAACAACATGGGAGCCAAACAGCCAAGAGCCAAACAACCAATGGCCGATGGCCAACAGAGCAAAAAGGTCATTGAAGTAAACGTAAATGAAAATAAAACTGCAAATAAAATTAACACGCACATGAAAATGCAAGCAGTAAAGAAAAGCGGGAAAGCAACGAAAAGAAGAAGGTGCAGAAATAGAACAGACGAGAAAGTTAAACGAGGGTAGAAAGATTGGTTTATGCTATTGATAAAAAGAAATCTGAAAGCATTTTTACTTTGTAAAATAATTGCTTAAGAATTATTTTATGAATCAAAATATTCTACAAATTGTATAATAGCCAATAAAAATGGCGAATTGAGCAGTTACAAATTATTTTCTTTTTTAATCATTATTATTTTATTTTATCATTATTTTCACAATTTAATATTAGCTGAATTCATTTAATAGATTCCCATTTTCAATTTGTGCGTGGGAATTCCATATTGTATTCACGCTTTAGCACAAACTTTAGATCCAATATATCTGGCTCGACTTTTCGATACTTTGCAATTTGAACGACACGTCGACAGATGTCATTCGTTATGGCATTCATACATTTGACGGTCAGATCCACCGCCTGTTCATCCATTGAAGCTATCGAGTCAACTTTCTCCACAAAATCGTTCAAAAACTTTTGATGTACTAGCTAAAGAAATTAACGAAAAATAAAACAACATTAAAAAGAGATTCGACTTAGGCCAGAAAACTCACATGATTGTTTGTCTCAGAAGATTTTTCATCGTCTTCGGCTTGCGACAAGCTCTGATCCGTGGAACTAAGGGAACTGCTATCATCCTCAGGTACAATATTTCTCTCTTTCGGCAACTCATCAATCCACGACCAGTTATTCATTTTTCTGAATTTGTTTTTTGTTACTTGCTTCTGCTAGACACACGACACAATTGAAAGTTGAAAGAAGACTGAGCATAACCACAAATGACAATTTTCTGAATGACAATTTTTTCGTTTTTAATTGACGAATTGCAATGACTTTTAGGGATGACAGATGTTTTTCTATGGTATCGATAGATAGATAGATATCTTAATAAAGCAACTCTGTAGAGTGTTATGATATTAGTTTTCCATTATTAAGTCCATCTGACACTTAAGGTTGGTATCGAAATTAAGACCACTTTCCGATAATTGGAAACTTTCTTAAAAAATAAATAATAAAAAAAACAATTTTAGCAAGAAAATGAATCATCAGACATGTAAAACATATTGATAACTCTTTTTAGAAGAATTGACAATTATGATTTTTATATTAAAAATATAATATATATTTTTGATTTGTATCGATTTAAAAAAAAGAACTTCGTTAAAGCTCTTACAGTTCGAAGAGAAAAAATTAAAATTGCTGGTAATTTTTTTAATTTATAAAATATTTAAAATTAGAGAACTTCAAAAACAAATGTTTAGGATAATAAATAATTTATTCCCAAGTCCATTTCTTCAAATTATATTTTTGAAATATTCACAGTTTGTGCACGTATACTTAATATTTATATTTGAATATGAAGTATTTTGATAGAAACTGCTTTTACTTACAATCAAAATTGGTGCACTGAGAGTTTTCAATGCTTTTCTATATAATATAAATTGACCTTTTTCTGCGATATTGCGTTTCATTTTGTTGCACATTAAGTTGAATTGCCAAGTGCTTCTGGCGCACCCGCAATTTACTTGCAGCATGCCCCCTTTCCTACGCTGCGCTGCGCTGAACCCCTTATCATAGAAGCATATATTATGGAGCGCCTGCAAAGCAAATTTATTTAAGTTAAAAGTCAACACACACTCTACACACACACACATACACGCACACAGAGAGGCACACTTAGGATGTAGACCCCTGGCTTCGGTGCACATTTGCACACTTAATGTCATACTTCGACCAATGCCCGCCCTTATGGCCACGCCCATTTACTTTGGCAACACCATAAAGTATACAATGGCATTGGTAATAAACCGCAACGCGTCATTGGCACACTCTATCCCCGTCCCTGCCCCATTGTCCCCCTCCTACACTTCCTCACCTTTTAGTCGCCTGCGGTAGCTTCATCGGTTCGCTCCCTTGCCCTTTGTGTACTGTTCTGAACTGTACTCTGCGTCCTGCACGTCCTGGAATGGAAGTTACACCGCCCCGCTCCACCACCTCCACCCATAAAATAATGTTGCATACACCATGCGCAGCCTTTGTGTCCAAGTTATTGACGCGCTGACTGACTTCAACTTGCGACTGAAGCTGACTTTCTACTGCCGCCGGCTGCTTGGCTAACTTGGCTGACTGGCTGCCTGCCTGCCTGTCCGACTGACTGACTAACTCGCAGGCTAGCTGCCGCTGCTGCTGCTGCTGCTTTGATGGCTGGGCCGATTGTGCAACTTCCTGATGGCCACGCTTCATGGCGTTAATGTTTACCCATACTCTAGTTATATATAGTATTTCTCTATAATGCATAACATTTTGCCCGCCAGACGTTAGTCCTCCTGCATCGACTGCGTCTCGGTCTTGGTCTCGGTCTGAGTCCGTTGTGGCTGGTTCCTTTGTTGCCTTGTCAAGGTGTTGATATAGGCGTTGGCTTTACCTTCAGCTCCTGCTCTAACTCGCCCGCACTCCAGCTGCTGTTATTTGTTTGATTATTGATTGAGCGCTCAACTGAAAAACAGGAAGACTGACAACCGAACAGGTGATTTCAGCCATTGTCCTTTAGGGGTTTTTTTGTGTAGCCCTTAATGTTAATAAAATCAAGTGTCATCAACTTAAAAGACTCTGCTAAAGCTGCATTAAATTCAATGAAAATACTGAAACGAATTCAAAACTTCCAAGAAAATTCATCTTATGAACCGTTCAAACTGCTTGCAAGCAGTTAAAATCAAGCTCTATTATAATGTCATATTATAAAAGAAAGAAATTGAAAGTTTCAACCATTTTCAGGGTATTCAAAAAGTCATTGCGCTCGCCAAGCACACAAAATGTGCCAAAATGTTAACGACAATTGAACTCCTAAAGAAATAAGCAGAATTGACAGCAAGGAAGGGGAAGAAAAAAAGACACTAAATATGCACTTTATCAACGTTACAAACTCATAAACTGACTATGCACATCATTCAACAGCTATTCACTCACTATTCATTCCAGTAGCGGAAGTTATTCACACGCGTCTCCCAATGGATAAAACAACTCGAACACCCGCTGAGAAGAAGTTCAACTTCATTGTCGTCGTGAAAGTGAAGATAGATATAGTATGAGTATAGTTGGGATTAAGGAAGCGAAGCGTCGGTGGCGGCGGCGCCTCAAGTGCGCTTGTCGTGTTCATGCATGTCACTTCGATCACTTCACAGATTTAATCAACTACCCAGAAACACCCATCTTCGACCCTTTGCTTAACAACATTCTGCTGCACTCGCTGCGGGCGCATTATGATGTGATGTGCTCTATTATATTCATATTTTATAGCTACTTACATTTTACTACACACACACACACACACACACGCACACTCACAACTACTTGTGGCAGCTGCCTTTTCAACGCTTTTACTTCACAACTTCCTACTTCTCAACTTCCTTCTTCTCCTTTGCATACACATACATACTACATATATTTTTTATGTATCTTTCTCTCTTTCTCTTCTGTGGCTTCCATTGTTGTGCAAATATTTTTAGCTTGGCGGCACTTTACACGCCTCTTTTCTTGTCTATCGCCAAGTAAATCTTTGCAGCACTTGTGCCATCTCCCTCTCTCCTCCTTCGCACCCCTGAACAGCTCCTTGCCCGGCCTACCGAAAGTGCTGCTGGAGCTGTCTACTTTTGTTGCCTGTCAGCGGCGTCGTCTTGTTGCCACCCTGATGCTATTTTTTGTTGTGTGCGCTTTTAACATGTCTTTTGTCATTTTTCTAGTTTATTATTATATTTTCTTGCACTCCCACACATACACACACATAAAGACAGCGAAAGGAGAACGAAAGGCGAAAAAAAAGGAAGAGAACCCCATTCACGTCCACTTTGCGCTTCGCTTCATAAAAATGCATCAACCGCAAATTTTTTGTGTTGCCTTTATGATGTGCCTGTCTAACCGTCTACTTCCTCTTCTTCCCATTCTCTTTCTCTTTCTCTTTCCCATGTCCATGTCAATGTCTATGTCCTGCAGGCGCAGGACAAGCTCTTTGCTGCACTTCCTTGCTGCCACTGCCGCTCCCGCTGCAGTTGCGGCTACTTTGGCAATGCAATTGACGCTGCAAATTCCATTACTCGTACATTTGCCACTGCTCGCCAGGCAATTTTCCTAAATTTGATTGAGCAGACAAAGCTCCATCTCCGGCCACGACTCTCGCTCCGGCTCCAGCTCCAGCTCCAGCTCCAACTCCAGCTCGAGAGTTGTCAGTGCTGCCAGCGAAATCAAGTACAATTCGCCTTTTAAATTTCATGATGTCTCAACTGACGTATAAAAATACAATACATAACCGGCATGTCCATCAATGTTTAAAAATAACAAGACAGTGGAATGTGCTTGACTGTAAGATGCCGGCAGTTTGGACACAGCAAAGGAAATTTAACTCTGTCAATATAAATTGTAGTTTTCAATAAAAAACTTACCAATAACAAATATTTTATATAATAACATAAAACTATGTATAATTTAAACAAAACTTAATGCTTCCTTTAATTGTCTTTTTAATTTGCAGTTTGAAACAGTCAAACAAAACAAAAGTTCTACGTAGGAGATTGAGGAGACACATAAAGTGAATGTGATTTGTCCATCTATATATTTATCGATCAAAAATATATACGTACATGTATACTTTATATGTAGGTCCATAATTTAACATCTATATGTTACACAAACATTTTCGTATTATTCCTATGCTTATTGCATTTTAAGTGTAGTTGTATTTTCAAGGAACTCGCGCATTTGATGGTCTCAACGATCTGACAATTTGTTTTAATAAATGATTATACTCTGTTGTGTGTTTACTGAATATTATTCATTCATAAAAGAGGAAAGTCGTCGTCAAAATAATCCAGAGTGTATTCTATGCATTGCACATAGGTTAAAAGATTTAAGGAACATACATATTATTATGTAAACAACATATTTGCAATCGTGGTTGATTTCATATTGCGAGACAGTATTAAAATGCATTTCAAATGGACCTTACTATCTAAAGCAAGTGGACACTTAAGCCACAAGCCAGGGCTTAAAGCCGCAGCTGTTGCATTAGCTTCCGTCTAGGATTTATGTAGAGCGATCTGAACGGCGCCACTAAGTGACCTGCATTGCAATTGCATCTTCCACTCAGCTGAATGGGATGCTGTCACCCAATTGCCTGCCTTATATTGATGGCAACTGTTTGCAAGAGGAGAGAGAGAAGGGAGTGGAAAGTGTTGTATTGAAAGTGGATTGGGGGCGTGGCATGGCCACACTTGGCTTTTTGCAGCTGTAATCAATATGCAAACAAACCATTTGCCACAATAATTACAAAGTAATGCAGCGTCCGGCGCGAAATGTAAAAATAAACGGCAGCTGGTCGAATCCATGGCGATGATGACTTTGCCTCGACTACGGAGCGAGGCTGCAATATAAAGCAGCACATCAGCGTGGTGTGGGGCATATTGAGGCCAGATCCTGCCAGTGTCAGGCCTGACGACCATGCGCGAGCCAATGATGAAGCAATTAATTTGCAATTAAATCGATGATGCAATTGCAAATAAGCGCAGCGAAAAAGAAGCGATGGCAAATTGTACAAAAAAAAACACTCGTGGTTCGCTTGCAAACGAGAATTTCAGCTGGGTATATTTGCCATTTGAATGCGCTAGAAAGTAACACTTGATTTTGGTATAAGCAAGTGAGATTTATTAAACTTTTCAAACTCTAACTTATTTGTAGTAGTAGAAGAAGTTAGCACTCAGATGCAATTGTGTAAAACAATGTTTGTAAAATAATTTGAAAAGAAAATTTGCAACTTTTAAATTCATTAAATACATTCTTGATCAATGAAGATGATCAATGAAGATTCTTATAACTCTTTTCCCCATTTTCATATCTTTATTATCCATACTTAGTAGCAAGAATATTCCACATAGCTTTTCCTAAAATAGTTATAAAACAACTTTAAAGATAGAACTTTCATTTACAATATTGGATGATTTTTTTAACAAATCTTATTTCCAAACTCCAAGATATTGTCAAAACATGTTCAAAAAATATCGAGAATATCCAACATTAAAATTGTCATAGAAATGGTTTTAAAATATCTATACAAGTCCGAATTATGTATTATCCCAAAGCTATCTTATCAATTTTTAATGCTTAAAAAAGATTGTTTAGAATTCTCAGATTATTGTTATTAAAACATATTCAGAAATAAATAACCATAAATTGTATTTTCTAAAATGTTATTGATAATTAGGAAACATAATTAAGAAATTCATAGAACACTTTTAAATTTCTAATAAAAAAAAAATATATTAAAAAATGTCGACCAATTATTGTCAATAATTAATTCTCATTTCATTGATTTATATCTTTAGCACGACGTTGGACAACTTTATCTCTAGTGTAGGGTATTGCAAAGACCAAAGTAAACCACTGCAATGCGTATGTAAAGGGCGAAAAGTGGCAAAATTAATGCACACACATTCTCACACATGTTGTGAGACTCGTAGGGAGATGATGGTGATAAAGGAGAAGGACAAGGAGAGGAAGAGGAAGAGAGCTATAACAAATGCTGGTGGCACGCACAGTAGTGAGAATGATGTTGCAGCGGGACAGTGGGACATTGGCACAGTGGGATGGATTCGAAGTCGCCTGCTCAGTCAATGCTGATGTGCATTTTTCGCGCTGTTTGTTTGCATCAAGCCGAGACTGAAAATCGATCAGGTTTTAAGCCAAAATGTGGTGGGGAAAGGGGGGAGGAGAAGTATGTAGCCCTGGGTAAGTCGAGGGGGATGTAAAACGTTTTTCCATCAACTTTGGCGGTTATTCAATTAAAAATTACTTTATTTGTAATTAAATCGTTTCAGCAGCTGGGCAGCTAGCGCTCAGTTGTGGCATCCATGTTGGTTTTCTTTTTATGTTGCGTTGTTTGGTTTTCGGCCAGCGACTGTACTTTATTTCTTTTGTTAGAAAATCGCTGGGGCTGCATTTTAAAATGCAATTTGTTTGGCACACGATATTTTTTTGTATATTCGAATAGCAAGCACCTCTCTTTCCCTCTCGCTCTCACTCTTGTGGCTGGCACACAAATCACGGCAATTTATTTATGACACTATTTACAATAACGAGCCAGGAATGAGCAGCTGCAGAGGAGTGAGAGAGGAGGAGGAGGAGTAGAAGACAGAGACAACAGCTGCCAGCAGGCATCCACATACATACATAACACATAACAGCGAACTAGGAGCAGAGCTTGACTGCCTCCTTTGGCTCCTTCACGTGCACTCTACTTAAATAACAATTTCAATATATTGAAATTTACTTTGTCACATGAAAGCTAAACAGCTTGCACTCAGCGTCAGTCACGAAACAGCGCCAGGCCTTAACCGCCAGCCCAGCAGCAAGCTGGCAACCCATCAAACCATCAGTTCCCCCTCTCTGTCTTCTACTCCTTCTCCTTTGCTCCCCTTCCAACCGAGGCGGTGGCAACCCTAAGGGCCTGCGATGTGACACCCCTCCTTACATCCACCCCTTCACCCCTCTAGTCAGCATCTCGGAAAGTGTTGGAAAAGTGCTGCCATTGCAGGTTTTCATTTTATGCTATTTACATTTTCATATTTTGCTGTGTGCCGCACCGCAAACAATTTTGTTGCTCAGCTCGATGTTGTTGTTATTGTTATACCCTTGATGTAACAGGATCTTACAATTCTATGCTGCAATATAGTTAAAAGATTCAACAATATAGTTGAAACTTAAAAAAAAGAGTTGATATATAAACATAGTTTAAAAATGATTTTTATATTTTTGAATTTTTAAGTTGTCTTTTTTTTTTATAAATTACTATAAAAAAGAAATGTTTTGAGTCTTACAATTAAAATTAGTATTCATTGATAATAAAACTAAATTCAAGAATTAATTTCCACTTTGTGGGGTGAGCAAATTCTCCATATAAATATTAAGTATACGTAATACAGAAAAATTTATAACATCGAGTACATGCTATAATTATTTAGTCCTTATTAAGTATGCACAACAAAGAACAGCAAAATTATTGATTCAATGATTTTGTGCATTAATTGTTTAGTCAATTAATATGAAATAGTTTCTTAAATTTGAAAATCAAAGCGATATTGAAATAAAATATAATTGAATCAAGAGAATGTATGAAATTCAATACTTTTTTGGTCAATCAACTCTCAAGTATTCATTTTTATATATTATTCAAATGAATATTTATGTTTTATAGAACTACCTTCAATATTCAAGTAGAGTATCTATTGAGTCTGTTTATCGTTTATCGGCAACTTTCATGTTTCTCCAGTTGCCATTTAACATTTTTTATTCTTTATTCTTTTTTATTTTCAATTTTGTTATGTGCTCGTCGTTGGTTGCTGCCTTCGGTTGGCGACTGCTGCTGCTGTTGCTGCTGCTGCTGTTGCTGCTTCTGCTGTTGCTGCTGCTGCTACTGTTTTTTGTGCCCATTTAGTCGTTGTTTGCAATTTTTAACGTAGAACACTCGAATGGCACGCCGCTGGCCTGGGTCGGCATCCTTTCAAAAAGGCATCAGGTGTTGCACGTTGTGCAGCAGCTTATCTCAAATGATTTATAAACTACCAACAGTGGCGAGGCCAAAGCCATTGTCATTGCATAAAATATGCTAACAGTACAACACACAAAAAACAAGCGGAACATATCCCAGCCAAGAACTGAACTGAGAACTGAGAACTGAGGAACGGAGCAAGGAAAATGAAGAACAGAGAACAGAACAGAACAGAGAACGGAGCAGTAACCAAATGATACAAAGTGCGCCGTGATGTGAGCCTCTGTCTGAGGCTCAAACCCAGCAATCACAGCAGCAACAGGAAGGCACAAAACTTCAACTTGAAGTGGGTTTGGCATCGGATCCAACACATCCCAAGTTGAAGTTGGACAAAGGTATTAACTTACACTGCCAGAAACAACTCTGAGCAGACAGAACTGGCAGTAGTTGCTACTCTTTCTCATTCCTCGACCAGTCTTAAAACTCTCTAGTAGTTTTGGCATTAAAGGGAACATCACGTGAATTATGACACCACGTGGAATTGTTGCCGTTATTTTCAATTTACAATTTTACACAAACTTTTTAGGAACTTCTAGCATACCTAATCATTTTATCCGAGTTTCGGAAGTCATATAAAAATTTAAATTTCGAAATTTATACAACTTTATGTTAGGAATAGAAAGAATTTTAAATAAATTTTAGTTCTCAATTCTAATTCATCGAATTTTTAATATCAATAGTTTCTAGCAAATTAGGTATTAATAAATAAATTTAAATTTCAAAGTTTTTATTTTGTTAGTTAAAATTATATAGCCAATCGAATTTCTTGATTGTTTTGTTGATAGAGCTAGATATCAGGAAATAAAATATATACAATGAAATTTTAAATATTAGCTTTAATTGTACTTCATTCTCATACATTCCTCGTATATCCTTAGGTTCAATTTATACAATCTTTATTTACTTTATATTTATTATTTGCTGCTGACACAATTAATTTTCTGTTTATTATTTCTGATTTGTTTAAGTTGCACAGTCTTTGTTATCATTTCGATATTATTTTAATAAAAAAAAAAAACAAAATTTTACTTCATTGAATTTGTTCATATCAAGAGAAGCTTAAGCTGGAACTTATTTTAAATTTATTGTAAAACCACATTTTGCAATCAGCTATTAAAATTTATTAATACAAAAATTTAAAAAAAAAATTAGCCTTTTTTAATATTAGTTTACTTATTTACGTTCCTTAGTTTTCGTATGGTTACAAAATTTAAATTTTTAAAGTGTTTAAAAGTGTCTTTTGTTTATATTGTGCGTTTAACAACAACTGCAATTTACTCCAATTATTATTTTATATTTATACCCGCTACCCATAGGGTAGAAGGGTATTATAACTTTGTGCCGGCAGGAAATGTATGTAACAGGTAGAAGGAGGCATCTCCGACCCTATAAAGTATATATATTCTTGATCAGCGTCAACAGCCGAGACGATCTAGCCATGTCCGTCTGTCCGTCTGTGTGTCTGTCCGTCTGTGTGTCTGTCCGTCCGTCCGTATGAACACCTAGATCTCAGAGACTATAAGAGATAGAGCTATAATTTTTTTCGACAGCATTTGTTATGTTTGCACGCAGATCAAGTTTGTTTCAAATTTTTGCCACGCCCACTTCCGCCCCCGCAAATCAAAAAAATCGAATAACAAGCGTAATTTAAAAGCTAGAGTTGCGAATTTTGGTATATACAATAATAACTATAGTAGTTATGATTCCTGAGAATTTGGTTGCGATCAGATAATAAGTTTGGAAGTTATTAAAGAAATACTTTTGTATGGGCAAAAACACCAACTTACAGGGCTCTTAGTTGCTTTGGCTGACAATCTGGTATATTGTGCCGTCTATGGTATATTTTGAATGCGGTACTACACATTTATGCAGTATATTCGGTATATTTTGAGAATAATACCGCAAAATGTATTGCTTTTATTTAAAATGGGTAGCGGGTATCTCACAGTCGAGTACACTCGGTTGTAGCTTTCTTACTTGTTTTTATATTAATTTAAACATATTTAAACAAACAATTTTAAATAAATGAAAATATTATTTTCCATTAGATGACATATAAAGGTAATGTATGTATTTAGATCTAAATCGCTTAAATTAGCATCTTTTTAATTGAATGTATTTATAACATATGAAAATAGAGGTTAGTAATTTTGACAATTAATTTGCATTCGGCTAAATGGCTTGACATTATTAGGATGAATTTTTCTGCTGTACTGATTCTACACTTCTAAACAAATAAATATTTTGTAATTTGTATTTAAATTAATATAAATATCATATTTTGTATTGTTCTATTACATCGATATGAAAGTGTTAAGGCAGACAAACTGTAGGTTGGACAGTTAAAGTATTAGAAATTTACATTCTAAATCAGTTGCCACGTTCTAAATTCAATAAAATGGCATTAGAAGAGCTTTCAGCGGTATTTTGTAATTGAAAGTCGGCTTAGCTATAATGACTGTTATTTCAACTTGGCAACTTAATAATAACGTTCTCTAATTTCGCATAACAGGCGTGCCATACGACGAAGCTACTACCATGTACATATGTGTATATATGGTCCACCATCAATTATATCACCCAATCCCATTTCCATATCCAATTCCATTTCCATTTCGAATACAAGGGCCGCCTGCCCTCTTCAACGGACTAGAAACATATTGTACACACTTATAATAAGCCTCTCACTAATTGTTGAAGCTTAATTGAGGCTTACGCATTGTTGGCCCACAAGCAATGCTCTTCCGGAATCCGGAGTACAGCTTACCCCTTTCAACCCCCTGCCTCCTCTCCTATTATTGTTTGCCCCCCTCCGAAATGGACACATTATGGACGCTCAATTTGCTCATAACTATGGCTAACAAAATAATTATTGTTTAAAAACCCGTGCAAACTAATGCCCAGCAGCTCGGCAGCAGAATACAAATCTGCCTGGCTCCCCCTTCGAAATCGATGTGGTGTGGTATCAAATACACCCCCAAACTGCTGTTGTGAATGCTGTGGTTGTTCCTCTTGTTGCTGCCGTGCAGAGGTTGAGGTTGAGGTTGAGGTTGCCTTGTCTAATTAATTTGCATTTAGCGCACTCGCCTTACACTGCTTTGGCATCGGGCTTTGGCTCTAAGGCGGCCTACAACTGCGGCATTTGGCGTCCGTCTCCCCTCCCCCTCCCCCTCCCCATCTCCCCTCTCACTCTCCTCGCATAAGCCGACTGTCAAACGCTGCCTCTGTGTTCACTGCGATTTATGTTGACTGCAATTTTCAGCTGGGGCTTCACAGAACTTCACATGTATCTATCCACATCTGCATATGTAGAGGTAAGCACACACAGTCACACACACACACACGCACACTCGATATGCATATTCAGTTGTCATTGCAATTGCCGTTGTGATTATTATCGATTTAAGGCCCACTCAACTCGGTGCTCGCCCATGCAGGCTGTTGCCATCATTTCGAATCGCATTTGATGATTAGTTGCATGAAGTTATTCAAGTTATCAACTCCCCACAGAATTGTGCACAGCGAAGCGAAGTTATGTCTTGTTTAGCAGCAAATAAATTAAACTCTTTAATTAAATATACACTGCATGATTTATTTGCCTGTCGAGAGTTGCGCTTGCCTTTATTCCATAAATCATCTACTATTATTTTTAAATTTATATACTACAGTCATTTCAAACGTTAAACACTTCTTTATAATGTCAAATGAATTTTCTTATAATGAATACAATTTAAATCCTTAAATATGGTTTTTATTTAATTCCTGTAGAAAAGTTTAATTTCATCCAATCTTTTATTTTATAATATAAACTAGTTGCACACTCATATTAATAAAAAAAAAACTTTATTTGAATGCATAAATAAAACACGAAATAAATCTTTGTCGAATGTGCTTAACTGTGAGATATCCTCTATCCATTTTCAATAAAAGCAAAACAATGCGGTATTATTCTAAAAAATATACCAAATATCACCAAATATACTGAAAGAATACTAAAATGTGAATAAGGCTATTTTCAATAAAAGCTAAACAAAGCGGTCTTATTCTTAAAATATACCAAACATAATATACTGAAAAAATACTAAAGTATAACGAAGACCACTTTCAATAAAAGCAAAACAATACAGTGTTAATCTCTTACTATACCAAATAAATATACTGAATAAATACCTAATTATACTGATGGCTATATTTGGAATATCTATATACTTTTATATTTGATCTCCACTTCTCATAATTCTGTTTTTAAATTTATTTAGCATTAAGGTTTTTACTCCATCTTTCCCCTATTTTTATCACATTTAATCATTACATTGCTGTGGTTTCAATTTCATTCTCACTTCGCTTAAAACACTTTTCAAGTGGAAAAACAGATGTAATTGTAAGTTGTGACTACATTATAATTACTTTCCCTCACCGCTTGCTTGCTCTCATCATCATGTTTATTTATCTATATCTTATCTTGATATCTTACTATTAAATCGTCTCAAAAGGTACTTCAAAGCGCCTTAAAACTATTGCACAGACACACTGTTAGGCAAAGCCATTGAACCGTGGGCTCAACTGCTCCTTCCTCCCTCTCCCCCTTTCTTGCCACCACCTAACAAAACATATTGAAGACCAGCTGCTGCAGCTTTGCCGTTGCCATCACTGCCTTTGCCCCTTTTCTCAGGCAGGCGGCAGGCGGTCTATACAAATAGAAGGACAACGAAAGCATTTATGGCATTTTGTCGTTAGCTGTGCGAACTATTTGCCTTGAAACGACAACCATGAAGACAATGCCACAAGAACAACAACAACAAGACGACACAAATCATCGAGAGATGCCACAAAAGCGTCCGGAACATTGTGGACACAGTGAAAGAGAGAGAGAGAGAGGGCGAGCGAAAGAGGGAATGCCAGAAAGAGTGAGAGAGGGGGGGAGGAAAATGTGGGAAACATATGCAGACAAAAGTAAATCAATCAATCCTGGAATTAACTAATTGCGTAAAGCAATATTTATGAATAATTAATGAGCTCATAATGCAGGCAAGCCTATGTGATTGTCTCTCTCTTTCTATCTGTGTGTGTGTATGGGTGGACGAGGGGCGTGGCAGGGAACGGAATGAACTTAGTGTGCGGTTCAGTTATCTTTTAAGCGTTTGAAGGCAACCCACTCTAGGGCCTCACCTCTTTGGTTTGGGGCTTATTAAGTGGGCCTTTGAGTTTATGGCTGAGTGCAAACTTGAAACTATGAATATTAGTTGCCTACTTTATGTAAAATTCTATGCATTTTTAATTAACCATACGTGTTTGCCACTCTTATTGTTGTTGCTCTTGTAATTTTGCCAGCATTTGCATAAATCACACAAAATATTGTTCTACACTATACCATATGTATATAGTTTTTGATGGCAACTGCTCCGTTAATTTATAACAGAAAATTCATGTAAATTACCTCGGGGGCCAACGACAAAATGCAGCCCTACAGATAAGTCGCTGCCACAAAAGTATGCACCAACAGTTTGCACAGAACGACATCAACAGCAACAACAACTGCAACAGAAATAATGCCAAGAACTGGAGCACAATGGTGTAAATGCTAATTTTTTAAGAAATAATTCAGTTTATCCAATTATTGTACGTTGAAACTTGAAAAGATCCTTTGGGAACCCCAAGGTATAGAAGATGAAATCGTATTACAATATATATTACAATATTCTGTTTTCTAGTCATGTTTAACCTGTTTAATCCTGTTAGCATACAAGAGCTTTTCAATACGAATATATATTTTATGATATGAATTGGAAAAGTCCTATGAATTTATATTAAATACTTTCTTTTCTCTTAATCAGTTTTATTCTTTATAGAGAACAGAACAGCCATATTTGTTTTTATTTTTACTACTACTATTTTACTAAAAATTATAAATATACATAAATTATAAATATATATAATATAGATTTCATATTGTAAAATATGTAACGTAAGATCACAGTAAACAAATTCAAATTCAATTTTCAATTTCAATCTAAACCTAATATAATTGTGAACCTATTGAGCTATAATGGAAAAGCAGATAGTCATAGGATATATTATTCCTCATATGAATAGTTAGCTGATATGATAACAAACAGTAATAAAAACAATGTTAACTTGCTCATATAAAGTAGATGATATTATTATTATTTTATTTTAATATCATATATGGTAGGTTTGAATAAACATTTATATAATATTATTATAAACACTATATTTTCCAAGTGTTTCGAAATTAATAAACACAGTATATTTTTAGAAAATTGTATACTTTACACACCACTCAAATCTTCGTTAGGTTAATATTTTAAAAGTTATTAAGTAATACTCTCCCAATGTGAATTCATTCCATAGTGCACTGTAGCATTTACATTCAATAAATTCAACGGCAAAAGCGCAAATAATTCATAAATTTAACACGAAATAAAAAATTGCCAAAAAAAATGCACTGACCGTTAAGAGAGAACTGCAGCTTCCTCATACCTTGCTCTCACCTCCCAGTTTTTTCATCAAATATATGTAAAAGAAAATGAAAGAATGAAAGAAGACCATTGCTGTTAGTGGTTTTAAAATACCCTGCTAGTGAAAAGTGCGCTAAAGTTGTAAAGTTGTTGTAAGTTGTTATTAATTTCTTAATTTTAGTGACCATTCAGCGTCTCTTATGATAATCAAAAAAGGATCCAATTATTTTTTTTTAGATGATAGCAATCCATTCAAAAGCTTATAATATTCATTCATGTGCCAAAATATGTACAGGGTATAATAAAGGAACAGCCCAACAATCAGCTCAGCAACTAAAGCAACAACAACAATATTGCGACATGCGTGTATAAAATATTTGCACATTTTTAACTGAATATTAATTTATGTTACTTTCGTGCTGTTCAGTATTTCAGTTGAGAACTCTGTGGGCGCAACTGGCCGAAAATGGGACTTTATTTACTACGATTGGAATAGGAATATCTTTTTAAGGATATTTAAAGTATCATCGAAAATGAGTGAGTAAATAAAATAAATTCATATATATTTTAGATTGAAAGAACTCAAAACTTGTCTGAAAATCATTATTAGTACAAATTAAAGAAGTTTCCTGTTTATAAAGATGTAGATTTATTTTCTATTGATTAAATGTAAAAGTTGAGTGAAAATTCAACTCAATAAATTTAAGGCACTGAGAAAGTAGAGCATTCTTAAATTCGTTGAGTGAGTGTCGCAGTTCATTCGACGTATTTTATTTGCTGCAACAGCAGCTGTTGACACATATATAAATGCATATTGCAGAATTCGCGTATTGCCGCGCATTTTTTGGTTTTATTTTATTTTTGCAGTTCGCGTCTCATGAATTTAAATGCGTTTTGTGAAACGAAATGAACGAATGCAAATAAAACTGTGCGAATTTCCAAATGCCTAAAAATCTGGCAAATTGAAGCAAACCCGAGCACAAATGCTTGAATACCGTGTAAAGGAAATAGCAAAGGTTTAAGGGTGATGGAGGTGAAAGAGGGAGGCGGAGGGAAACAGACGCAGTACCTAGACAAAGCCAACAGACATTGCATACTTTTCGGCTGCCTGCCAAAAATGTAACAGGCAACGCTTCAGTGAGCGCAAGAACGAATGGCAGGCACTGTAACGTAAGAGTAGAAGATGGAGAAATGGGGCAGCAAACGCGTCTGTGCCTCATAGTTTACATTGACACGCGCTTGCATGCAAATAAAATCATGGCAACCCCAGACAGGAAGTCGGGAAAGCTGCCAACACACACTCACACACACATATTTGGCCACAAGCTCGTATAGTATTATTATTGTTTTGATTTCCCTGGCTGAGTTTGTTTAACATTTTTTTAATTCTTGAACTTGACAGGCTGCCCAGCCCCTTGGCTTGCCTCTTCCTCTGCCTCTTCCTCTGCCTCTGCCTCCGCCGCTGCCTTGCCATCTCAATAAAGCACAGCACAAAAGAAGGACATTGTGACCACGCCGAGCTGAGCCGAGTTGAGCTGGGCAGGTCTGTGCACGTCGCTACAAGTCCGTACAAGTCTGTGTACAAGTCTAGATTGGGCTCTGGTTCTGGCTCTGGCTCTGGCTCTGGCTACTTGACTGCATTGACTTCTGCTACTTTTGCCGCTGTCATGGCCATAACCCATGAGCCAATTCGAGGCCACTTCATCTCCTGTTGTTGTTATCCAGCATGTTTTTTGGGCTGCTTTCGTTGTTTTGTTTTGTCTTGTTTTGTTTTGCTTGGTTTTGCCTTCTTGCTTTGTTTTCTCTGTTACCAGCCCAGCCCAGACCAGACCCAAGCCCTGGACCACAGCCAAAATATTATTTTATTATGCCAAAAGAAGTTGGAACGTCTCTGCGTCTACGAGTAGTTTCTCTCCCCGCTCCATCCTTCTCCTGCTTTCAGCACTGGGATTACAATACTCTTCACTGCATTTCGTCGGCTTTGCTTTTTGCTCGTCTCGTTTCCCTTCCCTCCTCCTCTTCCTCTGAAACCTGTAAAGCTGTGTGCATTCAAAGTAGCCACAATTTGCCTCCATTTACATTATTCTTTTTCCTTTTTGTTCTTGCAGCTCTTGGGGCAAACAGCTTAATATGCGGCACGTTTATTAAACTGACTTGTTGGCAACAAAATATGCTTTATCAATATATTATGGCAAGCCTGTCAGAAATTAATATAATTCTATTTACCAAATATTGCATAAGCAAAGTTAAATCAGACCTCGCTTCAAAAGGATTACTTTAACCGGTTATTCTCTGCGAACTATAAATAATATATAGATGTTTTAAATATGTATTTGTGATTATCTAATTTGCTTATAAGAGAATTGTTCGGATACTTTGCAATTCTTTAGTTTGAAATGCAAATAATATTTTTAATTAATAATTATTATAAACAAAAGTTATTCTTCACTAATTGCTTTCTGGGTATTTTATTTAACAATAGGAAAGTGTTGTGCAGAGTATAATATGACAATTTCATAATACTTATTACAAATTTATAAATTAAATTAATTATAAAATTAATTATTAAAGTGATTTTAAATTTATAGAGTAAGCATTTAATATTTGTACTGACATATTACATAAGCAATATATAATAAGAACAATATTATTTATTTATTTTTTTCTATTCAAAAAAGTACAATATAAAGAATATTCTATTCTTTACTTTTATAGAAATCTTATCCAGCTTTTGGTGACGCCGTTTCAAATTAAAAAAAAAATGTATCATCTTTATGAATTATCTTTCTTTTTCTCTGGTTGCAATGATGGGATTTCCAGTTAAAGCATAGGAAAAGCATTCTGCATAGAATCAAACTAATTCTTCAGCAAATTTATTCTAATTGTGGACCACTCTTTATACTTAATTTAAGAATATTAAATTAATCATTATATATGCAATATATTTTTTAATCTGCAGCAACATCTTCCATAACAATTTGTTCAACACTTAATTCAATTTTAATTATTATTATTTTATTAGCCGGCATGTTCTTCTATAGATAATACTTTAACAATTATTCTTAAGTTTCAAAGATTTAATAAATAAATAAAATTTATTATCAGGTTTTGCTTTGCTTTAATATCATATGAATACAACCTTATAATAAAATCTGTACAATAGAGTACAACTTAGTCAGCCATCATAAATTTATTAAAGTGTCTGACACAAGCTGCAAACCTTTTCCAGGCAATTCAGCTTGGTTGTGACTTTTCAGAGCGTGCAGCTTCATGTTTATTCCATGTACAGCAAAGTCTTTCATTTTTATTTCCTTTTGACAAAGATTTGCGTTGTGATTATTGCTGACAGTTGGAGAAAAAAAAGTTGCAGCACTTTTCAACATTTACTTATACATGCAACAAGAGAAAGCTGCAACACGTATACAAATAAAATGTGCAGTAATGTTAATGACAGGCCAGGCAACAGAAAGACCAAAGTGGGAGTGGGAATGGAAGTGGGAGGGAGATGGCAACGGCTTAAGCGGATAAGTGAAAAACGAGGTAAGCTCATCCCAGAGAGCAGAGGAGAGGGAAGTTGGACCATGCGGTTACAGGGACTGGCCACAAATGAATGGCATTCGAGTTGCAGGCAACGAAATATGAACCACAACAAAGGCTGAAAAGGCGGCTTCGTCTTTCCCCCCGCTTACCCCGCCCGAGACCGGCTCATTATGCACAAACACGTCACGAAGCAAAGGGATGAGGAGCAAGTGTTGGGCAATGAACTGGCCAGTGATAAGTCAAGAAAAGTGCGGATGCTTTATCAACATGCAGGCAGGCAGATGCAGAAGCAGAAGCAGACGCAGGCTTAAACCAAAGAAACAAAACAGCAGAAGCAGCAGAAGAAACGGAAAGGCATCCTTGAAGCAGCGACTACACACACTCCCATCTCACAGTTGCATGTCCTGTAGCTGACGATGATGCGTGGCATAAACCACAATGCCAGGTCTAAAGCCCAACACAGATCCCCGGCCTGGACTGGACTGACTCACAAATTTGCACTGCGTCGCATATTTCAGTTGTCATTTTTGCTGTTTTGCCAGTTTTTGCGTATGCCACAAAAGGAGACGCCGTGTGTGTGCGGAAGCTGCTGCTGCTGGCTCGCTCTCTCTCTTTCTCTCTCTCTCTCGCACTCTTTGGCTTTCTGGACAACGGCATTTCCGCTGGCAACGCAGCTGCGGCGGCAACTGCCACAAACAATTTTGACATTGCGCTGCTGAGTTGCGGAGCATTGCGGAGCCAACGCAGAGTGCTCCGGACAGGATGTGCAAGGATATTGTGAAATCAACGTAATGGCGGAGCATTAACATGCATGCTGCGAAAAAGGCGACAGGTAACAGCGTCCGGGCAACTTGGCCACAAAACAAGAGCACGCATCAAATGCAACAATTCGCATTGTAAATACACTTCAAATAATAGTTTATATTATTCTCCTAGCCTTAGTCGCTCTGGTTCATCTCATTGCATTAAGCAGTTGTATTTGTTATTTCAATAAAAAACAATAATAAGAATAATACTATTCTCATATTCAACCCGCAAATTGAAAAATATATTTAAATTTCAATAGAAGAATTATAAATATTATGATAAAGTTTAACTTATACAATTTTCAATATACATTTCCATTACTCAAATAGAATCTTCACTTTTAATAAAGCCCCACATTAGTCTTTAAAATATTAAATAAAGTCCTGAAAAGTTAAGAGCAATTTCAAACAAATTCCTAATTAAAAATAATAAAGTTAATAAAAAAAAAAGATAATTCTGCTAATACTAATCATAAATAATTGCAAAACGAATAATTCGCTTATACATTAAGTATACGTATACTTTGCCTATACGTTTTCATAACGTATACGTCACAAGCCCAGGAAAAATATGTTTATATGTACCTACAAAACGAACCAACGAAAATTCGTATATTTGCTAATAAAATGTCACTATTTCAATTCAGTTTTCAATACAGTTAAATGTTAAACAATCCACTACAACTAATCCCAAAATATTATTTAGTTTTATAATACATAGTAAAAAGGATAAAGAAGATACTTGATTCCATATTAAACTCGGCAAACTTATACTAAACGTATTAGAGTTAGAACCAATGCAAAAGAATATGATATAGGTATGATGTGGCAGTAATTTCTGTAGTTTAATAGCCAACTTATCTGATTTATTATTGACAAATGCAACGCAAGTTCGAATATACCTCAAAACGTCTTGTGCACTTAAAAAAAAAAGGAAAGAAAAGAAAAGAGTGTATCACAGTGTTCGCATTATCTTTGGCATGCTGCTCTTTTTCATTATGAAATTATAAATATTTTATTCAATACAAGAGCGAGGACAGCAGCGCCCTCAAGGGAAGGAGAGGAATGAGATGAGAAGAGAAAAAGCAGAAGCAGAAGCTGGAGGAGCAAGAAGCCTGTATTAAATTCCATTGCCAATTGCAGGCGGCTTTGTTTGGCTTCCAGCTACATTTCAATTTTAAATTAAACATAAAATTTTACTTGCACGCAATGGTAAAATGAGAACCAATGCCAAAGCACAAAAAAATATTAACAAAATACATATATATGTACACACTCTGTGTTGTATGTTTTGTGTGTGTAAGGATTTCAATTGAAAATTTACAAACCGCTCGAATGACCTTAAGCTACTTTAACACAAGCTAGATGGGAGAAGGAGGGAGGGAGAGCGGTAAGCATGGGGGACTAAAGTTGGAGCCAACGACACGGCACACAATAAAAGCAAAATAATGCAAAAAATGTGAAAATTTCATAAAGCAAAACTCAAACAGCGCCGAAAGTTAAGTAAAAATGTAGGTAACCAATGGCTAGGGGCGGTGTACGCGGACAAAAACTGAGCCGCCCGGTAAAAGTTATGGCCATTCTACACACACACTCATACAAACACACACACACACACACACACATACAGTTGCCATAGGAGGGGTCGAATCGCCTTTTTGCCAGGTCGCTCGTGTTGGGCCTTTTTGATTTTTGCTTGAGTTATTACACAACTGGCAACTGCATAAACACGGCAACCGCAACGCCTCCAGCATATAAATTCAATTAAAAAAATAATTCTTTTTATTTTTTAATTTATTTTCCGTTATTTTATTTTTTTGTTTAAGTTAAGCCTCCAGTGTGGGCCATGCCACAGCCAAGCACGACACGTTTTCGCCTCGATTCGACTCGACTCGATTCGACAATGCGCCCTGCTGTTGATTTTTCCAATAACATTTATCAATTGAGGAAAATTCCCTTTGAATGCGCCAGCTGAAGTCAGCTTATGTGCGTTGTAAAATTGGATAATTCCCAGAATTCAGTTCTTTTGCTCTGATCGTTTGTTTTATCCCCAAATATTAAATCAAATGGGAATCATAAGCAGCCAACTTTCAATTGAAGTGGAAGATGTTTCTAATTTAGTTTAGCATCAATTTTTGATTTCTTTTATATTCTCTGCTTAAATTACAAATTTATATTTTGAACTTTTGATGAAAATTTACATTTTTTTCGAATTATATTCCCAATTTTCGAACTTACCAAAACGATTCTTAGAACTATACTATTTAATAGCAGTAATTTTACATTTATTATTTGAAGAACAGCAACTTTTAAGAATGTAATATATAGATAACTCCAAAATATAACACATAAATTAAATTTCAACATTTTAAAATGCGCTACAAGAAAAACAAGTATGAAAGCTACAGTCGAGTGTGCTCGACTGTGAGATACCTGCTACCCATTGTGAATAAAATAATACTAAAAACTACTAAACTACAAGGCTACATTTGGTATATTGATATCGCAACCAAATTTTCAGAAATCATAAAAATTAAAAAATGTGTGTACCAAAAATTATTCGTTGCAAAAATTTCAAATTAAATTGATCTGCGCGCAAACATAACAAGAGCTGTAAAAATTATAGCGCTATCTCATATAGTCTCTGAGATCTAGGTGTTCATATGAGCAGCAGACATACGGACATGCCTACGTCGTCTCAGCTGTTGACGCTGATCAAGGATTTATATACTTCATGAGGTCGGAAATGCCTCCTTCTGGCTGTTACATACACTTCCTGGAAGCGCAAAGTTATAATACCATTCTATCCTATAAGTAGCGGGCTTAAAAGGTCTCTTATTACTCCTTATATTATTTCTATTCTTATACATTTTCAAATTTGAAGAGATTATGAAATAATTAAAAAATAAAATGCGCATGATTTGATTAAATGTGTAGTGAAGTGAGTTGGATCTTTCTTCTAGACAATGCTCTAACTACTAAATTTTGTGGAATGTTTGGGTTCTTAAAAAATCAATTATTCATCAAATTTATTATATAGTTATTCCGAAAAAAGTTAAACACACATCGAATAAACATGCTGGGCGTGTAATTTAAAATCGTAATTGAAAGCAAAATTCTCATATGTTTCGAAATATGTCAGAATAGTTTGCCGATAAAATATATTTGGTTTGTAAAATGTGCTAGTTTTGTAATACTAAGAATGCAGAAGTAAAATTCTCAATGATTCTTTGATAAATACACGGCAGCAGTCAACTCGTACAGTAACATCCTGGCTGAGGTTGTTCAAAAAAGAACTTTTGGACCATTTTAAATGGCGACAGCGCCAAAGCGAAAGGGTGACCCAGGTGAGAGCTGAATAGCCGAACAATTATTTCACTAAGATCTCTCTACTTTGCAGTGGCTGCTAGCTCATCGCAAGATCTAGTAACAGATCAGGCCTCAGGTCGTCGCCAAGAGCAGAAAGTCTACACCTTTAATAACGATAGGCCTGCACCGGCCAAACCCGTGCCATCGCAGGTGAAAGAGGACAAGGCGAAGCCACAGAAAACGATACTCGAGGAGCATGGCATCATACTGGGCAAGGTGATTGGCACTGGCAACTATGCGAAGGTTAAGATTGGATTCTCCGAGGAATACGGCAAACGTGTTGCCGTTAAGATCATTTCGAAGGTGAAGGCACCAACTGAATACACGCAAAAGTTTCTGCCACGCGAAATCGAGGCAGTTAAAGGATTGCATCATGAGAATCTAATCACCTTCTATCAGAGCATTGAGACAAGTCACAGGTAAGTGAATGATAATTTTACCAATTCCCAATATGAAGAATGAATACACAGAGTTTATTTAATCATGCAACTGGCGGAAAATGGCACGTTGCTGGATTATGTGAGGGAGAAGAAATTTCTAGATGAGCCACAGTCTCGCACACTCTTCCGACAGTTGATCAGTGCCATTGAGTATATTCACAGCAAGGGCGTTGTACATCGCGATATCAAGTGTGAGAATCTGCTCTTGGATGAGAACTGGAATATCAAACTAATCGATTTTGGATTCGCACGCAAAGATACACGTACCGCTGAAAACCAAGTGGTGCTCTCGAAAACCTTTTGCGGCAGTTATGCTTACGCCAGTCCCGAAATCTTGAAAGGTAAATCTCATTTATACCAATTTGGCATTCGAGATTTATTTCTCTCCATTGTCAGGTATTGCTTACGATCCATTCATGTCGGATATTTGGGCCTGTGGCGTGGTATGCTATGCAATGGTCTTCGGTCGTCTTCCCTACGATGGCTCCAATGTGCACATTCTGCTCAAGCGTATCAACCAATCGCTGGTGTTCCCCAAAAACCCGATGGCCACAAGTGAATGCAAGCATATGATAATGCATATATTGGCGCCCGTTAAAATGCGCTACAATATACCGCAAATCAAGGACGATCCGTGGTTCACAAATAAATAGCCTTAGCTCAGTTCAGTTATTTGCCGTTGACGTATCCAAAGCGAAACAAATTTTTAAGTTAAATAAATTGCTCAATTGAGCCAGTAAATTAGTACAGATTTTTATGGGGTGAACAATTACATAAAATGAACAGACACAAATGCTCAAAACCGCGGTTTAAGAGTCGTGTTGCAAACCCAAAAAGCAAACGTATTTTTACCCATTCTTTCAGACATCATACATATTATATGTATGTATGTAAATATGTGCATACTAATTTAATTGAATTTGCATATATATAGACATTTTGAGCAACCTGAACAGGCAATGCAATAATGAGTTTATCAAAACCTAACCTGTATTTTTGTCTCAATATTGTAACGGTTTTACATTTGAAATGCAACTTCCACCCCTAAAGTAATAAAGTAATACGTTGTTCTGCCTTACGTAGTTTGCTTGACGTTACAAAACATATCGACAAGCCACCACAATTGGAAGCCGAAGCTTTGCCTTGCACTCCTTTAAAACAAACTTGTATTTTTAAATAAATATGAAGTTTTTGATCCAACTTAAAAGTATTAAATATTCGATATTCAATATATAATAAATACAATTTTAATTACTTTGCAATAAAATAAACAAAATTTGCCATATAAAATGAGCTTTTAAATATTTAAAAATTATCGATATCTTATCGATGATGTCAACATTGTTTAAAGATGGCGCATAAATTTAAAAATCCATTCAACATTTATGACAACTTTATGTTAAACGTGAATTTAATTAAATTAAATTAAATATTTATTTAAATTTAAACGCTTAATTTCAACCACTTTACCACAAAATACTATTTGGCTGCCATGGCAACCACATTCGGTTGCCTTGTCAACGCCTGCAAAACTGACAGCCAAAACAATTATTGTTTTTGATGTGATTCTTGAATGGACTGTTAAATGAATTACATAAATAAAAGCAATTCATGGCGGAAGTGCATATAATTGGACAAATACTGAAAGCTGTTGATTTTGACGAACCACATTTATTCTGCAAGTGGAGTCTGCAAAGCGGTAAATAGAAGAACAAGTTATTAATCTATAATTTTCGCTAATTTGTTGTACGCAACTCACAGGCAACTCTTGGCGCTTGATTCAGGGCGAGGTGCAGGGACAGACACACGTTGTCAGCCATCGTCTGCAGAATTGCTCAGACTTTGCCCAACCTCTGGACGTGCATCTCTGTGCCGCTGCCATTCAAGGCTGGCCACGCCTCCTCGTCGAAGTGTACGCCGTGAACGTGCTGCAACAGTGCTGGCCAGTTGGCTACGGCTTTGCCCACATCCCTACAACGCCGGGCAACCATCGCCTTGAGATAAACACTTGGAAGATTGCGCCAAGCACCTGGTGGCAAAGTATTAGAGAACGATTTGGAGGTGGCGGCGCAGCTCTCAGCAAAACCGATCTGCTTTTTTCGGGCGTCGAGCGGTAAGAAATTCTGTGTTCATATATAATTTTAAACACTAGGGGGTTGATCCATATGTAAGTATATGGTTATAAAATACTAACCGGATAAACTCGACCATTGAAGTCGTAATTTTCATTGATATTATATTATATGTATTTACTCTTAATTTTTATATTACGTTTTTAATTTAAAATATATTATATTTTTATTTCTATCAAGGGGAATGCATATTGCTTTACAACTTACTTGCATTAATGTATTACTTTGTAAAAGAAAAACCTTCAAACCAAGTCAGAATTAGGATTATTTATTATCTTGCTCTAACTCTGATAATAATAATCTTAAATATATTAATTTCATAGGAATAAAATATAAAAATGTATTTTGCAGATACAAATTGCAGACTCGCAGTTCTGGTAAAGTTCTAGTGGAGCTCAACTTGATCTTTCGCAAATTTGAAGACTACGGGGTGGAGTTCAAGTAAAGGCAATGGTGTCCCTGCTCTTCCTCTGCCTAATCCTTGCGCCTGTGAGCTGCATTAAAATAGGCATCTCACAGGATTTGGATACAAACACAACAACAACAACCACAACTCCAGCAACACCAATAACAACATCAACCGCAACATCATCACCTACAACACCATCAACTACATCATCATCTACAACTTCAACTTCAACACCATCAACTGAGGCCCCGTTGACCACTAGTAACTTGGATGCGATTGCCACCAGCAGTCCGTCGTGGTCCGAAGCTGTCAGCACTCCTGCCCAGACATTTCCGCCTCGCAAAACTTCAAAGACTCCCACAACTACAGCTCCAAGGAGAACGAGCAGCACCTCAACAACAACTGCTGCTCCTGAGGTCATAAATGCCACCACAGTGCAGACAACTATTGTGCCACCTCGACAAGCCAATCGTCTCTACTACTGCGAGTGCGATTTGCAATCGGAGCTGTGCGAAATTAACTGCTGCTGTGATCGCGATTGTCCTGCAGAGACGCTGCAAGTCTTCAACTGTTTGCAATCGTCGGTGGCGCCACAGCTGCAGACGCGTCTTGAGGACTTTCAGTACACTCATGGACTGCCCACCTGCCAGCTCCACGATGGATGGCTTTGCGTCTTTCGCAGCAACACAAAGCCAGCGAAGCCAGAGGTAAGAAACAACACTTTGTGAGAAAAGTAATTAAGAGGAATAAGTGTATTACAATAAATTCATTATAACATTTTTATTTTTACAATACGTAACATGAAATTTGTTTATTTTGTATTCTTTCCTTTCATTCCCAAAATGATCCTTCCTATAATTTGTTAAATACATAATGTCATTTTTTTTATTTATTTGAGAAAAGTTACAAAGTATTAATAATGTATTTATTTATTCTCTAAAGTTTCATAGGAATAGATTTATGTACCGTATATTCAACTAATGATTAGAAATAGTTTCCTTGAAATTTATTTTTAATTTATTCACTATACATCCAGCAAGAGTTAATTTTTTTTTGTAGAATAATAACGCCTACGCCTATCGTAGCTTATAGAATATCCTAATTACACACGGTACTATTCGATTATTCATTTAAATTATGTATAGTAAATAATACGAGTAATCTTTCATATTTGTGCATTATACTTGTTGTTGTAATAACATATCGCCTTGTTCTTAGCCACTCAGCAACAACTTCGATGCGGAACAGTACAACAAATGGCCGGAGCAGCTAACTGGCTACGAGGAGCAGCTTGTTCAATCCTCCCAGTCTACGACCCACTACAAATACGGACAGGCGCTGCAGCTGTGGCAAGCAGAGACCAAACAGTTGTCCGATTTTGAGCTGCCCTTGGCCTATGAAAGCGCCAACTGTCAATTGAAGCAGGCGCTGCGTCATCTGGAACCCATGAGAAGCAGCTGCAAGCTCAGTGATGCCTTAGAAATGCAGAGCCACCTCTGGACATTACTCAATCTGACGAGCAGCCATCAGTTACTAGCAAAACCTTTCGACCCAGAGGATCAGGAAGTACAGGGCATAGACATAGAAATATGCCAACAACTGTTGCAGCAGCCACAAATGCATTGCAATGAGACGCAACTGGACATCAGCGTGGACAGCATTGAATTGAAGTTGCTGCACAATTACACACACATCTTGTCAGCCAAATTGGTGCTAAAGGAAGCAAGTGCATTGGAGGAACATGATCCACTCTGGCTGCACTACGAACTGAACTTTAAAACGGCAACTGCAGCATCAGACTTGGCCAAACCCAACTCGGGTCCACTTGGTTATCTGCAAGGTGCGCCACTTCTACTCTCCACGTGGCAGCCACAAAACAGCAGCGATCAGATGCCACTTAATCTTACTCATCACTGGCTAACGCTCTGCGAACAGAGTCGTTCCACTGTTGGCTTTGGCGTGGATCTCGCCAAGCATTGCCAGCTACGTGAAGTGGCGCCAATTGTGTTGCACAATCATACGGAATATTGCCAGCAGCTGCAGGCTCACATTTGGCGCCAATTGCTGCCACAGAATTGCACTCGCTTGGAGCAACTGAATCAAGTATTGGTTTCGCAGCTGGGCAAACCACAAGCGGATCAGTGGCTGCCACTCCAACTTAGCCACATGGATGGTCAGCTGCCCATCCTGGGCCTCTACAATGAGGAGCAGCAAAGTCTGAGTTGTCGCAACATAATACTCAGCGTCAGCTATGAGTTCCACGTGGCAGAACTAACACTGTTCGAAGGTCATGTGCCGCACCAGAATGTGTTGCGTCATGCGAGATTGATGATGGGTCAACGACACGATCTGGAATTCGATTCGGGCGATCAGTTGATCGAGTTGCCCTTGGCGGTCTCCGTCATGTTCTTCAAGCAGCAGCAAAATACAGCAAGTTCGCTATTCCTCTCAAGCGGATTGGCTTGTGTTATATCTACAAGCATTCGATTGCTAGTTCAATAAACGTAATGGAATAGCTTGAAGAGTTGAACAATTGAAGTGAGCTGGCATTTCAGCTAAGTAAGCAACTTTATAAGCGACTTTCCGGTTATAAAGATAAGACAATGGACTGTTTCCTACAGATTGATTTATATTTTAAATTAGTTACTGCAAAACCAATAAACGAAAGACAAGTGAGAACTTAAGATCTCCTTTGGATGATGATGCTCATGGAAGTTTATGTATTAAGCGTAATTTTCAAATGATAGAAAATTCATTATTTTCCTAGAAATCCAATTGGGGTAAAGAGTTGCAAAAACTTATAGGATCTGTTATACCTGCTGTGAACCTACAGTTCTACCACAGTACCTTAATACTTCTTAAATGAATTTATGAATTTTTATTCGTATGAGGCCAAGACACGACATTTAGCTAAGACGCTTACTGAGGATTTTATCTTAGTCTTGCTAACACACATTTCATTTGTGAATATGTGCTCCCAGTCTACCATGTTTCGTCCGTAAACCGATCAGTACCCTTGACTTCATTCTTCCCTAGGGTTAAAATAAGCTTGAGTAACTGAAAATAAATGTATTGAACCTTTTTTGACTGCTGGAATTGGTATAATTAATAAGTGAAGCTGACAATCTGCTATCAGAATTAAGTTATTTAACTTAAATATTTTAAATATTCAAAGTTTTTCTGTAGGGGTAATTTTTCCTGCAGTGTGGCAGATTTTATGCATCCAATTAAAGAATATCCCTGCGGCACTTGCGCAACTGTTTGCGCATCAGCAGCGCATCGAGTTCGGCCTGCTTGCGACGCTCCTCCTCTTCGATGGCCTTGCGAATCTCCTCCGCCTCATCGGTAGCCCTCAGGGAGATCTCGTGCACTTCGGGCAGAAATCCGAGGATGCCCTTGCGCACCAAATACATGTAGTTCAATGCCACCGAATACTTGATTTCGGTGCCAACGACTTTGCTCAGCTCCATCCAATGCAGATACATCCAGTTCTCATTGCGCAGATCCTTAACACTATTGTAAACGGGCACAAACTCATCGATCTTACCTATAAACACGTTTGCAACATCCATGATCTCGGACTTCTCGCTAAAGTCTTCTAGGGACTCGACCAGTTCATTGCGCAGCTTCATCAGAGTTGTCCACACCTCATCGAGATCGAGTTGTGCAATGGGATTGCCCAATGTGGCATCCTCCAGCTTATGAAAGTTGGCGCAAGCGTACCACAATTTCTTGTAGGGCTGAAAACTGTCTATGATGCTGGTCAAAAACTCCGTGGAAAGCGGCTCCAGTTCGAAAAGTTCCTGTCGAAACTGCAATGTGCGTCCGAGTTTCTCCAGTTCCCTGATCAATGCCCAGGTCTTTTTAATGTCAACTGAGGTTTCCTGCGCTCGACTAGGATTGAATACAAGCGAGTAAGCTTGCACCTCGTCATTGAGCGACTCAAGACGTTCCTCGAAGCCTTGGCATTCGCTGTAATGCTGACGCAGAAACTCCTCTATGTCCAGTTTCTGTTCATCCTTCAGCGTGGATAAACGCACCATGATCTGATGCGGCCAGGCGAAGGCATTCCACTTCATGGCGAACTGATGATCGGACAGATTGTAAAAAAAGCTATCCAACATGTCATACTCGAGCCACATGACCTGTATTTCAGCCTTGATCTCATCCACAATATCCGGCACTGTTAAAGCATAATCACGTATCTCAAACAAATGTTCAATGCTCATCGGACGCCTGGCAATGCGATGGAAGACCTCGTTACACCGTTCGAGTATCAATTCATTTGTCTCGTACATGCGATCCACGTAGTATTCAAAGATGCGACGTACCAGATCGATGTACTTCTTCACCAGAAACTGCTTCATCGTGTCAACATTGATGTAGAACGGTCCGATGGTGATGAAAGCAGGCAATATTTGACGAACTTCGTCCTTCTGTCGCTTGAACTCGATGATATCTCGCTTGACCTGCGACGAAGGCTTTTTGGCCGCAGCATAATCCTTCATAAACTCCACCAAATTGAGCAGATAAAAGTCAATGAATCTCTCGTAATGTCGCGCATAAGCCTTCAAAGGCAACACCGCCAAAGCATAGCAACGTTTCATCAGCTCATTTTGTACAATAAACGCTTCCTCAATGAGTTCAACTGTTAATATAAATAGGTTTCGGGCAAATTTCATGTTAGTCATAACATCCGCATCGATGATGCGCACTCCTGCCGTCTTCTCCAATCCCCGCTTGAAGATGTCCATTAACGCAGGCTGAAACTCATCTGGATGCGTGGAATAAAACACTTTACGATCCTCATTGATGCCGATGGTCAAGGCGAACACGGGCTTCGCATAGGGAAATTCTGTTTCAATAAAATCACTTGTCCACTTGTAGTTGTTCTTCAATGACAGAAATTGAATGCAAGGATCACACACAAGTTTGCTAAAATTTATCAGCGAGGTCAGCAACAGGACCTCCATCGACTCCTGCATGCGGAATTTGACCTGCAGCAGAAACCTCGAGATCTTACACATCTCATACACCGTCCAATTTTTCAGCGAAATGTCCAGCCAACCTTTGCCTAGAGCTCTGAGCACTAGGGTTATCACTGTGGTCAACTGTTGTGGCCAGTACACCTTGAGAAACGTGGCCACACTATCGCTGTGCGCCTCCTGCGATTGCATAAAGTCCACGAGAGCTGTCGGCTTGTTGAAATTGCAAACAAAGACCGAAAGACGCTCGATCTGCTGGCACTCGGTTGCCACGCCCATCATAGCCTCAATGCCCCCGACGTAGTAAAAGAGGCTCGCCCGCAGCCAACCGTAGCGTTTCTTCTTGATGTCCAGACCCAAGGATTGCAATTCGCGACGCTCCCGATCTGCGAAGTCCTCACGAGCAGCTGTGGGCATAAATTCCTTCAGGGAAATATTCCGGAATTGCGGAAACTCCTTCGGCATTTGAATGATGAACTGTTCCAACTCATAAAGCGCCATCAGACGCTCAAACACAATATTAACCTCCGAACGAAGGCGACGCTTGAACTGCTCGGAGACCTTGGACTGCTGCAGTATCTCCTCAATCGGCTTAAAACTCTGGAAGGTGGTGGACTCGATGTCATCGTGTAGCACACAGTCCACAATCAGCTCCATCAGCATCAACTGTTCGCCCTTGTGCCGCTCATGAATCGCCGACTTCAGGCGCTGAATGTATTTGTGCGGATCCTCGGCGAGAAACATGAACTGCAACTTGGGTACATCGTAGCTGCATTCATCCTCCAGCGAGACGAGTGTCCAGAGATCCGTCTTGGGATTGTAAGCAGTCACTGCAGCCAGAGCCCAACGGCAACTTCGCAGACTGCGATTGTACGGAAGATAAGCGCGAGCTGGCAAAGGATAGTGGACATCGCCAACGATGCCCAACTCGAACCAGGCTTCGGGCGAACTGATGTCGTAGTTACTGTCATCGAAGAAACTTAGCGGGAACTTGTGGGGAAATGCAAACTCGGACATCAGATTGTATTGCTCCTCGGTGGGCTGTAGCACATCGTCTGTTAAACCCGCTTTCTTTAGCTCCTCGACGAGATTCATTTTGGCGTATTGACGACGTCGTCGATCGACCGCCACATCTTTGGGGATCTCGCCCTTGGGCACAAAGCGCGTCTGTATGACTTTTGGTAGTATGGTGGGCAGCGGAAAACGGTAAACTTTATCGAATTTTCCCACCAAAGTGAGCCAGCGTTGTGCCTCTTGAATGGGGAATGTGACCGGCGTCAGTTGATCCCGTGGTATGAGCAGCTCTTTAAAGTTCTTCGAGGCGGTGCCGGGACGTGGAGGCATTATGCAGACTGCCCTGGATGAGCCGGAACTGGACTTGGACGGGTCATCCGATATGACCATGGAGCCATCATCAATCGACAACATACGATCCATTTTTTATTTTTGACGATCCAGAATATATTTAAATTATTTTGCTGTCATGCACACTAAAGCACATGACAGTTTTCTAATTCATATCTAACTTTAGGTCTTTTTACAATATAAATATATATTCTTTAGTTAAATTTAAATTTTAAATTCGCGCCAAATAACTTGTATATGATATGGCAGCGCGAGTTCTATTTATATTGAAGTGGCAACGCTGCAGACGCCCAAATGCGTTTTACAACACAGTCAGCTGGCCGGCTATTTACATTTGAAATCTTATTGGAAATCGCGTAGAGCAGCATGCGAATTTAAACATTTAGGGCTTCTCACTAAGATAAATAATTAAATAATAATATTACAATTTAAATGAATGAATGCTGCAAACATAAGGCGGAACTTCACATGTTTCTTAATTGCCAGTCATTGTGGAATTGGTATATTTATTGACATAAATTAGTGTATTTTGAAAATTTAACTTACGGTCACGTTTACGCTAAACACTCGTATGCAACTAAATAATAAAAATGAGTTTTTCAATGTGAAATTTAACGAATTAAATCATAAAAATATTATCAAAACAACAAGCAAGAATCATGCTAAACATGTGTTGCAAAAGTAAGTGCGAAAAGTTATGCAAACAGCGCGAAAAATGCGTGTGAAAATTTGCAAATTTGTGTTCAAGTGATGGTGCTTCACTAGACAGAGAAAGAGAGAGCAAGCGAAAAAAAGAGAGCAGAAAAATCAATAAATTTTGTCGTAGCATCGCGATTGAAACGAGCAAAACAAAGAGCGCGTAAAGAATGTGCGTGGAATCAGGAAAACAGAAAACGAACAGCCGTTAGTTGTAGTTGTGCCCGTTTTCAGCTGCTTCTTCTGCTATTATAGATACTTTGGCCCAAATGCGTTGGCAGCGAGAAAAAGGCAATAGTAATAAAGCTCTGACTGAGTGTTGAGTAAACTTCAAACAGCTGTTGCTGTTATTATTATTATTGTTTGTGCGCAATTGAAATAAGTGTAAATATTTGTGCTTGATTTATTGATAAGCTTGCTGCTAAAGTATTCGCACTCGCTTTATTTAACCCCAATTGAACTCGCCCACGCTTAAACATTTCCTCTTGTTTGTGCTTCTCTTCCTACCTCCCACCCACATCAATAACAATATCCTCATGCACACACACACATGAGGCCAATGTTCGCACGTTCGTTTACTTTGTTTGCAAGTATATGTGTGTGTAAACATTGCGCTTTAAAAAGCTCAGCAAAAAAATTTCATTTGCTTAAGCAACAACAACGATTTCAAGTGTGCGAAACAAGTGCGAGCAGTTCAGCAAATTGACCGCCGGTGAATCACAGACTACAACGGAGACGCTAATTAAAGCGGGTGCAATTTGTGTTTTTTAGAAGGCAATAGAATGTCAAATAAGCGTTGATGGTGATGATGATGTGATTAGCAAACAATTGATTTAAATAATACAATTTTGTTGTGCGCATTTCCAGTTTGAAAACCAGCAAAATAGAATAAACCAGCAGCAACAACAACAACGTTCAACAGCAGCGAGCTCACACATACACAGAGCAGACTCACTCGCACACACGGCTAAGGAATGAATGTTATGCGAAAGCTGCGGGGCGCTGCTAGCGCTGGCAGCGGCAGCGCAGTCAATGCTACAGGCAGTGGCGGCAGCAATACAAATTCCAGTAATAATAGCAGCAACAACGCTAACGGACGTGGCGCCGCTGCTGCTTCTTCTAATTCTGTTTCTGCTGAGGATGCACTGCTCGATGCACGCATACAAATGAGTCTGGCCACATTAAAAAAGCTCTTCAACGAATACACGCATCCCAAGGAGCCGCTCAGTGAAACCGAACGCGATGGCAAGCTCTATGAAATGTTGCCTCTCTTCTGCAAAGTAATGAATGTCAATTTAATTATCATATATTAAACTAATATAATTATTTTGCAATTAACGCAACAGGTGTTTAGCAGCTGCCCTGCCAATGACATGAGTGAAAAGTTCTGGGATGTCGTCGCCTTTTGTCAGCAAGTGTCGCGCCTCATGGTCAGCGAAATCCGGAAACGCGCCTCTAATCAAAGCACTGAGGCCGCCTCCATAGCGATTGTCAAGTTCCTGGAGGTAGAGACAACGGAGGATACCAGCAGTGGCTGGCTGCTGCTAGCCACACTGAATCTCTTGGCTAACGGCGATGTTTCGCTTATTCAGGTGAGCGATATAGTGGAAATAACTTTTGGCTAGGAAGGTGTAACTTAACTGCATTCTATAATAATAATAATTGATAATAATTTTTGAGTCATCCAAATATTTATTAATATTGTACACTTTCATCATCATCATTGTAGGATAATTACTTTTATTTTAATTGCAAATTGCATCATATTTTGTGCAAAAGTCATGTTTCCAATGTTCTGCATCTATACATTCAGCGCTTGCATTATGAAACCCGATCATTTACTTGCCTTGCTGCTTATCTCTTTGACGCATTCCCCATTCGAAGTTCCCTTGAAGTAACCACAAGTATTATTTTTTTCTAGGTCATGACAGCTGCAGCCGTGCCCTCGACGCTGGTCAAGTGTTTATACTTGTTTTTCGATCTGCCACCCGTGGAAGACGATGAGCCACCGGCAGATGGAGCCACTGTCAGTGACTTCAATGCCCATGAGCGTCGCACCCTGTTGCAGAAAGTTTTTGTGCAGCTGCTGGTGAAACTCTGCTCGTATCCGTATCCGGCTGAGGAGCTGGCACGCATGGATGATCTGACACTGTTATTCTCGGCCATCACCTCGCCCTGCCCCATGCAGAACATTGTGTGGCGCAAGAATGCGGCTGAGATTCTCACCACCATCTCAAGACACGGTCTGACCGATGCCGTTGTTACCTACATACATTGTAAGTACTCATTCATGGCAGAAATTGGTTTATACTAATCTGTGCTCTCTTCCACGTCTTTAGCCAAGGGCTGCATGGCGCTGTGCGTGGACAACATGCAACGTTTGACGTTCGGTAATCCGTTGGAGATAGTCGAAATGTTTGTCACCGTCTTCTGCTTTCTCAAGGACTCTAGTCAAGTATCCCAGATACTAATGGACGACTTTCGTGCCTCCCAAGGCTACGTCTTTCTCAGCGACTTTTTTGCTCAAGTAAGTCTCAAATAAAAAAGTTTCTATAAACACTCGCTAATCAATATCTTTCTGCGCTTTGTAGATTCGATAATGCGCGCAGTCAAACGCTGGAAATTCAGGCGGCAATACGCAACCTGGTGCTCATGATCTCATCGCTCTGCATGTGCGGTTTCTACGAGCTGCGTCCTCCTGCAGCACAATTCAACACGGTTTTCAAGCTGCAGAACTTCCAGCTGCCACAGGCCAGCTCTCGGGAGACCTGTGTGCGCAATGTCTACGCTTTCCAAGTGCTGCAGACAGTGTTTCTCAAGTCCACAACGCCAGCGTTGTGCTGCACCATACTGGACGCCATATCGCGTGTATATCACTCAGAGAATGCCAATTACTTCATACTCGAATCAGAGCACACGTTGAGCACATTTGCGGAACGCATTCATCAGAAAAGCCCACAGATTCAGGAGAAGTTCTACGATCTGCTCGAGTTTATTGTGTTTCAATTGAACTTTGTGCCCTGCAAGGAACTAATCAGTCTTTCCTTACTGCTAAAGCACAACCAATCCACATCGTGCAGCATTCTCTGTCTGAAGACGCTGCTCAACATACTGCGACACAACAGCGTCTTCAAGGATGTGTATCGTGAGGTGGGCATTCTCGAGATCTTTGTCAGCTGCCTTAACCGTTATGCCGATCATGTACGGCAAATAACCAATGGTGATGAATCGCTTGTTGTGCAGCCCGCCTCCGAGCAGGACCCCGAGGATCTGCTTGACATGCTGGGTAAGCATGTACTGGAGGCGCTCACCATGTTGCTTGGCGGCGGCGCCAGCAATAATGCGCAACTGTTTCGAGAATACGGTGGTGCTAAGTGCATCCATGAGCTGGTCAAGTTCAAGCATTGCCGTCCCCAGGCACTGGGCATCGTCCGAGAGCTGATACTCTCCGCTGGTGGTGACGATGACATGCTTTACATTCTGTCGCTGATGCACAGCATCAGTCCGCATCAGGTGGAGTTCAAGATACAAATACTGAACATGCTGTTGGGCTGTCTCAAGGATTCTCATCGCACTCGCACCGTTTTCCGCAAAGTAGGAGGCTTTGTCTATTTGACCAGCGTTTTTGTATCACTGGACGGCAGCATGGCACAGTCTCAACCTGGGATTGCCCAACAGGATCTCATACTGCTGCTGCAAATCGTCTGTCAAACGCTGGCGACCGCCATGCGCTTTGAGCCGGCGAATGCCAAGTTCTTTCATCAGGAGATCTGCAACAGTTCGCTCTGCGATACTTTGCGACTACTCGGCTGCTTTGGCGGCGACACCACGCTACAGGATTTCACTGGCAGCTATGAACCACAACAGACGCTACTAAAATACTATCATGATGTTTTCAGCGGCGACATTCTCAGCTTTAAGTGAGTTTCTTGGTCTCTTATATTTGCAACTTAATCAAATGTTTTCTCGCAGCTTCTCCGACGATATTCCCAGCTCTTTGAGCTACATTTGCGTGGTGTTCCGCCTGCTTTATAGCATCGCATTGGACAACTTTGAGTCGCCTAATCTGAGCGGTGTCATCACGCTCTTCGTTGATCCAGCGCCACATACGCGCTCCCCCAGCAAAGAACTCGCTGCTCCCGTGCACCCCAGCCAGCTTAATCTCACCCAGCCGACGCCAGAGCCCCGCATTGTGCATCCCGGCGTTGTGCTTTGCATGTTGCAGCTCCTGCCTGGGGTGCAGAACGATGAGGCTCCACTCCAGGCCATCCAGCTGCAGGTTTACCTCAGTGAGATCATCAAATCGCTGGTGCGCAACGAACGTAATCAGCAGATCATGTGCGATCATGGTCTGGCCGAACAGCTGCTTCGTCTAACACGTCGTGCGCTGGCTGAGGAACTACATCCGCTGCACGTGCCCATGCAGTACATACTGGAGCGACTGGCCGCTCAGGCGCTACAGCCCACCGAACTGCGGCAATTTCTACGTCTCGGCGAGCCGTTGTCCTGCGCCGACATTGATCTCCAGCAGCCCTATCGTCAGGGTGGCCCAGTGCCCTTGACACGTATTAAGACGCTGGTATCGATGACAACACCGCGAGACTTTCGTGCACACGGCTCGAGCACTCTGCCACCTTTCGTGGAGCTAGACATGTCGGCCGAGGGCTTTGGTTGCCTCTATCTGCCATCACTGGCACCGCAGGCCACAGCCACAGCTGGTGGCACCATTGATGCGAATACCATTGGCGGCATTGGTGCGGGAGATCGCATCTTTCCGCCTCAAACTGGTCTCAGCTATTCCACGTGGTTCTGTGTCGAGAAGTTCTCGGATCCCAAAACGGATCCGCATTGTGTGCGACTGTTGACTTTGGTGCGCACCATACACAATCCGCGCGAGGAGAATTTGGCTTGTTTATCGATTCTTCTCTCTGCTAGGGATAAGGCTATTGTGGTCTCTACACAGGAAACTCTGGTGACGCCCAGGAAAAGTAAGTTATCGTCTGAATTTCGATATAATAGCATTACTTACTCTTTATTCACTTTCTAGGCATTGGCGATTGGGAGCCGGAGGGTTCGGATGATGGTATTGCACGCATCTGGTGTCCAGATTTGCTGCACGAGGGACAATGGCACAATTTAGTCGTGGTGCTCAATCGTGCCGTGCTTAAGAACTCCAGTCTATCGCTCTATTTAGATGGCGTACCCATGCACACCCAGAAACTGCACTATATTGCCCAACATCCGGGCGCAACAAGCGCCAATCTCACCTCGGCGACACAGATCTTTGGATACATTGGCACACCACCCATTTGGCGTCGCTACTCGCGACTCTGTTGGAAGCAGGGTGTCTGCCATCTGCTGGAAGATGTGCTTACCCAACAGACGGTGCAAACAATCTATCAGCTGGGACCGCATTACATGGGATCGTTGCAGGCGCCACAGCTAGGAAAACAGGCGGAGCCATTGGCTCCTCTGGTGCCTGAAGATCGTGTGCTGCTAGGACTCAATGCCAAGGCTGTGTCCAAGCTGACACTGGTCAAGATACGCAAGGTTTACAGTCGGGCAGACAACAAGAGCATTGCCAAACAGCTGAACATGAATTCGCACGAGAATGCCACGCCCATCAAGTGAGTAACTAAAAGTATTCAATAAGCTGACACTTGAATTAATCCCTCTTTTTTTTAGGATTTTGCATAATTCTGCGGGTCATTTGGCCGGCGCAGGACGTTCGCTGGGCGGCGTTGTCGTCGGCTATTTGGGAGTACGTGTTTTTAGTCCGCATCCAGTCTCTGCGATGATTGACACTGTGGGCGGCTGCAATGTGCTGCTTGGCATCATTGCCATGGCCCAAGATGTGGAATCGCTTTATGCTGGCGTCAAAGCCTTGACTTGTGTGGTGCGCAGTAATCGTGCCGCGCAAGCGGAGATGGATCGCAAGCGTTGTTATCAAACACTAGGCATGTTCTTCAAGAAAAAGAAACATCTGCTCAACTCGCACATTCTGCACTTGACCTTTGGCCTTGTGGGCACGGTGAACAGTGGCCATGACATGTCCGCAATACCCAATGTGACGGCTTTCCAAGATTTGCTGTGTGATCTTGAGATTTGGCACAATGCACCCAATGGATTGCTGCGCTCGCTGCTGGAGCATTTGCTTGAGCTCGTAGTGGAATCAAATGAGAAGAAACAGAATGTAAAGATAATGCGCGATCTGCAGCTGCTCGTGAAACTGCTCCACATCATCACGCACATTCAGGATCATTCCACGCGCGAGATACTCTTCAATCTGCTGGAGACGCTGCTGGGCGGACAACCACGGCACACGGATCTGTTGCTCTTCGGGCAATATGTGGCTGCCAAATTACCGCGTCTAGTCGATGGCAATGCAGAGCGAGCTGTGCTGTTGCCCAGCATGAAACTGCCCATTGATGATCAGGAGGGTCTTGCGCAGAATATTTACTTGCGCAATCGCTGCCTCTCGCTACTGCATGGATTGCTCTTCACGCCTCGCAACACTGTGAACTATGTGATCTGTGACGACATCTCCAAGACGCTGGGCATGGATTGGCTGCTCCTCTTCATGCAGCCGCATGTTCACTTCACAACAGTCATAATTGCTGTGCGCATTCTTGTGGTGATCTGCGCCAATGAGAGTTTCCTGGTACGTTTCCGTGATGCCACCCACAATGGTGGCTATCTACGCTTCACTGAGATGGTTTCGCAGCGTAAGTTGCTTGGTCTGGGCGCCCAGCAGCTGAATCAGCGGCCCACCAATGGCACTGGCACCGTCATCGTAGCCACACCACAAAATACCATACAACATCTGCCCACACAAATTGCAGGCGAGGTGCGCACTGCAGCATTGAATATACCCGGTGAGTAGCGAATGAATTGCAATCGTATAATGTCACTTAGTAATCACTTTCTTTTAACAGGTTTCCAACTACTCGAGTGGCTGATGCAGCATCATTTAGATGTACCCGAGTTGTACTTCCTGGTCACCGCTTTGATCATGGGACAACCCGTTAAAGTGCTCGCCACAGAGCATACAAAATTCGACTTGGATCGGGTCTGGTCTTTCCTTTGGGGCGCTCCTGTCTCGGCCAACACACAGCTACCCAAGCTTAACGTGTGTCCCGAGGGCGTCTGTGTGCTGCTGGCCATGGTGCGTGCCATTGTGCATGCCGGAGAATGCGCCTCGTGGCTGCATAGTCATCCGGAGACAATCATACAGCTCCTCTTCAGTCTCTATCAAAATCTCAATGATTTTACGCCCGTCATGATGGCTGGCGATGTGGTCACCTCACTCGTGGCGGTGCTCTTTCCTCAGCAGGCTCGCAGCAGTGAGTCGGAGCCGAATAGTGGCGCTTCCACGCCTACCGACGGCACTGGCGGCAGCTTTGTGCTACCGCCACCCGAGGCGCTACATGCTGCTGTGGCCAATCAACCCAAGCTGACAGCGCATCCGGTGCGCAAGTGCATCATAGACTTTCTCCGTGTGATTGTCGTTGACTCGCTAGGATTAAATATGCACGGCAAGACGACGCCTGTAATAGATCTTGTACTGGATGCTGCTCCAGAGACAGCGGAGTTGCCACTGCAAGTGCAGTACCAGACGCAAATCATCATTGCACTCATGGATCATCTGCTCGCAGCGGATGTGCTGGTGGGCGAGCAGGCTGCGCTGCCTTTGGTGCCATTGCTACAGAGTCACACACAGCACATTGCACCGAATGTCTTCTATCTGACAGCGCGCATTGTGGACAAGTTGTGGCAAGGATGCCTCACGCGCAATCCTCACGATATATTTGACTTTGTCATCAAACTGATTGCGCAGGCCAAACGACGTTCGTCGTCGCTATCACTAGAGCAGCTGCACCATTCATTGAATCGCAGCATACTGTTTCTACTTTCACGTCCCACCGACGACTCGATTGCCGAGCAGATGAGCGTGCTAGAGGCGCTGCATAAAATCATACAGCATCGTCTGCTTATCTTTGGTGCTGGCAATCATGAGCTCGAGTTCATTGGCTGTCTCACATACTGTCTGCTGCAGCTAACCGCGGACATGAAGATCATTCTGGAGCCAGCAACTAGTCGTAACACCACCTGGCATGTGAATCCGCAAACAGAGACCACCGAACCCAAGGACGAGGATCTCAATCAGCTGCAGGTAAGTCAAGCGTTGCTTACCAAAGTAATCTTTAAAAATTTAATAAACAATTTTCTGCAGGGTCGTAATTTGATTGTGGGCGCCGCCTTCCGCGTTTGGGAGGAGCTCTATGTGTGCAAGAAGCCCGCAATCGAAGAGGTCTTCAAGATATCGTTGACACCACCGCCCGCCAACTCAAAGGCTCCCGATCTACAGACCACACGCGAGCAGGTGATGGAGCTGGCCTCCAAACTGTGGTTTAATTATGTAGAAGCCGAACGCAAAGCCTCGTACCGTGTGCCCTGGGAGCTGCACAATCAGATACAGTCCAAGATACAAAAGGTAACTGGTGGACTTACCCGCTTAGCCAGTCGCACCAAGGTCAAGAAGGATGAACTGGTGCGCACCAAGTCGAACATGAGTCGCGAGTCGGCCTACGAATGCACTAACATTCATGTGCAATTGATCAAGGATCTGCTGGAGCTGCGCACGAAGCAATATCAGCAAATGCTGCAGCATACACAACGATATGTTTACCAGGATTGGGTGCAATCCGAAACAGAACTGACGCGTGAACGCGGACTCTGGGGACCTGGTGGCTGTTGCACGCTGGACAAATGGATACTGGGACACCACCGAAGGACCGCATCGCATGCGCAAGAAGACAATGCGTAACGATGTCTTCTATTTGCATTATCCCTATCGACCTGAACTCGAGTTGGCCGACAATCGACAGCTGAAGTACAAGGTGGCTAGCAGTCTAGACAGCAAACTCTATTTCCAGCATGGGCAGCAACAGCCTAGGATACTGGCAGAGGCCGAGCAACATGCCATACAACAGCAATCCTCCCTGGAAACGAGCAGTCATCCTCATCGCTTGGAGGCTAGCAGTTCCACCTCAACACCCCCACCACCTGTGTCGCCCAAATTACTGGCACACGGTGCGCCATATCCGCAGGAATCACTAGACGGCAATGCCGGAGAGGATGACGAGGAGGAAGAAGATACGTCGATGACTAGCGACAACGAGACATTCTTGCGTTTACTGGAAGAACAGGAAAAGATCAGCTTCATGTTTCGCTGTGCTCGTGTCCAGGGACTGGACACCTTTGAGGGTCTTTTTGCTGTTCGGAAAGGAACATTGCTACATTGTTGACGGTTTCACGCTTCTCAAGAACCGCGAGATACGCGACATTGACACCCTACCTCCAGGTGCCTATGAGCCCATCATACCTAACTCAGGCGGCACCACATCGTCCACATCACGTGCTGTTAGCCACAAGCTGAGGCAGTGCTCCAAGTTCGCTTACGAAGAGATTCGTGAAGTGCACAAGCGTCGCTATCTGTTGCAGCCGATTGCCCTAGAGGTATTCTCCGAGGATGGACGCAACTACTTGTTGAGTTTCCCGCGCAAGGTGCGCAACAAGGTGAACCAACGATTCCTGGCCCTCGCCACTGCTCTCAACGACAACGCGCAGCAATCAGTGGCCGGACAGAAGCGCACAGCTAGCGTGGAGCAGACCTCGGGTCTTTTTAGTGGCCTCATTGGCGAGACATCGGTAACTCAACGCTGGGTGCGTGGCGAAATCTCCAATTTCCAGTATCTAATGCATTTGAATACGCTCGCGGGACGCAGCTACAATGATCTCATGCAGTATCCGGTATTCCCTTGGATTCTCGCCGACTATGATTCGGAAGAGCTTGACTTTACCAACCCCAAGACATTCCGCGACTTCTCACGTCCCATGGGCGCCCAGGCGGACGAACGCTTGGAGCAGTTCCAGAAACGTTTTAAGGAGTGGGATGATCCGCATGGTGAAACTCCACCGTATCACTATGGCACCCATTATAGTTCGGCCATGATAGTGTGCTCGTATCTGGTGCGATTGGAGCCCTTCTCCCAACCGTTTCTCAAACTTCAAGGTGGTCATTTTGATCTTGCCGATCGCATGTTCCACAGCATTAAAGAGGCTTGGCTGTCGGCATCCAAGCTGAACATGGCTGATGTCAAGGAGCTGATACCAGAGTTCTTCTATCTGCCCGAATTCCTCAGTAACTTTAATAACTTTGATCTGGGCACCAAGCAAAATGGTGAAACGTTGAATCATGTTATTCTCCCGCCGTGGGCCAAGCAGGATCCCAGAGAATTCATACGACTGCATCGAAGTGCTCTCGAGTGCGATCACGTTAGTCAGCATTTGCATTTGGTAAGTTGACTACATTTATATCACAAGGTATTTGTATTTAGCTGATAGTTCAACATTAAGAGCCAACATTTTGTAGTCAATATTATAATAATTTTCTTTTATATACCACCATTAAAGTATTACTTTGTACTTTCAGTGGATCGATTTGATCTTCGGCTGCAAGCAGCAAGGGCCCGCCGCCGTAGATGCCGTCAATGTATTCCATCATCTCTTCTACGAAGGCAATGTGGACATTTACAAGTAAATAACATATTCTTAACAACCCTAACATACTTTACTAATGTTTTCCTCATATTTTAGCATTGATGATCCGCTTAAGAAAAATGCAACAATTGGATTTATCAATAATTTTGGTCAAATACCCAAGCAGCTGTTTAGAAAGGCGCATCCGGCCAAGAAAATGGGCAATTCACGGCACTCGGCGCTGATTGATCCGACAGCCTTGATACAGGGCAACAGCACTGTGTTGCAAACAGATCGTCTATTTTTCCATAATCTGGACAATCTGAAGCCCAGTCTGCAACCCATCAAAGAGCTTAAAGGGCCAGTGGGTCAAATATTGCAGCCAGACAAAACCGTGTTTGCTGTGGAGCAGAATAAGGTAATGATGCCGCCATCGTATACCAAATATATTGCCTGGGGATTCGCTGATCACTCACTGCGTGTGGGTCTCTACGATACGGATCGAGCATCCTTTGTGTCCGAGGCTGCAGCACAGAACTCTGGTGAGATTCTGACCTGTGCCTGTCCGAATGCTAAGATGATTGTCACTGCCGGCACCAGCTCTGTGGTGACCATTTGGAAATTCGACGCTAATCGCAAGAGTCTCAGCGTCAGACATTCTTTGCATGGACACACGGATGCCGTCACTTGCCTGGCTGCCAGCGCAGCTTATAATGTCGTTGTCTCTGGCTCTCGAGATGGCACTGCGATTGTCTGGGACATGTCGCGGTTCACATTCGTGCGTCAGCTGCGTGGTCATGCGGGTGTTGTGGCTGCCGTGGCCATTAATGAGCTGACTGGTGAAATTGCCACCTGTTCTGCAACTTGGCTACATGTGTGGTCCATAAATGGTGACGCCTTGGCGATGGTCAATACGTGCGTGGGCAGCGCTGATCGCATGCAGCAAATTCTTTGTGTTGCCTTCTCACAGATCCGTGAATGGGATCAGCAAAATGTCGTCATGACAGGTTCCACTGATGGCGTAGTCAGGGTAAGTCGGAATCTATTTCTATATATTTATAGTGGATTATAATCAAATACCATTTAATTTTAGATGTGGTCTCTGGAGCATACCCAAGTGCCCATTGATCGTAAGCTTAAACGGGGCGTGGAAGTCACCTCGCAGGACAAACCCGACTCGGTATCTGTAGACGACAATAAGGCTGATAAAATGAACATTTTCAAACAAATGAAGAGCCTTTCGCAGCCGGAGCCAGAACATGGTAAGTAACCGGATAAAATCCTTTTATATCACATATTTAAATATGATCTACTTTATTTAGAAATAGTGAAATCTGCTTCGGAGAGCAGCATCTCGGAGGCATCACAGCATAGCAACGAATCCAGTAAATCCGCCGACGCGAATGCCAAACCGGAACCTTCAGGGGAGCGTCGAAAGAGCTCCATTGCAGGCGCTAAGTCGCTGCATGAGATGAAATCAGCTACGGTAGAAGCACCAGGTTGCAGCACAGATCAAAGAGCAGCTGATGGTGAGTCAATAAATTAAATTGTTTAATATGAAATTGTTAATGACAATGTTTTCACAGAGGAGCACAGTATTCGACCTAGTAAATCGGACACCAGTTTGACGGATGGCTTCGTCATGTTGGACAATGATAGACATCGAGGCGAACAGGTGCTAAGAAAAGGTTTGTAGCTTAATAATTAAATATTTATTTTTATTAATGCTTTCCCCATCCAATTCCTCTGCTACTAATATGAATTTTCCCTTTTACCAGGCTTCAAATGGCAACGTCAATTAATGTTCAGATCAAAGCTAACCATGCATACGGCTTATGACCGCAAAGATAACGCCGAACCGGCTAGCATAACAGCGCTTACGGTATCCAAAGACCATAAAATACTATATGTTGGTAAGTACCGCCAAGAGAATAAAAGGGATGTATCAAAAGTTAAAACTAATGATTGTAATTTACTAATTTGCAGGTGATGCACGTGGTCGCATTTTCTCCTGGAGCGTAACCGAGCAACCTGGTCGTGGAGTTGCAGATCATTGGCTCAAGGATGAGGGTGCCGATCAATGTGTCAAATGTCATGTGAAGTAAGTTTGATCAGCAATAACTTTTATCGAATTTACTAACATTATCTTCCTCGTAGGTTCACTCTTTATGAGCGTAAACATCATTGCCGTAACTGTGGTCAGGTCTTTTGCAACAAGTGCAGTCGCTTTGAATCCGAAATTTCGCGTCTGCGAATTCTGAAACCAGTTCGGGTTTGCCAGGCCTGCTATAGTCAGTTGCGCACGAATTCCCTTGACAATTAAATGTGTCATTTGGAACGTGAGGTGTAACTTCGATTAGATAACAAATTGTAATAATTGCGTTTACTACTTTCTTAAAAAAAGACGTCAAGGCATTAATCGAAATACTACTTATTTATTCTATATTTGTATACGTATTTATTTATATTAATTTTAACCAAAAAATTGTTTTTTGCGCTAAGAACAACCAAAGGCTGTTATTGTATGATTTTATATACATTTTAAATTTATTTATTGAAAAAAAAAAACAAACGAGTTGCAATATAATTTTATAAATATTTTAAAATTTACATTATTTATTATACACCGAATAAAACAATAATAATTGCTTATATACGCTACAATCATTGACAATTTGTAGAAGTGTAATTGAATTGTCTTGTAAAATTATATAAATATTTGATATCCGAAACTGATTTGTGTGTTTAGCGCCGAAATTTGTGCATGTATTAAAGCTGATGAGCGCACAAAATAATATTGTTATAGAAAAACGAAAATTTAAAAAGTATACAACTTATAGGGAATGTATGTATGTACCAGTAGTGGATAGAACAGAACACAAATCAATAATTAGCTTACCAAATAACGCAACAAGCACCGCCACTTATATCAATTATAATTAACCAAACAAAATTTAGATACAGACTTTTAATGGGCTGACAGATAAACAGACAGAACACCTAATTAGCACACAACACACAAACCTCACACAGAAATTCTAATAAATGGTAAATCAATATTAATAAATATACAAATTGATAAATACTTATTAAGCTGAATAAAATAACACTTTACTTCCAAATGCATAAGAACAATTAACTGAAAAGCAATGATAAATGTTGATTAAAATGAATGGAACCTTAATAAAAAAAGCAATATCCAAAATTGCTATTTAACTCCACTGATATAAAGAAACAATCGATTATATATAATAAAAACTAAAAAAAAATTAAAGACATATTTAGTGAAATTAAATTCAAGCTGTCATAGCAAGTTTGCCTTCCCAACCATACACACCTTAAATGAATTAAATTTCCCTCCAATTAATATTTATACTATCAGTTTTTATTTTTGAAATCTTATGCTATGACAGCAGATTCTAAACTGAAAACTTTGTAAATACGAAAGACAAATAACGAAGTAAACAATAAAAGACATTTAGAAGGAATATAAATTAGCTAAATAAAATGGTCGTAGTGTTAAATAAATAAAAGATATTCGGTATTTTGTAGAGCATCTACAGTTGCATTGATAATAATTTACAAATATTATATACATGTGACAGCTACATATATACAAAAGTATTTCAATCTTAACATAAATAAATTTATGTACGTCTGTACTCTTTATGCCCAAAAGCTTCATGGGGAATATAAATCCAAATCACACTTTCAAAAGACTTGAAGCACATCAATAAACAGCACATTCAACGACAACAACAACTATCAAACATTTCAACAACTAACCAAAGAAAGACTTTAAGCAACAAATTCTTACATTTCAATGAGAAGCATAAAGAAACTTTACGAGTAAATAAATAAAATACACGTTTCCCTAGCCAATTAAGTGCAACAAAAGAGAAACACCATCTGCAAAACAAAAGAAAAAGCAAAAAAATTAAAAACCAACACGAACAAAACCGAAACTAAATATTATAAATAAAATATATATATATTTATTGTTAGCTCGTGTAATATGCGAAAAAGCAAATACGATTTAATAAAATGGACAATGTTAACAAAAGAAAATAGTTTCTTTATTCGTTTGCATGAAATATGTATATTATATATAATATTTATTTACTAACAAAACAGCCATTCGGTAAGGGAGAGAGAGTTGGTCATTTCAATTATACTATAGTGTTTAGTTTAATAAGTGCACTGATTTGCCGGACTCGCTTTACTTTTTGTTTATTGCCAGCGTCCATTGTTGGAATTCCAAACCGGATGCTGTGGTTGCTGCTGTTGCTGCTGTCTTGGAGCCTGCTCGCGTTGTGGACAACGTCCGTTTGGACAGCAGACACCACCAGGACAACAAGATCTTTGACTGCCTGCTTCCACTCGCTGACAATTGCCATTGGGACAATTGTTAAATGGCGCATTGCCAGGAGTGAAACGCTGATTATTATAGAAAGGCGTATTTCCATCCATGGTTGGTGCTGCTGCAAGTAAATTAAATTGATTTCAATTGGAAGATTTAACTTCAATATTTGGCTACTCACTCGAAGCCGGCAAATCAAGGCTGTGTAAACAAAAAAAAAAAAAGATAAAATAAAAACACTTCCAATTTGGTTGAGGTGCTCAAAAGGAATAAGCTCAAGGAATGAATTTACGTTCAGTCGACAGAAATTCACAGCCAGCTTCAATTCGAAACATTTTCGAACTGAATTCGAAGTGAGCAAAGAATAAATGCGCATGCGTTCGAATCAACAAAAGTGGTGAGTTTTCTTCGCAAGGGGCGTGGCTTAATTTCACACACACTTATGCATTGACAATACAAAGAAGGGTCGCTGTGCGAGGCGGGGTAGAGACCGGGAATTTCGGGCCATAGAAAAAATGCGACTTCTTGATGCCGCAAATTTGGCATGCCCATGTGTATGTGTGTGTACGACATAGTATGCGTATGTGTGAGTGCATATTGATGGGCTCGAGAAGAGTTGGGGAGAGGACCGAAGAGATGACAGCGTGTGGTGTGTTAAGGGGATATGAAAGGGGGAAAAGCGTGCGTTGGCGTAGCTGCAAATGACTTTGCATTCTGACTGGTTAATATAACCGCAGGATAGTATAAAAGCGACGACACTGGGCTGGGCTATGCACGCGTGGGGCAACATACTATACTACGATCTGGGGCACAGACCGACTACGTAAATGTGTATGTGTATGCACATATCCAGGGGCAACTCAATGGACTGTGTAATGGACCCACACTTGCCACATGCCAAAACTCCGATTTACAAAACTCCACCCCCAAAATTGCGAATATACGCCATAATATATAAGATATAGTCCGCTAAGTAGTCTTCTGCCTGTTTATTGTTCTCTTTCTATATATGAGAAGGCACTCATTTATGTGCATGCGAGTGTGTGTCTGTGTGTGTGTGCAACCAATACACAATGTCACAAAAGTCATTTCAATTTAGATGAGAGTCAGTAAATCAACCCCTATCAACATACCAACAACAACTAGCCAGTGCCAGCCCAGGAAACGCCATTGCGAAATTGTCGACGCATACACATACAAAGTAGCACATACAAACACATTATGACATATATCGCCGTATATGTTAATATCCCACATATGAAATATCCTTACGTATCCTAAGGAAAGCTGAGAGACGAATAACAAAGTTATCTTTAAAAAATTATTACTTAAAATTTTAAGAATTTTATTTTTATCTTACTAACCGTAAATAATATTTGGATTTATAGATAATAATATTTATTTGTCTCTCAGATTGGGATCACATTAAAATATATAGTTATAATACAAACTAGTCTGACGAAATGTATTCTTTTTGATTGTATTCTTTTTTGTAAGTTTTTTCTTCTTCAGTTTAATTTTGTCAAATTTTATATTAACCAAACATACTTTAATGAAAGGGTATTTAAATTTATTAATTCGTACCAGTTAATAATTGAATATTCTGGAACTAATTAATAAGAATTCCATTATATTTCTATCATTCAGAAAACTTTAAACTTTTAACTAAAAATTATTATTTAATACATCTTTATAAAGTAAATGCATTTAAGATCTAGCCTTTAATGATAAGTAGATAAACTACTTGATTTAAAAAAAAAATGCTTTTACTCTTAAGTGTTGCCATTTTGATCACCTTGCGGCATATGCCCCATAATTTGCAGAGCCCCTGCTGCTGAGATCCTGACTTTAGAACTAATAATCCGACAGCCTACAAGCGCAGGACGAACCAGCAAAAAAGAGGAAAAAAAAAGAAGAAGCCAGCGAGGCAGCAGCCCGAAGAGCGGCGGCAAAGATATTTGCTGAGGCACATATAGAGAGATACAGACAGTCAGAGAAAGAGAGAGAGCGAAATAGCGTGCACAAGAGAGACAGAGACTGAGCAGGAGAGGGAGATTATGGCGTGCACAGAGCAGGACAACAGATGCCATTACCAATACATACGCAAAGCGGAGCCAACGCCAACGCTAACGTCAACGACAGCGACGACGACGTCGACGATGAGGAGGACTTCGTTCTTGCGCTAGCTTTTCATCATTCTTGACATTTTGTGGTGAATTGTTGAAAGCCACAGAATGTGTCGCAGTGTGCGTGGCCAGGACACATACTACTCTATATATGTATATTTGTATGCGTGTGTGTGTGTTGGTGTGTGCGTGTCGCATGGGGCAAAAGAACAAAAATGGTGGACGGCAGGAAGTCTCCTCATTTGCTGTAATCGCATCAGGCGGCAGGCACAGAAAAAAGGGCGTTTTCCGGTTGGCTGCCCGCCTGTCCTGTTCTGTCCTGTCCTTCCCTGCTCTGCTTTGTCCTCCGTCCTCCCCCCACGTCGCGCACTGTGCTCTGTCCCATATCGTCGTTCTAAGGGATGAAATGTAACATTTTGTAGCTTTTCGTAAATTTTCGACTTTTTCGTCGACGTTTTGGTTTTTCGCTGCCAACGCTTCACATCGCTTCGCTTCGCATTGCCATTTTCCTCATTCGGTTTCGGGTGCTTTATTTTTTTTCGTTGTGTTCTTTCTGTGCTCTGTGTTTTTCAATTTCCCGGACGTTGCTGCCTGTGCCACGGTTGTGGCTTTGTGTCGCGTCTAAAGGGGGGTGGGTGGCAGTGGCAGTGGCAGTGGCAAAGGCAGCGACAGAGGCAGCGACGGGTGGCGGGTGGCTGTCTTTGGCTTTGCTCTGCGTCCTGTCAAATTGACTGCAAAAAGGACCTCTCCTTTGGCAGCTTCACTTTCGTAATTGGCGGTCTGCGCTGCTCAGCTCTGGCTCTGGCTCTGGCTCCGGATCTGACTCTGACTCTGGCTCTGCTTCTGCCACAGCTTCTGGTGCTGCGCCATTCACAGTTGGTCCGTCAGCCAATACGATCCGCATCCGCTTCGCAGCTGCGACGTCGTCCTTTGCGTCGGCAAATGTAACAAACATTTTTCGCGTGTGCTTATTCGAAAGACAACACAAAATTCGTGCATTACAAAGTGAAATTGTTAATACTATATTATAGTATACTGATTGAAAGAACAGAACTAAATCTGCAAATTTCGAGTGTTATTCAAAGTTCTCAACAACTTCAGCACGCTGGATACTTTAGGGTTTAAATATTTCCATCAACGGAAAATGGGCACAGGTAAAATTCAATCGAAAGCCGACGGTAGTTGTGAAAGCTCTATCAAAGCGACGGGATTATTTTAGTCTCTATATAGTAAATTAAACACAAAATTCAAAATACTTGTATATTTAAAAATCTGTGGCGTGAGCAATAATTGAAATACATTGACTATAAAATTTGTTAATCGTATTTTAAATTTTATTTGAGTTTTATTATTCACTTCACTAGCGTTCCATTATTAATAAAACATAAATAAATATGTGTTCAGCTCCCTAATTTAAATTGTAAATACTTCGATTAAGTTCAAAATATTTTATTAAAGTATTCATCAATTATTTCAATAGCATGTCTATAGGAATGTTCTCTGCTTAATAGTAGACCGTTATAAAGGACTTTTAATAAAGTATGTTATATTAAAAAAAAAACAGATTCAATTCAACTTACTATTAAACAAATTAAATTCTCGCAGCTAACAATAAATAAAATATTCACGATTACTTATAAAGATTAATATTAGTAATTGTACGTTAAAATTTTAATTTGTGGTTTAATATTTATTCGTGGTTTTAATATCCATGTAATATTTAAGTTTCCACCGCCAAATATGACTTGTAATTGTGCATTCTTCAGATATTTAATTGAATATTTTGTTAGCAATTTTTTTTAAATGATATAAAAATTAGGATCATAACATTTATTTGATATTGGTTTACCCGCATACGTTTACTTTAACGAACTGTATTGTAACAAATCTACAATACGGATTTAATAGTCGACAATATGAGCATATTTTTATTTAATTATACTTTTGTTATTAATGATATGAAATCCTAAACAATCTAAATGAGGCAAAAATATATCACTTAATTTAAAGAACACAGCACTGACTTTACAAAAGTTTGATTTACTTCGATTTTGTTACAAATTTTTATTTTTTTGTATAAATATTCTGATCAATTTTAAATAATAAGTTCTTTAATTGAATAATCTGATTCATTTGAATTAATAAGTTCTTTCGATGAATAAACTAATGCACTTGTAATATACTTGTAATATAATTTAACTCATAGCTTATTTAAATAAATAATCTAATTTATTCTAAGAATATAATTTAAATGTAGATCAATCTTTAGCGATCACCACAAATTGTATGCATTACTTGAGGCTTAGATCCACTTAAAAAGAAGTGCGGCAATAGAGTAGACCTAATTTGCAGTTCCCACGACCAAATCGTTAAATCGTTTAAATCCCACGTCTGCTCACACCCAAATAAAGTTGGACTGGCGACCTTTTTAGCCTATAAAAACAATGCCGAGATTTTCATACCAGTCAAAAGCATATTGTATGGTTGATAGTTTAACAGAAGATTTTGTTGTATCCCACACACACACAAAGCACAACTCACAACTCGCTTCAGAGTAAAACTGACGCAACTTGATAAATAAACAAAAACATTTAAAATCAACACTAAAAAATTTTAAAAAAGAAAACATTCGATGAAAAAGAGTATATAAATATATGACAGAAGAGTTTGAGGGCTATGGCCTATGCAACCCCTGAGGGTCCAGGGCCAGTGACTGCAAAATGGGCACGCACAACCACTCGAGAGGTGTTAACATGTTGCGGACAATTGCCGATGCGCAGGGTGTGAAAATTGGCAACACGCGTCGCTCGCAACCGAAACCCAACCAAACCAACAGTTGACAATATGTCAAATGTCACAGGACAAAGACTCTCCTCACACTCCTCCCCTCTATCCCTCAACAAAGCGAAACAATCGAAACTGGGCGCGTTTTATTTTGACAAGTGCCGAGTTTTCAACTTAATTTGTGAAGCGTGCCAGCCAAAAAGGGACTCCAAGAGACGAGCGCAAGGAAGGGGGTAAAGTAAAGGCCTGTCTCCATATAACTCGCATTATCTGCTAGCTTTGTGCAATTTTCACTTGCTAATCCGCGACACACACACAAACAGAAACAGTCACACATACGCAGCAGGCAAATATTCGCCAACGAGGGCGCCGCAAAGTATGCAGCACCTTTTGTGCGTGCTGCAATGTGTTTGTTCAAGGGCAGCCAGCTTTGAGGCCGAGCTTAGCATTTAATATAAGTTAAATATGCGGATATGTTGCAGATATCTCTTTGAGTTCGCAGCACTTTGCGACAGTTTGACTAATTCAAAAAGCGAGAAACATTTTCATTAGCAGGTAGAATGCGATTTTGTAGCCCTTGCACTGCATTTCCTGAGTACGTGACCAAACTTGGCTTTGTCACCTTATGATTATAAAATCATTTTGCACTTAAAGATCTTCACCAAATCAAAGTTAATTAATTAATTTTTATTTTTCATTACTTTTCCTTTTTTTTTTTGTATTATTTATTTTGTTATATTATTTTATTTTATTTATATATATTATAATAATATTAGCTTATTATGTACATATTTAAACATAGGTAAAGTAGATTCACTTTAATTTAATATTACTTTTTATTTCTTTTTTCCAAACAATGTTTATATTTTGAAGTGTAATATATTTGAATTACTATCTAAAACTATGAACATTTTTTTCTACAAATAAATACAGCGGACTTAAAACGATCTAAAATATCCATTCATACCTACTCATTACTTATTACTTTTAATTTTTTTATATCATTTTGTATTATATTTTTTAGTTTTGTATAATAATATAAGCTCCATATTAATATGTATTTAAAAGTGGTAAAGTGGATAATCTTTAATTTATTATTAATTCCTTTTATTTTTTTGTTATAATCGAAATTTATATTTTAATGTGTTAACATATATTCACAATATTTGCATTTGCATATGTGAAATACTAAAGAAGTAAACGTATATAATTTTATATATTTTTCTAAACAGCCGGCGATCGTCTGCTGGATATACCCTGCAAGGTGTGCGGGGATCGCAGCTCAGGCAAACATTATGGCATCTATAGCTGCGATGGTAAGTCTGAATTATTCTCTAATCGTTTAATGAAATTAATATAATACTATGTGTATTTGCTTTTTAGGTTGCTCTGGCTTCTTCAAGCGCAGCATTCATCGCAATCGCATTTACACCTGCAAGGCGACCGGTGATCTGAAGGGTCGATGTCCTGTGGACAAGACTCACAGGAATCAATGTCGTGCCTGTCGTCTTGCCAAATGCTTTCAATCGGCCATGAATAAAGACGGTAAGTGAGACAAGTGGGAGCTGCTGGAGAGTTCGAGTCGTTGTTCACCCACAAGTCTTTGTTTTACTTGGAAAATTCATTTAATTATGCAGCAAATTAGCTGGGGCTGCTTTCGCCGCTTTGCCGCTTGCCGGGAAAAGCTTTGGCATAAATTACATTAAACTGGAAAAACCAAAATGCCGCAGGCTTTTGGGTGCCACACACTTTTGGCAACGACTCGACGACTTCTTCCCTGCGGCTGTGGCCTGATGAAGTGGATGCCACTTGATTCTTGATGTAGTTGTCATTAAGCTGATTATAATTTATGCGCACCCCTGCAGACACCTTTCCACCTCTTTTCACCATTTGCCACTCAAAAGCCACACAATAGAAAGTGAAGGCGTGACTTTGATTTACTTCAATTTAAATTTTATAATGTTTGAATACAGTCAAGTTTGTTTCGTTCTATCTTAATTGTGAAGCTGTCACATTTATTTGCTTTAACAAACGAGCACTGAATTTATTATTATTTTTCAATTGGTGAAGGTTAGATTAGTATACGTAACACATTGCGTATGAGCGATGTGCTTATTAATGAATTATTTGGATGCAATATATTAGTAATAACGTCTCAAATATTTAAGTCCCGCAATTAGGATTTTTATCAGCAAATTTCCATTCAAAATTCAATTTTATAGTTTTACTTGTTACTAATAAATACACTATACTATACGTATAAAAATAATTTTTAGTAGACAAACAAAATTTGTAATAGATAATTCAAATACGTAAATTGTTACCTGAAATTATTTGATATACTTTGAAGTATATCTAGCTAAAATTTGAATTAAATTTTGTTGAAAGTAGTTTTGATACACTTTATTGTTTGACTGCTAGACCTTTAATGAAACAACAGTAAAATGTCAAAGGGTATTTTTTTGAATCGCTTCACCTAGTTACTTCATTAATCTTCCGATTATACGATTATTTCTCGTATCACACATAATTCAATTCAAAGTTATGTCCGGCAACTAAGACATCAAATGAAAATGTTTTCCTTGAGTCACTAAATGATTTTGCATATTAGTAATATGTTTTGTTGTTGCGAGTGTTTGGAACTTTATTTGGCCAATGCGATTGACCAAACTTTACAGACCGCTCTCATACGCAACAGCAATTCGAGTGAACCCAAACCCGACAACAACAAGGACGACATTGAATACGGAGAACAACTCAATGCAACAATGCTAGCTTTAAAGCTCTTAAGCCAACATTAAATGTAGCATAAAAACACATAACATGGAAGGCCATCGACTATAGCTCTCTCTATGGCTCGTATAGCTCGTATAGCTCTATGGCTACAATTTACCATTTGGCATCAACGATTGAGGGGTTCATTGCACAACAGCAACAACGACAGCAACAACCACAGCAATAAGTACAGCAGCAGCAACAGCAGCCAGAAGGGACGACAACAGCGTGAGAATTGTTGCAGATTTTCTCACACGCAATTCGCCTTCAGGGTGGGGAAGAGAGGAGAGGAGAGCAGGGGAGCTGTATGCCGAGAGAAAGAGAGAGAGGCTTGGAGAGCAACGAGAGGAGCCGGAGGCGGGGGGCTCGATTGACAATGTGCACTTAATAGCGGATTACATGCATTATCCCATCGCAGAAAATGCGACTAAAATGTATTGACAATCAAATGATGATACCAAACTCAGACGTCAGACGTCAGACTTTAGACCTTAGAACTTGCAAAATCCAACAGACGTCACGTCAGGGGGTAATAGTGCTTCTCTTTTTTTTTTTGGGTGGATAGATAGATGGATGAATTGGATTGAAATGAACCAGAAACAAAGTTAGTTTATGCTGGAGCAAAAGATACGCAGGCAATATTGTTAACGCCCTTGAAACTTGGCTAACAATAACAACGCACGCAGAGGTGACAACAATAGCAAACAAACACACGTAAAAACATATCGAAAGCTACAATAATAAAAGCGATAGAACAGAAAAGCTAAAGTGCAAAAAGCCAATGATTAAATGCTCTATATAGAGTAAGTTAAGGTAAAAGAAAATTAACAAACAAATTCAAATGTTTCTCGAATTTAAAAAATTGTTTAAACATATATGTTAAAATAAGAATGGGTAGATATATAAAAGGTAGATAACAAAAAGGTTTTATAGAGTAAGCCAATATTCGAAAAGAAGAAGATTTAAATATTTAATCTAATCTATTGAAGTATTTTAAAGTATTTTTACAGCACAAAAGTGGAAAACAATTTGTATAATTTTAGATATAATAACTCTATTTTCTTCATTTTTATTGATATTAAATGTTAAGTAAATTGAAAACAAGAACTTAATTTAGGATTATTTTGTTGAAAGATTTGAAACACTCGAAGGTAGCCCACTATAGCTAAATAATCCAATTTCTTTCAAATAGCCAATTTCTCAAACCTACTCTAACTGCACGATAATTGTACTTAACCCTCAGTTGTTAGGGTATGCCTGGGGCGTGCGAAAGCGTCACCGAACATGTTCATGTCCTTTTTCTTTGTGCATTTTCTTAGTTTGCCGCTACAAAGCCCCATGTTAGCTGCCTTTTTGGGGTTTTTCTTGGCTGGTTACCGTAAATAAACAATAAACACACTCCCACAAAGACTGCGAGAGAGCGAGACAGAGAGAAAGAGTGAGAGGAGGAGACTGACACCAACAACTGTTGGAACTCGAACTTGAGCAGCGTTTCCCTTGGCCCAGCGCAAGGATACGTCAGGATGCCTGGGCAGACAAAGTGCTTTTGTTGTTTAGAGCAAAAAGCAAAAAAGCCACAAAAATCGTTCAAGGCACGTTTGTGTTATATTTTTGGGGCTGACAAACATGCGAGTAGTTGGATGTTGTTTTTCCCGACATCCCCCCCGAGGGGGTTTGAAAGGAAGCTTGGGCATGTGGTTAGCCATTTTTAGTTGGTCTTTCGTTTATTTAGCCACAGTTTTTAGACTCGTTGGGCCATTGTGTGATTTCTCGACGTTGCCAATAAAGTTAATTAGAAAAACGGACAAGTGCTGGCAACTGTCGGAAAGTAGTGTTGCAAAGCGAAACTAAACTCGAAAATATCCCAGACTAAGAAAGTAAGATAGAGTGAGCGAGATAGGTGTATTGTGAAGTGAGTTATTACGTGAAAATATGACAAACGGCGCACATTTCGTTTGCCATCTCGTTCCTGCCTTATAAATGTTTGGCTCCTTTGTATGCTAATATCCGGACAGAGGGTGCAGGGAACGAGAAGAAAAAGTAGAAGAAGGAAAAAAAGAAAGCAAAGACATGAAGCGAGATTCCCTTAACAAATTATGTTGCCACTTGTCACATTTAATGGTATTTGCATTTGTATACCAACAAAGTGTCAGCATCATCTCACGCATAGTGATGATGTCCCCCCACCCCCCCACCAACCTTCCACCTCTCACTCCTCTTCTCTGTCTTCTCCACATCTACTTCCATTTCTTTCTTATTTCTTTACAAATATTTACGCGGCATTTTAAGCGGATTTTTCATTTTGAGTGATTTGTGTCGCTTTCCCAAATCCCATTCGCACAAGCAAAATAAAAAAGCGAGCAATAAAATGTCCTTTTCTGGGCGTTTGCGTGTGCTGTCGTTGTTGTTGCTGCTTGGTCCTTAAGTCTCACTGGCTGCGTGATGAGCTGAAAAGTGAGCTCTAATGATGGCGTAGAGAAAACAAAAGTAATTCATATTATACTTATGATTTGAGTTATTATTACAATTTGTACCTTAAGCTGATCATTTAGTTATGCAGAGTGGCGGAAAGAGCTTAAAGAACACTATAATATTACATTAGTACTTAAAGGTATTATGATTTTGTACCTCCAGCAAATGTATGTAATGTGTGCATGCAGAAAGAGTTATCTCCGACCCCATAAAGTTAATCAGCTTCAACAGACGATCAATATAATATCAAATATACAGCCGTGGAATTTTGGTTGCAATCAGATAAAAATTGTAAAATGTATTTAAGAAATCATTTTGGCTACTGGGTGTTAGTTGCTTTGGTTAATAGTCTGCTATATTTTGTAGTCTATGGTATATTATTTGTAAAAATTGTTAGTGGAATATAAAATTGTACTTTTATTATATCATATTCCAAAATAATTCCATTCAGTTTTATATTATTTTCATTCAATTTCTTTGGCTGTTTATCGATCGTACTAATTTCACTTTCATACAGCTGTAGAATTTTAACTTTAGCACTTTCGGCAAATCGAAAAGTTTGCAAAGCTAATGTCAAACAAAACGCTTAACGCAAACCTTTCAAGCGAACCAAGCAACATTTGTACCATACACAAAACAACAACAAAAACAACGACGAGAAATAAGAACAAATAGTCAGAAAAGGCTGCAATAAAATCAGCCAAGTGCAAGTTTAATGAAAAAGGAACTGCAAATGGAAATTGTTCGCACTCGACTGTTAGTTTTCCAATTCCCATTCCCATTCCCTTTCCTCTTGCTTCTATCTTTGTGTATAAGGTATATTTTGCAGCATACTTTTGGGCAGTTAAGCCCTTTTGTCAACAGACTGCGTTGTAACTTAGCTCGTTGTCTTCGTCTGCGTTTGCGGTTCTCTAAATGGAACGTCAGGCAGTTGAAGCAATTGTTGCCATTCCACGTTGTTGATATTCGCATTATTATTGTTGTTGTTGTTGTTGTTGCTTGTGAGTCTGTCTATGTATAGTCGACTTTTTGGCGCTGGATGGCGACTAATTTCATGACCACATTTAAACGTATTGATTTTGTGTGTGTTTATATATATCTGAGGGAGTATACATATTAATATATATACAGTGTCTATGTGATTGATATATTTATTTATTTGCAAAACTTTTAAGCCTCTCGCTGCACTGTGTCCGCCATATTACGTATACGCATTTCACATTTACACATGACTGCAGGGCACTGAAAGCCAGGCGCCCTCTCATATGCACACATACAGGCACACACATGCACGTACATGTGTCGACATGTGTGTATGCGAACTGCAGTGTCGCTCTTAATTGACATTATAGCCTACTACTTTATGTGCATACACTTTTGGTAGGCAGTGTGCGAGCTGCCGACATGTAAATGCGACTGGCTTGCATGTGTCACGGCACTCACACCAGCCCACACTCCATGTGTGTGTACCTCAATATGCGTGCGTCTCTGTGTGTGTGCATGTGTGAGTGTGTCTGTGTGAATGACAAAAGTGTCAGTGTCAACATTAAAAGCGGATTTAAAATCACTCACTCACTGGGCGCTGCTGACAGAGTCAGAGCGTAAAAGCCTTTGGCCTCCTGAACCATGTTTCCCAATGCCAGAGCGACAGAGACAGAGATGGAGACAGTGGTAGAAAGCGAGAAAGAGATGGAAGAGCAGTGCAGCCAGCAAAAAGATATTGTAAATATTCCAATTGGGTGAAAGTTAAAGTTATGCATAAAACTGCAAGCGAATTGTGAAAGAGTACAAAATATTAAAATACATTGTAATTATTCTTTTTAATTGCCGCTTAATACTTGTTAAAAGAAATTAATGTGCGAGAATTTTAATACATTGATATTTTATACTGAACCTTTAATATTTTGTGAAAATTGCATTCGTATAAATGAAAATGAATTACAAAAATATTAATCAAATTTATGTGGTAGTAATGTAGTAACAAACAATATTATAAATAGCAACTTTTAGACAATTGCATTATATAATATATTAAACTTAGTCCAATATTAAAGTTTTAAATAATTTTAAGAAATATACACATTTAGTTCTATTACAATTCCAGTAACTATTTAAGAGTTCAAATATACTTTACAAAGCTGAACAATTTAATCAAATCATAGAACACAATCTTTAAAATGAAATCGGTTTATTTCTTCAAAAGTTTATTATAAGATTAGTTTAAATTCTCCACGAAGAACCACAGCTGTTGCAGTCAATAATATGCGGCTTTATGTTTATCTATCATCTCAAAATAAGGTAAAATGTGTAACAAACTGTAACGCTTATCGAGACATCAATTTGTCACTCGACTGGCTTGGTTTGGACTCCTGCTGTGGATTGTGGCTATGAGGTGCTTGAGCTGGCATTAACAATGCCCATTATGCACTATTATGCACTTTACAATTGCTAAGCCAAATGCGATGCTCATCTTAAGCCCCGTTCCCCCCTTCCTTCTTCTCTCCTTCTCGACAGTGAGGGGTGAAGGGCACGAGCCAAAACACCCCATCGCCATTTGCCAACCGCATCGAATCACTTCAAGTGTTTATTTTTTTTCTCTGCAATTTCACGGTTTCTTTTCACCCCTCCTCGGCAATCAAAAAAGAGAACATTTAGGTGTGTTGCCTTATTTACTTTTCATTTGCCTGCCAAATACGCGTTTTGTACATTTCTTGCGCAATTTTACGTTATTACTCGAGCAAACATAAAGCTCCCGGATGTTGTCTTCACTCATTATGTTTGTTACGATTGCAGCGATGATGCTTCGCGCTTTTCAGCTTACGAGCTCGACTCGCAACCATTCGACATTCAACGTTCAGGATTCACCATTCTCCATTCACCATTCAGTATTGTCCATTGTCCATTACCCATTAATGTGGGCCTCGGGTTGATGATCATTCATTGGGATTTTTGCGTGTCTCGGTCGTGAAGTCGCTGCGAACTCTGGGAATTCGGCAGCTGCTTAACATCCGTTTCACTCGCCTTTTGCGCTTTGTCTCTACTCTCTCCTCGCTCCTCTCTCCAGTCTCCGCTCTCCGCGCTGCCACTTATCATTAATTTTTCTACCGTATTTCTTTGCCCTGGCATTCTGACATTTTTGCCTTTGCCTTCGTTTTTCTGATCCCGTCCCCTGTTTTGACATAATTGTTTTTGCTTCCATGCGTTTGTAGTTCACGCTCCCTTCACTTCTCACTCACTTCTTTCCACTTCACCCCCGCCTAGTTCTGACCATCGCACGTCTCTCTACCCTAATTAATTGATTAGCTTCAGCAAATCGGTCAATATGTTTTGCTTTTCCTTGCACACTGTGTTTTTATTGCTCTCCACGCTCTGAGGATGCGTAATGAGTTGCTAATTAGATTTGTTCATCGTACCTTTTTTTCTTCAAATCAACTCAGCACTTTTTGGGAGTCTTTCCAGGTGTTTAAGACTATTCTATAAAATAAAAGTGACGGAATAAAATTCTTGAAATTCTTTCTATTTGAAGAATCAACAAATTTATAAAAAAAAAACAACATATTTAAGAAATCTCTGAAAATATATTAAAAAAATATTCGATAAAACTAGATCTACCGAATATATATTTAGAGAAACTATAAGTATATTTTATCTTTCTTAGTATAATTTATTCTTAATATATAAAATTTAAAAAATTCAGTTATGGTTGTTGATAATATTAGAGATATACATAAAATAGATTTTTATTTTTCTTATAGAAACCAAACATTTTTTATTTCACATTGATTTTAATATTATGTAATATTTTATTAGGATTTTCAAAAATTATTTCTATACAAACTTTTTTTTCAAATAGAGTTATTTCTGTAAATTATTATATTTTTAAATATATACATATTTTTTATTATTTCTCCATTTATTTGTTCCACTCAGAGATTTGACCTTTGCTCATGATATTTAGCATCCGACCTAACCTCAAAATGGCTGTGAGCAGCGAACCCAAAAACGCCTCAAGTTGCAGGCATAAAAAAGGCAACACGACTTTTGCATTTTGCATTTCATAACTTTTCCAGTAATCAAATTGGTTGGAACTTAATTTCTTCTTTCTTGACGCAACTTTCGCACTTTGGCGACGAAAACAAAATGGCGTCGCCTCAAGAAAAGTTGAAGATGGATGAAGATTCGAGCAGGCGAGAAAAAGTGAATGAGAGGGAAATGAGGACTGTTTTATATGTTTTTTAATTTTTGCTTATGCCCGTTAATTTTTTGCCTTTTTCACACGTTTCTTTGTTTGCCCGAAGGATGAGAAGTAGCATAAAAGTGTCGCGTGCAAAGGGTTAGAAGTGCTCAAGGTTTCACTTGAAGTTGGGTTACAATTTTTCGTTTGGGTTCTCAACTTTCCTTCTTTTTTTTTTTGCGTGCAGACCGCAGTTTTTAAGGAGTCTCTCTCTCTCTCGCGGGTGAAATTTGTCGCAAGTTTGTATGATGCCGCTTAACCCGCAGCGTAAAAATTTGATGAGTTTGGCATTTTCTTTAATTGAAATTTGTGATCTTTTGAGAGCTTTGCTTTTTTGCTGTTGCATACTTTCTGGCGCTAGTTTGCAATGCCATCAGCCAGAGGCCGTCAAGTGGCTGCAGTCACTTTCCATGAAAAGCGAGAGAGAGAGAGAGAGATGGAAAGATAGAGAGAGACTCAGAGACAAACTCACGAATTCACTCACACATGCGATTAGCTGCGGATTAAAATGTCACCCCTTTTGCGCAGCGTCACGCACAAGAAACAAGATAGAAACATGCACATGCTATAGATACATTTAATTACAAACAAATAAAAGTCATGACAGCAACCCACACTCAAACATGTGTGTGTGTGTGTGTGTGAGTGTGTCTGTGACGCGAATGAACTCGATCCTGGTCCAGGCTTGGGGCATATGCAACAGTTCACACGACCAGACCTGTCCCAGGACTTTTGTATCTTTGTATCCTTGCATCTGTGTATCTCCGCATTTTAATAATCGGTTTATTATGCCTGCTTCTATTCAGATGTGTATGTGTGTGTGTGTGTGTGTGTGGGCGCCTCAAGAAGCGACTTATACACACACACACACACACACACTCAGACAAGTGTTACTTTCTATTTGCTATTTGAGTTCGTCAAACAGATAAGTCCAAACTCACACTTCAAAGAGACGGCAAAGTTTTTCTGGGTGGCCAACAAAAAAGAGAAGAAAGCCATGCAAAGTATCTTTCAAATTAACTTTATTTATTTAACTACTTAAAAGCAGATTAACGCAATTACACACTTGAACTGATTTTATGCAAAACGGATGAGCAATCGAAATGTCATGGATTGATAGGCAACATCAGCATCTTTCACACACGCGCACACACACGCACATACCCAAACACACACACACACACGCACGCAGTAACTGCCGAATCAGCCGCAAATCAGCAAAAAAAAAGACAGCCCAAGTCCCCTATCTTAAACTTCAATCATCATTCGGTTCGATTTTTAAAGTTGTTGCCCTTAACTTTCTATAATATTATATTAATATAATTAATAATAATATATTGCTATTGATATTGGGGAATATAAATGCAGTATAGTATATATAGCGATAGTAAACATTGTAAAGCAAAACTATTGAAATCTTTAAACTTGTTTGAATGTAAAAAGTTGTTTACAACTCTTCTTTAAATATATTTGCAAAGTAAGCAATAGAATATGAAAGATTTTTAAGGGAAAGCAGTACATAAAAGATTATTCAATAATTTGAATACAAAATAATGTAAAGAACATAACATAACACATTTTTGGGGGAAAAGGTTTTTCAAATGTTGATATCCGTGATTTTCACTTCGTTGCTTCATTGCTTTGTTGATTCAACTTCGATATGCATCTTTTTAATAAGAATTATCCTATATTTATGATTCTATGATTAAATCGTAGTTCGAACCTGTTTTTAAGACAAAATTATTCACATATTGTAACAGTTTTAACTCTTAACTGTTGTGGTGTTCAAATGTTGATATCCATGTCTTCATTACTTTGGTGATTTAAATTCAATATGCAACTTTTCAATAAGAATTGTCTTATATTTAAGATTATATAATTAAATCGTAGTTCAAACATTTTTTTTAAGACAAAATTTTTCATATATTGTACAATTTTTTAAACTTTTAACTCCTTTTAAAAAAGAAATCCATTCATTAAAATGTCAAATGTTGATATCCGTGATTTTCTCTTCGTTGCTCGTTGATTCAACCTCAATATGCACCTTTCGAATTATCTTATATTATTTATGACAATATTACAATACAAAATTCATCACATATTGAAATAGTTTAAACTCTTAAGTCCTTTTGAAAAGAAATCCAAACATTGAGGTGTTGATATCCGTGATTTTCACTTCGTTGATTTGTTGATTCAACTTCAATATGTATCATTTTAATATAAATTATCTTATATTTATGACAATATTACAATACAAAAGTCATCACATATTATAATAGTTTTTCAACATATAACTTAACTTTTAATACCTTTTGAATTCTTTCAGCTGTGCAGCACGAGCGTGGTCCTCGGAAGCCAAAACTGCATCCGCAGTTGCATCACCATCACCATCATGCGGCTGCCGCAGCTGCAGCTCACCATGCAGCCGCTGCCCATGCTCATGCCCACCATCATCATCATCACCATCACGCACATGCTGCAGCAGCTCATCATGCAGCTGCGGCGGCAGCAGCTGCAGCTGGACTGCATCATCACCATGGCGGTCACTTGCCCGTCTCGTTGGTGACCAATGTGTCGGCCTCATTCAACTACACGCAACACATCTCGACACATGCACCGCCTGGTGGATTTCATTTGGCTGCTGGCGCTCCACCCAATGCGCTGCCTCATCAGACGCAGGCACAGGCTCAGACCCAGGTGCAAGTGCAGTCACAGACGACACATCCTGGCCAGCAGACGGCGTCGCATGCAACGGCATTTCATCATCCTGGCCATGGTCATGTATTAGCGCCACATGCAGCGCTGCAGAATGGCGGTGGCGGTGGCAATGGGCATGTGAGTGGAGCTGCTGGTGCCTCAACGGTGGCCATGACCTTTCCACCTCATTTGCTGCATCACAATCTGATTGCCGAGGCGGCCAGCAAGTTGCCGGGCATCACGGCGGCAACGGCCACGGCGGTGGCTGCTGTCGTCTCAACGGGACCTTATGCACAGGCCACGCCCACAGCGCAGAACAACTACTCCTCGCCCTCGCCCAGCAATTCGATTCAATCGATATCGAGCATTGGCTCAAGAAGCGCTGGCGGTCGAGGTGGCGACGTCGACGGTGACGGCGACGGAGGTCTTAGCCTGGGCAGCGAGAGTCCTCGCGTGAATGTCGAGACGGAGACGCCTTCGCCATCGGCCTCGCCTCCGCTAAGTGCTGGCAGCGTGTCGCCAGCTCCCACGTTGACCGACTCCCAGAGTCTGGCGGCTTCGAGTACCTCGCCGCATCCGCCGCAGAACTCGAACTATTGCATCAGCGAAGCCTCGCATCAGACCATCAACAATGCCACAACGCCGCCCAGCAATGCGGCACTCCTCATGCACAGCATTCACGTTAACAACAACAACAACAATAACAATCACAATAACAACAACAATAATAATAATAACAATAATAACAACAACAACAGTGACAACAATAATAAACAACACAGCTACACATCGGGCTCTCCAACGCCCACAACTCCAACTCCGCCTCCTCCGCCAGCGCTGCCCGCCCCTCGTGCTAGCAGCGGCTGCCACGCCTCCAATGGCTTCCTCGAGCTGCTGCTGAGTCCCGACAAGTGCCAGGAGCTCATCCAGTACCAGGTGCAGCACAACGCGCTCCTCTTCCCCCCTCCGCTGCCCCAGCAGCTGCTCGACTCGCGCCTCCTCTCCTGGGAGATGCTCCAGGAGACGACGGCGCGTCTGCTCTTCATGGCCGTGCGCTGGGTCAAGTGTCTGATGCCCTTCCAGACACTCTCCAAGAACGATCAGCATCTGCTGCTTCAGGTGTGTACAACCCACGATTAATATTTAAATTAATCGTAAGGGTTTTTTTGAATATATTCTTAAGCAACCAAATCTGTTGATTTATAATTTATCATTTATAAAACAAATGAAAGAGCAACAGAAACAGAATAATTTTCCATTCAAATTAACGAAAAAGAAATACGTTATATGCAATTAAATATACAATGCCTTAACAAATGTAGAAGTTAAAAATACTATTAAACTTAAGGAAAGAAAAGTTCTAAATTAGCTAACTATAATTTATCTATATTATTCTTAAAACTATATAAATATTTTATTGGTTTTATAAACTTCATTTTTATCTCTCTCTTTATTTATGTAACAAATTATCGCTCTTTTAGAATCATGTGATATCTGATAAAAATTATCTGTATCAAAATACTATTTGAGAGATCTTCACCCCGTAGAAGTTGTAGAAGTATTGCTAGTTTGAATTAAAAAAAAATAAATCTTATTGCTTGTAAAAGGAATTAAAATTTATTCAAGTACTCAAAAGGAATGAATATTTTTAAATGATATGCATAGCTCTAAATAATATTTCATTAGTTTATTATATACATTGACACCATTATAAAAATGTTTAACTTAGCTGATTTGGTTATCTATGTTAAGTTATAATAAATCGTTAAGCCATAATTCTATTAAATCATTAGTATTAATAACTAATTTCTGATATAGTTTAAACTAAAATTCTTTAGAGCATATATTCTTCTAAATTATAAATCCATTATTAACTTTCTATATTATAAAAAAATAATGTAAATTCCTTTCAATCTCACTAATCTCCTCTTTGTTTCTATTTTGCAGGAGTCTTGGAAGGAGCTGTTTCTGCTGAACCTTGCCCAATGGACAATACCCTTAGATCTGACACCGATACTCGAGTCGCCGCTGATCAAGGAGCGCGTGCTGCAGGACGAGGCGACGCAGACGGAGATGAAGACGATCCAGGAGATCCTCTGCCGCTTCCGACAGATCACGCCCGATGGCAGCGAAGTGGGCTGCATGAAGGCGATTGCCTTGTTTGCTCCAGAGACAGCTGGACTGTGCGATGTGCAGCCGGTGGAGATGCTGCAGGATCAGGCGCAGTGCATACTCTCGGATCATGTGAGGCTTCGCTACTCCCGCCAGGCGACACGCTTTGGCCGTCTTCTTCTGTTGCTTCCCTCTCTGCGGACGATACGAGCGTCGACCATCGAGGCGCTCTTCTTCAAGGAGACCATCGGGAATGTGCCCATTGCTCGTCTGCTGCGCGATATGTACACCATGGAGCCCGCCCAGGTGGACAAGTAGAGCGAAGAAGGAGGAAGGAAAGGATGCAGTTGGGCATCCAATGTAATCAAAATCGATTCGCGTTGCATTTAAGCGGCAACAATTTTTGTCACTTGCAAAAATATTTTTGCTCCAACTAAAAATGAAAAACGAAGCAGAATGGGAAGCAGAAAAATAGGAACGAAATGAAAATGAAAAATAAAAATTGCTAACTCGACTCGACAACTGCAGCTGCGACAGTTCACAGCGTACAAAGTTCATGTAATAGATACATTGCCACGCCCCCAAGCCCAGGCCAGCCCAGCCCCGCTGGCTGCTTTCACGTTGATTTATAGCTCTGTTCGCGATTTCTTTTTTTTTTTATTTCTAACATTTTATTTTTAGTCTCCTCCGCCATGCACTTTATTTATCTTTCATTCGACATTTTGTCGTCTCTTTTCTAAAACTGCTCATGTTATTTCAACCTGGCAACCTGGCAAACCTGCAATCCTCCCGCCGCACCCTTGACCTGCAGCAGCAACATCTCCCCGACTCCCCCGCTCCTTGCTTTGCCCCAACCACTTCCCATTTCTGTTTTACCTTTATCACGTTTTGGCTTTGTTATACCCTACCAGGAGGGTATTACAGCTTTAAGAGACAGTTCGGTATTAGCTTTGATTCAACTATAATGATTATAATTTAAGTTCCAACTAAATTAAAAAGTAATACATTTATTATTATTACAATTAACTTGGATTCAATTAACATCATTTTAAAGTGAAAAAATCTAGAAAAAAATGTATTACTTATAAATGTATTTATTATTAGATACTGTGATTTTAAGTTACATATTGTTCATCATAAAAATATTGTAAATTATTTTATTCGGTCTTCTATTCCCTGGCATATCCTGATCTGACCAACTTTAGTCTCACTTCATTGTGTACATAATTCAAAACTCATAATTTCCCTCTGCTCTCTTGTGAGTTCTTTCATTTCTCGTTCTCTTCACTTTTTTTTCGTTTGTTACATTTGCTGGAAAATCGCGTTTAGAAATCGTGGAAAATGAAAAAATAACTTTGCCGCAGGTCAAACGCACAAAATGTTCTCGTATTCTCTGTATGATTTGTCTCTTACATTTCGATGGTTTGATGTATCAGCAGAGTACTTCATATATCGCATATATTCACATATATGGATACACACATAGACACACACACACACAAATACATACACACATATTGGTGCCAGCTCGGTTTATGAATTATTAAATGATAAACGCTTTGTAATTGATTTTCGCACAATCAAATTGTAAAATGGTATGCAGAGAAATGTTGCTAACGATTTATACACATATAGAAAATAGAAATATAAATAAAATACAAATAAAGCTTAGATATAAAATGATACAGTTGGAAATAGTATGTAAATCGCAACAGCTGTTGCTACCAGCATATAAATGCATATTAATTATTATATATACAAAAATATTTAAATAAATTGAAATACCTAAAATACGAGAAATGTTTTAAGAATTTGAAAACCCTGTCAGTTTTTATTTAGATAATTCTCCTTCTCAGGTAAGTTCCATACATAATGCGGAATACCCAGAATTTCAGATCTCCACCTGAAATTGAAGTTAACATCTCATCAAGCGGCAAGTGATACAGTAAAAGACCCAGATATTAAATACTTTGCATAGTATCAATATTAAAAGTGTTACATCCTAAGATGATCCCATACTTTTTTCATTACAATCCATAGTGATTGTCCTTGTGTGTCATGCAACATGCATCCTTTGAAAATACGACAGAATATGACTGAGATATAGCTGGTTTTTTGACATATCCTTGAGGATTGAGAACCCAGATTTTGTAATCAGAATAAGTAGTAACATCTATTTTCATTCGAGAATTTTAGGATAAAAGGGTATAATAAATTTATGCTTACAAGAAATGTATGCGATAGGTCGAAGGAGCCATCTACAATCCATATATTCTTGATTAACAAAGACGATATATCTCACGGCTAAAATGCACCTCAACAAAATACGAGTAATTCAAGCCAAGACGCTGAGGCAGATCTCAGGAGCTCCATGGTACATGAGAACGGCGCGACCTCAAAGTACCAAAAATTGGCGATAGAATTCAGGCAATTGCACAAAAATATACGGAGAGACTTGAAGGTTACCCTAACAGCCTGGCTAGGCGCCCAACGCCGAGTCATCGCACTACAGTCAGGAGAAGATTAAAACGCTATCATCCTCAAGACCTGCTGTCTCGGGTCTTGACCTGATATTTACCAGTAATACTGTACATAAAATTCCCGTATATCCTTAGATTCAATTTATATAATATTTGTTTACTTTATATTTATTATGTGCTGCTGACATAATTAATTTTCTTTTTATAATTTCTGATTTGCTTAAGTTGCCCAGTTAGGTAACAGTGCACCTAGTATCTTTGTCATCATTTCGTCATTATTTTAATAAAAAAAACGATATAGCCTTATGAAACACTAGATTTAATAGACTATAAATAGAGCTCTAATTTATTTTCGTCAGCACCTAATATTATTGCGCCCCTATAAAGTAAGTTTTAGATTTTTACCACTTCTTATGGAAATCTGTCATATATTTTATTCTATGGTGTATTTTAAATGTAGTAGTAGTAGTATATCGATATACTAAAGATAACCTTCGGTATATTTCGGTAAAAGATCGTAATGTCATTTGGCACAAGGATAGTTGTTTTTAATAGAGCCGATTAGCATTCTAAAAACTTCGAATATCGAGATTTGTGTCAACCTATTCGTGAGGAATATAATCCTCCCAAAGAATATTCACATTGTGTCTGCGGGTCTCGAGTTATTCTGGAATTTGGGCTTTTGACGTGATTTGGCCTCCGAACAGAAAAATTACAATTATTTACGAATTCCGTGCAAAACGAAGAGCTTCGATAAGGAATTTTAATGTGATAAATTACTTACTTTAAATTGTCACCGCTCTTAATGGTATCTAAAAGATGTAACTTTTCCTATTGACATTTTTATTTTTATTATTATTATTATTAGTCCGGAGTGATTCCATAATCAATTTTGAAATTCCCTAATTTCCATAATTTCCGATCGTCATCATTTCTATTTTGTCAAATAAAACAAAAAAAACACACATCGTGTTGGAAAAATTTCTTTATTTGTTATTTTTATGTTAAAATTATATTCCTGTAAAGTACTGAGTTTAGATTACTAAATAAATACATTTATTTTGTTTGATTTAAAACGCTTAAATATTTGAGAAAATTTTAAAAAGACTTAAAAATATATTTAGTAAATGGGGAGAAACTTATGTCTAGTCTACGTAAAAGTACATTGGTTATTACTTCTAGTCTAATTCAGTGGAAAAACTTGATCAAAAAACATGCAAATTTGCCTCGGCACTAAACAAATAAGAGACAGACCCGAACCAAATCCAGCAAGCCAAAGCAAATTGTGTTAATGGAACCCAAAAAACAAAAGAAATACGAGTGTATACGAGGCGAAAAAAAGAAAGAAATAAAAATAGGATGCAATTAAAACAATTAAGTGACGCGTTCTTTTGGGCCGCACTATTTGCAAAGTACAAATGTAAAAAATGTAAAAATGGAGAGAAAAAGTGGGAAAAAAAGGAAACCAAAAAATTGTAACATTAAAAAAGAGCCAAAACATTTCAATTGCGAGAGAAAGAGAGCATAGAAGGGGGAGGGAGGAGGTAGGAGGGAGTGAGCGAGGCAAATACGAATATAAAATGTAAATCATAAAAAATGAAAATAAAAATCCGCAATTTGTATGCTGTCGCATATTCTGTAACGCTTAAGCATTGTCCAGATGGGGATGCAGAATGGGATTGGATGTGGGGGATGGTGAAGACAGAGAAGAGAAGAGGAGTGGGGGCTGTTGAATTGGATATAGTTGTCATAAATGCTGTGAACGACTCAATGCTTTGATAAAGGACATGTTGGCGAGGACTACGGGTATTATTGATGCCTTGTCTTGTTCTGTACTGTCCTGTTCGTTCCTGTCTTGTCTTGTCCTGTCTTGTTTTGTCCCATCTTGTCTTGCTGTCAAGAAAGGAGCGGCCATTGTTTGAGGCATATGTGTTGGCCAAAGGTAAGACAGTTGCGTATTTTACATACGACATCTTCGTATGCAATCGCCTTGAGCGGATCCGTTTGTCCAGTCCAATGGCAGATGGAAATGAAATGAAAGAGCTGCGGAGTAGAGGATGGGTGGAGGGGAAACCACATAGACCGCTGGACATGTTGCATACCCTTTTGGCTAAAACTTTCGTTGTCGTTTCGTTCATTTCTTTTCACACTTTTTGCATCGCCATGGGCAATACATCTTGGACCACAAAACACAAAATCGTCTTAAGTATTTTGTGTGGTTTAAATAAAATAAAAATAATAAAAACCATCTCTTTCTCTATGCTCCAAGCGTGTGTCTATTTCAATGTATATATGTGTGTGTGTGTGTGTAAAGGGATAAGCGTGCTACATCCGCTTAACGTTGTGTATTTTCTTCGCTTATTCTTGCCTTGGTATTCAATTTGGGTTTCTTCGTTTCGTTTTGCGTAAATGATTTTATTTCGTTCTTTTGCGGCCTTCTGTAAAATTTTGATATACTATTATTCTATGCCAAGATCCAATGTCCATCATTGTTTTTTTATAGACACAACATTACACAACAATCGCTACATCGAATGCTCCACTCCTTCCACTCTTCCACTCATAACCCATTCTTCCACTCATCTTATCTTTATCATCGTCAACACAGCAACATGACATGGCCAAAAGGTGGCTGCATTGCTCTCACTGACGAAATGCCTATGTGAACTGTGCCACTTGTTGTCCACAGCGCTATCAACGTGTATGTGTGTGTGTGTGTGGCCAAAAGGATTGATGTGCCACACACATGCACACACATCGTAATTTAGAGTATGTGCATTGAAATTACCCATACGCCTAGTGAGCCATAGCGATACAATGGTTTGAACGAATTCTAAGGGTAGCTGGCATTCCAACAGTTGTAAGCAGGGACTTTGTCCAGCTAAACCGCAGCTATAGTCAATTAACTCAACGTTCAACTTATGAAACCAGCGAAATAAGCAGCTGCAAAGTAATCAAGTTTAGGTTTTAAATTTGTTGTGAGTATTTCAAGAATTTTAATTTCTTTACGTTCGTTACGAAAGAACTAACTTTCTAATAGATATTTCATTTATATAATATATATATATTCGTTACCCTGTAAAATAATACTCCCATAGCATTGCGGTTATCTAACAGCTAGAGCTGAAGATAGGCGTCAGGTGGAATGGGAGAGAGGAGCACATACATAATCAACATTGCTGTGCTGCATAGAATCACATTTTGGGCGGCATGGAAACAAGCCAATCCGCACGCCACACCAGAAACAGAACCAGAAGCAGAAACAGAGTAGACCTCGACATCCCAGCACAGACACACGGAGAGATACAGAAGCCGAGCAGTAGCAAGTCAGGCCACGAGCATAACGTGCAACTTTCCAGCTTTCGCCGCAATCAATTTTACGGGTGCACAGCAGCAGTGCCAACAACAACAAGAACAACAACAACAAGAGCAGAAGCAGAATTAGAGCAACCCCGAACATGCTTACAAACCAACCCAAAGTAACCCAAGCCAACTCAACTACATCCACACCTACACACCAACTCTGACATGCACACATATTCATAGATGTAAGTAAGCGTGTGTGAGTGTGTGCTTGTGAAGAGCGCAAACAGCGTTAGACACGCAACCGAACAGCGGCCAGCACGTGGTCCAGCTCACATGAAGGTATTAACGCGTAACAGCATCGCTGCATGATTAACCTCCTTCGTTCGGGATGTGGATGCAACATGCCCCCAATCCGTCTCTCCTTACCTCGCCTCACCTCGCCTCACCTCGCCTCGTTGGCTAGTGGTAAGCCATGACTCTGGCCTAACTTTTGCCATGTAGTAGGGACAAAGCTTAGTCGACGTCAGCTGTAACATTGCTAATCGGCTGAAGCCTGCAACAACATCCCTAAAACAGAATCGCAATTAGAGAACAAGCCGAATAAGTTTCACCAAACCGAATATTTTTAATATTGTTTTTTGGATTCTATAATAATTTCACTTTAGAAATGCTCTTTTTCTAATGAATTATTCATCTCGAATTATATTCTGAAACTTTATATATGCCACATTCGAGTTTTAAACAAAATATGATGCAGTTATGCGCAATGTACAATTAAAATAAATATAATTTTGGTTTCAAAACGATCGTACAATATTCTAGATGAGTTTGGGTTGTTGTGCTTCTTTCTAACTGAAATATCTTGTTGTAAAAAGCAGATGTATGTATGTACGTTCATATAAAAATTGGTCTTAGAAATACTATATATGTCTTATAAATTGTGCAATAATCTGAAATGTGCAATTGTAAACTTGACTTTGCCAGTAGTAAAAAAACTAATTTCATTACAGTCAACAAAATGTTCTGATTTATTTAGTATAAGCCTTTTGAGACTCGTGCCGTAATAATTTAGCCGTAATAGCCATATCTATATGCTGGCATAGCTACCGGATAAGCTGGCATTGCTGCTGGATAAGCTGGTATTGCTGCTGGATAAGCTGGCACTGCTGCTGGATAAGTGGCGACTTGAGGGACTCTAGGACTTGGCACATGGGAAATACCAAGCAAGGCTCCCAAGGGACTTACTTGCGTAGTTAGACAATTTCCAAATGGATCATATCTCAAACACGCACCACAGTCACACAGCGGATAAAAGGAAATAAGCAATACTATGAAATACACAAGATCTTTATCCTGAGCACTTAAAACTATTTATTATATCTTACCACCGATCAAAAACAAAAGTGCCTGTTGGTGTCCCATATTAACTCTCTTTACTAGTCTAATATCAACTGTTTTAAAAATCTCCATATTTTCACTTATAAACTAATCAGAACCATTTAAATTTTAATTAGTTAAACCATTCGTAACTAACTTCATTAAGTAACAAATAATTCAATTCATAAGAAAATGCATATAGAAAATAATTCAAATCGGGCATTTACCAAACATTTTACGCCAATATCTGTGCAATTCAAAACACCAGCTCAGTTGAGCATAACAGTAAAATAGGGAGTGCTGTAAAATATTTTTTGCTTATAATTTTACGTAAAGAAATGTTTTTCTGAATTTCTTCAGATTTCGACAGGGCCCCGTAAAAACTTTAAAGTTTTTTGGAGTATTTTCTTCTCAAACAAAAGGTTAATATTCGTAGTACATTACATTTTTCATTTGCTCCGTATAGCATACGAAATAAAGAATTTTTTAAATTACGCGCCTACTTACACGCGTTTTCGAATTCTACTAAAATACCATTAAAGTGTAACCAGCTTACAATTATCGGCGTTTCTGTATTTTGGTATTTGGTACTTATAAAAAATCGATATTCCAAAAATGTTCAAAAATATCGATAGCGATGCATGGATATATCCATTGATGTTTCTCCACCACTGTCGTGAATACGCGTTTAGCACTACTATTTATTATTTATATTAATGTGCGGTGGCTTCGACGTGTCAGTTTGTTGTAAATAATTCGCGGAGTAAGTCACAAATTCCAAGAGTGTCAAAACGCGCAGCGAATCAATACGAGACGTAATCAACGCAATAAACTAACTTATCCATACAGCAACAGCAAGCAATTAATAATTAGAACCAACTACAAGAACAACTAACTGCATCAGCATGGCGGAAAAAGTAAATGTTTGCATCGTTGGCTCAGGCAACTGGTAAGTGCAACAACAACAATAACAACAGCGAGAGCAAACAATGCCCGCCAATTATATAATAATTGCATATTGCACCTTGGCATTTCTAAACGAAAACCTCGTAACAGGGGTTCGGCCATCGCAAAAATTGTGGGCGCCAATGCTTCAGCGCTGCCCGAGTTCGAGGAGCGCGTTACAATGTTTGTCTACGAGGAGTTGATTGATGGCAAGAAGTTAACCGAAATCATCAATGAAACGCACGAGAATGTCAAATACTTGAAGGGACACAAACTGCCACCAAATGTGGTAAGTAAAATACAAACAATTAAATCGTAATCAATACCCATAATCTAACACGTCACAAACAAAAAACACAAAAGGTGTGAGAAAAAGCTGTTGAACTTATGTAATAAGCAAAGCGTATTAGCTCAATTATTAACAACTTTTTTTGTCGCCGCGTTGTTGCGCCTTACATAAAACACGCCGCTACCTTGATCTTGACCGATGATGTGCTGCCAGAATACACTGAAATTATCTAATCAAGCGAACGGGTGAAATGCACACAGCTATTTTTACACAATTTACAAGCTCTCGCCCCGCTCTCTTTCTGGCTCTCAGTGCAATTTTCTTTTTCAGGGCCAACACTAACAAAAGTGTTCACCTTGCTCTGTCTCTCTTTACCTTGCACACATGCAAAGCCTGCCAGCCTGGCACTGCCAACTCTGCTGGCTGCCCTCAGCTTCTCTTTCCCACTCTCTCTATATCTGCTCTGCCACTGCTGCCTTTGACGTAGGTCAAGGCCGGCTTGATGTGTAAAACTCACTCACATTCTGTTAATCGTGCCGTCTCTTTTTCTCTCGCACCCACACACTGCAGAATGCGAATATTAAATCATATTGCTTGTCAATATGAAGAGAGTAAGTACTATGACTAACAATATGATAGATCAGAGCATCAGCTCATAGCTGATAAGCGTAAAATACACAGCCGACACTTGACAATTGCCTGATTATAGATAACTTCGTCTCTATTGTGTATGCGGGTCATGTTAAACAAGCTATTTTAGTGTTGTTGCGATAGATAAGGCTTGTATTGTGCTGCAATTGTTAATTATTTAGAATTTTCTTTGTGGAAAAACACTGGAATTAATAGTGTCGAGAGACTCAGAATAGAAACAGCTGGCGGCAGACCGATATGATAATCAAAACTGTTTCTATGCCTGTTGCTTTTGTTTTTGTTTTGTTTTTTGCTTTTCTATATCATTAGAAGTGACCACAGATAAATTACAAACATACATGTCTACATATACATATATGTTTGTATGAGAAAATATACACTAATACCTACATATATGATTTTTGGCAAATGTTCAATAGTGAAAAGAAATGGGGAAAACAAAATTTTCTTTAATTGCTTATAAACAAATAAAAACAAAAGGCCAATGTCAAAAATGCAACAAGAGCTAAACAATTTTAATTGCATTAAGCAGCAAAACAGATTATCACATAATAACCGGTTTTCTATAATAGGAATAGTTTCTGATTCATTTAATTGTTGTTTTGAAGTATCGACAACTTCCCTTTCATTATGAACGATTTAATTATATAGAATCATTTACTGGAAAATACATTGGGACATTAACATTAAATTGAATACGACTAAGAAAATGCAATGTTGCACTTTTTTAAGCCTTTCTGCTGACGAATATTAATTGTTTCGCTTTTAATTTTAGCTGTGCCAACAATTTTAATCACTTTGCGAGATATATATTTTGTTTGTCGCCTCGGTGTTATCTGAAGCGAGCAATCCATATAAATTAGGAGCTAAGCAACTTATATGAACTTTATACTTTAGGTAAACAGTTATGCAACGCTTATCAAATTAGCTTACGGCAACGCCAACGCCAAAAAACAAGTTTTTTAGCAAACGCTGAACCATTTTCAACAAAACAAAAATTAAATGTGTAAAAACTGGTTATGAATTTTGATACATCAAACAATAGTATCTCATAGATTACGCAGTCATCTAACTTACCATGTCTAGACGGAGCCAAGCCTCCAAAATGGAAAACGTTTACACGTGTGCGTCCAATGATTTCCGTGATGTTTTCCTTCATTCAACCTTGAGCTGTGCTTTTTTATTTAGTTGTATACTCGCTTATCAGAACAACTGTTCCCCGCTTATCAGAACATTATAATTGTATTTTTGTTGCTGTTGTTGTTTGCGGATTTTGATGAATTGGTTCTCCTTGTCTTTGTCTGTTTCTAGGTTGCTGTACCTGATCTCGTTGAGGCTGCCAAGAATGCCGATATACTGATTTTCGTGGTGCCGCATCAGTTTATACCGAATTTCTGCAAACAATTGCTGGGCAAAATCAAGCCAAATGCCATTGCCATATCGCTGATCAAGGGCTTCGACAAAGCCGAAGGCGGCGGCATTGATCTAATTTCGCACATTATCACCCGCCACTTGAAGGTGAGTCAATGGACGTTCTTTCGTAGTATATTTAGAACACACACTGTGTCACTTTGAAAACCCCTTTGCTAATCTCACACGCTCCTCCCACGCTCAGATACCATGCGCTGTCCTCATGGGAGCTAATCTGGCCAACGAGGTGGCCGAGGGCAACTTCTGCGAGACGACAATCGGCTGCACGGACAAAAAATACGGCAAGGTGCTGCGTGATCTCTTCCAGGCCAATCACTTCCGTGTTGTGGTTGTTGAGGATTCCGATGCCGTTGAGGTTTGCGGTGCCCTCAAGAACATTGTTGCCTGCGGTGCGGGCTTCGTTGATGGTCTGAAGCTGGGCGACAACACCAAGGCAGCTGTTATTCGTCTTGGCCTTATGGAAATGATTCGTTTCGTCGAAGTCTTCTACCCTGGCAGCAAATTGTCTACCTTCTTCGAGAGCTGCGGTGTTGCGGATCTTATCACAACGTGCTACGGTAAGAAAAATAATTTGAATTCATGTTTTTGATCAAGTAATATGAATTAATAATTTATAGGTGGCCGCAATCGTCGTGTCTCTGAGGCTTTTGTCACCTCTGGCAAAACAATTGAAGAGCTGGAGAAGGAAATGCTCAATGGACAAAAATTACAGGGTCCTCCCACTGCCGAGGAAGTTAACTACATGTTGAAGAACAAGGGTCTGGAGGACAAGTACGATATTTCAAATAGTCCATACATTTTGAATTCAACGCTAACGATTTTGTTTTTTAATTTCTATTTCAGATTCCCTCTGTTCACCGCCATTCACAAAATTTGCACAAATCAGCTTAAGCCTAAAGATTTAATCGATTGCATACGCAATCATCCAGAGCATATGTAAGTGTTGAGTTCCTTTAGTTTTGCTTTCGTTTTGCACAAACTGCACATGAATTCCTCAACAAATCCCTTTGAATATTCCTATCTACTATATACACCCGCAATCTTTGAGTTAACCTATAATGTACTTACTGATTTTCCTCCTAATAACAACAGATTTTTAGTTTTTATTGTAACCGTATCTATCCTAAATAGTTTAATACTTTTTGCACATTCTTTTTAGTTCTTGGCATGTGTTCTGTTTCTAATAATATTAAGTTTAAATTTTAGTATAACCAAAAAGCTGAATAATAAAAACTCCAAAAGTAATTTCTAAATTCTATAAATTTGAAATTTTTCATAAATATTTTTCGAATAGTTTTCTTTTTCATTCCAAACAAAATCCTACTCATTATCAGCTCATTCATCCCTGATCCATGAAAAATAACTATCTCATTTCATTCGCATTGCTAATATGATATCAACTTTTATGTTTCATCAACAACAATTTGTTTTCTTCTCTTCTTTTTATATGATTTCTCATAGGGATGATACGATCATCATGCCGTCGCCAAAACTCTAAACTGTGTTACAACCAAATATATAAAAAACAAAAGAAAAAATATACAATCGATTGTAAATACTATTCGTTTATAGTTCAACTCCAGTCATATTCTATCACAAACTCATGCATTTTTGCAACCGGTATACTACTACGTTCTCGTACAATCAGAAAATCGCTATCCCTCGCCACGTTCAACACGCATTTCAACAATAATATTATCCAATTTTGTATGATTTATATATTTTGTTTTCAGTGTATTATGTGTTCATAAGAGAAAATGTCAGTGTCATACTATTTGTTAAAACCAAAATGAATTTTGTTAATCATAAATAAAGCATTTTAATATTTTTTGTACATATCGAAAAAATAAACCAAATTAGGAAAAATATTTATATTTATTTAAATTACATATATTTACCAAAATTGGCAGCTATGAATTGGCAGACAGCAGTACGTATCAAAATTTGATGAATCTGAATCTTCAATTGAATTTTGCGTTTTTAAATTCATGTTTGTATTGGAATGCAATTTATAATTTTAATTGCTTTAAAAATAGTACGACGCGCTTCTACAAATAACGAGTTTTATTTTCTTTTCGCAGGCAAACTTTGTAAAATTGTCATGCAATTTTTTAAACGTTTTTATGCACCAAACAGGAGTAATTAGGTATTTTTCAGCACACAAACAAATTCTACAAATGAGTCAGTAATACTACCCCAACCAACGACAAGAATGTGTACAGGTTGTTAATTTAATTTTAAAATCCAACGCATATCCAGCGAACCACAGAAACCGAAACGAACAAAAACCAATCTTGAAGTCTGCTTTTTATTTTAAACTTAGTTAATAAAAGTTTAGCAAGAAATGTGCGCATGTACCTAAAGAATTTTGTAAATATCAAATATGCTATTTACAATTTCGAAACATAAACACAAAAGTGAACAGAAGCGATTAAAATGGAACAGCAATGGTATATTTTTAAATTAAATAAATCTAGGCATACGGAATTTTATTTGCATTACTAAATCTTAGTGCAATTTGAATTTTATGGCGTAGTCATGATAAATTATATGTAAAATTAAAAATGTGTTAAATAAATAAAAGTCAAAAAGCTATACGAGTCTACTTTTCTTGTTTTAATTTAGAAAAGCACAGTTTGCAATAACTCTGGGATTTTTTTTTTTAATTTTAAATCGTAATCAAATCTCGCACGTTAAAGTCATAAAGGTAGTTTGTACTCAAACCAGCTTAGGAAATTTGACCGTGATCATTAAGATTGTCAAAATTCCTATTCTGAAAATTATGTTCTGAGAACTTCATGTAGTAAAATAACTGATTTTAAGCCATCGGGTGGTAAGTATATTATAAGTTTATTTATTATTAAAGAGCTTTTAAAGCTGTCCTGGTGTGACCATCACGAAAATATTCGTTTTCGAACCTATATTTACATACATATGTTTTCACTTCTTGTTACACTTCATAGAGAATCCGATAACTTTGGTTACTGATTTAACGGTGATTTCAATCAGCTGTGCTGGAAGCGCTTTACAACACTGGCGAATGCAACCCTGTGCCTACGCTGCCTGCTGACTGTCAATTTTTAGCAATAACAAAAGTATATTTAGGGAGACAGTGGAATATTTTTGCGCCCATTGCACACAAACACAATCACCAACATAAACGAATAATAATGTTGTTAAAGTGCCAAATATACGTTTGAAATCTATACAATAATTATTAGTTGACTATGTAGTGCTGCTGAGTGTTAAACGCGTTCTGGACAATGGCGTCATAATAATTCCCTTTGTTATTCGCTCATAGGGGACAGCAGCCAAATCATAAACATCAAAATAGAATTAGGTGAACTACGTAAAATGTTTGCTTCTTGCTTGCTTGCAATTAACACTTGACAGCGTGTAAAAGTATGGGTGTGCCTAATATAATATTGTTTTTTCAGTTGACAACCTCAATAAAGAAAGCTAAAACGCAGAAAGCAGAAGAAAACTGAATCAGACCCTGTACAAATATTTAATAATTAACAAACAGCTGGAGGAATTGTGTTATTGCATGGCCTTCAACCTGCAGCTGGAATGGATCCTCAAAAGATAACCGAATTGGCCAATTTGCTGCGCAAAAATGGTGACAAAATCCTTAGCTCGGAATTTACCTTGACCTTATCAGGTGAGTAAAAACCAAAAACACGCTGAGTACTATTAGCGTATAAAACATACATTTGCAACATTTTGTTGATATTTTTTGTGCAGAATTATGACGATAATAATCAAATTCATGTACAAGAAAAATTTTAAAAGCCTAACAATGCGTAGGTACGTTATTTTTGCAAATGGTATAGAGTATAGAGAAGCATGCACTCGGGCGATGACCAAACGCTAGCCAACGCCTGTCCCATTGCTTTGTTCCTAAGCACATAGTTTGCTTTGCTTATCAGTTTAACCCGTTTTTAATCATACAAACGCACACATTGCAGGTCCATTGCTACGCGGTTTGAATGATTCCTTTGCGTTAATCGCTGACAGCGACATTGGATTCGGAGCTGGATTGGGGACATCGCAGCAGAACTCGCAGGCATTCCAAGTGGTTAAGCCATTCAATGGCAAATCGAGTGTGTTTTCCGACCTCCAGCTGCTGCATGATTTTGTGCAGAAAACAACGTTGCTCAAGCTTAACTATTTCCCCAGCGAACATTACTTCGAGGGTGCCATCGACATATGCAAATTCCGTGCACTGCGTCGCCTGGAGGTGCACAAGATTAACATCTGTCAGGTGGTTGGCATCCAAGCGTTGCGTTCGCAGCTGCAACACTTGATCTGCATCAAGAGTCTGAACAGTGTGGAGGACATTATAACGCACTGTGGTGGTGACAACTCGAATGGCTTCGTTTGGAACGAACTGCAAACGGCAGATTTTAGCTATAACAATCTGCGTGGCATTGATACTGCTCTGGAGTTTGCCCAACATCTGCAGCATCTAAATCTGCGGCACAATAAACTAATCAGTGTGTCTGCCATTAAGTGGCTGCCACATCTAAAAACACTTGATCTAAGCTACAATTGCTTGACGCAATTTCCGCTGTTTCATGCCGAGGCTTGCAAGCGACTACAGTCACTCAACATCAGCAACAACTACGTGGAGGAGCTGCTCGACTTGACCAAACTAGATGCTCTGACGAATATGGATCTATCGGACAACTGTCTCCTAGAGCATTCGCAGCTGTTGCCGCTGAGTGTTCTGATGACACTGACCACTCTAAATTTGCAGGGTAATCCACTGGCATGTCATCCAAAACATCGCTTGGCGACAGCACAATATCTGCACAAGAATACATCCACTGTTAAGTTTGTGCTGGACTTTGAGCCCATGTCAAAGCCAGAGAAGGCAATGACGGGCAGCCAACAGCTGCGAAATGTGGGCACCATGGGTCATAGAATCGCCAGCAGTTACTTGTCTATAAATAGCTCACGGGGATCTGTTAATACGCCCGCATCTAGCATTGGCTCGCAGCGTTCGATATCGATGCGAGGCAGAGATTCATCATCTGAAGCAGAGCAACAAGCGCCACAAGAGACGCAAATAGTTAAACGACGCACCAAGAAGCTGCGCAGCGTGGAGATAGCAGAGCATGGCGAAGAGTTTGCAAAGGAAGCGACTGCTATAACAGATCCTATCAACGTAAGCGCTGTTCCGGAACAAGAGGCCCCTGATGGTAGCCATTTGGAGACAAAGAAAAAGATCGAGACATTGCGCATGAAATATGGTAACGAGTGGTTGCAGTCGGGCAATGCAGAACTAATGCTGGGCATAAGCGCAACACAGCCCAGCGAACAGAGACGTCACGATGCACGCCAAGAGCTCAACGAGTTTCTGGGCGAGTTTTCTGCAGACTATCAGCCTGAACCTCAGTCTCAACTCCAATCTGACGAACTCAATATTAGCTCCACGCCCACGAATGGGGCACATTGGACCTCGCCTCTGAATGACACATTGACGCCCATTAAACTAGATGTCGACAACACCGACAAGGACGAGACTCAGGCAACAGTTTACGAATCATGTGATAATACCACGGAAACGGAATATCAGAGCATGAACAATACACTGCAGGAAGAAAAAGATGAACAACGGGAACCAGAGATTGACAAGCATCGAGAAGTGTTGAATCTTTATGGATCGTCAAGTGCAGAGCAAGAAGAGGAGCCAGGTGATAATATCTACTTCAAAATTATTTCATTTTTTGCTAAGTGTGTGTAATCTCTTCTAGTCTCTGACGAAGAACCGGATGAGAAGCTTTACATTGTTTGCCATGCGCACAAGACTAGTGAACCTCTGTTCCTAACCATATCATCGAATTACATACGGGAAAAAGACGCACTGAACGAACGGTAGCTATTGGTATCATAAATATGATGTTAAATATTATAATTCTATGCCTTTGTAGAACAAAAACTAAGTGGAGTCTCAGGGTGCTGGAGTCTTGTGAGCGCATTAAATCGAATACGCTGCGCGTCAACTTTGACACCATGCAAAAACACAAACAGGAGCGCGTCTATTATGCGGACAATGCACTCTGTCAAGTACGTTATATTTTTAGTAATTAATAGAGTCACTAATTCAATGGATTTTGCTTTTAGGAAATCGAAAAGAAGCTGCGCGATATTCTTTCGCAGCGTGATCTCACCGAAATGAACTTTACCATTTATAAATGCATCAATTGTGGCCTTAAGTTTACCAGAGAACGTAATAAGAAGAGCTACAAGACATCAGGTAAGCTAAAGTAATTAAAATTCTAGAATATGTGATTAATATCTTACTTTTTATAGAGCTACGTTGTCCCAATTGCTCTAAAGACTTTGTGGCAGAGGTGCACGACGAGTCTGGTTCGCTGGAGAAAACCAAAGGAGCTGCAATGGAACCGAAGTTGTCACCAGCGCTGATTGTAGATGAATCACCAGTTGGTACACCGCTGATGCTGCAGTCCAAGGAGGATAATCAAAGTATTGGCAAGTCCCTGGCCAATCATTCCATTTGTGTAGAACAAAATTCTGCCAAATTTTTGTAGTTTTTGATTTTTATTATCAATGCATTTCGGTTATTGCGAGCGGCATTTTGTGTTTTGTAGTTTTGTTATTGGAATATGTTGAATTCTTTGTTTTTATTTTTGTTATATTTATCATTTTTAATTTATTTCTTTTTATTTTTCTTTTTGCATGCGATATTTCACATAAAATACACGACACACAAACAATTTGCAACACACATGTTAAACCACGAATGTCGATCGAGACTGAAATCTAACGTTTTGTATATTTTTATGTATTCTTTTTGTACTCTTTTCGCTCACCCAACAACAACAATTGTAAAAAAAAAATACTATTTAATTATATAGTGGGCAACAAGAGGCTCATCGCTAATAACACACCAAACAATCGTAGGAGTTTGATGCAAACCATAAAAAGTTAATATGCCAATTTATTGTAAACAATTTTTGCATTTCGCTACTTGTTGTAATGTGAAGCAGCATTTGGGCATGAACCACTAATTTATTTGCATATTTATCAAGCTAACAAAACAAAACAGATCTATTCAAAATTTAATCACGCACCCGCAAAAGAAAATGGTATTTCACTAAAGAGTTTAACAAGGGCAATGCTGCTTCCATTAGAGAAAAATTTATATTTACTTTTCATGGCTAGGTTAACTAATTATTGTCTAACCATATTCCACAGGATCGGCCAATTCACTTAACGAAAGCAGCTCCTGTTCGAAGATAACCAACTCACAGTGTTCGTTTGACTCCAATCGTTCAGTTGTGGGCAGTTCGAATACCGAACGTGATTTGGAGTTTCGTGCCAATGAGAGTGATGTCGACATCATATCCAATCCGAGCCAATCTAGTATTGAAGTGCTGGATCCCAATTTCGTGCAAAGCGCTAGTCGCAAAACCTCTGAGGAGCGGCGCATAGCACAAATACCCAATCTACAGACCATCGATGATGACCACAGCCAAGCACAAAGCTTCATTGAGCGTGAGTTTGGCCAACTGCTGGCGGCCAGATCCAAGTCAACAGCAAATGAGGAATCAATTGAAACGACAGCTGAAGATACAACGCCAAAATCCAAAACTTTGGCACAAGTGCAGCTGACGGAGAGCAGCTCATCTGGCTCGGTAACCGACAGCATTTGCACCACTTACGAGCAACAGAGCAAACAGCAACATCAGCTGCAGCCGCAGGATAAGGGTCAATTACTGGCAACAAATGATCCCATCGTTATACACAATTTGCTGCATGCCGAACCCAATGTTAGCACCCATCAGCATCACCACAACAATAACAACATTGAGGTGGCGGGTGTTAGCGAAAATGGACATCTGAAGAAGGGCGAAGAGGCTGGCCTCTCTTCTGTGTTTGGAGGTGAGTTAAATACCTTTTTCGACCATAAATGCTTTTTAATATAATTTTATCTATCTTCAGCTCTTTTTCAATCGACCAACGTCCTAATGTCCAGCTCAAAGAAGCTCATCGACTCAGAGTCGACTGCCAGCGGAGTGCAGCCCTACAAGTTTAACTACAGCGACTTTAACGACATCGATCACCGGCTAAAGCTGTATTTCTATCAGACAAAGTTCAAGGATGCTGGCGAGCACTTCAAGTGGCTGGCCAAGGGTCGTATTTTCAATGAACAAACGCAGACGGTGCGCGATGGTTTATTGATAATATCCACCAGCAAGTGCTATCTGATGGAGGCATATGCACCGCCCCTTGATGATGTATCCAAGTGGTTGCGTCAGGTAACAAGCGCTACCATTAATCGCTTAACGCGTGTGCAGTGTCTTCCCTGGAAATTGGGATTGTCTTTTACTCTGCGCAATTGGGGAAACTTTGCACTCCTGTTGCAGGATATGCTGCGCACCGACAGCTTATTATTGTACCTGTCGGGTAAGTAAACTTTGCAGCCTATTTAGTTTATCAAATTATATATATATAATATTATGTGTAGATAATCCGCTTCCGTCTAACTGCGAATTGATACAAGACCCGTCTGATGCCGTGCTTCAACGACTAAATGCGCTGATTACGGAGCCGCTTAAGATGTGCACTGTATTGAGTGGCTGCCGATGGACTTGTGGGCAGGATAAACGCAACTTTGAAGTCTGCACATTGCTAACTTCAGACACACAATTGCAAGTCGTCGGCAATGGCCGATTTAATTGGCTGACAACCAACGTGGAGCAGAAGCCACAGCTGGAACTTTCGTTGACACAACAGATGAGCAATCTAGTGGAAGCGGAACGAGTTACGGACTGCGAGTACAAAATCAACTTTCTGGACGAGACGGAAAATCAATGTGAACTGTGGCACCTTCAGTTCGAGACACAGGCTAATGCCGAATGCTGTCTGGACGTCATTGGTAAATCGTGGGAACAACTGTTTGGTGTGCCATTCAGTTATTCCGGAATGTAGTATTTATCATTTTACAAGGGACCAAACACTATTTTACTTTGTTCATATCGAAGCAAAAACTATGTGCAAATTTGAAATTCAATTGTGACAATGTTTATCTAATGATCTACAATCTATAAATTGACTATATTATCATGCTTAGCTTTACAAACTGGACATATATATATTTAACTGGATTAGTTTTAGTATTTCAAAATGTGGACAATACAATTATAATGAAGCAAGCGAAAAATGGTGCTGACTACACTACACTAGCTATGAATTATTGAAGTCAATGTAAAATACAGCTTACAATTTAAATTATTATGTATTGGAAGAGTCATAATTAAGCGAAATATTGTAATTATGTATGATGCAATGTTTTGACTAGGGTTTGAATTTACCATGTTTTTTTTAACAATGAGAATAATATAAAAAACTTTTGTAAATATTTATAAATTATAATACATAACCACTTTCAATTTGTATATGTTTCCGTATTGTTAGATAGGAATCGTTGTAAGAGTTGCAATAATATAAAGATACAAAATATAACAGAATTTACAATATAATGTTACGAATAAAACTAGGATTTTTAAGAATAAAATTATACAAATTAAAAATTATTTTATAACTGTGGTAACAGTTCAGCAAGCTTGGATGTTTTAAGTATTAAACTGGGGATAATAGAGCAATGAAATGCCAGGCAAACAGAAGTTAGCAATTAAACAAATCACAATAATTTTCCTCCCATGTTCTTCTTTTGATGATAAAAAGTTTTTAATTTTGATTCTCAAATATCATTAATTATATTTTTTTGTGTATGTATATTTATGTACATTTAATAACAGTATTTTGAGCTTTTAATTTATATATGAAAGACGGACTCTGCCTATCTAATAATAATATATACATTTATTCCCATTAAATGAGCCTTTCGCTTTATTTGTCACCCAATTGTTCGGCAATCCAATCAAGATGCTCCTCCTTATAGCGTGGATCAGCCATGATCAGCGCAGTTGACTTTGAAGTGTAATAATACAAAACTGACACTAATCGAATAATAGAGATTTAAGTAAAACTAAAGGATAATTGAAAATAATAAACTTACTCAAGCGCTGAAATACGGCCAAGGCATAAAGGGCCAAAGGCCATTGTTGACTCGATTCCGACGGGGACAATCGATACTGATAAACAATCCAGGAGTGCTGCGAGGCGGACAGTAGAAAATAGATCGTTATGCTGAACAGAAATAGTTTGCAATTGCGCAAGATAATGTGAGAGGCGCCCACTTGATAGACACAAGTTGAATGCAGCGACAACGTAAATAACAGATACTCTATGATGATAAACGAATCCTGAACACTACAAGCAAGGAATTTTAGTATATATTTATGGCAACTATAAAAAAACTTTTGTTTGGTTGCTTACACGAAAAAGAATATTGCAGTTTGGAGCTTATCCCGCGCTAACCAGGAGCCAAAGGCATTGAAGAACAAATCCGCAAGCAACAGGGCAAGTTGAAAAACCAAAAGCCAAGAATAACGTCGCAATGTTAATTTCATTTTTTATAATTGCAGCTTAACCTTTTCTGTTTGAACTGTGTTTTGTTTCTGACGCTTGTGTTATGGTGTCCTTCGTCCTAGTGACGTCAAGTGCGCCCACGCAACGGGAGCATGCGCTGCCCCAGCAACAGCATGACCGCAACTTAAAGTTTAAAATATACCAGGTTTCTAAATATACCGCATTGCAATCGATAAAGTTATCGTTGATAAGAATCGAATTTAAATTCTATTTGTAACATCCACAAATACAACTTTTGGAATACAAATTACTTGATTTATTCTTTAAACGCAACATTTTCAAATATATAATGCAGATTCAAATGGATATGACCGACTTCGTCGCAAGTCCATTAGATTTAGCTTCGATCGTCTGAGAAATCTTAGATAATATTGCTGATTCAGCTCCGAATAGTAGTTGCTCGGCAATAAATGAGTCCAGTTCAGTGAGTCTTCGTTTTCATTGCTGTTTTGCTCCAGAAACTGTAACATACCGGAAGCTTCTGTTGCCCCTGTTAAGACTCCAAATTTTGGGGTCAGCAGATGAATTACAAGTAGAAGCAAAAGTATCTTCAGTTTGTCCATTTGAATTGGTGTTAGCCGGTCAGAGCTTCACCCTACACCGTTCTCTTCGATTATGGTAAATCACAAGTTGGGCTCCAATTGGAATTGTCAGCAATTTGCACTTTTCAATATATTTATTTTTTATTTTCTTTTTGGTAATTTTCCCATTTTCCAATGCGCTCAGCGTTTTTGTAGTGGGCTATAAAGTGGAAAGCTTCGGCACTAGGGTATTACAGTCAACCTCTAGGTGGCACATTAGCAGCAAGCAGCGACAGCTCTACATATCCCACAAAATGGCATTTAACATTGGACACATCTTTCTGGTCACCATCCTGGCCATCGTTTGTGCCGCGGAAACAATTCAATTGCAGCCAACTCAAGGTATCCTGATCCCAGCCCCATTGGCCGAGAACATTCGTGTATCACGTGCCGCTTATGGTGGCTATGGAGCTCCAGCTGCCGCCCCTGCAGCCTATTCCGCCCCAGCTGCACCTGCCTACTCTGCCCCAGCTGCTCCAGCCTACGCCGCCCCGGCTGCTACGGCCTACGCTGCACCCGCACCAGCCGCTCCCGCTTACTCGGCTCCTGCTGCTCCCGCCTACTCCGCACCAGCTCCAGCCCCAGCGGCCCCAGCCTACTCTGCACCAGCTCCTGCCCCAGCCGCACCTGCCTACTCAGCACCCGCTTCCATCCCATCCCCACCGTGCCCCAAGAACTATCTGTTCAGCTGCCAGCCTTCACTGCAGCCTGTGCCCTGCTCTGCGCCTGCTCCATCCTATGGATCCGCCGGTGCCTACTCGCAGTACGCTCCCCAATACGCTGTGCCCATCGTCCGCGAGTTTGTTTAAGTGGAAGAATCGATCTTTATTTCGGACAACTGTTTCACCTCTCTTGAAATAAACTAAAATCTTATACGAAAACAATAATATAATTTTTCACTTTTTGGGCGGGTATAAATAAGACTTAAAACAATACCGACAAAAAAATCTTGTTATGAAGAATTTTAAAATATTTAAAATCATATCAGTTCCTTGGATCTCAATAGCCACAACTCGCACAGGGTGCAGGCTTCAGCACCGCTTCACATGAGGTCAAGTAGCTTTGGGCACAAGGAGGCACTGAAATACTAGGCGCATTGCACCCGATTGGTTGCTTTGCCGGCTGTGGCTGTTGTTGTTGTGGTGTATCCTCTTGGTCATAGCTGCGTTCAAGGGCTGTATTCGCCATATTACAATGAAGCTCAGAAATATCTCGAATTAAAATAAACTAAAATACTTTGTTTATTAGTTTTTAACATAAAGATCGATTTCTTTATAATAAATTATATCATTTTTATAACTATGTGTTATAATATTATATATAATATAATATATACATCTTTGTATAATGCATTATAATTCTATAAAACATATTTTAGATTAATTTCAAATTAAATATTGAAATACATATATTTAAATCTCGCACATTACCGTAACTCAAAATTATTTGAAATAGTGTCTCAGGGAGACGATGCTAGTAGCTTAGTAGCTAGCACTCTCTTTTTTAGTTATAATATAATATATTTTATAATATAATATATTTTTGTATAATAATTAAACACGTAAATAAATAAATAAATAGTATCTCGAAAATATGTATATCATATACAAAATTTATTTCATAAGAGTTTTGCAATCTTATGAATCCATAAACTATGATAAATGGTAAATTTACGTTAATTAAATTGTCTCGGAGAAATCTCACATTATCAATTTATGGTACTAAATAGATATGTTTAAACTTGGGATTCTCCTCTCAATTTTTGTTACGTGATATAAAATAGCTAATTTATTAAATTTCAAGAACTGCTTAGAACCTTTTAAATATTAAAATATTTATAAAATACTTCTATGTAACTTTTAAGAGTCTGTTTTATTTAACGAAATCAATATCAGTTCTTTGGTATCTCAATAGCTACTACTCGCACAGGGTGCAGGCTTCAGCACCGCTTCACATGAAATCAAGTAGCTTTGGGCACAAGGAGGCACTGGAATACTAGGCGCATTGCACCCGATTGGTTGCTTTGCCGGCTGTGGCTGTTGTTGTTGTGGTGGTTCCTCTTGGTCATAGCTGCGTGCAAAACCACCAAAGCCGCCACTGACGCCAGCATTAAATCCACCTCCGAAACCACCTCCAAAACCGCTGCCAAAGCCGCCTCCAAACCCACGAACAGGTCCTCCAAATCCTGGGGGTCCACCGAATGGCGGTCCACCAAAAGGCGGTCTGCCGAATGGCGGAGCTCCAAATCCACCGCCAGGACCACCAAAATTATTCTCCACAATCACCTCCTGGACAATTTGTTGTTGTCTTGGCTGTCGCACCAGCTGAACACTATCCTGCAGCATCTCAGGCGTAAAGAGGCGCACAGGAATGATGTGAAATAGTTGACCCGAAGGACTGCGCGCAAAACGATGTTCGCAATGCGCCCGACAGTCTTGAAACCGGAACCACAACAGAAGTAATGAGAGAAGCGTCCAGAGTCGAGACATCTTGGTGTGGATAACTTTAGAACTGAAGTTCAATGAAGCTGTAAACTGAGACTAGCCGCCAATGCGTTGGCCGCAGTTGGTTTTTATTAACGATAGCGATATGGCTTAGATTCCATTTGCTGGAAAGTGCATTGGCAAGCGGAAAGAAACAAAAGAGTCAAAGCAAAAATGTTCCAAGGTAACATGGTCAATTGGGTTAGTTGGTCGAAATGCATTGGCCAAGGGTAATTGCCACTGATAATAAGACGGTTGTAGGGTTGAGAGTTGAAGTTAAATCCTAATGCATCCTAACCTTTGTGTAGCCCAGTCATGACTGTTGACATAAAGAACCTGCCAGCAAACATATGTATCTTATAGGCTTTTCAACTCTTTCGACCATATGTTTACAAGTTTTAGTATCATATTACCGGCAAACTCTTGTTGAATATTTCGCAATTTTCTTTTGCTGCGCTGACAACTTGTTGCTTCTTGATTTAGGCCAACATTAACGGATATGTTGCAATTTTCAACAGACGTTATTTGTTCATCGTAAATTCCAAAACAAACCATCAAGTTCAAAGACCCCATTCGATTAATAAGCAATTTAGTTGCTATGTTGTTCTGGTATAGGAAGAGAGAGAAAGGAAATCGTGTGTATATAACTGCTTTACTTGCAGTTGTAATATGCTGAGTTGTCTTTCATTTTTGTAGGTGGTGCCAATGTTTAATACACATATGTATAGCTTTTTAAGTTTATCCATTTTTAAATTTTTTTAAGTTTTTTATTTTAATTTTTACAAAGTTATCCATTTATTCTCATTTATATGATATTATTTCTATTTCGAATTGCTCTATCTATCTGTGATTCCACCCCAATTGATATTTATTTTTCTTATTCTATTTCTATCCCATTATATCAATAGCAGATGGTACACATATTTTTAAATTGTATTAGATTCTTCTTATCGATTCTGTTCTTTGTTTCTTAAACCAGATTTTGTTTTTTTGAATTATTTTAATAATATAATATGTATATATTTTTATACATACGAGTAAACGCATATGTAATATTTATTATTAGACTTCGTTAATCATCTCTTTATCCGCAATAAATTATTAGTAATTGTTTTCTGTTTATATAAATCTGAAAAATAATAAAAATAAATTGTGAGTGAACAAAAGATTTTATATTTGTATAGTTATTAGCTAGAAAGCATCGACTGCAACATTGGAGGGGTAAATCAAACAAAAGATTGATTTCCACTTGAATATTTGATTTCTTTTCGTTTTAGGAAATTGATCAATAAAAACCTGCTGTTTATACCATATAAATAAATAAGAAATGCAGCTGGGCAGCCGATTGTAAAACAGTTCTTGGAATTGCATTGTCGGAAAATTGGTCCATTTATTTTATTTTTTTTTACATTTTCTTAAGCGAGGCAAAGATTTTGGTTCTCAGCAGCTTTGGAAGCCGTGTCAAATTTGTGTCTTCAGGGTCGATCGCTGATCTTCTAGTATTGGTAGCCAAAGGCCTGGGGAGCATAGGCGCCACCATAGTACTGCTGCTGGGGCACACCGTAGTTAGGAACAGCGTAGGAAGCCACTGGCGAGGAGTAGGCACCGGCGGATCCGTAGCTAGGAGCTGGGGCGCTGCATGGCACTGGAGCCAAGTTGGGCTGGCAGCTGAACAGGTAGTTCTTGGGGCAGGGAGGAGCGGGCACACTGGAGGCGCCATAGCCGCCGGAGCTGGCGCCATAGGCAGACTTGCGCAGACGGGTCAGATCACCATAACCCTGACCGGTAACACCCTCAGCCTCAGACTCCTGGTTGGCGACAGAGACGGAAGTACCGCTGGTGGGGTTGGCCACGGCGGCGGCAGCGAAGGCGAGGACAGCGAAGCACACGAAGAATTTCATCTTGAAGCTGTTGGTTGAGTTGAAGCTTGGATTGGAGCTGGAACTGTAGCTGTTATGGCTGCTAAAGGTGACTGATGTCAGTCTATGTTCCAGTGCCACTTTATATACCCTAAACTTTGCAAAGTTAGCATAAAGCTTGGAGACAAGTGGCTTGAACTATTCTTATGCTTTCACTTTCGCTTCATCAGCTATTGATTGTTACCTTTACTTGACATATTCTCTGCAGTACAAATTATTAAGCATAAATGCAAATAAAAATATAGAATGCAGATTTTAAATAGGTCAACTTCAAAGCGAATTCTTTTTAATAAATATATGTTCTTTAGACTATTGGAGAATCGTGTCACCTAAGCTGGGTTGGGTTTATCTATCATAATAATATTTTATATGTTAATTATAAATTTGTATAGTCAAGCAACTAATCTTCTGATATTTAATTCTGAGATCAATCTTTTACTACCATGAAGATATACAAAGTTAAATTTCGTCAATGATTGTTTACGCCGCTTTAACTTATATTTACTTATTTTTACAAGAAGAATTTAATATTTGATTTGAAATAAAAACGATTTTCAGTCACTTTAATATTGTCCTAATTCTTATATTAATTTAAGATTTATTATATATTTCCCTTACATGATATATATATTCATTAACAAAGTAAACAGTTATTTCTAATAAAAGTAGTTTGGAGCCTATTAACTATTGCCAAAAATGTTGCTTGACTTCAAAATAGTTATTTTATGGACAGTTTTGATATGAATATCAACTTGAATTTCCCATTATACATTCTTAAATATTTACTAAATAGATGTAATTAACTGAAAGAATTCAAAATTAATTTTATGAATTTATCCAAATTATGTAGTTTGATTGTAATATTTCGGGAAGTGTCAAAACATCACTTATCTTTTTCAGAACAATTAATTCCAAATAGTTTTTTTCCATTATTATGATATATTTCATCTAAGAAGCAACCCCAATTCCTTTATAATATTCAACCAATCATCTAAGAAATAAAATATAATTCAATAAATGTTGCTTTAGATATTGTAGTCATTTTATTTGCATTACATATATTTTTTTTTTATAGATTTTCTTTAAGCGAGGCAAAGATTATTTGTTTCTTGGCAGCTTTAGAAGCCATGTCAAAGTCTAGTCTCAATTGTCGATCGCTGATCTTCTAGTATTGGTAGCCATAAGTCTGGGGAGCGTAAGCAGCGCCACCATAATATTGCTGCTGGGGCACACCGTAGTTGGGAGCAGCGTAGGAAGCCACTGGCGAGGAGTAGGCACCTGCGGATCCGTAGCTAGGAGCTGGGGCGCTGCAGGGCACTGGAGCCAAGTTGGGCTGGCAGCTGAACAGGTAGTTCTTGGGGCAGGGAGGAGCGGGCACACTGGAGGCACCATAGCCGCCGGAGCTGCCGCCATAGGCAGACTTACGCAGACGGGTCAGATCACCATAACCCTCGGCTTCAGCCTCCTGGTTGAGCTGGGCAACTGCGCCTCCGGCGTTGCTGCTGGTGAGGGAGGCGGAGCTGCTGCCAGTGGGAGTGGCCACAGCGGAGGCGACGATGGCGATGAGAGCGAAGCACACGAAGAATTTCATTGTGAGGATGTTGGTTGGTTGGGTTGTAGCTGAAGCTGAAGCTGCTGACTGATGCCATTGCCAATCTGAAGTCTAGTTTATATAGCTTAACTTCTGCCTAGTTAGCACAAGTGACTAGACAAGTACTTATTGACTTTGAGTTTTTCGTTATTTGGAGAAATGCTGACTCGGAATTTTGTTGGGGTCAGTTTGAATGCAGAATTTTATTATTTTATTCGCTACACTAACTAAAGTAATCATTCGTTTAGGTTGGCAGAATTCATAAAAAGTAGTGCACACAATTGCTGAACGAGGTGGGTGGTTTAATTGGGACTCTTCTGATGGTTGCACAATCTTTGCCTTATTCTTTGTAGACTGCTCGACTTTTGGATAAATTAGATCAGAGTTTTGCTGAAAAGGTAAATTGATAAGTATTTCGAAATTTTGTTGATAAATGCCCTAATTTCTCTTAGATATTTTATTCTTTCAATTTTTAATTTAAATTTGGATAATATGGCTTTTTGTGTGAGCAAACATACATATGTATATATTTTAATTTTGTTATACCCGCTACCCATAGAGTAGAAGGGTATAATAACTTTGTGCCGGCAGGAAATGTAAGTAACAGGCATAAGGAGGCATCTCCTACCCTATAAAGTATATATATTCTTGATCAGCGTCAACAGCCGAAGATCTAGCCATATCCGTCTGTCTGTCTAATATTTCTGTGGTATATTATTTTGGTATATTTTGAGAATGTTTTGCTTTTATTCAAAAAGGGGTAGCGGGTATCTCACAGTCGATCACACTCGACCTGTTTTCGATGGATTTAAATTCTTCATTTTGTATTATGCCATCGATTCCTTTTCACTTGCCGAATATAATAATTTTTAAAGAAAGTATTATAAAACAACAATGAAATTCATCGAAGAATTCATTATAAAACAAAAATGAAATACATTTAAATGATCATTGATCTATTCTTAATTCGTAATCAAAATATAACAGTATAAATCAATTTTGTAGGAGCTAGCATATTAAAAAAATACGTAAGTAATACATTAAAACTACTTTTCATCTTTGGTTGTTACAATATTAATAATGTCTTAATTATTTGTCTTGATCCAATTTTAAAAATTAAAAAAATTAAAAATTCAATTTGATCATATATATATTTTTCTTTAAGCGCATGTCTCAGACTTGTTTAAAGATTTATGGTGTACATGAATCTATCTTCATTGTTATGAATTGTTTTTTTTTAAAGAATTTTCCACATTCTATGCGCATCTCCTACGTATTCGGCATAAATTTTCCGTTCACGAGTCCAAAAATGCATCGCAAGTGCCAACAACCTACATTTTAAATTTGCTGAATTTTATTCAGAATTTATTACTCGGATCCAAAGAGCGAAAGAAACATAAAATTAAATATAAATTTCGAAAGTGTAACAACAAATGAAAATTTCCACAACATTTCTCAAAAATACATACACAGTTGAACCACAAAATCCCCCCCCCACCCAGCCACAACCACTACGAGTCATAACACGCCCCAACCCCAGCCACAGCACACACACATACACACACCCACAGAGCACATTCACTCCACAAATATTTATATAAAGATATCCTACAGCTAAAGAACATGCTACAGGCACCCGGACCTAGCAATGGGTTCCGTTCCCTTATAATTTAACGCCTCGCAAACACAAATACAAAAGAGACGAAAAAAAAAGACCAATATTTAAATGCCCTTAAATATATAATAAATTAAAAATATATATATTTTTCTTTAAATTGATTCTTTGTATAAATTTACTTGATGTCATAAATAATAACCTTATTATAAAAATAATCTATGCTTTAAAAAGATTATGATTATGTTTTTAAGTATTTGCATTTATTATCTTTTTAAGCACATTTAAATATTTGAATAAAATTCACTTAAATATACATATATTTAAATTGTTTTGTAATTACTATAAAATGTTTCCAAAGATGAATTTTGTTATGATGCATTTAAAAATCTCCAAAATAGATCGTTAGAGCAAGTCGTTTTAAATATTTTGAATACCCTATCTAAGGGTAGGAGGATCGTTTCATTTGGCGTCAGCATTGGCGACGACATTGGCGCTATTTTCGAGACCCCCGCTGCGGTTGGATTGCTGCTGCAAGTGCCCAACAGCCGCAGCAGCAGCAGCAAGAACAGCGCGGCATCATCGATCGGGCGCTCTTGTTCAGGCCCCTGACAGATGTTGTGCCAGAATCGTTCTTTATGTGCTGTTAAATTTTGTTCGAATCGTTCTTCTGCTTCACTCACTCAATTACGCTCAAGAGTCGCAACTTCTGAGAAAATCTGTGTGGGGTAATTTTTTGTATTTATCTTCTTTTTTTTGTAGCTTGTCTTTTAAAAAGGCGATCATGCGCGATCTGTGATCTTAAGTATCTCTGAGAAGTAGCTGTCTCTCGTTAGAGCTGCATTTCTATATAGCTTGACAATTTTACAATAGCACTATGTGAGATCAATAATAAGTAATCGAATCAACTGAACGCAGTCCCAATTAAATTTAATAAAATCTCTAGACTAAACCAATTAGTAATTGCCATTTAATAGTTGATGCCCATTAATGTTCAGCCATAAAGCTACAAGTCAATTCTATAATTTCTATGAGTATTTTTCCATTGTAACTGCAGTTTTATTTATGTAGTCTTATTACTTTACAGTTCACTTTTATGACTGTAATTCCAAAATATATTGTGGCTTCTGTGGTTTCTAAAAATATATTGATTTCTGGCTGAATTATATTGATTTCTGATGTATCCATAACAGAAAAAACCTAAAATAAGTGGAAAAATTCCGAAGGAAATTTATTTAAATAATGTATCAGAAAAATGTAATCGAAGTCAACTCGAAATGGAGTGAAATATGATTACATGAATGAATGTTCAACTCTACCTAATGATGCAATCAATTGCCATAAACAATTAATTAACTGATTGCCTTATCATCATCGAACTGATTTGATTGTAAAAGGGCAGTCTGCTTTTAGATATTTTTTTGTTGACAAGTTTTGACAGATTGATTCGCAATGCTCAATAACAATTAGAGCATTATGCTGACAGATTCATAAACAGACTTAAACCATTTTGCGACTCTATCAACTGTTTATAGAACTCTTCAGATTATTGATCAATGATCCTCACATCGCAGTGTCAGCAACTTTGAAGACCCATTTTAATGAGCAAATCTTCATTTCATTGTTGCTACATCTTCTTATCTTTGCCTCGTTTTGAAGATGATGATCATTTGCTTTTCCCAAGCTCATTACGCAACAATTCAAAAACGAAGATCATTCCATACACAGACACACACACACTAAAAGAGAATAACCGCTAATTTATTAACCATATTTTCTGCTCAGTCAACAGGCGATTAGATTATGTAAACTACGTCACGCTCCGCACAGACGAGCTGCAATCAACAAACGATCAACGCCCCATCCAAGACACAGACCGAGACCCAGACCCAGACTCAAGACTGTTGCAAGATCGAGAGTCAAGAATGGGTGCGTGCCACATGCAAAGTGAGACAATGAGACGATGACCAGCTGAGTGCAGGCCTTCGGCTCTGGTTGCCAGCCAGGCAGCCGGGCAGGCAAACACTGCAGGCCACTTTCACTTGGTCACGGTCATGGTCATGGACATTGTTTCAGCTCAGCCCCGGGGTGTATCCGAACTGTCCGGAGTGTTATATTTGTGCTGTTATCGCATTTCACAGACCCGCATAGGCAAAAAGGAACTCTCTCTCTGTTTGTCTTGTGCAATTTGTTATGGAATTTGAATTTGAAAATGAAAACAGAGACCAGCCAGCGACCAACTGACTGACTGACGCGATTACAGCTCAAATTCTTGTCGACGTCATCGTCACTCACTCAGTTATTCACTCATGCACTCACTCACTCATATGCATTCATATGCAAAGAGCAGCGCAATAATAACAGGAAGAGGCGCAAGCAGAAGAAGAGGAGAAGACCCATACACACACAAGCACACACACACATACACAAGCGATAAATGTGAAGCAAAGCGATTACTACTAAGTATGGAAGTAAGTATATGAGTAACTGGGACCTTGACAGCCCAGACAAACATGTATTGAACCATGTTGATAAGCTGCCTCTTTCTGCTCTGGCTTCTGTTTTTAGGAACGGAAATCACAGTGCACAACTGTACAATTGATCGGGCTTGTACAATGTACATAAACGTCTTTAGATACTAGCTCACAAATTTGGATTCTATGCTTAAATCAATCAAGTGCATAGTATGTCAAATTAATTAATTACTTGCCTTGAAGATCACTTAAAAAGAAGCAGTCAAATAAATTCATTCCCACTTGAGTTTAGATTTTGGTGATTTTTTAGAATATTTTCAGAATAATGCTAAAGCAAGCTTTGAAGCAATAAAGTTATTTACTTCACATGCCATAAGAATGAATGGAATATTTAAGATTTTTTTTACGAATGGATCTTATGAATCATTTAGTTTCTGTAGACTTCATGTAATTTACTGAAAGGCTTCGTGATTTTATCCATAGCTTGTTAGATGCTAGGAATAGTTTTTGGGGGCAATCTTCAGTATTTTAAACATTTATTTCTTGAAATTGTTTCATGTTCAAACAAATTTTAATGAAAGAAAAACATTAAAATTCTGCGCATCAACTTTATTTATGTATTTTAATCTAATCTAGTGAAAAAAAAGCTAAAATAAATTTTCCATACGAAAAACTTTAAAACTTTGTAATTAATAATTTTAAATTTCTTAATGATCTCCTGTTTTCGAGTTTCCCATTAAAAATTTACAAAATTATAGGGTTATAATAAATGAACTTAGCCTAATTCAGCCAAATTATATGTAGTTATGCATAATATATTTTCATTGAAACTTTATCACTGGGTATATGTAAATGACATGACCAAAAATACAAATATGTATATATGGCAATATTATCAATAGTTAATAGAGTATGTATGAAACCATAATAATAATAAATAATAAAGGTTGACAGAAAGAAGCAACCGTTTAATACTCAAATATATATGTTACTTATGATATAATCAAAATTATTATTTAAAAATAATGTGTAACATAAATAATTAGATTTCAGTTTGTAAGCACTTAATTCTGTCAAAGCAGAAAAGTGTAGCAACACTTATTGCTCATAATAAATATTGACTACAAATAAAAAAGAATTATACAAATAATATTTGTATTTTTCCTAAGTGGAAAAATAAGTAGGAGTGTAGAAGGGCTACACCTACAAATGTGAGTTATGGTTTTTCAATATATTGATTTCTTGCACACAACAGTGGATATCTGGAAAAAAGCGATGCATCAATCTTGCCATATTGAGATAAATCAAAGAGAAGACTATAATATATAACTAGAACTAGTTCTTATATCGGTTCCAGTTCAATCAAAGTCATCTTAAAGATAATCTTGAGCTCAGTCTGTTTCGATTGGGACTAACAGTAAATAAAATAAAAATAACCAAAAAAAATGAAAAATACTTTCCATAAACTTATAACTAAAGTATCGATGTATCAAATCATCTTCGTTGAAAAGAGCTTTAAGGAACCAATCCTTACGTCTTTCGATTCCTATTAATATCTTCTAAAATGAGACTCTTCAGATATATTCAGAATTTCTTGAATTTTTTCCTCATCAAAAGTCAACAAAAAACACAGAGCTTGAGATACTTTTTATTTACAATTAGTAAGCGGAAATTTATTGTCAATGGGCAGGCTATAAACTATTGCGATCGGCCAGGGCCAAGCGATAGTTGTATTCCTGGAACAGTTCGGGTGCGACGCGATACGGCTGATCGTGAAGCGACAATCGAATGGGCGTCTGGCAAGAGGGTGCAGAATAGGCGGGTGCAGGCGGTGCCACAACTGGCGGTGGAGGTGGAGCGTAGCTGGGCGCAGGCGGTGGTGGAGCATAAACAGGGGCTGGTGGTGGAGCGGGGTAGCTGTAGAAGGGCACGCCCACAAGTGGCAAATAACCACAGGCGGGAGCATTGCAGGGCGGGGCAGCTGGCGCTGGTGCAACATAGGCTGGAGGTTCAACTGGAGCAGGCGGTGCTGGAGGTGGCTCATAGATGGGCTGTGCCTGAGGTGGCTCATAGATAGGTTGTGCCTGAGGTGGCTCCGTTTGGGCTTCGTAGCTTTGCTCCTGTGGCTTATACTTCAACACTTCTGCGTCTGCCTTGGCAGCTGGCGATGCACTCAGATAGATGATGGGCTGATAGACAATTTGTGGTGGCTGTGCACCACCATAGTTGCCCTTCTCCTCCACTTTGCTGTAGCTTTGCGGTGCTGGAGCAGGAGCAGGCTCATAGCTGTCTGGGGTAGGAACTGGAGCCTCATAGTTTGCAGCAGGTGGCGCAGCGTAGTTGTCGACACTTGGTGGAGGAACGTAGTTGTCTACAGTTGGTGGTGCAACATAGTTATCTGCAACAGGCGCAACTGGCGGTGCAACATAGCCAGCATCGCCATCGCCAGGACCATCGTAGGCAGGATTAGGTACCACAGCAGGCGCCACTGGCGCAGCATTGTAGTCAACAGGAGCCACAGGTGCAGGCTGTTGTGGTTGCTGGGGCTGTGGTGCAACATAGCCAGCATCAGCTGGTGGCACATAGGCGTTGCCACACTGGCCACACTGCACGCCACAGTTGTTGCCCCACAGGTCGGGCAGCTTCTTGAACAGCTTCATCTGCTTGAAGGGATCCAGATTCTGCAACTGAAGTCCATTGCAATTATTGGGCACAATTGCTGGCAACACATTATTGTTATTAATGGGCAGCAAATTGTTGTTGATGGGCAACAAATTGTTGTTGTTGTTACAGCAATTGTTGGGTCCAAACAAATCCTCCCACCACTTCATCAACGAACGATTTGTGCGCTTCAATTCATCGTTGGGTCCCACTGTTGGTCCAGCATCGGCCATCAGATAATACAACGGTTGACCAGGTGCCGCAATGCTGTTGCTCATAGTCAACGCACTGCCATCTTGCTGCAGTGCATCCGAGGATGCGCTCAGACCAATGATGCAGCCACAGAGCAGCAATGCCGCCAGCCAGCTGCAGGAGTTCAACATTTTCGCCAGTGTCGTTTGTAACTTTAACCTCGCGCAGCGAATTCGCAATTGCGACTATTCGATTAGCTCCAATTGCATTGAACGATCACCTATGGCTTTAGCTTTAATTGTGGCCAAAGCCGCCTAAGAAAGTGCCAGCCTTGCACTTTGATACACTACACAATGGAGCACATTCGTTAACACACAGAGTTGGTCAGCTTGATGTTCTGTTAACTTATTGATATCACTTTTTGTAGTTAAAACTATTTACATATGTGAGACTCTTGGATAAATTTGAGCTAGCTTAGATAAAATAAATGAATAAGTATTATTGCTTTCAATTTTTAACATTTTAAAAATAATTAATTTATTCTTTTTTAAATTCATATTCCAAAATTAGTCAGTAAAGTAGTTCTAATGGATTTTATATAAAACATATGGGTAATTCTCTGAGGGATGTCGCGTGCGACCAGCTTTTCAGTTACAAAAAAAAACATATTTTGAAACAATTTTAAAAATAAGTTAAGGTTATGTTTATAGCTCTAGAGTAGTACTTTAATTAGAGTTAAGAATGGTTTTGGAATTTTTTTTCTGTTTTGTTTTCTGTTCTGATAATTGCAAAAATTAACAAATTCGTACGCAAGACCAAAAAATGAACGAATTTATATGTTTTATCGTAAAACAGAATAACTTACTAAAATCAATCTCAGCTCTAAAAATAGTGCTAATCCAAAGCTTTAAGAAAAATCTTCACTTAATTTTAAAATTGTTTTAGTTTATGTTTTTTTTTGTCACTGAAAAGCTGTTCGCACGCGACATTTACCAGAGAATTACCCATATAGTACTTATATTAAGTAAACTTTAAAATTATACTACAAAAAAAATATATAAGTATAAATATTCGTTTAAATAAATGCATTTTATTTTACTTTCTATATAACTTGAAAACTCGTCCAAAATAAGCTGTGAATCACTTCAGTGATAATTTATATGCATTTAGTCAAACATTAAATATAATTTCTAGAGATAGCTTTGTTTAAATCTTATCTTATATATTTATTATTATCATAGTTATACTCTACAATGCGGACCATATAAGTGTATCTATAAAGATTTATTATTATATATTATTGTTATATTGTTAGTTTAAGATCAAAATAGATTGCACTTCAGTTAAAAGGTAATATAGTTATTTTAATGTAAAGAGGGAATTAAACATTCAGTTATGTCAAATTAAAATGTGGTCTAGTTTAAGTATGTTATGCTATTTATGGATTGTATAATGAAATTTAGATGGCCTCTTTTGCAAATACTTCTTTCACTACTTGCAAATAGAGTATCTCAATTTTTGCGGCAGAACTAGCACAAAATGAGGAAGCTGTCCATTGGTCTTGCATTTCGCAATCGAATACTCTCTAACCCGGTTAACAGAAACCCAATCGCAACAGCTGTGCCCAATTCTCAGCAGCGCTTACTCAACCTCAAAGTCCGACTCGGAGACGGAGCCGGAGACGGACAATTGGCAAGGTACATTGACTCTATGCCTAAATTGCTTTATGCTTTATTTATCTTGAATTTTGTTTTTATTTTGTGCTTTTTTTCGTTTTGTTTTTGCTTTCAGTTTTTGTTTTTTAGTTTATTTTTTTGTTTATTTAAATTGTGTTACGTGCTCAACATGGTTAATCAGCAGATTGCAGCAAAGAGCTGAACAGCAAACAGAGCTCACTCATAAGTGGGTTCCTGTTTGATCCATGGAGCGTGGAGCACGGAGCGTGGAGCTGCTATAAAGACGTGTGCGCCAATGGAAAATGAAATGCGCAAACCTAAACGGAAGTACATCAAAGAAAATGTACAAAAACAACAACAACAAGAGAAAAAACTGCATAATAAATAAATATATAAGCACACGTATATGTCTACCTATGGGTAAGAGTATCTATAGCTACTTATATAAAACACTTCCTTTACTGGCCATTGCCTTAATCATCGGAAATTGTCTGGGCTGCGTTTAAGCATTCAAGCTGGAATCACTTTGAAGCCCAAGTCGCAGACGGTGAGCACTTGAAGTCAAGGTTCTACATAGAAAGTGTTGATCAATTTGCTTAATATGCTGCAAAGAACGTTTTAATGAATTAAGCTATTTCTGGAATAAGTCTAATAATACACTTTAGTCACGAACCACTTCCAATTTGCTCTTATTTTCAATTTAAACTGAAATTGAAGGTTTTTAAATACTGCTATTGTTAGTTATAAAAACCTCAAATACTATAATCCACTCTATCAATTCCGATTTGGTATATTTTTATTTTTGACTTATAACATTCAAATCAACTTTTATTTATACTTTGATAATAAAAATTACATATAATATTTATTTTTGATTTCCATTATTAAAATAGAATTTAATAACTATTAGTTTTTATTAAAAAATCGTTTATCACTTTATAATTTTTCATTAATACCAATCCATTAAGGTCCCTGCTTTGCTTTTTAAAAAATTAAATTAAAATAATGTTACAATTATTATAATGTTTTACATAATTATTGCATACTTATTTTTAATTTGCATTTAAAAAGGCATTGCTTAGATGATATTTATAGTTTTGTAAATGTCATTATTATCTTTTACGCTCTTCACAAGCGTTGTGTAGTATGTTAGTAAAAACTATTTCATCAGATATTTTGAAGTACAATCTCTCGTAAACGATATAGGAGAAATAAAACTAAATAAAACCATATTCAGATAATAACTTTTAATACACAAGAGTGCTGACAATAAGAAGGTTTTCGTGACCAATGGCTAATTAAAGTGCATACACCTGCTGAACCTTTTCAAGGTCTCTTGAACTATAAACAAAAGCAAACAATAAAATTGCTAACTTTATGCGAACATTCATGGCCAAGATTAGATGCAGGCTAGGATAGCAAAGGGCCTTTAAGTAATTAGTTTTATATAATTTTTTGTAAAGACTAAGAAAGCAAATTTTAAATTAATTATGCATGCATATAATACAAGAAATATTGAATTAGATTAAACGCCTGTGTTTATATCAATTTTTATATATATATATATATATATTTTTTATACTTTATTATATAGTACATATTCTGCATTTAGTAGAAATAGATTTTAAGTGAGCTTGGGCAACTTCCTTGTATATGAACGGGAGCGGGAGTTGTGTCGCTTCCGTTTGTCAACCTTCAGTTTGTCCTCTCCCTTTGTGACAAGCTCATTAACCGTTGGCGGTTTCGCTTCAACAGATTTGTTCTGCTCAGCGTCGTCGGCATCATCGTGAGTGGTGTCATCGGCAGAGGGCGACTCAGTGGCATGCTGCGCTGCATCATCGGTTGTCTCATCGTCATCTTCATCGGCTTCCTTTTGTTCATGCTCAGCTTCTCGTGAGGCACCAACACTGACATCAGCTGACTCAGTGCTCATCTTGGTGGGTGACGCAGTTGGGTTGCTGGAATACTTTGCTGTCGATTGGGAAGGTTGTGGACCTGTTGTGGTTGAGGTTGCGACTGTGGTGCCTTCTTCTGGCGCCCCAAAGAGATGCAGACGCGGTTGGGGCGTCGTTGGTGCTGCAGCTCCTAAAATTCTATTGAAGGGATTAAAGGGGTTTAGACTGCCAAAGGGTCCAAAGGGATTCAGCACAGGTGCCATGCCAAAAGGAGCTCCAACTTGGGGCGAAGGCATGCCAAAGGCGGCTCCAACTTGAGGTGCTGGCATGGCAAAGCCATGGGATCCGCCTTGGGGTGCTTGCATAGCAAAGCCATGAGCTGACAGCTGAGGATTTGGCATGCCAAAGGCAGCTCCTACTTGGGGAGACGGCATATTAAAAGCAGGTCCCATCTGCGGTCCTATGTTGTGGAAGGCAGCGCCAAATGGAGGTGTCAGCTGTGGCCAGGCGCTTCCAAAAGAGCTGCCCACAATTGGCTCACGTGCCAAGGATGGAGCAGCTGAGGCTTGAGGTTGACCAGGCACAGCCAGATAATGCGTGGGCTGCTGTTGTCCATAGCAGGGCATGGCAATGATCACATGCTGATAGCTGGGACAGTTGTCAGCAGCTGGTGTGGAGCAGGGACGATTGCAAGAGTTGCATGCATTCCCATCGGCGGGAGCAACACTTGAAGTGGGATACTTGGGTGCCTCTTGATAGGGAGCATTCGCAGGTGCCACTTGTGCAACAAGCGGTTCATTGGGAATCGCCGCCTGTCCTAGCTGCGGTTCCTCATGCCCCAAGCTGGCATAAAACGTACGCATTATGGGATCATCGTAGTGAGGATGCGGCACAGCTGCCGGCTGTCCAAGTGGCATGAATGCCATGGGTGGCTCCAAGGTTCCAACTGGTTGTCTATACTGCGAGTGGAGCTCCTCTTGCTTGAAGCCCACATTGGGCATGCCCAGCACACTGTCATCCAACTCGACGCGATGTCGACTGTCGCCTATCGATGCACTCGACTTGTGCTGAGCAGCTGGCGGCGATTTCTTAGCCCCTGGAGCAGCATATGCAGTGGGCGTGGCCGCTGGGCCTGCGACTGGAGCAGCTCCTCGTGCAGCTGCTGCTGGGCCGCCTGCAGCTGGGTAAGGAACTGCTGGTAGGCCATATGATGGCGCAGCAGGCGCAGGCGGAAAGGCAACAGCAGCTGCTGGTCCAGCTCCATAGGCGACAGCTCCAGGGGATTCAGCTGGCGGCGCTGGCGGCGATGGAGGCGGTGATGGAGGCGTTGCTGGCGCTGATTCGTAACTTTGGGGGTGCTGAAAAAACCCAGCGCCAAAGCTGGGAAATGAAGGAAATGGCGTCAATGGTTGTCCATAGTTGTAAATGGGTTGATCCGATAGCTGGGCAGCTGACGCAGGAGACTGATGAGGAGCTGGCTGTTGATACGTCTGCGAAGCTGACTGTGGAACTGACTGTTGATAAGCTTGAGGTGCTGGCTGAGGAACTGGCGGAGCAGCTGCAGCAGGAACAGCAGCTGGAACCGGATCATTAGCGAAATCCGCGCCCTTGCACATAAAGTACGGTTCGTTCTGTGGCCCACTTGGTTGAATCTCCACACAGATGGTCGTCAATGTGCGTTTATTGCGATGCAGTGGCTCCAAGTGCTGCCCCTGGCCAAAAGCCAGTGGACACAGCAGAAGCAATAGTAGCTTAAAATGTTGTGGATTATTGAACATTGCTTCCGTTATTAACTGACTTCCGTTACTGTTGGCGCCCTTGCTTTTATACTCTGTAAGTGTTCAGTTTGTTTTTTTTTTTTTTGTCATCATCATCATTATGATCAGTTCTTCTAGGTGTGGAAACATTTGACTCCCACGACTCACCCACCAAAAAAACAATTCTGCAGAATGCTACGCAATCCCTGTCAATGTGTTGGCTCTTCTGGTCCGGTTTTTCCTTCAGCTCTGCACTGGTAATTGGAGTTTCTTTCACGCGAAAATCGTAGCACTGAATAAACACCTTTGCAACGATCCGTGCTGCGCGAACCTGTCCCAGAGGGTTCAATATGCTAACGAGTGCCCTTTATCACAAAAAGTCTCTTGACTTAAAGGTAAAATAAGCTAATTCACCAAAGTGTTTAATGGTTATTTGTTATATTTAGCCCGAATACCCAAGCAAGCCAAAATATTAAGTATACGACTAATTTCCTATCTGCATTATCTATGCAGATCTTTATGTACCAAATATTTTACTTATTATAGTAGATCATCCATTTCTAAAATTGCACCATATCAGTGAGTGAATATGAAATAGTTCATACTTTAATGTGCATAAGATTTTACCAAAGCGTGGAGTATATTTTATATGCATAGAAAATATGAAATAGTAATAATGATAGGTTTAAACTTATGCCACTATCTAAATTATAGCACTATCTAAACTGTCACAAAACCCTTAACAAATTATTATGTTATACCTAAACAACGTGCTAAATGTTTTCTTAGTGAAAGTATTCTTAAGCATAGCCCATTTTATTTGATATAAACTTAAAGATTTTTGCTCCAAAATAAAATTACTTTATCTAAGAGCTCAATTATAACGTCAGTTTAAGTTTTGAGTTTTATAAGCCTTTGTAGAGCATTAAATATTTGTAATAAGTATTCTGTCTTCCCCTTCGAGGGATTTTTTGCTTTTTCAAGCTGATCGTGGCAACTTTTGTCGCATTTTGCAGTTCAACAAACTCTCAAATTGCCGCCGAATTTGGCCCGTCAGCGAAAGATGTTCGATATAATACGATACCACATGATATATGTATGTTTATAAGAACTGTGTAGAGCAGCAGCATAGAGCATATTGGAAACTAGTCGGTCAGTTGGTCAACGAGTATTAGATTTCGCTAAAAAATTCGTCATAAACTGACCTGTCACAGCAGTAGCCAAGGTGATTAGGTAGTATTTCCCCTGCCAGCTATCTAAATATAAATGCTGCGTGTGTCGGGAATTTGAAATTACCTGGCTCCCTATCTGTCTGACAACACGACCACTAAACGTCGTTTTCATTTAACAAAAGTGCTAAATGCTCTCGAGCTTAACAGTTTTGGGGAGGAAGCGAGAAAGCGAGGGGCGGAAAAGTGACAAGGTGGCAAGTTGGTGGAAAGGAAGGAAACGCCAGTTTCGCATAATATATAGGTGTAATATGTATGGGACGCGTGCCGCGTCATCGTTGTAGTAGCTAAACTAGTGTTGTTCTTGCCGACTGACAGCGCCACTTATTCACATCTACCCGATGTCGACTTGGTCGGCATAGACAAAGCGACTGGCGTCTCCCCTTAGCAGACTGAATGAGTGAATGAGTGACTGACTGCGTGGCTGACTGACTGACTAGCAGCCACACCCATTTCGAGGTTTGAGGGTAGCCTATGTTAGTAGTATTAGTAGCTGCACAGCAGTGTAACATGTGTTGCCACACATGCGTCATAATTATCATCGTCATTATCATCATCAATACGCAGGTTTATAATAACTCCACCCTCACCAACCCTCGCTTCTCCCTTCCTTATAGAGCGTACAGTTCTTGTTTTTTTGGGCGCGGTCGTTCTAGCGTGCAATGAACACGTCGTCGTCATCAAGTTCTTTTTCTTGTGCTTCCTTTGCTTTTCTCTTTAATTCGCGGTATCTATCTTATCGCTTGGGTATTTCTCGGTGAAGTTTTTGTTTTCTAGGTCACCTTATTGATATGAGCTAACTAGCTGATATACGTCTAAAGCAAATAGGTCTAGTTAAGTGGTTTTACCAAATTTTTGCAATGGAATTCGTATTGTCAACTCAAACAAAAAGTACCCTTCTATCAGCCACAAAAGTTATAATTAAATTGATTTTTAATAATCTTCAAAAAATATCGTGTATTTTATACGAATACGATATTTTGTGAATCCCTTAAAGCAATGCACTGAGATTACTAATAAATAAAATATATTTATTGAATATAAAAATATGTATGCATATACTGTTTATTTTTAGAAAGTACTACTGTTGGATTGCGTTAATTTAATTACACATTTCTCTTTGTATACTTTTTCGACAGGGTTTTACTTTTGAAGGAATTGCAAATTAAAATATAGGATAAATATGCAATATTTTAAAAGAAATAAATATATACATTTTAAGCTGTTTAGGTTTGACACCTTTTTGAACATAAAATTCAAACACTTTATAACTGACATACAATTCAAATTAGGGATATTCTGAAAATATATGTAAATTATTTTAGTTAATGCGTTAAAACTACGTTCTTGGACAACCATTCTAAGAAATTATAGTATTAGAATAGTTACACTTAAAAACAATTATGGAAGACAACAGAATTGAAATTCCGCCGTGTTTTGTATCCACGAATAAGAAGACTCCGTTCCTAGAGCTGTACGTAACTTCAGTCATAGCGGCCATTACAGGCGAGACCATTGCCTATCCATTCGATGTGTGCAAGACTCGTATGCATATCCAAGGAGAAATCGCCAGCAAAACGGCGACGCCTCTTAAATATCGTGGGATGTTTGGCACAGCTCTGGGCATAGCCCGGGAGGAGGGTGTACTCAAGTTGTACGGCGGCCTTACGGCCATGATGCTGCGGCATTCCACATTCACCGGCCTCAAGATGTTCTTCTACGACAATCTACGGGAAGTGATGGTCACCAATGATGCGGAGGGTAAGCCGCAATTGGGCTTTCTACGCGGCGCCTTTTGTGGCATGACAGCTGGTGCACTTGCGAATATATTGTCATCGCCCGTGGATCTCATCAAGATCCAAATGCAAATGGATGGCAAGCGTCAACTTATGGGCGAACCTGCGCGCATTAAAAACATTTTTCAGGCATTTGGCTCTATTTATTCGGTTGGAGGTATTCCCGGTCTGTGGAAGGGCACGGTAATAAATGCCACTCGCGCAGCTCTGGTCACACTGGGTAAGCGAAAAAATGCATCAGCGTTGTTTGACCCCTTTTACTTTGTTTCTTTCGCTCTCTGAAATCAGGCGATCTTAGCGCCTACGATCTGAGTAAGCGTCAACTGATGATTCTGCTGAATTCGCCCGATAATCGACTTATACAATTTATGGGGGCGATGATAGCTGGTTTCACCAGTGCGGTTCTTAGCACACCCGCAGATGTGGTCAAGTCTCGAATCATGAATCAGCCGACGGATGAAAAGGGTCGTGGTCTGCACTACAAGGGCACAATTGACTGCTTTACCAAGCTCTATCGTGACGAGGGTTTCTTTGCCATGTATAAGGGTTTTATGCCATACTGGTTACGTGTTGGCCCTTGGGCGCTGGTCTTCTGGACAACCTTTGAGCAGATCCGAAGATTCCGCGGCGACGAGGGCTATTGAAAGTGTCCAAATTTTATGTGTATATTATGTGATTATCGAAATAAAAGTTTTAAATTTGTAGTATAAACAGAAATAATATGGCTCTTTCCTTAAAAACAACTTGAAACAAGTAAAAAAGCTACAGTCGAATTTGCTCGACCTCTTCACATTTGTAAAAAAAGCCAAATAACGCGTAAAAATACTTAAAATATATCAAAAAGTATATTGATGTAGTACTGCACTCAAAATATACCATAAAGACCAAAATATACAACATTGTCAGCCAAGGAAACTAGGACCCCTAGAAGATGAATTATTTTTTTAAAATAACTTAACTATTTCTAAATAAAAAAATTCATATAGTGTTTATTTTACATACTAATTAATGGACTATTAGGTTAAGTGTCTTGAAGAGATCACCAATTTTGCAATGTATACATTGCGACATTCAAAGCTATCTATACGAGTAATTCTCTATTTTAATCCACGTACTTGTACATATGTATAACAATTATTTTTATCAAATTTTCCGAATAAATTCATATAAGAAGACTCTAGTATGAAGTGCTCATTATATTTTGATTAGAGCAGGCGTCGCAATTGTTAATCTATATAATTACAATTACATTAGGCATGACACAACGGTAGTTTACGATACTTCCAAAATTGTAGTTCTTGTTTTATGTTAAACACTTTCCGTTATTTTGATTATATTAGTTTTTTTTTTCGTTAAATTCTTTGTACTATGGATGACTCAGATAGCCCGAATAATGAACTTTACCGATATGGACCTCCGTTTTATTTGGCGTCCCAAAAGAAAGTCCCATTTGCCGAAATCTATTTGACATCTTTTGTATCAGCCTGCACAGCAGAAATTGTTGGATATCCCTTTGATGTCTGCAAGACGCGTCTGCATATTCAAGGTGAGCTCGCTAGTAAGACGGCATCGCCAGTGAAGTATCGTGGCATGGTGGCCACAGCGATTGGCATCATCAAGGAGGAGGGCATTCACAAGCTCTACGGCGGAATTTCGGCCATGGTGTTGCGACATTCGATCTTCACCGGTCTCAAAATGTACCTATATGACACCTTTCGTAACAAACTGACTGTCATCGATAAGGATGGCAAAGCCAGTTTACCATTTCTTCGTGGCGCCCTCTGTGGCATGATGGCGGGAGCTGGCGCCAATATGATCTCATCGCCCACCGATCTGATCAAGGTGCAAATGCAAATGGAGGGCAAGCGACGTCTGATGGGTGAAGCGCCCAGAATACACAACATTTTCCAGGCTCTCACCTCAATCTACCGAGCTGGGGGAGTTCCCGCACTCTGGAAGGGCACGGTGCCCAATTGTACTCGAGCAGCTCTGGTCACAATGGGTAAGAATGATCTTAGATATCCAACTCTTTATCTATAAGTTCGTATATATCTGTGACTATGTGAAATAAGCTGAAAGCATTTGTAAGTTTTTAAGTAATGCAGGAATGGTTAGGAATCGCTCCTAAATATTTATTAGTTTGTCTAAATTTGTTTCTTAAGAAAATTGTTCATTTAAGCTATTTTATATAAACTATCTTAACAATCTGGGAAGTTATTATAAATTTATGAACTTGTAGATGTTAGAAGTTATAATAGCAAAATTTATGTTATTTGCTTTGCATAGTATGTAGCTTAAATATTTTATCCGCAAGTAGTATAGAATAGAACTAAAAAATAATATATCAAATATTCGCAGTAATCTATTAAATGGTTCCTTTCTCTTTTGTTGCAATCGTTGTAAGTTGAAGCATTTATCTAAAAAATTTGACGTTTATTTTACAGAAATTTAAATTACTTAATTCGTATTTTAAAAATTGTGTTTTTTCTTGTTAAGAACTTTTTATTTTTCAAATAAATAACAAACATTAAACCTTATAAATTATTTTATTAGGAATAGAGTGAATAACTTGCATCGTAACATAATTTCGAGGAAATGCTTCGATGCGTAGAAGTCCTCGAAAATAATTGATTTGATTAATTATTTACAAGCGAAAGAAGGAAGCAATTTGGATTCTGTTTGAAAGACTGATTTCATTCTCTTATCTTTCCAGGCGATGTTAGCTGCTACGATCAGAGCAAACGCAGGCTAATGGTGCTCCTTGACTCACCCGACAATCGACTCATACAGTTCATGGCAGCGATGATTGCGGGTTTCACTGGCGCTGTGCTCAGTACACCCGCAGATGTGGTCAAGTCGAGGATTATGAATCAGCCCACGGATGAGAAGGGTCGTGGTCTGCACTACAAGGGCATGATCGACTGTTTTACGAAGCTGGTGCGGGAGGAGGGAGTTGTGGCGATGTACAAGGGCTTCTTGCCCTTTTGGCTACGTGTCGGACCCTGGGCGATGGTGTTCTGGACGACATTCGAGCAGATTCGACGCTTCCGAGGCGATGAGGGTTATTAGACAAAACATCAAGTTATGTGCTAGTAATGTCAAATTGAATGTGTACTTATTTCGTATGTAGTAATAAATATTAATAAATTTTTGATGATGGATAAAGATCGTAATAATTATTGGCATATGCGCACACCTTACGATACATCTGTCGTGATAAGAAGCTACCATGAAGAACTCTCATTGGGCAATCTCTTTCAATTCTATGCCAACACATTGGTGGGTGCTAACATTGCTGGAGCTCTTGTCCATTCGATGGATGTTAATCCGCTGCGTCTGTTGGCCAAAGTTACAGACATGTCGTTGCATCAAATGTCTCCTGAACCGTCAGCAAAGTCTCTTTATGCTGGCATCTCCACGGTGCTGTTACGTGGTTTCCTATTCAACTCGCTGCGCGTCACGCTCTACGATGTGTTTCGCCGCCAATTCTTCTACATGGATGCGATCAACGAGGAGATGATCAGCATTCCAGGTGCACTCGTGAGCGGCAGTATTGCTGGTTGCATTGCTCAGGCACTTTATCATCCCTTGGAGCACTTACATCGTGAAGCATTCAGTTGGACGAGAGCCATCAAAACCATACAAAGCAAATCGCTGTGGCACGCAATGCCACTGAGTTGCACGCAAGCCTGCCTCTTGACTTTGGGCGATGTGGCGGCCTACGATCTTAGCAAGCAAGTGCTAAGGAAGCAACTGCAGCTACCGGAGAATCTAACGCTTCATTTACCCGCCGCCTTGTTCGCCGGACTGGCAGCCAGTTTGCTCAGCCATCCAGTCGAGGTGATGCGCTTGCATCTCTTGCAACAACCGTTGAATGAGCGTGGCAAGAGAAGCGTCGAGTATCTGCTCAAGTTTATGCAGGAAGAAGGTTCTTCGAAACTGTTCAAAGGACTCTTGCCAGCCTGCCTCAGATCGAGCTCTTGGTCTGTGATATTTTGGCTGTGCGTGGAGCAGCTACGTGAATGGGAGGGTCAAAGGGGTTTCTAAAGTCAATTGTCAGTTTCTAAGTTAAATTCGGAACCAAATATATTTGTAAAATTTGTTATATTTAAATAATCTAAACACTTTCGTTTCGCTTATCAAATTCAGAGTAATGGATAATGATGTATCCAAAGATTATCCAGTGCTTCGTTCATCATTGCAGTGCGTCAAGCACTCGCCCAGTCCCGGACTTCCGCTGGTCTACCTCAACACCTTCCTAAGCGCATCGTTCGCCGAGCTCTTTACATTTCCCCTAGACGTGACAAAGACGCGACTGCATCTTCAGGGCGAAACGGCGGAAATGGCGCATGCCAAGGGTAGCCAAACACGTGGCATGTGGGGCACATTTGCGGGCATGGCGCGCGAGGAGGGATTGCGTGGCGTCTATGGCGGACTTTCGGCCATGATTATACGGAATTTATTCTTCAATGGGCCACGCGTTGTATTCTATGATTTCATTCGCCGGCAGCTCATCTATGTGGACAATCAGGGCAAGGAAGTGTTGACCGTATTTCGGGGTTTCCTCTCCAGTTGCCTGGCGGGTTGCACGGCTCAGGCGATTGCCAATCCCCTAGATATCGTGAAGATCCGCATGCAAGTTGAGGGCCGACGCCGTGCCCTTGGATATCCGGCACGGGTTAGCAATGTGAAGCAGGCGTTGGAGTATATCTATATGCAGGGTGGCATCAAGAGCATGTGGAAGGGCGTGGGACCAAGCTGTCTGCGTGCCATGCTGCTGACAACGGGTAAGAGGAGTAGCGTACGTATCGATAATTTATCGATTGGTTATCGATAACCTATTGAAATGTGTTTATCGGTTACCTAATTATCCAGTGATCGATTAACTTTCAAAAATGAACCAAACGTTCTTGAAAGTTATCGATCAAAATTTAATCGATTAATTAGCGAACGCCATCTATAATTGTTCAATCGATTTCGATTAGTTCTGAATCACTTACACACATTAACATATCCGACAGGCGACGTGGCTGTTTATGACCTCAGCAAGCGAAATATAATCTCCATGATTGGCTTAGAAGACGGCAAGCTTGTGCAGTTTTTGGCCTCAGTCTCCTCAGGATTGGCAGCCAGTGTGCTGAGCACTCCCACCGATGTTGTCAAATCACGAATCATGAATCAGCCGGTGAATGAAAGGGGTCAGGGAATGCACTATAAGAACGCCTTCGATTGCTATTACAAACTTATTACCCAGGAAGGCATTATGGCCATGTATAAAGGCTTTCTGCCATGTTGGTTACGCGTTGGTCCTTATAACATATTCTTCTGGATCGCCTTCGAGCAGTTGCTTCGTCTGCAGGGTCAACATAGTTTTTGATTCATACCCTGTTCGTCTTTATTTGTGAATGCAGATGGATATGTGGACACTTGTCGAGGAGAAGTGTAATCGGCTTATCGATTAGTAATTAAGCAGTTGCCCAGCCCTGGTTGTAAATTGGAATGCAAATTCAAATTGAAAACAATGCAAGGCCAGTCAGTGGCGTCACCTAGGCAGATATATAATATATTTGTATTGTGGCATCAAAATCGTAAAAAATTACATGTGCCTTTGAAAATTTGCATATTTTATTAAATGAATTAATGTATGTGTGTTGAGTTTTGTGTTGATTTCTAGCCGCTCTTGCCCCGTAGACAAATAATTTAAATTTTGCCGTTAGAGCTTTAAAAGTCAGAAAGAAAAAAACAGCGAACAACACACGCGCCACAAATTGACGTAGAAAGGCGACGTACGAGAGGCGGAGGAAGCGTTACAAAAAGACAAGTTTTCTCAATAGCAATAGCAACAACGACAATAATAATAATATTGTGTGTGATTAATTGTGCAACCGATAATAAAAATAAAAGAGCCGAGTTGGGTCTGAGATGCTGCTTATTTTCACCAAGTAGAAAAATGAAACTCATTTAAAAAGCGAAAGTGCCGAACATTCACACAGAAATTGTCGAATTCCATCTACACAATAACGTGAGAGTATTGGTGAATATGTTATCTGTGTGTGTGATACGCGCGTAGCTTCAGCAAAAATGTAGGAAAAATATTTTCTCAATATTTCTGGGTCGCAAGAATGTGTAATTTGGGTCAATGTTGTGCTTCTCGCCCAAAGAAATGTCGAAAATGACAATTGCTGAAAGAAAAGCAGCTGCGAAAATGCAAAAACAAAAAAAAAACGAACGTCGAGCAAAAAATAAACCGCAGAAAACGATTTTTTGCATGTGTTGAACATACATATGTATATTATTTATGAAATAATTGCGCAATTGCGTCATGCATTTATAGATAAAAATGCGTTGACAATTTTGCCTAGAGCAATGCCTTTTAAATTAATTAACAGCTGACTCAAAGAATGCCTTAAATGTAGCGCAAACCAAAAGATATTTTAAACAGACGCAACACGTCGATAACTAGGTTCATTGATCTATCGATTTGCCGTCTCCAGCAGTAAGCGAACGAACAAAAGAACAACCTGCGGCACAAACAATAATGAGAAATAAAAACACTTTACATATATTTTATTTTTATGAGCAGAATTTTTTCCATGCTCTGTTTTTTATTTCAATAGTATTAAAGTATCGTATTATATATGTTTCTCATTTCTTTTTTGTTTTCTTTTTAATTTTATATTATATTCAATATTTATGCATTCATTCTTGTCATGAATTTTGCTTTTTGACGCTTGTACGTAAAATGTTTGGGGGACGAAGGGAAAAAGATGTCGGAAAAAAATGATGTAGGACTTTTGTTTAACTAACATAAAAAGCCATTTAAATTGTATGTATGATTTGTAGTAAGTAGTTTAAATTTTTGTTTGTTGTATATTTGATTTGATTTTTATTCGTATGTTGTTTTTTTTTTGTTTAATTCAATCGCATGCATGCATTACGACATTCGTCGTGTATGTGTGGTGTTTATGTTGTTGATTTTTTTTTAATGGCAATTTATTGTTGCCGAATTGTTGATGGATAATTCAGCAAAAAATGTTCCTGAAACGCCCTCACACACAACACACACAGCTGGCGGTTGGCAGGAGACGGACAAGTGTTGCACAGCGTTCGAAAATAATTGTAATTGCCGCGCATATCGATAAATATGTTGTATGCAAATGTTTTTAGCTTTTTTTTTAGCGTTGTTAGTTTTTTTTTGTTTTTGTATGAATATAGAGCAAAATTACAAACATGAAAAGCGCATACAGAGAGCACAAATGTGGTGCAAGAGTCGCAAGTAATATGTATGTATGTATGTATGTTAATATGTACGTATCTATATATGTATGGCTAGATGAGACGGTTGGAAAACGGAATACATGTATGTGTATGTATGCATGTGTGCGTGTCGTCTTGTAATGGTATTGGTGTTGTAGCTGTCGCTGCTTGAAATCTGTTTATCTAACCCAATGATGAGCATATTTTCTTCATATATGGCTAAAAAGGCTGACGATATTTTGCTTTTCTTTTCATTTTTCTTTTTTTAATATTACACATCAAAGTTCATTTTGTATAAAAAATGCTACCACAGTGGCTGATTTTTTTTTGTTTTGTTTGTTGCATGTGTATGTAGTATGTGTACTTCCCTGCCACATAAAAATAGAGCTTCATGGTTCTCCAAATAGTTTACATATATAAATATATATATATTCTTTTATATTGGTTGGTATTTTCCTGTGTATTTTCGCTGCTTGAATGACTGACTCATCACTTCCCTCTCCTCTCCAAATCTCATCTCATTTTCTTCTTCTGTCTCACTCACTCTCACAAAACTGTGTGTGTATATAGATCAGTGTATATATCTTTGTATCTATATTGCTGTACAAAAAAAGTGTTCAAAAATTTGCCTGCGTTGCTTTGCGTAGTTGTTCTTATTCATTTGTAGTTGTTGTTGTTTACAAAATACTTTCCAATATAATTTCTTTAATTTTGTGTTTAAGTTTTTTTTGTTTTTTTTTTATTATTTTTATCGTATGAACCAAAGATGTTTAAATATAATAATGCAGAATTTTATAATTTTGTTGTAGGTTTTTGGGTACTTTCTTTTTACTTTTTAGACATCATATTTTATTCCTATTTTTGTCGACCACAATTACCTCAAAATGTTTCTTGGCATTTTTCATAAATTTAAATATTAATATTACTTTTTTTTTGTTTTTAGTTATGTAGTTCATTTACGGATTCTTATCGAATTTGTTGCTGTGTTGTTGTTGGTGTGTTGTTGTTGATGGTGTTGTGTTGATTTTTGTTTATTTTCTAGTACCCGCAAGTAATCAGATAATCTCCAAGTTTCTCCACTACGGAAGCGGCCTGCTGGGGCTGAACAGGATCCTCGTAGATGGACACGATGACGGCTGTAAAAATAAATAAATAAATGAATGTAATGTGAGTACATTTGTTATCGTAAACAAGCGATAATAATAATTATTATTTTCTTTTAGAAAGGCAGAATATTCTGTACTGAACTTCAGATGTAATCATCTGTTAAGATATTTCTTACGTATACATAATTACAAGCAAAGAGAAAATGAGAGACACAAAAATAGACAAGGAGAGAGAGACACAATCGTGTCGAGCCGCTTATCCGGTTGACAATACAGCATAGACGAGAATGTGTAGAGAAAGCAAAAGACAGCAGCAGTAATAGAGAAACAAGAACTAACTGTATTTTATACAACATCTCATCAGCATCGGGCAGCAAGCAAATTATGAATAAAACGCTCAATAAAGTGAGTGAAAGAGATAGGAAGAGCTCTCAGCCAGGTGAAAACCGGACTGACCGGCCACAAAATTGAATGACAAGTCTTTTACTATGCCGCAATATCATCGAGCAAGAGCATAAAACATGGAGAAATGCTGAAAATACTGATGAATACTGTATGATAAATGTAAGCAAAGCGCGCTTTGCGCTAACGAATCGAAGTCAAGTGGTCAAAATGTTCTTAACTCAATAATACATTAATCAAATGCTCAAAACAAATTGTTGGTAACCCAATTGATTGAAGCACCAACAGCCGCATCAGCAGCAGCAGCAGCTGAGCAAATCAAATCAATGCATGCCCCAAAGTCAAACAAATTATTAACTCAGGGGTCAATAAACCAAAAGAGTCAAGTGTGATGTCTACGCGCGAGTGTGAGCGAGATAGCAATAGATGTAAATACTCATTGCGGGCCAAACACCTGCCACCCACATTGAGAACTGAGTGTGCGTGAAAGAGATGGCGGGAGATGTTATGTAGAACTGCGAATATAAAATCGATAACTGACTGCGATAATAGTTTGGACTGCACGATAGGCGATATTAGATTTCAAACATAAGCAGTATATATTATATTTAATTATACAGACATTTTGATGAGATCAGGGTGCCCGTCGCATGCCTTAGCGCATTTCAAGCGTACAAAACAAGCAGAAATAGTATAACTTGATATTGTTTGTTTAAACGATGTTACACCAGCAATTTAATTGCCATTGCGAAATACACAAACATACACACTGCGGAATATATGTATTTAGTTGCCATGGTCATTGTGTTAACCAACACTGGCTATTTGAGCAGCGTGTAATTTGTGGTAAATAAATTGCTGTGGTAATTTAATCGATTGAGCGATCAGCTGTTCACAGTGCCAGCCTCGAAAGCTTCAATTTTAATGCCAAATAAAGACAAAGCCAGAGCAAGAGAGGCCAAAACGGCTAATCTCAGGCGCCAACGTCAATGTCCACGCACACACGCACACATATACAAGTGTGTTAGTGTTAGAGAGCGAGTTGCGTCCAAAGACCAGTTTGCCATTTTATGCCATTTTCTTGCCTATTTCCATTTATGCTGCGCTGTTGCCGCTGTTGCCATTGCCGCTTTTGCGGCTTATTCTGTGCAACACATTTGCACTTGAAATGGATTATGGCAATAACCTTGAGCTCTGCGGCTGCTGCAGCAAACAGCGAGGGCAGCGACGAATCGAGCAACAGTTGCCGCAACAACAACAATGAAAAACTAGACAAATATGGAAGACGACGACGACGACGACGTGTCGGCAAACAAGCGGCAAAAACAAATTTAGTTTCATGGCACAAATACAAACTAACACACATACATATAGCTAAAATAAATGTACGAGTGTGTGATTGTGAGTAGACATGGCAGCTGCTTCCAAGATTTTTCCACTGCAACAACAACAGCAATATTTTAGGCACAAGGTGCAAAAACAAAATAAGCAATGAGTGAAAATTGAAACGCTGCGTTACAGCCAGCAAACTTTTATTTCGCCAAATACATAAGCACATGTAAATGGATGTGTGTGTATGTGGGTAATATAGATGGAGACGGGAGGGGCAAAAAAGGCTGCCAGTTGACCGGAAAAATGGAGCAGCAACAAACAGCGGCACATAATAATTGCCTATCATTTACAGCTCGTTTCGTTAATGTTTGTTTTAGCTGCAGTTGCTGCCGCTGTTACGTGGCAAACTGTAAAAGCGCGTTAAATGCAACAAATTAGGCATAATATGTTTAGCTCTGTTGCTCTTGTTACTTAATGAGCCAAACAACAAACACATACACACAAGCACACACACACATTTGTAATTTGCGTATCAAACATAAAAAAATACTAAAATACATTTAGCTCATTTGTTAATGCTTATCGCAAAATGTTATAGCTGCCGGGCTACTGGCAAAATCGGTATACTTATCTCTAGGATTAAATTCTTTGCACCTTTCTATACATTGATAATTTCAGCAAGACAAAGGCAGCAAATATATGTATGAGCGAGACACAAAGCGATAACGGCAGCTTTGTGCTTATTGTTTTTGGCATTTCGTGACACGAACCAAGTTATTCCTTTGTTTTGCGGCCATTGAGCTCGCATTTAGTATTTTTTTTTATTAATTTTTTTTGCATATTGCTATTTCGTGTCACGCGCTACACAATCTCATCTGTAGGCACACACACACACACACCTTATATTTGACTCAATTACAAAATCAGGACAGTTACTAACTCGTAACTACTCTCTTGCTCTCACTATTTAAATTGAGTGCAAAACTCACCTTGTGTCGTCTTCATGCAGTGCACACCGCTTCTGCCGAGTTTTGCGCGCACAACGCGATCTGTGCCTGAGAGGTAAATGTACCTTTGGCCGGCTAGTGTTACACCGTTGCTGGTGAGCAGGTCCTGCTGATCGAAGCCGCTAATCAATTTGGCGAGCTCTTCCTTTGTAACCTAAAAGAAGAATAAAACATAGCATACAAATTAATATAAGCTTTCAAAAATAAAATACATAAATAATACATGAGTCACGCACGGAAGCGATAAATTTCATAAATTTATGCATCCTGCGTATTCAATAATTTGTATGCGTTGTGTCCTTATAAAGCAAGCAGCAACAATATTGTTGTAAGTCAACGCAGGCTTACAAAATTAATTCCCACTCAAACGCACACACACACACACATACAAATGCAGCTGTATCTCGAGACGAGTGATCAAACAAAGGCAAGCAGCAAAGTATGGAACCACCACTAAACCACTACAAACAACAAAAGCAACACAAACATTCACCACCCATAAAACCCCAGATGACAACAGCGACATCTGGCAGCTCATTAACAAACTAAAAACAACACAAAAGAAGCAGAAAAGAGTTGAGAAGGAGCGGCCGATTTCCATTGATCGGTTTGGTTTGTTTTTTGTGATTGCCAAATACAAGTTTATCGATACTTGCAAAAGGAGCAGCGGAGTTGCCACATTTCCCACGCAAGATGTCATTAACATTTACCCAGCAGGCTCCTTACTTTGTTGCCAAGCAACGCATTCAGAGTTCACATGGCTAGTAATTAAAACATGTTTAATACCTATGATTAATAGTTAGTCATTTGTTTGTTTGCAGCCGAAGCACATGCGCCAAATATGCTAATGATACTAGCTGTTTCAAAATGGAGAGAAAAAGAGAGTCCCAGCAAACAAACAATGAAAGCTTCGAGAAGTTTCGTTTCCAATTTGAGCACAAAACTTCTCATGTGAATGCCTCTGTGTGTGTGCTTGAGTGAGTGTTATACTCAAAAGAGAGCGCAATGTAAAAAGCCGGTTTTAGCAATGCCAAAAATGTTAAATAAACTAATCGAAAGCACTCAATAAATTAACACAACAACAATAAAAGCAAAGCATAAATTTGCATAGCTTCACAAGTCTGCTGCGTTTGCACTAAAAATAGGGCTACGTCTAGCCGAAAATAATTTGTTTAATTGCAATTAAAATATAAAAAAAAATCCAACGACAGCGTTTTACACTCATTACTAAAAAAAAAAAAACTACACATTTTTGCTATATAAAGCCGGTTTTTAATGGCCCAGTCGACACATTTCCATGTGTGTGTATGTATTTTGCGAAATTCAAAACCAAAGTGTAATACGCAAAAAGACGTTATTGATAAGCGCGTCAAGAACTTTTTTGTTGCTCAAAATTTGCTAACTCTCACGCACACACACAGACAAACCGAAAACAGTCTGGCAATGCCGTCCATGGCATTTCATGCAACAGCAGCTGATCCAAGCCAAAAAAAGGAAGCAATGCCAAAAACACAATTTACCCAACAAATACATATTTTCGATGAATCATGAAAATGTTACGAATCAAAATTCAGGTAAAAATAAATATATAGGTAACTCAGGCAAAATTCGAGCTGCAGAGAGATTTAGATTCCAAGGTAACAAACTGAGGCCACAAAACGAAAGTGATGTACGTAGTGTATGGAGAATTGGCAAATACCAAAACAAATCCGACACAATGAAAACGAAAATGACAAAAATCACTTTTACCATGTTTGGGCAAGAAATATTCAGCAATAACTTCAATTGTCGTTAACTCTATTTCGGTTAAAACCTTGAATTAAATTTAATCAAATAAATTTATATTATTTAAAATACCGAAAAACTATTGTTCTCGTATTCTTGATAAAAATCTAGAAGAAATCAAACAATTATAATAATTTGTTGATTTGTATATTATATTTCAAAACAATAAAAGACTGTATTTTTATTCTAATATTTGTTCAAAAATTGAAGTGAATCTATCAAATGCCTTTATTTAATAACTCATTATTCTTCGAATTTTGTTCCTATCAAATCCCTAAAGACCCAAGAGAGATTTTTGTCCCTGTGCCCCACCCATTAAAAATGTAATTTTAAAAAGTTAAAAAAAAATCAAAATGAATGTGCTTGGGGCGCGCAACAGTGGCGCAAACAAAGGATCAACCACATGGTTAGAGGCTGCTGCTTCGTGGAGTCAGCAGGAAGTTCCACACACACACACACCCGAATGTACACACAAACACACACATTCGTATATCAGTCATCCACATGAAGTCAATGCGAAAACGTGGCGCGCATATAAAAATTGTAGACGCTGATGACGCGGCAATGTCGTTGTTGCGTTTTTTTGAGATACATTTCTTTTCGTTTCATTTCCAATTCGTATTTCTTTTTGTGATAAAAAAAAAATACATTTTTTGCCGGCAGAGGAAACAGAGATAATAAACTAACACATACAAAGTATCAAACTATTGAGTGAAGTGCCCAAGTGCATGTGCCGTATGTATATGTGAGTGTTGATAAAAGCAAACAAGGCCGGTAAGTGGGCGAGTGGGCGAGCAGGCGAGTCCCTCTTGCTCTCTGTCTCTCTCTCTTCAACTTGAGTTAACGAACTCACTTTAGTGGTGTATAAAAGAACGAAAAAGTAACAGCAAGGGGATAAGCGCTATCACAGCAGTGTTGAGAAGTGCACAAATATATGTTTTGCCGGTCAACTTACTCACGCATACACACACAGACGACTCTCGTTGCAATCAAACACCTTTCAAACTCAATGCACTCCCTTCTATGACGAATCATGCTTAGCTTAGCTCGGCAGCAGATGAGTGACTAATCCACCTGAGAGCAGAGCTTCTTCCGCAAGATGACTCACAAAGCTAATCAAATAATATATATAATTTTTTTTGTTTTTGATAATAAGCAGCAGCTGCTTTATCTACGCCAACTAATTTGCCTGCCAATGGCTAATTGAGCTATAAATAAATGAAAACAATCTGACAAACATTACTTGTAGCAAGTTCTTATCAGTCACCTCCTATTAGTTATAGTACGAATGTTTTTGTAATCACTTTCGAGTGTAAATTTTAGTTTGAGTGCATGTGAGACTGTGTGTGTAACAGGCCAGCAAGGGAGAGGCTGTAATTGAGAGTGCGCGTAGCGCTGCGCAGGCGGCTGTATTTTTTATTAGAGTGACACAAAGAAAGAGCGAGCAAGAGAGTGTGTGTTTGCAGGGGTGCTCACCCGTTTAGGGTGGGAGTTGCTTTATCACAAATGACGAAAAATTTGAAGTAATAATGGCGGACGAACAAGGAAAAATTCCTAACCGCAATCAACAACATCGTATGTTATCTTCGTTCCTTGCCAAATTCAAATCAATTATTAAAGATTGGAGTAATCATTTCCATTTCAAGCTAACAAACAAAGCTGATTACGAAGAGAATTAAAGTGGTGTTCGAGTGGAAATTTGAAAAGCATACACAGACTGGAGAGTGACAAAAGTTGTAACACTGGTTCTTTGAGAGCACTTGACGAAAAGTCCTGCTGGGGTGCCTATAGCTCTCTTCTGTTGCTCTCTACTCACTCACATACATATACACGCTCTCTTTCTCTCTTTGAGGCTGTTTGCGTGTGTGGGTGTGTATGCCACTCTGTTCTGTTCTCGTTGTTGTTGTTGTTGGTCACACCCTTGAACTTGCAAAAAGTTTTGCAGGCCATGAAGATTAGTTTATTTGGGATCGGATGGAAATTGTACTCACCTCAAAGCCGTTGGACTGCGCCCAAATGTTACCATCGTGTCCGGCAATGCACGCCTTGTTAACGCACTGCGAAGCCAAAAGCTGATTATCGACATAATCTTGCCAGCTCATGATTGAAGTTTGTAGTTGTTTTAGTAGTTTGGGTGTCGAATTGAAACTATTTGCAATATATTTGCTGTTTTAACACACGCGCTTTGTTTCTTCTTTTTTGGTTGTAACACTTTTATTCACGCCACCAAGAAATTTAGTAAAGCGAGAAAGAGAAAATCAGCGATTTTCTATGTAATTTGTTTAAGGAAACTTATTTAAACTGCAACGAGAGGGTAGAAAAAAGAAGAGATGTAGAGAAATTAAACCATTAATTCGACTTTACGCCTTTTGTATTGCAAGTAACTTTGAGCCTTTTTCAATTTCAATAAATATTTATTTTTTATTCTTAATTTTTGCAATAAGAACTCTAAAATCAGCGCATACTTCTTTCAATCGCTGTAACTTTAAAAAACTCACACACACTAACACAGCCAGCAAGAGATAGCGCACACACACACACACACTGTGAGCAGAGGTAAAACACCGTTCGGTAGCAGCAACAGCTCCAACACGTCCGACTTGCACAGAATGACAAAAACGATTAAATGCAAAATGTTTTGTGGCTATGGCTCCAAAGCATGGAAAACTGAGAAAAAAAATAACAAAAGCCACTCAGTCAGAGAGCGTGAGTCACAGCTGCCGCCGACGCTGACTGCGACACAATCTCACTCACTCACCACTCTCACCAGACACCAGATCCACTCAAACGACGAGTGCAGTGCTAAAAACTGTTCAGGCTGGAGCGTGTGCGAGTGAAAAGGCGTGTATGGCCGTTATAAATTGCCGGCCGCGTAATGCAAATGAGTGAGTGAGAGCAGGCGATGACTCAACCGTCTCCTGACTGATTCCCTCTGTGTGTGTATGTGTGTTATGAATCGGCCTTTCTGCCGCTGCTTGAGCACTTTGCTGGCCGGTCGAGTAACCGAGCGACGTCTATGGTCAATCATAAATTAAAAATAGACTTTAATTTTAATGTGTACAGAATAATGTATATGTAGTAAATGATATATTCTGATTATTAGCTACTGTTAATAGTGCCCGAAAAAGGAATTAAATGCACACAAAGCGCAAGGCCAACACCAAATTTTGACAAGTCATTTTTTCTTCCAATGAGACGGCGAGACACCGACCGGCTGCTGAACTTTTTCCACTTTTTTTTTGCACACACTTATACATACAACAATGCACATACACATATGCGCACAGCCAACGCCGTCGGCGAATACACGCATGTGTGTGAGTGTACTTGTGAGTCGAGTCGGTCTTTCTTTTGTTACTTGAATTTTGATAACTACTTATACCCTATTTTTGACTATGTTAAAATACATATCAATAAAATTTTGTGCACTCAAAGTTCATTTAAATTGACACATATTCTCAATAAATAGCAGTTAATACGATCTTTTTAAAATCAAAAACCAACTCACACTTTTTTCACACGCTGTGCGATGCGGCGATGAAATTGTACTGACTGGCAGCATGACCGCAAGTTAAACATAGAAAAATATTAATTTACAACCAAAAATATACCAAAACACACAAATCCATACTAACAAGGCTGGTTACACTGTATTTATTATATATTCGGTAATTTTCTATAAATCAAAACCCCTTCCAATGCATTTGTATACAAATGTATTTTTAAAATAGATCAATGTTTCAAAAATTAATTATGTATGTTGTAAAGTTGCCTACGAATTCATTTCATTTCTGCAATAAATCGAAAAATAAATATACGATTTTAAGTATCGTTATAAAATACTTTGAAATAGATTTTTCTTTATCAGTCAGAAAGCTACCCACATTGACAAAAGTTATCGATAATAAACTGTAATCGATCAGTTAAAATTCTGATTAGTTTTTTTTATTATGCGCGATATTCGATAAATATTCCAACTACGAAAATGTTATCTTTATGAATAGACTCTATTATTGAATCAATTATTTTTGTGAAATTATTTCCCATGCAATGTAACTGCTTTACGAAAGTTATCCTATATGTACTAAAGCGAGTATTGAAATGAATAACTATTTTTGTAAAAATCCAAATAATTTAAAAACTTCAATAAATGGCTTTCAATTCATATATACATCCAAGTGTGACCATATATGCTTTTTAAAACGAATTTCCGGTATATTCTGAAACCCAATTTACGGTTACAAAAAAATCAAAATTTCGTTTTCGTTTATATGGTTAAAAGTGAATTCAAAACTGAAATTTGTTCAAAATGACTCAATAAAGAATATAATCTAAAATTAGCCCCATCACTATTCCCGTGTGACCAAACAAGTTATTGCGGAAGTGGTATATTTCTTATAGCTTCTGAGCAAATTAGTATATTTTAATATTCCACTTGCGGTCCCTCTCTAAAAGTTTTGCAAGATGGAGCCTCTTTTGCTTGGTTTTAACAATCAGCAGCACGTGTATAAAAAGTGCCAAATAATAATCAGAAAATGTTAGTATTATTCAACGATTTAATTCATAATAAGTGATTGACAGATTTATTAACTCGTTTGCTAAGTTTTGCCGGCAAAATTAGGCCAGGTTTAGTGATCAATAACATTCAAATTTGCAATTGAAAATATAACCAAAAATGTGAAACACAAAACGAACAAAAAAGAACAATTTTACACGACGGCGGACGTTGCGGCACGAATGACAGCCCCTGTCAACGAGAGAGACAGATTGAGAGTGAGAGAAAATGAACGACGAGAGAGAACGTAATGCTGTTGAGTGTATGGGTGTGTGTGTGTGTGTGCATGTGAATTGTATGTGTTGGGTCAAATATTTAATACTTTGTGCTGAGACTTGCCAGCTGTAATAAATAACAAAGAAAATAAGACATCCGATGAGTTTAAAGCGAGGTTAACAGAGTTTGTTGCCTTCCATTGAATATTTGTCATAACAGCGAGCAATAATGAAATCATTGCAAAAATAAAAATTTCTCTCTCTCAGAGGCACACACACACATCTACGCACACAATCTCACGCCTTTGACTCATGGTCGCTGACTGGACGTTGAAATGGACAACGACTACGTATAGCACTTCAATGCCAACGCCACTATTCTACATATATATATATGTATGTACATACATGTGTACATCGTATGGCTATAGAAATTTCCCGAGTTCGGGGAATTCTACGAATTTGTCAACTCATTTGGTGGTTGTGCTATTACGCGCCCTCTCTCATTTTCTTTTAACACTCATTCGCTCTTGCTCAAAGTGCAAGTGGTTGAAACACAACACGCCTTAAATTTGCCTGACGGTCGGCTTATTTTTTCCACTAAATTTTGTTCTTTTTTGCCTGCCATCTACTACTATTTTCCAACTACTACGGCACATGCAACACTGCAGTTGAAAATGATAGTAGCTTGCTACTGCTCACACACATGTCTGACTCGCATGGTAGCAACCACTGACATTGACAGACAAACTAGTTGACTCTTTCGCACTCGTTGTATTTTACGTCAATGACGAGACGCTCAAAAGGCCGCCTAGTGGTTCGTCGTTGAAACCTCACACTTGGGTTGGCAATCGCAAAACTGCTCGGCATACGTGAAAATACCGCAGAGCAGCACGCACAACAAAACACGTTTGTGTGCACTCTGAAAAAAGAAAAAAAAAAAAAGAAATTTTCATTAAAATTTTTTTGAAATACAACTCTAAACATAGAAATTGTTTAACTGAACGGTGCTTAAGCCGTCGAAATTCAGTATACAAATTTAACTAGTCAATTTTTTATTGTTGATAATGTAAGTGTCTGTGTGTTCACCGCCGCAGCTGCAGTTTTGTGCTCTCAATTACGCCGCTTTTCTCTTCTCACTCCGTTTTTGTCGTCGTTTTGTGCTGTCTTGGTTGCCAAGCGCGGATTCGCCATAACCAAAAAAAAAAAAAAGTGAAAAAAGCATAGCAAAGAAAATTTAAGCAATTTTACTGTGATTTACGTGTTTTATTGTATTTTATTTTTCTTTACAGGGATGATCGAACTGAAATAGCTCAAGATGGTCCCGCTGGCATGGACCCCGAGGGCGTCATCGAGTCGACCTGGCATGAGGTTTACGATAACTTCGATGACATGAATTTGCGCGAGGAGCTGCTGCGCGGCATCTATGGCTACGGTTTCGAGAAGCCATCGGCTATCCAACAGCGCGCCATCATTCCTTGCGTCAAGGGTCGCGATGTCATTGCCCAGGCTCAGTCCGGTGAGTAATTTCTTTCTGCTGCGAGTATGCAAAATCAACAAAAGAAATTTCGCTTCAATTGAGAAAGTGTATAATACTACATACGCACATATTTGTTGGGGGGTCGCAGCGCTTGCATTTGTATGTGTAAGTGGATGACGATAACTCAGTGACTCAGCTGCCTGCTTCTGTTTTTTCTTCTCATTCTTGCGTTGCTCTCTCGCTTGCGTTTAGCTCTCTCCCAAAAGAGAGTGCTCAAACTGAATTGAGCGGCAACACGCTTGCGCGCCACTTTTTCTAGTGATCGGCATTTAGCGCGTTTTTACTCTCTTCGCAATGCTAAAGTAGAACAAGAGAGCAAAAGAAAGAAATGCAAGAATTGTAAACAGCAGCTATTTTGCTTATTATTATGATATAATATCGCATATCATTAAAATTAATATAGTTCAATGTGATTGGGTAATATTGATATTGCTTTTATTAAATCAATTGTGCATCGATTAATCAAATGTGTTTTCTGTTATTGTGTTGTTAGTAAAATTTCAATTTACGAATATAGCGCTTAATTCGTAAGTTGAAACCAAGTGTCTTCTTTCTTCATAATGCATTTCAAACAATTGACTCAATGATTTATATAGAATAACATTCAGATTATATATTTTTCCGCAGTTCCAGACAGTTTTTCAAATGTTTATTGATTTCTTGTGTTTGTAGCAGTTATTTGTTTCATCATTATTAAACTTTAAGATTGTTTATTTCAATTTATTAGATAACCAAAAACATTCATAGCATTAACTCATCATATTCATTAAATTCAATTTATATGAAAGAAAAAAATGCGTTAAATTGCGCAAAAAGAAGCCAAGACTCAATTTCTTTCAAATGCTTCATTTCGTTCAAATGCATCATTTCATAGTTGTGAGTCATTACTTTATTTACATTATCTCTTCTCCCCCTCCTTCGTCACTTTATTTTTGCTTAGCTTTCGAAAACAACAGTTTTTTTACATGGTGTTATTGATTTCTTATTTTTATAGGTACTGGCAAGACTGCCACCTTCTCGATTGCTATCCTTCAGCAAATCGATACGTCCATTCGTGAATGCCAGGCCTTGATCCTGGCCCCCACTCGCGAGTTGGCCACTCAAATCCAGCGTGTGGTGATGGCACTTGGAGAGTACATGAAGGTGCACTCGCATGCCTGCATTGGTGGCACCAATGTGCGCGAAGATGCCCGCATTCTGGAGTCCGGTTGCCACGTTGTGGTTGGCACTCCCGGTCGTGTCTATGACATGATCAACCGCAAGGTATTGCGCACGCAGCACATTAAGCTGTTCGTCCTCGATGAGGCCGATGAGATGTTGTCGCGCGGCTTCAAGGATCAAATCCAGGATGTGTTCAAGATGTTGCCCCCAGATGTGCAGGTCATTTTGCTGTCTGCCACCATGCCCCCAGATGTGCTTGAGGTGAGCCGTTGCTTTATGCGTGAGCCCGTCAGCATCCTGGTTAAGAAGGAGGAGTTGACACTGGAAGGTATCAAGCAGTTCTATGTGAACGTCAAGCAGGAAACCTGGAAGTTGGGCACACTGTGCGATCTGTACGATACGCTGTCTATTACCCAGTCGGTTATCTTCTGCAACACTCGTCGCAAGGTAAGCTTTCAACTTTGTTCTGCTTTACGAGCGGTCATATTTCATGTATTCTGAATACAGTTGTAAGTGGGTCGACTTTATGAGCTAGTAAAACTTGCGGTCTAAACTAGGTGCAAAGTCTTGAAGCGTGCTGTGCTTTGTAGAACCAGTTAAATAATATAATTCAGGGGAAATACTTGTTAGAAACATTAGTAATTAGAAAACTACAGTTATGAATTCTAAATTATTTTCATTATTGTAAAGTTATTCTTTGTGATTTGTATGTAATGCGACCGAGTATCCATCAAATGTAATATAGTGAAACTTTAAGGTTCTTGAACATAAATGGAAATTGAAACAATTATTAGAAATAGCTTTAGCTTTTTTTTTTTTAGCTTTGCTTTAATCTGCTGAGTGAAACCCAATACATGACGGCTTAATGAGTAATACAAAAATAATAATCGAAATGCTTTTCACTTTTTAGGTCGATCAACTGACCCAGGAGATGTCCAACCACAACTTCACTGTGTCGGCCATGCACGGCGACATGGAGCAGCGTGATCGTGAGGTGATCATGAAGCAATTCCGTTCGGGCTCTTCCCGTGTGCTAATCACAACTGATTTACTGGCGCGTGGTATCGATGTGCAGCAGGTGTCGTTGGTTATCAACTACGATCTGCCTTCGAATCGCGAGAACTATATTCATAGGTAAGCCACAAAGCGAGAACTATTCATTATAATTGAGCGAAACGAATTTCAACTTTTCTTATTTTTTTTATAGAATCGGTCGCGGTGGTCGTTTCGGTCGCAAGGGTGTTGCGATCAACTTCATCACAGATGATGATCGACGAATCCTGAAGGATATTGAACAATTCTACCACACTACTATTGAGGAAATGCCTGCTAATATTGCCGATTTGATTTAAATATTTGTTGAGCAAAAAAAAAAAAGAAATTTAATACAAGAAAATAAAACAAGAAAAAAGTGAGTGAGCGCTACCTACAACAGCAAAGAGTTTTGCGAACAAATAGCGCAAAATCTATTTAAACACACAACATAAGAACAACTAAGAACTAAATCACGTTAAATATATATTTATTCAAACAACCCAATACAAACAGCAGCAGGAGCAACAATAACAGCAACAACAACAGCAGCAGCAGTAAGGCAGAAGAAATCAACAACATTTTTAAAAGCAACCAACCAGTCAAATACCATCATCAGCCTTAGCAGCAACATCAGCCGGGCTGTCTGGTTGGCGCTTTGTCCTCTTCCTAAAGAAACCCAATCAATATCCAACCAATTGAAGAACAGCGGTAAACATCAAGAAGAATAAAAACTGCGTCGTCAACAAGCAACAAACAACAAATCTAAACATTAAACGCTAAAACGGGGAAACACAAACACGAAGACCATCTTTCGATATTTGTGTGTGCGAAAACAACAACAACCACAACATCCATATTGTTTTAGCCTTTTCTAGAACTATTGATAAAAATATTAAAAACAATACAAAAAAGAAAAAAAAACTATATGTACACAATTTTATGTTTAAATATAATAACAACACAGAGACACCATACAAACTAAAAATTGCAAGAGATCAGAAGCAGCAGCTGATCGCTGATCCGTTGTCAGCCAGGTGTCGTCATCACTGTCACCCCAACGGCACCCATTTGCAGCACATTTTCATTGCCGCCGCCACCACAGCAGAAACATTGGTGCATACACACAGATTTAGCAGCTTGATGTCTGAATCACGCAGCATCCGTCATTTTGAGTCTTATCTTTAAATGAAATTATTTGAATACGAAATTTGCATAATGTATTACAGACTACTGAACACAACAATTATAAATTATTGTATAAAATGGCGAACAAAACGCAGCTGCTTTGTGTATTCATTTTGCCAGCAGGTAGCTCTGTTGCCTGGAAATAATCTCGTTGCACCTGCGGTTCCAAGAATTCGATAATCGGGGCTTTTGACAAAAGGGTGTGAATATCAGCGTGACCGTATATGTTAAAACTTAAAACCTTTACTCTAACGCATTTTACATGAAAGATGGGAGTCATCGTCTATGAGCAGTCAGCATACAATTTATTATTAAATAAGTGTTTACTTCAGTTTTATTTATTTTACTTACGAGTGCAGACTATGTAAATGTCTTATTGTTATACGTTATATGGTAATTCGGTATATTTAGAAAATGACAATATTTTAAATAGTTTGTTTAAATATATGCTGTTAAAATATTTTTTTTCGCCTTTACAGTGAATGTTATAAAAATATTTAAAATTCGTGTTTGGCACCCTCCAATTAGAATTCGTAACATTACACTGGAAAAAATAAGTATCAATTCCAGTTCTGACTGAATCATTTTCGACATATGGCAACCCCAAAGTTGAATGCGTCAGCTGATATATTATCGATTACTACAGAAAGAACAGCCCTGATTGTAGCGTCATTGCCCAACACTGCATTGGTGTGGGTGCCGTGTGAGTGTGTTGTTGCTGCTGGTGCGGCTTCATTTAAGTTTTTCACTTCGTTGTTGTCGCGTTGCCGCCGCGAATTGTCTGAAAACTTTTCTATTGTTTCTTCGATTCGGTCGATAATGGCAAAGCACTGTGTTTAAGCCGTCACATTCGAGTATAATATTCAACAATCAGTTTTAATTAATAGTGTAACCACAACAACAAGAGCAAGAGAGCAATACAAACGATTAAAATGGGACAAAAAGTGTCGCGCACCGACTTCGAATGGGTTTATACGGAAGAACCGCATGCCTCACGTCGCAAAATTATTCTCGAGAAATATCCACAAATCAAGAAACTGTTTGGTCATGATCCGAACTTTAAATGGATTGCCGGCGCAATGGTGTTGACCCAAATACTGGCGTTGTTCATTGTCAAGGACTTGTCGTGGCCCTGGCTGTTAGTGTTGGCCTATTGCTTTGGCGGCATTCTGAATCATTCACTTATGTTGGCCGTGCACGAAATATCGCATAATCTTGCCTTCGGCCACAGCCGCCCCATGCATAATCGGATCTTGGGCTTCATTTGCAATCTGCCCATAGGACTGCCGATGAGCATATCGTTTAAAAAATATCATCTCGAACATCATCGGTAAGTTGACAATGGACTATCGGCTGGCTGCCTGACTGTTGATTTGATGACGTTATTGTGGGTACACATATTTACATATACACACACTCACAGGCTTGGCGCTACGTGTGCCGGCAGTATAATATATATATATATATAAGTGTGTGTATGTGTTTATAGCAACAAATTAAATCTTTGCTCGTGTATTTGTCGCATGTGGGGCGTAGCCATGAAATTTCTTTCGCCTCCCTTCGTTTCTCAAATTTGCCTATTAGGGCCGCTTCGCAACACTTAACAAAGCTTAACAAAAGTCTCGCTGCTCTTCGATTAGTTTAGAAGTTTATTATTATTGTTCATTGGGAAAGTCCAACCCATACATTATTTATGTACATGTGTTTGGTCCCCATTAATATATTTTAATCCAGCCAAATGAGTCAACAACAAATAGGAAACATTTGTGGGGCTTTTTGTGCATTTAGTGTAGCATCGATATTGGTTTTGTATAATTGTGATAAGATTACTTAAAAACTTTATAAGCTCAATATTTAGGTATATCACTAAATACGTAATTCAATATTTCTTCTAATTGGTCACGTAGCCGGTTCTTATACATATATTTTCAAGAGTGTTTTTATTTACGATTCCCCCATCGCGCTGACTCACCAACGCTTGCCTTATCAATCGAGTGTGTGTGAAAATAGCGGTAATTGCCGGCACTTTAGCGGTGCCCCTAGAATACCACTTTAATGACAGTGCAATTGATTCATTTGTTGTACACTTTAAAATATGGTGGACACTCAAAACAATGTGACCTTAGCCACGTAGGTGTAGGTGCAAAAGCTTATAGAGCTGCGGATTACTTCAATTAAAGCTCTGTTAACTAGTCTGACATTTTCCATCGCAGTCTAACTTAACTTTGAAGTTTCAACATTTTGTACACCTGCATCAAAATTGGTACTTTTTATACCCGCTACCCATAGGATAGAAGGGTATTATAACTTTGTGCCGGCAGGAAATGTATGTAACAGGTAGAAGGAGGCATCTCCGACCCTATAAAGTATATATATTCTTGATCAGCGCCAACAGCCGAGACGATCTAGCCATGTCCGTCTGTGTGTCTGTCCGTCTGTCCGTATGAAAGACTGGATCTCAGAGATTATAAGAGATAGAGCTATAATTTTTTCGACAGCATTTGTTATGTTTGCACGCAGATCAAGTTTGTTTCAAATTTTTGGCACACCCACTTCCGCCCCCGCAAATCAAAAAAATCGAATCACAAGCGTAATTTTAAAGCTAGAGTTGCGAATTTTGATGTATACAATATTACAATATTTACTATAGTAGTTATGATTCCTGAAAATTTGGTTGCGATCAAATAAAAATTGTCGAAGTTATTAAAGAAATACTTTTGTATGGACAAAAAGGCCGACTTACTAGGGCTCTTAGTTGCTTTGGCCGACAATCTGGTATATTGTGGCGTCTATGGTATATTTTGAATGCGGTACTATACCGATATACTAAATATGCCATTTGGTATATTTTTATAGCATTTTTGCAGTATATTTGGTATATTTTGAGAATAATACCGCAAAATATATTGCTTTTATTTAAAATGGGTAGCGGGTATCTCACAGTCGAGTACAATCGACTGTAGCTTTCTTACTTGTTTTTGCATAGAAAGGGTACAACATTGTTATTGTTTTTATTAATTATAAATATTTTTGAACACGTTTATGTTGAATATTCATAATTGTATAGTATACATTTTTGTGGGATATTTTCGTATGTTTTATTCCTGCACATATTTAATTTGTATTGAAAAATTGAATTTGTATTTCTTGCTACATTTTAAACGTCAATTTTCAAAATATTATTTACAATTTATTGTTTATTAGATTTCTATTGAAAATTGTATTTTTTTACTTGCCCAAAGATAGGGAAAAAAATCTTTTTCTATCTCAAGCTCTAGCACTATCTCTGTCCTTGACTAACAGCTATGATATTTGGAGCAATAGCTTCTTATCATCAGCATTATCTGTACTTCTTGTGAATGGGAAATAACAGTGTCAGCCTGAAACATGTTATTTATACATGCTCAATTCATGTTAAATAGTGTAAGAATTTTTAACTTATAATATTAGGACACAGAAAGTCTGCTCGTCACATTTATTGTCGGGTTGTAAATCCGTTAACCTTGTTGCCCATTGCCCGGTATAGATTGCCAGCAATTGAGTCACATGGCTAGAACGCGGGTTCATATGGCTAACGCGTGTCTAGCTTTGGGACCCAGGTGCTAATGATAAGTGAATCGCATTTATCTAATCTATTAGTTGCTCGAATACCTTGTTGATGGAGGCAATATTAGCGATAAGGCAAGCAGAGCTTTTAACTTGCAATTGAAAATGTAGTTTAATTCAACAATTACCAAATTTACAAGTAGAAATTTAAGTATAATGTGTGCTTTGATGTTATGTATTATGATGGATCAACAAAAAAGTTTTTATTGACAGGAATTATGGGAAAATAAAATATGTAATGTTTTTCAAAAGGTTCTAACATTAAAACTTTTTTATTTGTATCTTTGTTAAGATAACCATATAAAAGAAATTAATAATAAGTAAGACTCACAAGTCTTTGCCATACATTATTTGTGAAAAGTATAGCACTGTATAAATAAATTCAGTTTTGGGCCTTGGTAGCTAAAGTAATAAGAACCCTAACCGAATATATATATGTTTATATAATAAACTGAAGCTATAAATAGTTATATTATCGTCTGGTCTATATCTAATCCCATTTTCTATTTGATTTTTGCAGCTATCAAGGCGACGAGGTGATTGATACAGATATCCCAACGCTACTGGAGGCCCGATTATTCGACACAACCTTTGGCAAATTCATGTGGGTGTGTCTGCAGCCCTTCTTCTACATTTTCCGTCCGCTGGTGATCAACCCAAAGCCACCGACACGCCTGGAGATCATCAATACGATCATACAGTTGACATTCAATGCTGCCGTCGTCTATTTCATTGGCTGGAAGGCGATGGCCTATCTGATATTCGGCTCGATTCTAGCCATGGGACTGCATCCGGTGGCGGGGCATTTTATATCCGAGCACTATATGTTTGCCAAGGGATTTGAGACGTACTCGTATTATGGCCCACTCAATTGGATCACCTTCAATGTGGGCTATCACAATGAGCATCACGATTTTCCGGCTGTGCCTGGCTCTCGGCTGCCGGAGGTGAAGCGCATCGCCAAGGAGTTCTACGAGACGATGCCACAGCACACCAGCTGGACACGTGTGCTGTACGATTTTGTGATGGATCCCTCTGTGGGTCCATACGCGCGTGTCAAGCGCCGACAGCGCGGATTGGCCTCCTAAAGTGGCCGCATCAACGATTTTACTAACGGTTTCCTGGCATTATGTAATCTCAGCGTTTAGACCTAGAAGCACAACCACGGTAACAACAAACAGGAAATAAGCGAATGCAAATGAGAAATGCCTGCTAAGTTCTGTCCTGCTTATTTTTGGACAGCGAACGCACTGGATGATTATAAAACGTATTTTTTCATGTGTAAGCTTATATAATATGTATGTAAAGCTTAGTTGGCAAGGCAATTGTTAAGCGCTATTATAAACTATTATTGTTACCTCAAAAAACTTAATTGATGGCCTGTTAAACGTAGTATGTAAATTGTCTCCTATATTTAGTGTTTTCTAAATATGTATGTATATTTATAAATTTGTGCGCCTAAATGCAGCTGTAAACAGTACTAAACTAAACTATACACTATATATACTGCAAACTGTGAACTTTACACTATTTTTGATAGCCTCTTGTAACTGATAAATGATAAACGGATACCAAAAAGAAAACCAGATGAAAATGAAACCAACTGCACGCGGCGTTTAGCTCTAATAACAATAAACAATAATAATAATTGTATACTATACTCGTATGTGTATGTAATAAAATGCAAAACAAAAAACCAAAAAATCAAATTTTCTTTAAACAAATTGTTCAATCAACTCAATTAGGGCCTTTTGCTTTGATTGTTTTCGGGTTTCGTGTCATGTGAATCGCTGTGGCAACATGCAGCTCTAGCTCTAATTGCCGTAGCCATTGCTGATAATGATGTGCATGATAAGACCTGTCAATATATACTCGGAGTATGCCATAACAAAACCCCACTAAACTCGCAACGGTTACGCCACAAGCTACACGTTCTCAATTACGATATTGACCAAACCGCACCGGATGCAGCTCCCTCCGTATCAGGTGTTATTAAGCCTCCTCAAATGATTGAATGCAATCAGAATTGTGAAAAAAATTTCATAGAATTTATAGCCTACAATAACAGCACAGCAAATATTCCAAGTACCCAACGAATCTTGATAATATTCTTTCCAATCTTTCATTTTGTTATCATAATATTTATAAAGTTTGCCAGCAAACTGTTCTGAATTTTGCAAATACAAAATATATTTTACTGACGATACGTTTAAGAATCGAGGTGCACTATTTTGTTTAGCATATCGAACTTAAAACTCAAGATACTTGAACCCCTTTCCATACTACACCCAACTCAATGTGGTTCTTGTGTTTTATTACTCACGGTCTTGTTGACGCACTTAACTGAAATTCCTTCGAAAAGTACTCAATATTTTCCACGCACTTACTTTGAGAGAGACTGTTTACCTGTTTCACAGAGCCAGAAGATAGCAGTTTCAGCCTAAATACGTTATCAGTTCCAGGTGTTACCTATTAGTCTAGCCCAAAAGTTACCCAAGCACCACGCACACCTGTTTAACAGTCAAAACAAAAAGCAGTCAAAGGTGCAGTGACTAATCGAGAATCAGTCATTGGCATGTTGCACGTGTCTTTGCAGGCGTAGGTCGTTCATCGTCGTTGGTGCCCCACGCAAGTCAACAACATGCCGATAAGTCGCTGGTATTCCAACGATTACTAATCGTAGTTTAAATTAGTAACACAGTAGGAATCTAATCAAAACTCTCTTGCTGACAACATCTAAAAATACAAATGACATTTAATAGGTTGATTAATTGACTGAATTCATGTTTAAATAAAATACATTGTGATCTCCACGGTTATTTTTTAAATACTATGTATATATAATTTATTTATATAATAGAATTACATATTGTGGGGGATCGCTTGAAGGAAAATAGGATTGATAGGGTTTATTTGTTGGGTATTGATTGTGGGGGTTCGTTGAAAGAAATCGTACAGTTTTAGCTTAATTAAATAAAATGGTTGCTCCTTAATATGGTAAGGTATTTTATTTTCTTTTCTTTACTTATTTTTTGTTTGGGGCTGTGTTGTATGCTGAAAACCCACTCGTTTTATACACGCTTAAAAAATGATTTTACAAAGTGTTTTTCTATCGCATAATTCTAAGCATTTTCTTCTTTGCTTTTTTTTTGTTTGTTTTTGTTGTACGTTGAGAAGTGGTGTTATTTTGTTTTGCATTTTTTTTTTTTAGTTTTTATTTGTTTTTGTTTCAAGTTGCTCTTATTACTCTTTCTCTCTAATCAGCTTACTAAATTTTAATTAAAAATTATACATTTCTTGTTTGTTTTTTTTTTATTATTATTATTTCCACTTGTATTTAAATATAAACTTAACATTAGGGTTGCAATTTATTTATATTAATATGTTTTATGATCTTTTGTTTTATCAACAAGTTTTTGTGTTTTGTTTTTTAGTTTAAACTTGGTTTTTATGCTACAAGATTTGTTGTTATTGGATTTTGTAGGAAAAACAAATAAAGAAAACATAGAAGATGAAAATTACATCGCGCCACGCGTTCAAAATTATCGCATATAACGTTTATGGAAGATATACATATATATATTTTTTGGATAGATATGTATGTGTATATAATTATAAAAATAACAATTAAATTTTACTTTGCTTTAACTTGAAGAAAACAGGAAAAAATATACAGAAGTAAAAAATAATAAGCAATTTCGAATCATTTTTCTTTCACAGATTCTTGTTTGTTTTTTAGTTAATAGATGCTCTTTGAAATTTTAAAAACGAAAAAACGCGCGCGCGTCGCACAAAACTTAAAGCGAACACAAAATGTAAATTAAATTAACAAAAAACTAATAATAGCAGGTAATGGTAATTATATATATCTAAAAATACACACATATTTATGATGTGTGCTTATGGTGTATATATATATGTATATTATATAAAAGAACGTTTAACGAACGTAAAATGTTGTTTATCGTGACCACAAAATCTGTTTATATTTTGCATTTACAGTTGAATTGTCACTTGTTTACTTCTCAAGTGTGTCGGTGTGTGTGATTGGTTGTGGATTGGTTTTGTTTTCATATTTGTATTTTGAAATACGTTTGCGTTGCGTAATAATAGTAATAATTAGTAAATATGTACTACAAAAAACGTTCAAGTGACTGTTTAAATTTTTGTTTTTTGTTTTACTAAAACATAGTAAATACCGTTAGCACAACAACAATGCGTGTGTTTCCATGTCGGCTTTCCTCATATGTGTGTGGGGGTCTGTTCTCTTGTATGTGTGTGTGTTGGGGGTAATAATGTATAGACACTGCGATTGCAGTTTATCGATTAATCGCAAGCTTTAATCGAGGGTGCTGCCAACCTTTGTCAAATTGATGTTTATTTTATATTTTGCTTGCGATCTCTCTCTCGTTCGCTCACTCACTGTCTACCGCGCCGACTGCGCTGCCCGCTGCTTGGCTGGCGTCGTCGTTGTGCTCAATGTGAGGCTGCTGGTTGTTGTAGTTGTTACGGTTAAACTGGCGCTGCCGCTGCTGCCGGCCACGCCCACACTCACAGTCTTGGAACAGCGTATGCAAATGTAGTCGTCGTCTGCTTTAATCTGACTGCGATTCAGACCCACACAATACATGTGAAACCACTCATTGCAGCCACCATCGCATTGCACCCAGTCCACTTCTCGCCCCGTCGGCTTATGGCAATTCTCCGCTCGGCACTCCTCTTCGTCGTCTTCCTGCGCGGTTTGCTGTGTGCGTTGCGCATGCTTCTTCTGCCCACCGCCGCCTGCTGGCGTGTTGTTGCTGCCTCCTGTTGGAGTCGCGTTGCTCGCTGCATTACTATTGCTGCTGGTGTTGTTGTTATTGTTGTTAGTGGTTGTGGTGCGCTTACGTTTTTTATGCCCCGCTGCCGCGGGCGTTGGCGTATTCGCTGCCGCTCCGCCCGCTGCCGCAGTTGCAGCAGCTGCTGCTGTGGTGTTGCCACCATTCGCCTGCTTGTTTTCCGCATCCGCATCGACACCAGGCGATGTGCTCGCCTTGCTGTCACTTTTTCGCAGTGTTGTTGACTTCTTGCCCGGCGTCTGTTTCGGTGTGTTCTGTTTCTTACGCGGCACTGCAGCATTGCCACTGCTAGCATCATTGGAGCGTCGCTTCTTGCTGCGTGCACCGCCATGGATGTTACTAGCGTTGCCGCCATTGCCACTGCCAGTGCCAGGACTTGGACTATTTTGCACTAGCAGACTGTCATTGGAATCTTCGGCTCCGCTGTGTATGCTGGATGAGGAGGCTGCTACTGTGTTGTTGGGTGTGGTTGTTGTAGAGGAAGGTTGCTGCTGCTGCTGCTGTTGTCGTTGCTGCTGCTGTTGTTGCAAATGCTGCAGCACACGCGCTTTGGCCTCTGCCTGCAGCTTCGATGGCGGCATCGTTTCCAAAATACGCCACAACTCTTGCGTCTCGTCCAACGACACTTCCAGCAAATCACCCTCCATCATCAACTCAAGCAGATTCTCAATTTCGCTGTCGGAGAGTAGTTTCAAGAGATCAGTGCTGTTGCTGCTGCTGTTGTTGCTGTTATTGTTGTTGCCGCTTTGTGCATTACTCGTCGCCAGTCGCTGCTGCAGTTGGTCGTCCTCATCGTTGCTATAGCCATCCTCAACAATGCGCAGCCGGCACTCATCATCATCATCGTCGTCATCCACATCATCTGCATCCTCCGCATCCGATTCAGAGCGTGGTGTTGTTGTTGCATTGTTATCCAGCTTTGACGAAGAATTGTGTCCGCGTCGCGGCTTTCGTGGACTGTTGATGTTCCCCAGCCCAAGGACGGCACTATTGTTGCTGCTGCTTTCGCAACGACGCTTTTGCTGCTGCTGCAGTTGTTGCTGGCTGAGAATGGCTTCCAAGGCGGCGCTAACATCGGGACTGCTCAGTGCTTTGCGTGCACGATCCTGCCAGTTCATTGCACGCTCGGCCAAGCAACGCAGCGCTTCATCCTCAGGCAGACGCATGGGCAGCTGTTGCAGTTGCACCAGCAGCGGCAAGATGGTCTCCAAACGCGGACGCTTCGAGCGCACACAGCTCGGGCACAACCACTTTGGTTGCACCGGCATTGTACTCACACCACCACCGTTGACTGCTCCACCACCATTCTGCTGTTGGGGCAGAACTAGCGTGTGTGCTGTTGGCGGTGGAGGCACGCAATCATCGTGGAACCAGTCGCGGCACAACTGACAATTGTGCATGAGGCCACGAAATTCCGATTTGCAGAGACAAAACATATCGCGCAGCATATTCTTGGACATATTCTGACGCCGTAAGTCGCGCATGTCACGCAACTCTTGCTCCTCGGCATGCTTGAAGCTGGCCACAATTTCGGCGGGATTCTTATCCTTGAGGAAATCATCTTGGAAACGCGGCTTGAGATCCGAGTCAATGTTAATGGCATCTGCGCGCGGCATCAGCACCTCTAGAAGTGTATAGAATGTGCCCTTCTTTAAAAAGGCTTGTGCCGTATTTTCCTTCCACTGATGCGCGCTATTTAAATGGCCCTGCATCCGGCTTAGCTCCTCCAGCTGCAGCGGTATGCTTAAACCGCGCTCAATCATCGCCTCCAGCGTGTGACAGTAGGTCACATGATTGTTCTGCTGTAATTGCTCCACTGAGCGCAGCCATTCGCGTGCTTTACGCAATGCGTCCTTGAGCAAGCCATGCGATGGCACTTGTCCATTGATGTCGGTGGCCGACTTCAGAAACTGCTCAATCTCGGTTAGTTCGTGCTGTTGATTGAGTCGTCGGAAATATTTGGCTGCCTGCGATTCCCATGCTTCGATTGCGGCACCAATGTGCTGTAATTTGCGCATCTCACGATCTACATACGGATCCGTAGGATCCAAATCTGCGGCAGCTGTGTGCAGCAACGTCTTGACATCGTTGTAGGTCAACTTGGAGCTTGTCTCGCGTAAACCCTGCGACCGCTTGTACCATTTGCACTGCTTGAGTCGCTTCTGCAAATGATCCAGTTGCTGCAACTCTATGCGCAACGAGCTGCCCTCATTTATCAGCGTCTCCAGATCGTTCTCCTCGAGTGCCTCCAGTGAGAGTTGCAGCTGTGCCTCGGCACGCTCCACAAATTGTCGACCCAGCAGCAGTAGTTCACGCACCGAGGCGCCCTCATCGATGATGCAGCATAGATTGTCAATCTCCTGTACAAATAGCTCCAACTCCTCCATGGTTAGTTTGTATTGTGCCGCCTCCTGATTGTGATCCGAGCGCGTACGCACCTTAAATAAACACATAAAGTCAAATCTCAGTTTATGTTATCTATAAAACTAATTCCCTGCTTACCTTATTGATGCCCAGTTGTTGTATAACTGTAACACATTTCTCTGCCTCAATTGCAGCGGCATTTAATCGATCGATAAGCAACGAAGGTGGAAACTTCTTGTTGTCCGCCTCCTTACACAACTCCTGCAGTTCGGAGAGCGTCACCGATGTCGGTCCCTTGGCATCGACAATGTCGCGACAACGCGATAACCACCGCTCAAAGCTATGCGCCTTCACTTTTAGCTTTTGCAGCATCAACGGCATCTCGTCCAACGTATAGCGATAGATGAGCGTATGCTTCTCTGGCGCACAACCACAGAGTACTGTGTAATGGCGCAGACAGACAATCAGCTTGTCATTGCACTCGCAGGCCACGGCCGAGAGGAAGCATGTGGTGTTACACTCCTGACAATGACGTTCATCATCGTTGACCAGTTCAAAGGCGCGTCTTTCTGCTCGTGTGACGCCCCACTCCAAGAGGGATTTGCGCAGTTTCTTCTCGGTGTCCACCATTTCGGCCATATCAATGTAGCACGCGGTGGCAATGCCAAATGTCAGTTTGGCGGGCTCCAAAGCCATCTTGCAGACGAGTTCGTCGTGTGAGAAAACGCAAAAGCGTCGAAGCATCGAATAATGATTGACGCACTCGCGTCCCATTTTCAGCCAATCGGCGGGCGCAAAGTTAACGGCCTCGGCGAAATTGTAGCCCTGATTGAAGCCGGCATGATAAGCACGCGGAAATGTGATGACAAACTCGCCGGCATGCTGATCGGTGCGATACACGGGCACCCCGTTGTTCATCAAGATGTTGGGATTCATAATCGTTACCAGTTGATGCAATAAATCTGGTTGCGAGGAGAACAATTCGGGCGCTGCACGCTTCATGGTCTCCTCAAACTGTTCGGCACACGAGCCGGGAACACCGTACCAGGTCTTTGGTTCGCCCCAATGCAAATAGTTAATCGAATAGCTCCAATGATCCTCATTGTGCCAGCAAAATGCCGCAAAACACATGCCCACATACATCCAGGGCGCATTCATGCCGCTAATATCGGCATTAATGTGCCCCAATATTGAATCCTCCAGCAGTGGTAGATTATTTAAATTCCAACTCGATTCGGCATACTCCTGATCCCCAGGTAGCAAATAGAGAGAGCTGCGTGTGGGAAAACCAGAACCATGATCCATGGTATGCAAATCGGCGCCATACTCCACGGTCACATCCTCGTCGATGGACGAGACAATGCGCCAGAATTCGCGCTCCACCTGCTCGGTGGGCACCAAGTGCACCGGTTTGCGGAAATATTCCTGCTTAAACTGATCGGCCATTTGGCCAAACTCCTGCAATGTGTACTCACGCTCCGCCTGCTCGAAGCCAAAGGCCTCTTGCGGCTTGCTCACTTCCTCCACAACGCAACGCGGACAGAGCCATTCACCTGAGCAACATAGAGATTAAAGATTGATTCTATATTTATTTTAGTGTTTTTCTCACCTTTTGGTATGCTGCTTAGTGGTGGCAACAAGCAGAAAGTGTGATAGCTATCGTCGCAGCCATCGCACAGCAGCATGGAGGCCTCAACATCGCCACGATTGCAAATATGACAGATGTACTTCATCAGTGGATCAATGAGCAGCTGTTGCTGTGGTTCTGTGCTCGCCTTCTTTTGCGTGGCACGTGTATTCGGAGTGGCAGCAGCACCTCCTGCTTGATTAGCGACGCCAGTTCCAGTTGAATTGACGGCATTGAAGCTGCTAAGAAGATCCCGTTTGAAATCCTCCTTGGTCTCGGTCTTGATGGTGACTCCACCAGGTCCAGCTGCACCAGGTTTACCGGCCTGCCCGACCAAACCGCAGCTGGCATTAGAATTGCCAAACCGCTTGGAGCGACGCGTGTTATTCTCATTGGGCGGTGCAATCTGCTGACGTGTGGGTATCTCGTGTGCCTTGTAATCAGTACCGCAATCCTCCAGCTTGACGGGCGTGCCACCCACAGCAGAACCACCTGCAGCCGCACCTCCAGGTCCCAGCACTTTACCAGATGTGTAAACCTCAAAGGGATGTAATATGCGTTCATAGTGCGCCTTGAGGGTGGCGCCAACACTTTTGCTGGATGGATACTGCATGCGATTAGCCACCTTGGCCCATTTGCGCTCCTTGGTGGTCTGCTCCATGCCGCCCTCTTCGTGCACAATGCGATGCAAAGTATACAGATCCAATGCCTTGCGCTCCACCATTGGTATTTTCAATGAGGAACCCTGCAGTTCCCAGAATTTGGCAATTTGATCCAAGAAATTCAACTTAACACGTGTCTTGGCCTCCAGCTCATTGAGTCGTTGCACGCGCGGCACAAACTGCAGTTTGTCCACATCAACGGCAAATGGCGGCGACCATTTCTCCGGTGGCAAGATTTTGGCAATGCCACACTTCTCAGCAACAGAGCGTATCTTGCTGATGTAGGCGAGGGGATTCTTAAACTCTTCGGCTGTGGGTCGAAACACTGGACACTCGGGCGGTGTATCAAAGTGGAATTCCTCATTCTTGCTCTGATCGAATTTGTTGGTGCTGTGCGGCTTCGTGTGCAGCGACTTCTTGTGCACCGATGGCGTCGGATGTGGACAACTGTTGTGATACTTCTTGCTGGCCGAGACACTGCTGCTGGCATGATTCATCGGCACGCTGGGCATTGGACGTTCCACGGAACTAGGTGCTGCTAATGATGCAGATGCAGCAGTTACTGGTGTCGATGATGTTGTTGTGGTTATGGATGATCCTTCATTACTTGCCGCTGCAGCCTCGTTATTGTTATTGTTGCTGTTGTTGTTATTATTATTGTGGCTATGGCTCTTCTTGGCCGACTCGCTGCCACTTCCAGTTGAGTTGCGTGTGCGCAGGCGTCGCGCTGGTGTCACGGTGCCATTGGAGTTGCTACCTTGGCCGCTGCCGCCGCCAGCGTTGGCGACTTGGCTACTGTCCGCCTCGGCTTTGCCGGACATCTGGCTATGTTTTGAATTAAATGTACTGCTGCAACGGCTGCTGATCTTGTTCAGCTCTGCAAACAAAATGGGATAATATGCTCTTTAGTTATCTCAATTAAAAGAACAGTTTAAAATCACAGTTAACAACAGTTGTGGTTTATATTCACTCATTCATTTACGTTATGATTTGTATTTGTGTTTTCAAAATAAAACAAAAATCCTCATCATGGTCAACTTCTAGTTTAAAGCAAGTGACAAGTGTGACCAGTAACGAAAGTATTTGATTGAAACATGGCGGCACTGTTCAACACTGCGGCACAGCAGCCTAGCTACAAAACTAAACGCATGAACGCACGGCAAGTGAAAAGATGTAATTGTAGCCAAGAGCGAGCAAACGAGAGGGCGAGTCAGAGTACAAGTTACGCAGCAGCAGCACATGCATGAGCAGCGCAACTAACCCACCCCTCTTTAACTCAATCGGACAGGTAAACAAAACAGTAAACGGCGTTTACATTACATGTGTGTCTGTGTGAGAATATCTCTCACTCTCTTACAAGAGTAGGGGTTGGCTTTAAATCGGAGACAGAAACTGACAACAAGAAATGCAAGTCAAACACACACAAGCACACATATATGTACATGTTTTACACACATTCGCAGTACAAGTGCGTTGTAGCACTAGCTCGTTCTCGCTCTCTCACGCTTGATTACATTATCAGTCAACGTTTTGTGATAATGATAAAACAGAATTGCAATAATATTGTGTCTATATGTGTATCAATAATTCGTAAAATACGCGAGCAATGCGTGGGCTGATTTAAAGTTTGTGCACAAACATAATTTTACATGTTATCATTTACGTATTTGTAGGTTATCAAAATTAGTGCTATGCTCATCAAAGCTTAACATAATTGGAGACTAACAGATACTCTGCAATTGTGCCAGATTGTGATCTATTAAATATTAATTTTCAGAGAAAAAAAAGTATCTAAATATTACATGTGTGAGAATAGGTCATCCTTTATTCACAACTAAAATAATTGCATACCGCAAATGGAAAACTTTCTTTTAATTATTTTGATTTGAAATATTTTTGGACCGAAAAATCAAAGCAGCTGTGCGCAGCGATGCCAACTGCTTGACCGGATGGCAGGCAAAGCGAGCAGGCAAATAAATGGCACACATACACACGCACACACATCAGATGACAAACAAACGCGTCTACGTGATCAAAGAACGCCTAACGGATGCGAGGGCAACGGGTGGGGGTGGCTTTCATGAGCTTGCGACGGCGTAACATTAGAGTGAAAGAGAGCAGCACAATGTGTGAGAGAGTCGTGAGAGTGCGATTGGGAGTTGAGTGTAAGTTTTGATGCATCGCGCAAAAGTGCAGTGTTGGTAAAAACACACATAACTCATTTGGATTGTTATTTATTTTTAAGTTCGTTGTTTTTGCGCACACATACTTATTTACATTCACACCATCCTGGAAGGCGCTCAGTGAGTTCACTGATTTTCTTATTGTCCACAAAACACTCTGTGTGTATGTGTTGAAATTTTATTAAAGCGTGCAACAGCGCCAAAGGAGAAATGAAAAGAATTTGTTGCATAGAAAAGTGGAGCGCCAAACACGCATACATTTATACTTTGAAAACATATATGTACGTACATATGTATGTACTTACATTGTGTATGTATAACATAGCGACCAATTGGATATGTTTGCCTGTATAGTTTGCATGTAATCCAGTACTTCATACGTATGTATAAACATACTAATTTATGTATATACATATAATGTATTGCTTTTTCTTATTCCTACGAATTTAATTGCTATTTGCCTACTGCATATTTAATTGCAGAACTACACACACTTGCACAACGAAATTGTATACATTTCTGTATTTTGATTAAATTGAACAAGTAAAAGAAGCCATATTGAAAAATGTCGTCGCCGGCAGCGACGTTGTTAAAGTTCCGGTTAAGGTTTTTTTTTTTGCAGCAGCAGCAGCGTCAAAATAGACAAAAGGAAGCCGCCGTTATAGTCGCTACATTCTGGGCGAAAAAAGCTTTGCCTTTGGTGGTTGTTGTTACAGCGCACATACATAAGCAGAAGCACACACACATATAGTTACAGGAAAAGGTCCGCATACAAAAGTGGGGCGACGATGTCGACAGCAGCGCCACCCCAAAAGGGAACAACAACAACATACTTCTATGCCAAATGAAGGGTGTGAGTGAAGTGGAGAGAGTATGAGCGTGTGCGTAGTTTTGTCATTTACTTGATCAGAAAGAAGTGCGTGAGAGCAATACATACATACATACATGGATATGTACATAAATACATCTTACATATGTGTACATCGCCTGGTCACACTGCTTTTGGAGTAAATCTAAATTGTGTTTTCGTTTTTCATTAATTGGGCATTTTGCAAATTATTGATTGGCAAAATTTGCGATGAGCACTGCACACGCTGCTTTGCCAACTATGAGAATTTCACAAAGTCTTAGTAATGTTGGCAAAGTTTTTCAACAACTTTTTTTTGATGCCATATTGATCATACATACATATGTATGTATGTATATGTGTGTACACATGCTTTATGTTGAAAAATAAGTGAAGCCTAATAGGCCGCATGCTCTTCTGGTACTCTAATCTAAAGCGCCTCACGCATACAAAAGGGGTTTTATATAATTTCCATTTTCAGTCGAACGAACACACACACCCGTAAGCTCACTCACACATATACATTAGCTCGCACAGGTATATTATACGTATACGTATAGAAAACACACAGCAGCATTTCTCTATACATACACACACATACACATGTATTTATGTATGTATGTACATTTGTATGCTTAGTGAAATTAGCACTAAAATTCTTTTTACTGTCAAATGCAATTGATTTAGCTGCATTTGAAAACGAAACGCTGCTTAGAAATTCGGTAAATTTTTCTCATTTTTTATTTGTTGCCAACCAAGCCCAGCAACAACAAGACTAGCAGAAATATAGTAAGCAGTTAACATAAAACGAAACGTTGACGTTGTGATTTTTACGCACTCTGTCCACCATATTGCACACTAAAATGTTTTATGTTTCACTGTATGTACGTATGTACATACATATTTACGTATATATATTGTTTGTTTGTATTTGTAAATGCAACACTGTACTTTTTACAAACTACACAATTTTGCATAATTTAGTGGGGAGTGCAATTGAAATTGATATTGAAGCGTGGGATCACAATATTTGAAGGGATTAAACAGCGCTAGACACAAACTCGCACACAACAAGGAGGCAGCGCCGTCGACGTCGTCTTGGCTATGATGGCGACCAAAAAAGCAGAGAACGCACTTTACAGCTCTGTTAATAATTTTGCTTTCGTTGTCGCTCAGCTTGCTAATGTAATAAGTAGTGTGAGCTAATCACAAAAATCACACACATAATTCAATTCAATGACGGAAATATTGTTTTTTTTGTGACTTTTAGGAGTGTGCGACGTACATTTTCACTTTTTATTACAATTTTTTTTTGTTTTTTTTTTCTTTTTGGTGGACTGCGCTGCAAGCAGTGGCCAAAGCAGCAGCCGCACACACATACAAAAGTTTTTTTCTTTGATTAAAACGCGGGGGGTTGATTCCAATTGTCTTTTTCAGGGCGCACTTATTAGCTTTAGTTGAGTTTTTATTGAATTTTAGTTGATTTAATCGTATGCTTTCGGCTTTGGCATATTATGTGTATACATTCTATCCATATTTCGCCTGCTAATTAAACATTTTTTCAGCTTCAGCCATCAGCGAAACTCACACACTCACACAGAGGGTAGAAGAAATATGTAGAGGAAAAACTAAACTCACTGTCGTCATAGGTAATTAGGGCCAAGCACGCTGTTTAAATGCGTGCACTTTGCCCAAAATATCGAATATATTCACCGCACAGAGCACTTGATTAGATTTGATTTATTTTCTTGTATTCTCAATTTGTATATTTTTATTTTTTTGTGGTACTGATCTCTTTCTCGACTACCTTTTCAACTGCACACGACGATGAAAATCAGTGTGGCTGGGCAATATGTCAAATAAAATACCGCAATGTCGCCTCAAGCACGCACACAGAAAATACTGCGGTTGGTATTGGTCTGCACTGGTAAAATGTGTGGACTATATTGCGTTGACTGTATGTAACTGTTAATGCATGAGTGAGCTCTGTTGATTGAGGAGTCGTACTGCAGTTTAACATGCAGATCTGTATTTTTGTAGTCAAAGCTAGCTGGGGATCAGTTTCACAGAATGTTTCCAAAAATATAAGACGTTTTTTTGCTTTTAAGTTGATAATTGTAAATTTTTATTTTAAAAGTATAAACAAAAAAATAAGATCTCAAATTATGTTTACGATGTTGCCCATTTGAATATTTTTCATATTTTTGTATAAGAGCTCGAGCAACAATTTACAACAATCATTGCAGTGATATAAAATCTTAATATAAGTCTTTTTTTCATTCAATATATTTTTACATTTTATTTGGTAGAATGTTATTTTATTTAGCATTTAGCAGCAGCGACTATATCAATATAAGCACTGCATATTCGGCAGTAGAACGTGCTATCACTAACCATACAATACAATGTATTGTACGGTTAGTGGTGCTATCAAACAGAAACAGTCTGGCAAAGCAAATTGTAAAATAGTGGCAACGCTTACTGTGACATAGTGGCAACTTGTAAGCTTGCTGTTGTTAACTGTTATTAACATAACAGACGATTCAAAACAGACTATCGGATCTCTCTTACCAACTTACAGGTATTGGCCAATTGCCATCTATCGTCTCAGTCGCACAACTGCTATGTCGAAAAACTGTGGCTGGTAAACACAGCTTTTCGTCGATTTTTAGTAAAAAAAAATTGTCAACCATAAAAAGAGTCATTAGATTTCAAAAGCGGTCAAATATTATTAGTCGTAGTATTAGAATCTCAATCTGTTATCGCAAAATGCCTGCGGTGCGAAAATATCGACGCGAAACAAGTGAAATCAGTTGCTGCCTCAAATACTTGCTCTTCACCAGCAATGTACTCATCTGGATGGCAGCGCTTCTTGTCCTCGCTATTGGCATTTGGGCCTGGACCGAGAAGGATATGTTCCGCAACATTAGCAAACTAACATTCATTGCTTTGGATCCCGCCTTCGTACTCATCATATTGGGCACCATCACATTTATGCTCGGCTTTATGGGCAGTGTGGGAGCGTTGCGTGAAAATACTTGTCTTCTGGGAGCTGTGAGTCGACATGCTTGGTAAACCAGATATATATAATATATGTATATATATTTCATTTACAGTATGCCATATTTTTGAGCGTGCTGCTGCTCAGCGAAATTGGCTTCTGTGGCCTGGCATTTGTGCTCAAGGACAAAGGCTGGGTACGTCAATGATGAATTATAATGAAATTATTAGTATTACTTACCTTTAATTTTTGTAGATTAAAGATCAGGCCACGGAGGGATTGCGCGCCTTTATCAAACATTATCGCGAGGATCCCGATCAACAGAACTTAATTGATTGGATTCAAGAGGATTGGCTGCAATGCTGTGGCATTGATGGACCCAAGGACTGGGATAGCAACAACTATTTTAATTGTTCGTCCATTGCTATTGGCAGTCGAGAGGCCTGCGGTGTCCCCTTCTCCTGCTGTCGCCGTCGACCGCAGGAGGTGATTAAGAACAAGCAATGTGGTTACGATGTACGCAAGGAAGGCTACGTAAGTCACAATTCAGAGAGGAGCTTTAATTGTAGTTCTAACAATTTCCACATATAAATTGATACACATGCAGCCTGTGGATAGGAATATTCATGAGCGTGGATGTTTGCGCGCTGGCGAGGATTGGCTAGAGACGCATTTAATAGGCGTCGCAGCCTCGTGTGTTGCCCTGCTCATTATGCAGGTGCTGTCATCAACTCTAAATTATATTTACCTCAATTTATATTGTGGTTTAAAACCATTTTTTCGTTGATTTTAAATTGAAGTTTCAGTTTTAAAAATGAGCTTGTACCGCATAATAATTATAATATGAAATATTCTAAATCAGCATCAAAAGCTGAGTTGACTTGGCTGTATCCGTCTGTATGTCCGTACTGACACTTAGATCTCATCAACTCTAATAGTTAGGGACAACGGAGAAAGCGGTTCTATCCTAGTTATAACTTCACTTTCAATAGCGGCTAATAGTTTCGAATCATTCGATACGAAATTAAACCTTAACAGTTTAAAGTGTATATTGTCCAATAAGTTGATAAGCTGCCACGAGCTGGCTAAAATTTTTCACAATTTATATAATTGATATTATATTTTTCATTTAAATTTGATTTATTTATTTATATTTCATTTATTTATATTTTCTTTATTATTTTTGTATTTTTTTTTTGCGTTGCTTATGTTTTCCCATTTTTTTTTTAAATACAGAATGGAGAGCTATCAAAGATCATTTATGAAAAAGGCTGCGTTCAGGCTGGCGAAGAGTGGATCGAGCATAATTTAATTATAATTTCAACGGCCGCCATTGGTGTTATGTTTTTCCAGGTCTCAGTTTTGTTTCACTATTTTCTTTAATTTTTTTTTTGTTTATTTTTCTTTATATCCATTCATTGAATAGAATTGCAATACTAATTTATATCGTATTCTTACAGATCCTCGGCATTTGCTTTGCGCAGAATTTACGTGCCGATATCTATACGCAAAAATCGAAATGGCACTGACAAATGGCTCACGCTGCCCCCACAGCACTTTAGAAAGAGTTATTAAGGTAATTAGAGATTTAACGCGCTGGAGAATTGAGATAAGGTAAGAAGAACACCAGCAACAATAGGACAACAACTAGAACAACTATAACAATGGATCTACGCTTCGGTTAGTACACTATACACTATATACTATACACTATAAATACCTAAACTAAATGTGTGTCTACTAAGAGAAAAAACAAACGAAATAACGCATTCCGTCTCCATGGACATTGACTAAAAACTATTAACTAGGTTGCCAAATTTTTTTGCTGTTTTACGTAGGCTTCTCTTTAAATCTAAAACAAAATCAAACAAAGACGAGGAAAAAAGAAAACGACAATTTGCATACATTTTCTATACATTTTTACACAACGTGAAAACAGAATGATGGAGAAAAAAATAACAAAAAAAAAAGAGGATAAAATTACTCGAAATGCAGCTGTGATATATTTTTAATGAATGTATAGAAAAGAGACAACCCAAAATGCATATGCAAATAAATTTTCACACACAATAAATAAAAGTAAATTTAAAGAAAAACAAAATCAACAAAAGCAACTGACTTCGGGTTACCGAAGATTTAATATCCTTGCAGTTCTTTAAATTTTATCTACTGACTACTTGAGTGAAATAATATAATAACCGGTTAATTTTGAATTTTTCATTCGTCTTTTAATTAATGACCTGACTAGAATTCAATATGGGACATTATATTTTGGCAATGTTATTCATTACTTCAGAGGTAAAAGAGAAAAATCAAATGCTCAATTGCAAGGGTATTAATTTCAAAATAATTCTTACAAAACTCTTCCTAATGTAAGCAGCAAAATCTATTACTACAAAAACCTACAACAATTTGATATTAATTGCAGTATTTTTGTAACAATAATAATTAAAAGATGAAGGCAACAAATATTTTTGTGTGGGGGCACAAAAAAAAATATACAGATTGTTTTTCGACGAGCTTAAATGAAAATGCGTGGTATGTGAAAAGATATTAGCACATACTATATACATATATATTTTTGCGAACTAATTTAGTTTATGATTTATAATTTACATTATTTCCAAGGGGCCGCACGTCTAACCTTCGATTATTATTGTATAATCTTATACATAACGACTTGCAACTAATTACGTGAGTTGGGTACGCAATGGGTTTTTACAAAAGACTGCTGTCGAATTAGTCGAAAGATATTTGGAATATAATATTTGAAATTATATCTATAAGAGGTTCGATGCAGCTAATATAAGTGCTTAGTATATTATTAAATATGAGGTCTATTGAAAAGGGTTGTAAAACGATACAAAACAAATCAATCTATTTGCTATACACACACACACACACACACACACTTACTATTACTAAGTGAATGAACTCAGAACAAGTAGGTGAAATAATTACGAGTATACGTCTGAGTTGTAATAGAATCAGTGAACAACTGTTAGTTTTTTCTTCCTATGAAACACACACTGCCCAATAAGAGATCCTTATTTTAATAATAGATCTACTCAAATTTCGGAGCATTTTTATCTAATAAAAAACATTTTTTGAAATACTCCTCTTGAGAAACTCATAAATTGTAAAATTCACAATAAAATATATAGATTGAATATTTTGACTGCAAAATTTACTTTGCAAGAAATCTGAATCTCCATTTGCCAATGAACAAAAACAGAAAAACAAAAATTTATTTACAATTTAAGGCCAAGTGAATTTGATTTGTGCAATAAAAGTGAAAACAATGGCTGAAAATTAAAAAAAAAAGGAAAAACGCTACCGAATACCGAGAAAGTCAATTGTAAACGAGCTAAATTTATTATTAGAATTGCTAAATGATAAATTGTAAACACAATACCAGTCAGTAAATGAAATTAACAATTTTAATTAGTTAAGAAATGTTTATTGTAAAATGTATTAACAGCTACGATTAGCTTGTCATGGTTGTTGTTGCGACAGCAAAATCAAAAAAACTGCTTCTAATTAAATAAAGAAACGCTTGTAAATTATAAATGTAAACCGACTTTTCAGTAATCTGTTGTGCCTTACTGGGAAAGAGAATTAAATATTTCATTTGAATTTTAGATTTTTCCATGTAAGTACATATGTTTATAATATTAAAGGGATGAAGATGTTATTCACCGAAGGAGTCGGAGTAGGAATAAGTAAAGCTCTGAATTCGAACAATTATTGTTGCAATAATTATAGTAACATTTTCCATTTTGTAAGCAGTGAAGTCTATTACAACAGAACTAACAATAATTGATATTAATTGCTGAATTTATGTGAGAAAAAAAAAGTTAAAAGAATTAATCGAAAGATATTTGAAATATTAGAAATGTATAAGAGGTTTGGTCGAATATCATTTTAGTTGCATGATCATAAGATTCTCGTTTGCTTCATCCGCAATAAGTTGGAGGATTATCTTAGTTATATTGCAATCTAACTGGCTTTTATTTATTGTAAATGACTAACAACATTATTTCAGATTTTTAGATTTAATAAACGAATATGCATCTACATCAAATTTAATAACAAACAATTAAAAACAATGAGATGATTATTTCAATTGACCAATTTGAGTATCTTTTTAATATGTTGCATATTTCTATTTGGGCATTTGTTAATCGACCAGTAAATATTTGATTTGGATCAACTTCCATTTGCTTCATTTATTAAGCAACACGTGTGTAAATATGAAATTATGATTGCAGTCAGAACTGTGAGCATTGTCAATAAATCTTTGAATATTTTATGTGTGCCGAGTTGCAGTTGCTAAAAATACGAAACGTGCGATTAATTGAATGCCTATTCAAGTGTAAACCATTACGTGTAATATCGATGACGTAGTTTAGACTCAATGCCAAAAAAGTGCCACCACCTGATGTAAATTCATTCATGGAGAATACGCACTTTTCCAATTGCAAAAAAAAAGTATTAAAAATTCTGAAATGTTCATGTAACGCACATATAAAAGGCCTGCAATGAAAAGAACACAACAGTTAAATTTGAGATACGAACGAGATTCGTAAGTGAAACAGATTCAACATTTGTGATATTAGTATGATTGAATTTAACTTTATTTAAATAGAGAAATATGTTTCGCAAATACTTGCAAGAATCTTCTACCTCGACTGAGATGTTGCCATCTCGTGATTCCTTTACGTTTGCCAGTTATTGGCACACTTTGGTTGGCTGGAGATCTCCGGCTACGAATCGGTCAAGTCGCTTGATGTACATAATGTATTCTATAATTGTAACGTCGTTGGGTTTCTATCTGCCATTTGGCATGATAATAAGCTATGTGAGGGAGTTCAATAACTTTACGCCAAGTGAACTAATTGTATCGGTTCAGTTGGTTTTTAATACACCTACCGGATTGATTAAAGGTGCTATCTTTTGTTTTTCTGTATGGCGATTAGAGAAAGCTAAGGCGTTGCTGGACCAATTGGACAAGAGTTGTGTTACCCAAGAGGAGAAGTTGCAAGTGCATCGTTCAACCATACGCTCCAATAGTATTTCCTTCGTCTATATAATCATTTATGTTTTCTATCCACTGACTTCAATTTGCACAGCTATTATCAATGGTGTTGCACCCTGGAATGTCCATAATCCTTTTCTGAACTGGCATGATGGTAAATGGCAGTTGGGGCTAACCGTTGTAATTGAATATTTTGTGGTCTCCATCATTACCTACTATCATCTTGCGATCGATATGTGCCCGACTCTATTTGGTATGAATATTCGGCTTCACTTGAATCTATTGAATCAGCGTATTCAGAAATTGAGAACGGATGACACGGAATCCGAAGATAAGGACTACGAAAAACTCGTTGGCTGCATCACTGACCATAAGATTATACTAAAGTGAGTGATAAATCTGATTTGCGATCGTAATTAATTGGTGTACTTATAGGTATTGCAACGTCTTGAGACCTCTCATTTCGCGTTTTATCTTTGTTCAGTTTATTATGGTTGGCATAATATGTGGTCTTTGTTTAACGAATTTAATCTTTTTCGCCGACTTGTCTACTATATCCTATATTTTTGGTTGTATTTTTCAAACACTTCCCTTTTGTTACATCTGCAACTTGTTGGATGACGATGTAAACGATCTGACTTTGAGTATATTCCAAACAAATTGGTTTGGTTGTTCCCGTCGTTATAAGTCCTCTCTGCTGTACTTCATGCACCAGGCTCAGCTACCAATTCATTTTACAGGTGGCACCATTTTTGATATATCTTTGGCCACTAAAATAAGCGTACGTATTTTAAAATATAGTTGATTCGATATTTATATATACTTATTTCATAATGTTTACTTCATTTATTAAAGCTGGCGAAATTTGCATTCTCGGTGGTTACAATAGTACAACAATTCAATCTGGTTGAGAAATTGCAAAAAAAATGAGTATGTTTGTTATCTTATAAATATACAGAAGACACAAATAACATTTTAAAAAGCACACAGTAAAAATAATCTGCTATAAATTATCCAAGTTCAATATAATGCGATGTCCGAATTTGGCTAATCTCGCTTTTTCAGAATAGTTGTTTTTGATACCCGTGAAACACAATTATAAATATGCTTGTTAGCATATAAATATACTGAATATGCTTGTTAACACATAAATATACTAATAGTCACAGTTTAAAAAGCACATAGTAAAAATAATGTGCTATAAATTACCCGAGTTTAATATAATGCGTTTAATATAAAATGTCCGAATTTGGCTAATATCGCTTTTTCAGAATAGTTGTTTTTGATACCCGTGAAACTTACAATAAAATAAAGAGAATTTATAATTTTACTCAAAATTCCAATGAAAAAAAGAAAAATATTCAAAATCATGAGATTTTGGCGAATGGCTGAAATTTTAATAATCTAAATCGAATACAGAAAGAGTGAATCATAAATGAGCTAAATTATATAAGTGCAAATTAATATACTATAAAAATAATACCGATCAGTAAATAAAATTACCAATTTTAATTAGTTAAGAAATATTTATTGCAAAATGTATTAAAAGCTAAGATTAATTTGCAACAGCAAAATTCAAATATTGTTTCGAATTAAATAAACAAACGCTTGCAAACTATAAATCTAAGTCGACTTTTTAGTGATCTGCGGTGCCTCGCTGGATTCACCATCCAGCTGAGCCACTGCATCAAATTGCACCGCCGGCAGCTCCGATCCATTGACGGTCTTATTGCATCGCTGATACTCCAAAAGAACCAACGAATTCTCACCCACTTTCAGGAGTTCATTGGGCACATAGAGTGTAATTTGTGGACCTCCCAGGGGCCAATAGCGTCCCAGATTAAAGCCATTTACATAGGCAACACCTTTGCCCCAGCCAGCCATGTTGAGATAAGTGTCTCCTACTTCCTGAACCGAAAAACTTCCTGTATACGCAATGGGACCAGTGCGCAACAAACGCTGCTCGGCAACTTTGGGATCAAGAGCAACGTCAGCACGCTTCGCAAGCCAGGCTGCGATGGTAGCTTCCTCTAGAGGAAACGCTGTGGTCGTCCAGTTCTCTAGGGGAAAGTCGCCACCATTGTGCAACTGCATTGTTATCTGGCCAAAGATACCTTTGGTGTCGTTGGCACGATCGTAGTTGATGCGTCCCTGGTTCTCGACCAAAAGCTGCAGCGTGCTGCCCCAGCCCTTGCTCAAGGGCAGCTGATAGATACGCGCCTCCCTAGACAGTGTGCCCACCAATTGACGATCGACGAAGACATGAGCGCGATCGCGTAAATCTTCCACCTTTAAGAGTGTTGGGTCCAGATCCATGTCGGGCAGCGTTGTCTCGTACAACAAGAGTCCAGAGTATTGATCGACTTCCTCAAAGGATTTGGGTTTCTCTGCGATGACAGGTGTGCCCTTGGACAGCGCAGCACGTCCCTCAAGCGAGAGCAGCTCCAAGGCAGGCGTCAACTCCACTTTGCCATAAGCCAAGCGCTTGGCCGGTTCAAGAGTTATCTGTGGTAATTCCAGCACCTCGCCAATCACCTGCTTGACCAGCTCATACTTTGTGGTCACGCCACCCGCTTCATCCATCACGGCATCGTAGTCATAGCTGGTTATATCCGCCGCATAGCCAATGCCACCATCCAGATCGTAGTTGGCACCGGCCGTGAAGCCGAAATTGGTGCCGCCAAAGAACATGTAGAGATTAACGCTGGCATTGTAGCTAAGTATTGTTCTGAAAGCATTTAAGAGAGGGAATTTTGTTGAATTCAATTATAACACTCTTTGTAATACACACTTTAGGGCATCGGCCACTTCTTGGCCATCGCGTCGCTGATTCGTCTCCTGCCAGTGTGTTAACCAGCCGGGATAAAACTCTGAGTTGACCAGCGGACCAGTTGGCTGCAGTTCGCGTAACATTTTCCAAATGTTTTCGATCTCAAATACTACAGGGTTTTCAATCCATAGTAATCTACATGCAACTTTAGTATATTCTACTTACTGCGATCGATGCCAAAGTCTGTGGTGGCAAACACATTGTCAATCTTGCCGCAGCTCATTCTTTCATTGGGTATATCGACGGTGAAGAGCAAAGCTTTATTATCCACATACTTTTCGGTCTCATCGCGCAACCAATTCAAATAGTCGTGATCACAAGCATAATATGCTGCATATTCATTCTCAACCTGCACCATTATGATCTTGCCACCGTTGCCAATCAGCAAATGCTGCAGCCGTGGCATAAGCTGAGCATACCAAATGCCCACCTCCTTAATGTAATTCGCATCGTTGGTGCGCACTTTAATATCCGGATATTTGGTGAAGAGCCAGTGGGGCAAACCACCCTATGAATTAAATATATTGAACTTCATAAAGGTCATTCAGTTGCCTATTGTTATCAGTGACTTACGTTATCACGCTCTGCGCAAATATATGGGCCGGGGCGAAGTATGATATAAAAGTCTTCCTCTTGCGCAATTTCTAGAAACTTCACCACATCGGCAATGCCCTCCCAGTTGTATTCGCCATCGTGAGGATTGTGCAGCGACCACTCAACATAGCTGATAAAAGGGGGAGTATTAAATTTACATGAATGTATATTAAAATCTTGAATATTTAAGTCAGTCAAAAGATAAAGTGTGTTTACAAGTCGAAAAAAAGCGAAAGCTTTATCGTTTACTCGAGAATGAATTTAATAAATATTTAGAGAACATATCTTGGTAAAAGTACCACCAATATTTTCTAAATTTATGAACTTTTTTTTACACTATCACACTATTTCAGATTGCAATTGCGTCACAAGTTTATTCTTAAGCTCAATTGAAAATTTCTTTTGTTGCCCCGCTTATCAGAAGAGTTTGCTTATTAATAGTTTCCTCATTCAAAGTTCACACAGAGTTTTTCTATAGTCACGTCCTACACTGTACTGAACTGTACTTTATCTCGTATCTTTTTACTCACGTATCCAAGGCATTGAGACCTGATGCTCGCATTGTGCGCAGACGGCTTCGCCAGGCATCGGGCAGGGCACGGAAATAGTGGAATGATCCGGAGACATAGCGAAAAGGTTCTCCATTCAGGAGAAAAGTGTTCGCTGTGTGATCAATGCTAAATGAAGGCGTGTCCTGAAGTTAGCAATTAATACGAGTGTTAATTATTGCATAAACAATACAAGTTTCCAAAAAAGCTCTCACCTCTGTTACGACATCGTCGCTGCTGCTGAGTCCCACGCAGAGGCCAACAGTCAATGCGATCACCAAAATTAAAACACCGCCGCTCATGGCCAATGTTAGTTTGCGAGTGCAGCGAAAGCCGCCGCCGCCGCCAGTTTGAGGCGCGCTGCTCATTGTTAATGCGTATGTGTGCTTTTAAGCTTTCAAGTAAGCTCAGCTTTAAGCTCTTTCGCGTGGCGTAACTTACAACTGATCACCAGCACTGCTCGCAGTCGAATGTCAATGGGATTGCATTGAGTTGGGCAGGCACTTTGATCGCACACTTCATTTGCTTGTTGTTCATATACATACTATTCTGATAAGTCCGCCTGGAGTGGCTGATAAAGCTAATGCCGGGTTTAAGTTGAATGCCTGTGGAATCGTAATTGTTTTTAAACAATCGCTAATATTCCACTAAGCAAGTATGCGCTTATCGCTATTGATTCAAGTAGTTATAAATAATTATGGTTATATCTAATCTATAATCCTTGTAAATGAAATCTGTGATGTTCCAATTGATAATCTTAATCGTGTTTGGTCTTTGGATGACAATAAAAAGTAATTAAGACCTAATTACCGATTGGGGCTTTTCCCATGTTGGACCCATTTATTTTTCAAATCATTATTACAAAAAGAAATTATAAATTATTTAACATAAAATGTTCTTTGCAATAAATGGAAGAGACATGAATGCATAGGAAAGTAAGTCTAACGTATTTGTCTAAATTTAATTTGAGAGTACAACTGATCAGTGGATGTTAAATATTTTTGTCAGTATTGTAGATTTTGCAGATTGCAGATTTTGAAACAATTGTCTATTTTAATGGTTGAAGATTGATTCCTATAAATTATACAAATATACCCTCAGTTATAAGTGTTTTATTTCATTTTGAGATTTGAAAAAAATTTGTAAGTTTTATTATTATTTTCAGTGTTGTCGTTTTTCATTCCCCGATCGTTTTATCAAGCCATTGATTTTTTTTCTGTGAACATTTTAGTCGGGTCTCATCTCAACGTTCGTCCCTTTCTATTTCCATTTTTAATAAAATGTACACAAGTATTGTTTTAATATTTCCTTTATTTCATTATCATAGTTTACTGTACTATCACTTATAAAATTGCAAAAAATTATATCATCCAAGTTCATGGTCGTATAAATGTATGTATAAATGATAAATTTGATTAATTGTATATTGTCCAATCTATAGTTATAATACGTTATTTAGTTGAATATGTGTTAAGTACTAGACTATAAATGCCTTTGGTAGTGTGCTTTAATATTTGTTTTCGTTTTCTTTCATTTTATCAACTCTCTCCGAGAGTCCATAGCTCTACTTTTAGGATAAGGGTATATTTTGATTACTCCACTTTATAGATTGTAAGTGTGAATTTTTTTGGGGGGAAAGACGTGTTATAACAAATTCTAAGTAGTTACTTTGGCTTAACTAAACTTTTAAATAGTTGCGTATAGTTTTGTATCTCATTTATAAATTATTTGAACTGTAACAAAAGTGCTTCTATTTCACATAGGCTGAGGTAGAACCAGCACGAAATTACAGGAAGCTAGATGAATCGTTATGGGATTGAAGAAGACTAGTATACGTAGACGTAGACGTAATTATAGATCGAGTTTTGATTGTGGTAAATATTATGGGTTTGGCTTAGAAAACTAGAGTCCATATAATATCGTTGTGTTGGGTATTTTTTATACAGAATTTAGGCGCTAATGCTGCAGAATTTATCGGCCATCAGAGTGAGCACCTTTTCGAGTTTGCCATGTCGATCCTCTGGCTTCGCCGTGGCTCCCGAGCTGCCCCACAGAAACTTGACGTGAAATTCGGTGCTAAAAAGTAAAGCAACATGTTAAAACAGTTTGGGGATTAAACTTGGCTTATAACTAACCGGAAGGCATCTGCCAGCAATTCATCCAGCCTGGTGCTGGCCTCCTCCAGAATAATCTTGGCATTCTTGCGATACAGATCTAAGTTCTTAAGGAAGCCACGCGATGCATCTAAATGCTGGAAGTTAATGCTCATGCCAAAGTCATCAGCCTTTGACTCCCAGGGCGCAATGCAGGTGTTATAAAGTGCCGGACGCTCATCGATATTGCCATGATTGATAATATCCAGCACGGGTCGATCGATGAGCAGTGCATAGAGCAGCACATGGGGCACTGTTGTGTTGGGAGCCTGCGGATTGGAAGCTTCATTCATGCTGCTCAATGTGGGACGCAGTTTCGCTTCGAATGTGAACGCACTGTCCGTGTACTTTTGGCGCAGAATGTGCCAGGCCTGATCCAGTTTTTGAATCTGCCAAAATAGATATCGTTAATGAAATGTTCGTTAATTAGAAACCACTTTGCTAACCTGCGGCATGCATAGACCCAACATGATGGCACAAAATCCGAATAGATTTCCTAGCGCTGTTTTTGTCTCCACCGCAATTTGTATCCACTTGCTCAGCAGCTCGGCACGATCCAAGTCCGTTTGACATGTGAGTATGGTGACAGCCACCATCAGCTTGATGCACTGCGTGCGCTCGATGATGTCCTCGCGAAACACTTTGCCATGTGGCAGCGTCAGCAACTCCAGGCCCGAGCAGCTCAAGTATGAATCCAGCTCACTGGACGGTTCGTCCAGGAATAGACCGATGTCGATGCGTGTTATGTGCTCGGCCAGTAGCTTAGGTCCCGTCTCTAGCAGCATCATCTTGAAGGTGTTTAGTGCATCGCCGTCTAAAGGTTTGTTCTCTACTGATGGCAGCAGTAAGGTGACAAAATTCTCAAAATCAAATTTGCTGCACTGCAATGCAAAAATAAAGGAAGGTTTAATTGGAGCAGTTGAAAACTTCGCATTAAACTTACCAGCTTGAATTCTTCGATGGGCAGCGAGAAGAGCTGCTCCTCAGCAGCCATAGCATCGAATTCGGTGAAGCTCTTTAGCGTGCCGTTCGAAGCGGAGCTGGTCATGAATCTGGGATTCTTTATGATGACGCCGCCACGTTGCAGACAAATGTCACTCACATCTCCGGGCGCCGAATCGCCCGAACCGTTGCCCGAATCGGAGCCACTGGCTTGATAGGCTAGCACAGCAGCCATTGGCTCCTTGCGTGGCTTGGGCGGTGGACTCGGCGGTCGATCTGGTGTGTCTAGGCTGCAGTTGCGCGCCAAATTGCAGATCCTTGCCGCAGCCTGTTGTCGCAGCGCCTGCGCTGCCGATGTGCTCGGACGTGGCAGCGATTGAGTGCTGAACTTGCTCTCCAGCTGTTGTGGCTGCAACTGCAAATCGCTGGTGGGATTGCAGCGTGCGATAGTCTGAAAGCGTGCCATGCCATGTCCATTGGTTGATTCCCCCTGCTGTTGCTGCTGCTCCTGCTGCTTGTTGATGTTGCTCACAACCATTGCTTGTGCTGGTGTCAAGCTCTGCGAGCGTTGTTGCTTCTTGCATGGCAATCGCGGCGGTGGCACCTCACGTCGCACACGAGGTGGCGAGCAATGTGGACTCGAGGGAGTCGCCGGCTGCTGTTGTGCCGCTCCTGCTGCTTGTGATACTTCACTAGCCACCTGACCAAAGCGAAACACGCCGCCGCCTCCTGTTGTGCTGCCCATCGGTGAGTTCAAGGGACTCAAGCCGCGTAATCCAGCCAGCATTTGTGTGTGCAGCTGATTGCCCACAATCTTGTGGCCATAGAAGGAGAGTGGATATGTGCGATTGCATGGATATTGTATCAATGCACCAGATGCCGCAGAGATCGGCTTGCCCGAACCCACATAAAAAGTGATTAGATCCGGCACAGTGTCAAAGGCGTCCTCCTCAAACTGATACTGAACTCGCTCGTACACAGTCTCAGGTTGTAGCACCAGCTGCAATAAAGAACATTTAAATATAACTGTTTATAGGTAATAATAATATTCAAGTTTGAATATAAACCTCCCTATTCGTACTTTTCATTTCTGCCACATTTAACCTTTTAATATCAAGTCTAAATTCTGCAAAATTCAGAATAATTACCTAACATTTTTAGCAGTTATTCAAATTAGTATTGATTTAAATATTACTTTACTATACTCTTTGATGTTGAAGTTCTGAATCTTTCAGTTTAAATTATTAATGAGGAATGAAATTATTTAATATGCTGCACATATGCATTAAAATCATTTCATTCCCAAATAACTTTTTATAATCAATCTTAAGTACTGAAAGTCTCAATATTAAGTTATTAAAGCTTGTAGTTATTTTTTTAAATTGTATAACAATTATATAAAATAATAATTTAAAATAATAGTAATCGAAATGATGGAGTACTATTTGAAGGATATATTATAAAGAAGTTGGTTATACCATTATATTTTTCATACATTTCTCTCACCTTATTGAGCACAAAATGCAAGACCGCCGCCTTGCTGCGACACGTGAGAACATAGTTATCCGGCTGAGAGGCGCAATCACGAACCAGAAAGTCCCCCTCCCGCTGCACAATCTCTTCGGCACGTTGTCGAGGCAGTGCACCATGGTACCAGGCATGTGAACGCAGTTCCCGAGCATCCAAACTTAGCTCCCATTCGAGGGCCTTCTTCAGTGCGATTGCCTCCTGTTGCTCGTTCGGATTGGGCGAGGAGGCGATGGGGGTGGATGCGTTGCTGCTGTTGCCGTTCTCCATGTCGCCAGCGATGTTGCCCCAATGCGGACTGTTGCACTTGGAGCGTGGTTTCAGTTCCTCGTATCTTAAACGAGAAAAGAGAAAGTGTGAGTTAAGCATTTCCCTTATTATGGGTAATTTATGTTGTGTACATTCGCGTGTACATTGGCCCCGATGGCCGGGCTTTTGTTCAAAAAGGGAAATTTGCTCCCACAATAATTGGTCCTTTGGTATATGTAAAACTTTTGTCTGAAGTTCAAGTGCAAAAAAAATACTATGCAATAGTAAAATATTGTAAATAACGGGCTATAGAATTCATTGATGTATGTTTCTATTTTATGTTTTGTAATACAAAACTAATAAATGCTTCCCTTTCAAATGTAATTTCAGTAAAAAAAATTGTTATCACTCACCTGCAACGCCCATTTTTCTCTAACGTTTTTTCTTTACAGCAAACTTACAGAGGACACGCCCAAGTAGATTGTTACAAAACTTAGTTTAATGTTTAACTTGGCAGTTTTTAAAGTTTTTTGTTTGTATGCATATTGGTCCAAAATACAGTTTCTTAATTTTTTCTAAAAAACTTTAATTTTGAACTGCGTTATCTGCAACTTCGTTGGCTTTCCTTATCGTCAACCTCGCGTCTGCACTCTTTGCCATCCAAATTCGCTCTGTGCTTCGCCCACCCTGGCACAAGTCGAATGTCCTTGTGGGGGTTGTTCGCTTATTCTCAATTTGTTTGTGTTTTGTTTCGCGACTTTTATGCCGCCCGCCTAACGGTGAACGGTTTTTATTATTTTGTTTCCTTTACGGGAAATTCTTGGCGCACATGCGCACACTTTTTGTTATTGAAATATGCTTTCACGTGTGTCCCAACTGAAGTTGTTGCGTGGAGTTTGGGGAGGGCATGTGGATGCTATTGTGGTGGATGGTATCTTATGTCGATAATATCGATAAATAACATATAAGTTGGCGCAACGTTCGTGTTTAATTTATATTTATGTGGTTGAATGACATGTGAAAAAGTAAATTTCAACCAATTTTAGAGTAGTCTTAAAATTTAAAAAAAATATAATAATATTCTACAATATAACTGTTCCAAAATCATGAAATATGACTTTATTTATTTGTTAGAGTAGTTTAAAAAATAAATCAACAACTATAAATAGCTGCAACAATTATTTTACTTATGATATTTAAGAGGAACTAACCACCTTCAAAATTTAGAGCGATATAAATTCATATTTATTGTGGTCGTTCTGTGTTTTGACACCATTTTGTTTCTCATTTTATTATATTTGTTTACCTCACGCTGCTAAGCTAAATACCAAATATATCTTTTCCATATTGTTTATTTATATTTCAATGATAAAGCAATGAGAATTATTTCAAATAGGAGAATGACTAAATCAAATCTAATCTATACTTACATCGTTGCTGGCTCATCAAATGTCAGCTGTTTCAGCACCTTTCCGCTTTTTGTGGTAATAACAGCAGCTCCTCCGCTATCATTGCTTCCACCTATATTATCAATAGTGCTTACATCTTGATAAACCAAGGGACAGGAGCTTTTGCGACGCGGCACTGGCACTGCACAGGGAGCACTTCGCATTGCTGGACAGATAAACCCGCAGTATCTTTAGATTAGGTATTAAGAATAATAGATCGAGTATTGGGGTTACCTTCCAAATTCATTGACTGCCTCCGCTTGGCACGTACACCGAGCAAGCTGTTGAGCATTTTCTGGCGATGGCTCATGCTGCGTATGCCCAAACGCTTCAAGTCCCGATCGGTTATATCGCCGATATCGTGGACTGTGGAGTACATTTGCAGATTCTCCTCATATTGCTGCAGTTCCAGCAGATTCAGCCACTCCGCAATGCTCAGCCTCGAGTTGTGTACAATCATAGCGACATCGTCACGACGTCTGCTCGCATTTGGATAGCGAAAGTTCCACAGGATGCCTGCATTTTAAGCACTATAATTAATTTATGTTTTTTTTTATTTCCTTGAAGACTCACTGCTTCGTCTATTTGTCGCATTGCGCGGCTCCAACGGTCGCGTCTGCACATTGCCCATATTTTCCTGTAATTCTATTTAACTACACTATATAACATAGAACTTCAACTGCGATCGTGCACATATAACACAACTATTCTGGCTGTGTAATTAAGCTGTCACATTGCTGCGCGTTTCATTTACTGAAATTTCAACCGCTCACTGCGCTTATTGCCAACAAACTGAGCAAACGAAGCTCCAGAAAAACAACTGAGTGAAAGTGCATATTTAGATAGTCGCAGCTTGAATACTCTTTACTCTTACTTTGTATATTGTTTTATATAATTTGTATACATGCATTATCAAAAAAAAAATAGCATTGAAATTAAAATCAAAATTAAGTATTTTCGTTTAATAATATTTAAAAAAAATATATATATAACATAAAAAAAAAATTGAAACCAAGCAAATACTCATTCCATTTGAAATTGAAATCAAAATTAAGCATCTTATCACAAAAATTTTTTGATCACTATAGTCAATATCAAACACTAATATTCAAAAAATATTTTACATCCAACAATTTATTCGATATAGTCAATATCAATCACTAATATTCAAACAATATTTTATACCTAACAAATACATTTATTTATTTAATGCATAGTCATTTTAGAGTATTCGTAAAACAATAATATTATTATTATTGTAGTATTGAAGTAGTATTTCAATGTCGAGCGTCAATAATTTGCGCTCACTGTTTGCCTAATTGTCTCTCTCTTTAATCCACACACCGCCGCCAGCTGCCCCCGCGCTTGACCAACTGTTTGTCGTACGTCTTGCGTCTTGCGTTGCCGCCGGTATCGGGTTTTATCATTGTATAGATTAGAAGGTCTCGTCGCAGTTCCAAATTGTGCTGATCACAGCGGTATACCCCTAATTAAATTTTCGTTGTTCATGTGAAAGAATAAGTACAATATAAGAAAATGGCATTGCGTGTTTTTGTTATTGAGAGTCTCAGTTTTGAGAGACACCAAGTTCTTCAATTCGAAAGACGAAAAAATATTGTGGGAAAGAGCGAGAAAGAGACGTGCAGTAAATTTAAAATATTTTAGGGGTTCTTCATGATGAGTTTCAGCTGAAATATTTATTTTGTTTAGTTTGTGTGGTTTTTATTGGCTTAAGCAACTCATATAGTATGTGGGCATGATGTATCTTTATTTATCCAAGGAAGCTGTGTATATTTATTTGGTTTTCAGGATTGAATTGTTAGTTAGTACAATAATTGCTGAGACATTTCTAGAGATGAGATTGTTTGCTGACTGAAGATAGCTTTTAAATTAATTCAATATAATAAAATTTTAATTATTATAATATTATATTTGGGAAAATTTACTTTTTCTAACTCTGAAAGAATCTTAAGAAAAATCAGTACTAAATGAGTGAAAAAAGCAATTGCAATTTTAGCAAGGATTTTAAAACATTTATTTAGACTATAATCTTTACATGTTAATTTACTTAATTTCTAATTGGCAATAAGTTAAATTCGTTATATTTGTTTATTAATAAACTACATGACTCACAATGATTTGCACGTTTTGTTACTCTACCACATCTATTTCAATATTATCATCATCGTCGGCTTTGTCGCTCAACTCCACACTGGAACAACTATCCGAACTATAATCCAATGGCTCATGAGGTCTGACAGCCACAGCTCCAGTTGGCAGAAGCATTGGCTTCGCTGCACTGACTCCCGAACCCAACTGCGATGGAGGTTGCTTCTCATGGCCACTCTTGAGATTCTCTCGCGTGTGTCGCCATTTCATGCGTCGATTCTGGAACCACACTTTCACCTGCAAGAAAGTAACTTTATTGCAAAATTCTTCTGCGCATTTTTTGTACTTTAAACTAACCTGTGCATCTGTGAGGTTGAGTCTGGCAGCCAGCTTACGTCTATCTGGTTTGGTAATGTATTTCTGTTGCTGGAATTGTATCTCAAGTCCTTTGCGTTGAAGATTCGTGAAAACGGCTCGAGACCAAGAACGCTTTCTTTTGCCATTGTTGTTGTTGCCGTTGCTACTTGCATTGTTGTTGCTGTTGGCATTGTTGCTGTGAGTGCTGCTGCTATTGCTGCCATTGCTGTGATTGCTGCCGTTGTGTGTGTGTCCGCCATTTTGTATCGCAACACCTGTTGCCGTTGTGGGAATGTCCAGTAGCTGCTGCTGCTGCTGTGCCGCAGTCTTGGCCAAAAAGCGTTGCTGTTGCGTCAACTGCAGATTCTTCAGGCTATTCAAAGTGGATGTTGAACTGTGCAGCAATGTCGCTGCTTTGTGTGGATGTTGCTGTTGCGGGTGTAAATGTTGCGACTGTTGCTGATGCAGTTGCTGTTGTTGTTGCTGCTGCTGCTGCTGATGGTGGAAACGCAGCAACGCATTCGTGGCCAGTGTTGGAAATGATGTAGCTGAAAGGGATAAGTTTATAAAATGGGAAAAATTAAATGAGAATTATTTTGAATATTGTCAAAAATATTTAAAATTAATTTTAAAAGAATGATATCATATTAAATATTATATTCATTAAATGATTAAATACGGAATTATTATTTATTATAAAATTCTTATAAATTTATTACTAAATTCTGTTATAATAATATGTTATTTATACGATTTAAATTGTATATGAAAATTATTGTGAAATATTAATGCATTAAAATATTTTTCTTTCTGATGTTTAATTGTATTCTTTATTAAGTTGTTTTTTTGTCTAATTATCTAAATTCTACTATTTTGTAACTTTTCCTACTTGAAGCCAAACTGTTTTTCCATTCAAATTTCCAATGCAGTGACTTTATTTATTTTTACAAGTTGGCACCAGACATCCTCAATGGTTACTTATTTATGTTTGAACATATATCCGCCGGGAAATAATATATTTTGCAATACAATTTACGCATTTCCCTAAGTGCACAAGGCTGAAAAGTGAACAACAAATAATCGACAGGGGAACAAATATTAAAATACAATTTTCGTAAAAATAAGTTGAGTAAATTATTTTGAATGAAACGCACGTTAAAAATATTTAAATGAGTTTGTTTATAATAAAATTTTCACTTAATTGGAAATAATCAGCATTGTAGGTAAACAAATTGTTTACACCACAGCGCCAAGAACCAACATCATCAACAGCTACAACAGCAACAACAGCAGCAACAACAACAACGAGAAATATACCACAACAACAACAGCAAATATCTCTTATTTGGGGTAATCGAGCACGACATGAGGCACGAGATGTGCTTGAGGCATATTTGGTGGGGCAAGCGGGTATTTGTGTATCTCTGTGTATGTGTGTGTTTTTGTTTCGTAGCTAAATGTTTTTTAAATACGCTTACAATATAGCAACTTATGAGCTAATAGTTTCTTTTCATTGGTGGCAACGATTAAACTAGTTTATGCATTTTTATTGGTTTTTTATAAACTCTGCGCACGGTTTTTCAATTTGTTTGTGCTCTCGGCATGCGTCTAATTATTTGTTCATGTTGCATTTTATTTACTCAAAACTCAAGCGATCTTTTGTCTATTTACATTGCAACGGAAATGCGCTACAATTGCATCTTTATCTGTATTTCTATCTGAATTTGTATCTGTATCTGCTTCTGCATTTGTATCTGCATGTGCATGTGCCATGTGCAAGCATTGGATCTTAATTGGCGGCATTTGGTTTCTGTCAACTGCCGCCTTTTCGTTCTAATGAGTTTTCCATCGATTTTCAACACCTCAGCGCACCTTAATTGCCGCATCTTAGACAATGATACATATTTGTAAATAATCCCTCAATGCTGTAAATATCTTAATGAGTTGTGATCATTCTGGGCGCATTTTAAATCATTGCCTGCCGCTGCCTGCTTCTGTTCTGATGTCTTGATTATTTGTGGCTATAAATTTATGACCTGCTTACAATTGTATATACAATTAATTGCGTTTGTGAGTTGGTATTTATGGTTTTGCGAATATTTATCCAGTTCACTTTGCGGATAAACAACTGAAGGCATTCCGAGTGCATCGCAATGAAGCAAGAGAGAATGTTCTCACACTGAATAAATTCTCGGGGATTTGTGAGAATTCCGCAAGCAAATATCCCTGAACCTGAGAAAGTGCAGGTGAAACTTATAGTCTACTTATCGGATCAGAATATTTATTATTTCAATGCAAATATAATATTTATAGACATTCAACAAAAAAATTATTTTATTCTTAAAATGTTTGTATGTTTTTCTGCATCTGTAAACTTATTATACAGCTAATGAATATTATACAGCATATGCAAATTTATAAAATTAGTTGAAAATAATCGTAAAATTTGCTCAATTCAAAATATTATCAAGATGAATATTTCCATTGTATCCATCGCATAACTGTTAACAAATAAAAAAAATACAGAGTGATTTCGTTTCAATTGGCGATCATCATCATAAAGTTGCCTAATCGCGATCTCACTGATTAGTAGAATTTATATGCAGTAACATTCAGTTAGATAACTGATTGAAATGATGTGTTGAGGCAACCTTAATACGTTGATCATCAAAGATATAGACCTGTTAGCCTGGGTCAGTGAAAGCGCACCTGCTGTAGAGAGAACTTTGACAAAGTCAGCAGGTTATATGGTTGAACACGTACTCTATGTGTCGATCATTGATCATTGGAAATGGTGGAAGACACAAGCAATTGGATTAACATATAAATTGTAAATTAATTAGGCAAGTGGCGCCAAATTATGGGCCCCAACCCGCAGCATTCAAACTAGGCGATACATAAATAAGCACAAAAACCAAAACACAAGTAAAACGAATTGAAGATTTTCAACAAATCCATCGATCGATGGGTTGATGGTCGATGGATCGATCGATCGCCAACTAGAAAGTAAAAACAATCAAACAAACTACTCAACACCCAAGGCTGAAACAGCAACAAATATCTAGAGGAGATGAGCAGAACTATAGAAAGAGATACAGAATTTGGATATGGATATGGATGGATGCATGGAATTGTGACTATGGTTGAGCCATCGGTATTTTATGATGTGCTATGCGATGCGATCAATCCATCACAAATGAATGCACACACATAATGAGAAAGAGAGAGAATCTTCTGGCTGTCTGTCTGGCTTATTCACCAGTGAAATAACTTTGGCACCACAGGTAGCCTGGGCCAGCCTGGGCCACCACAGTGGGTGGCTGTGTAAATAGTTGGCCTCGGTTGGCCCCTAAAAATACCGCAGAATAGCAGCATAAGCAGCATAACTTCAATCAGTCAGTTAGGCAGTACCTCAGTCAGTCAATTGCCTGAATGCTGCATGTCATTAACTTAAACGGCAGCCTCCAATCTGGAGGCACAGTAGTTGGCCCCACCGGCGCCCCAATCTATCAGAGAGTGAGCATCTATCTGTAATGGGTGAGGAGTGAGTTCCTTTCGGGTGGTGGATGGTGCTTTGCACTCTTCAAACGGAACCATTCATTATAATTAGATGGATTGGCTGCCCAATGAATGACGAGCCAATTGCTCAAGCAAATAAACAAATTCGCCTCAATCGCTTTTCAATATTCCAATTTTTCGATTTTCCGAATTTTCGAATCGTTTTGTGAGCAGTCAGTTTATTTTTAAGCTCAATACTTAATTTGTTCATAAATTGTTGTTAATTTGGTTTTGGTTCTTTTGAATTTAATTTATTTAATGTAGCGCAGGATTGATGAAACACTTCAAAACTCTTGACCAGTATTTATTTTTGTTGTTGTTGATTGAGGAAATGTCGAATTTTATGCCACGTGCTAATTGGCATTTCATTTTCGCCCTCTCAACATCGCTGCGAGCTGATAATGTGTTTAAGAAGCATTTAATTTTGATAATAATTTTCATAAATGTTCATCTTGAATTGATGGCCAATTTATTTTGATGTGGCGCTAATTTGTTAGCCACTTTCAAAGGAAATTAAGTCTAAATTAATGAGTTTGGTTGTGCGTTGAAGTCATTTCTGGTTTCGTTTTTTTGGATGAATCAAATATGCAAAAAGGAAGTGTAATATATACTTTTTGTTCTTCCTATTTATTACATCATATAGTATGTATCTTGAGATACATTCTTCTTGACAATATGATGACATTGTGTAACAAGAACTTCCGGATGCGAACGTCATACTGAGACACTTGGCTATTTAACACCCTCTTGATAAGTATTGTATACAAAACATTCAAGATGCATGGTGGGGACGGGGTGGAAATGGAGAAATTGGTTAAAGGGCAAACAACAAGTCGAACAATAGCAATCCAGCACAATATACAAAATATATTTCTCACTATTTTTCATATAAACAAGATCAAAGTGCACATGAGTCCATGAGTCGTCCCCCTGATATACAAAACAGCAGGAAGTAACGTAAATACAACAATATAGATATACATATATTTGTCGATTTCAAACTCAAATTCAAATTCGATTTCAATGCGATTCGATTCGATTGGATTTCAACAAACGAATTGTTTTCGTCAAGAACAGTTGGCTACAATAATATTGCACAATATGGCCACAGATCAACTAATAATTCCAATAAAAACGCACAATTTATGGCCCAACCATTTGGTTTCAGACCAAAAGTGTTTCATGTTTTCTCCGGAATGTAAATTTTCTATCATTCTTTTTACATCGCGATCGCAATGCAGTTTATAATGAGTCGGACCAAAGAAGATGTCTGAATTTGATTGGCAAATGGGAAAAACTTCCTTGACGCATCTTTTGATCATCTGCTGGTGATTGTCTTTGTAAGAGAACAGAACCACTTGAAAGGATGTTGAACTTTCAATTATTGTTATTTATGGTTGGATCATATTAGATTAATAATTAGCTTATGTGGGTCTATTTAAGTCTACGCTATTTTATAGGCTACATTTTAAAACTTTGTTATATAGGCATTTTAGTTCATTTAAGTACAGGTTTAGGAAGCTTTTATTTTTTTAGAAAAGGCAATTTTGAGAAATTTAAAAAGTCAAATTAGAGTTAACAAATTTTTATGTAGATATTTTAGTTAATGAAGAAAGTTTGTTTTATAGGTATTTCAGTATTTTATATAGATATATTAGTTATTAAAAAAGTTTGTTTTATATATGCATTTTAGTTGGGTACAAGTTTAGGAAGTTTTTATTTTTTTAGAAGAGTCAATTTTGTAAAATTGAAAAAGTCAAATTACAGTTAACAAATTGTTATGTAGATATTTTGTTTGTTTTATAGGTATTTCAGTTAAGTACAAGTTTGGGAAGCTTTTATGTTTTTTAAAAAATGCAATTTTGAAAAATTAAGACAGTCAAATAACAGTTAACTAGTTTGTATAAAACATCTTGGACAGATTTTTGTGAAGTCTAGTTATAGAGGATCTCAACTACATGTAGAGTATATTAATATTCTATCAAATTATTATTACAAAGTGTCAGAAGTTAAGTAATAATTCTTACCATGCTCTGCAGCACGTATAGGCGTGGGCCTCAGCACAGCCTTATAATCCATATAAAGTCCTGGATAGAACTTATCCACTCCCGCATAGGCGAAGGCATGTGGAACATTTATGGGCGAATGCTTGACACTTTCCGTGGTCTGTGGAAAGCAGCTGGGAAATGTGCAGCATGCATAGAGACCACCGTCACAGCATTGTCGGGTGGATGAAGGTATTGATAGGGTTGCCAAAGGATCTGTGCGATCGGAGCTCAACAGACGATCGACACTGAAACTGAGTTTCACTTTGGTTGTGGAGTTGTTGCTTTTGCTTGTTAAAGGGTTTTCACTGGTTACACTGGAATTGGTCACTGAATCTTTGGTGGGCAGATCACTATTGGAGTTGGAGCCATTCTCACTGTCCGCAGGATCATGACTGCTTGCTTGTAATTTAATTTCACAGTCGTTAAACACATGCGTGCTTAGATTTTCGGGCACACTTTGTTCCATATTGGCACTTTCTTGTAGTAACATTGCACAATTTAATCACACTACTGAACGTTATTAGCATAGATCGAATAACATGCCATAAGTTAAGTTAACTATATGGTAACAAAAAAACACCGTCGCTAAAGGAACCTCAATGATACGATCGCAAAGAAGTCTTAAAGGGGGGCGCATCTAAAGTTGAAACCGTTTGCTAAGACAACCCACACGGAACTGAATGAACCGGCCCGGGAGCAGACCCAACCAGCGATCATCGATTGCCTTTGGGCGCATACGAAAAAGTATTGTGTTAAAGTAAATCTCAGTGATCGGCACAGTGGTCAAAATTGGGATTATAAAGTATTTATTATTGTATGCAATTAAAGGTGCATACATTCTTATTAATGTACTGAATATTATGAATAAAGGATCAGTAAAAAAAGTAATTAATATATTAATTCAAAATTTATAAATGCTGCAATTGAAACTTTATTTTTAACGAAAATATTATTTTATGAAGTTGAAGTAGACATGTTCGAAATCAGGGTATAAAGGACGCAATAGGCTTATATCAAATTACTATTTTATGATAAAAATAATTATTCTGAAATTATCAAAATCTTTTTAATATACATACTTCGTAAAATGTATATCAGAATACTATATTGAATTAACCTAAAATAGTTTCACATGCATTTTCCGTGTTCTCGGATTGTTCATCTACCATATTTGACAGATCGTTCTTTGAATATTTCTTTCGTTTTTGCCCACTGTTGCTCACACGGATGAGAAACTTGTTGTACACGGCTTGCTTCGGTTGTTTACACACATGCAGACCGCTATGTCATTAGCTCAGTCAGAGATCGTTCGTTGATCGCTATTGAGATTTGTTTACCGATTTCTCCATATGTTGCCGTACTCCACTCACTCACACACACACGCTCACGCACACAGAGATGCTGAGAAGAAATACACTCACACACAGAGTGGTTCCCTAGCACCTACACCTTATGGGGAGAGACAGCATGGCAGCTGGCAGCCAATGCGAGCCATCCGTTCAAGTGGGCGGAGCTAACAGACTCTATCGCCAATGATGCTTTATCTCTTTCCTGCACATGCTATGTGGGGAGTGTATGGTAAATTTGTTTGAAATTGAGTGATCTCTGTACGATATCTATATGTGGGCAGTCAATAATAAAGTAGGTAATGTTTCTGCATATTAAGTTTAGTCATAAATCTAACCGCATTCCTGAATCCGCAATTGCTGCTTTGAAATTTCGGTGAGCTATTAAACTTTGTGAACTGCTCAAAATCAACACAATAAATAGTGGAAAAGTAAAAATTGTGAATCGAAGTTCGTTTCGTTAATGTGAGTCCTGCCGTGCCGTTACGTAGCATACATTGCGGCGCCTAACACCGCCCCTCTCACCGCGCCCAAGTGACCCCGAAAAAAAACAATGAATATGCAAATGCAATCACGGGAAATGTAAGTTAAAGAAGGACCCAAAGTACTGCCTAACAAATGTGGAATACCCTTAAAAATTAATTGTAAAAATATAAATTGTATGTGTACCTTAACTACATTTATTCCTTTTGCGCAGTCGAAGCCGGAAGCAGTGTTTATTTCATTATAATTTAATTTAATATTTAATACAAAATAATAAATTATTGGCTTATGATATATTGATATTCAAATAAAAATATTTTATTGTTGTGAATTTTAGACAATGAGATGAATTTCTTAATAACACCATAAAAAATGGTATTAAAAATATTATAATTATATATATTATTAGAAAACTGATATAATTTTAACAAAAAAAAAATTGTATTAAAATATTCATTAATTTTAATACACATTTTATACATCGTGGCGGCATATAATTATTTTATTTAATGAACAAATAATTATTATTAAGGATATTTATTTAATATAGTAGTAGTAGTATTGAGTATTCTGTTTTCAACTTGGTAACAAAGGTCGTATATCCCTTAAAAGAAGCGTATGGAGAAACGCAACCAGGCAAAGTAAACAAAACACGAACAGGATATTTTTTTGGGGAGAAAACCGCAATCAAAACGACTTGGCGCAACTAAATTTGGGTTAGGTAGACACAGTACGTATCTTTCGCTCGAATGGCTTCGTTGTCATCCTCAACGCCTCCGTCGCCGTCATCGGTATCTACGCCATTATTGCGCGGCAAATATGCAAATATGGAAAGTCTAAGCATCAGTGAACCAGGCGATTGCGATGATGATGAACAGGATTTCACATTTCGCTATCCCAGCTACATGTATCCCGATGTGGAGTACGATAAAAATGATGTGCCCCTCTCATTTAGAGCTTCGCCAGACTCGCTCTTCAATCTCTGTGCCGCCGTCGTCGATGCCCAGGGACGTACTGAGGTCTTTAAGTGGAACATCAATGATGTGGCCAATTGGCTGATTGATTTTGGTTATCCAGAATATGAGGTTCGCTGGTTTTAGTAATCTTGAAGCACTTGTAATCCGTAATTCCTGAAATTATCAAACAGCAAACCTTCAGGGAGAACTACATCGATGGCCATAAGCTTCTCAATCTGGATGCCATTGCTTTGGTAGCCCTCAATATACGGGATTTTGAGCATATTCGTCACTTGGGTCGCGGCATTCGAGCTCTCTATCGCAAGGAGTTGCAGACAGCCACTGAGGCTAAGCAGAATAGCGAGGTGTATAAATCCTTTAGATCTCGAACCGGACGCAACTATGAGGGACTGCGTGAGACGGAGCTGCTGGGACGCATGCATATGCTGCGATCGGTCTTCCAGGACCTTAACGAATGGGATCTCATGGAGCTGCACATGTCCCGCATTCCAGTTCGACGATATCGCGAGGTGGTTGCCGGATCCAGGCGCTATAATTTATATGGTCCATCAACAGCACGTCGAGAACCCATTATGGTGGACGATGTCGATACAACCACTTGGTATCAATTTGGGGATTGTTATTGAATATTCGATTACCCAATGCAAGTTTACCCATCTCTTATTAATCAATAGAATAATCAAATTTTATCTGAAATTTTTATTTTAATTTCACTTCAAAAACTGCAATTTAGGCAATCCTAAGCATTGCCTACTTTTATCATTTTTATCTTAGTTTTTGTTATGAAATCTCTTTATTTATTTTAGACATGTGTGAAAATAAAAAGAATTACCACAAGAAATGTCAGGAAATTTATAGAAAAATGTTTTAATTATCTTTATTATCTTTCCAGAAGAGCTTATTCCTTTTATTTGTAATCATAATCTTGTACACTAGTAATAGGATAGTTTTTTTGTTGTTGGTTTTATTGCACTGTATTTATCATATAATTAACAAGTATTTTATACATATTTTGTTCGATACCTTCTGCAAATATAATGCAAATGATATAATAAAATATTGCATTTATATGTATTTATATTAGCATTTATTTATAGATATATTTATGTAAAAGTGTATTTCCGTTTCCGGTACAATAAGTGGTAAGTGAACTAAGTACGTATTAGTTTCCCTACTGCACCTAAAAAAAGTTCTGCTCGATTCCCAAACAACTTCCAAGTTTCTGCACTTCCCACTTACAGTGAAAAAAAGTGAATTTTGTTGCTGTTGCTGCCCAATCAGTCGACACGGTGATCACTTATCGCGTTGTACTCATTGTTGTTGTTGCTGCTGCTGTTGTTGTTATGTTCGTTGTTGTTGTTGCTGTTGCTGTCCGCATTCGCGTCCCGCTCACGTGTTCAAATTTATTGATTGTTCTGCTCACAAGACACGGCGTTTATGTTTTGTGGTCTCTCGATCTCTCGATGTCCTGCTGCGCGGCATGGGAGACGTACGTGTGGTCGTTTTATGTTATATTTTTCGACATCTTGTGTGTCCGCAACGGGGCCTATGCAACCTTAGACGCAAGTCGTTGTGACTTGCCTAACTGGCAACCAGAAAACCACCAATCTAAAGCTAACCTAAGCAAAGCAAAGCAAACGGTATGTGTGGCTCCAATGCAAATGCAAATGCAAATCGTCGCAGCTCTAACGAAAGTGCAACGAGCTTTTATTAACTTATGCGCATTCAGATTACCTTAATAACTCGTTCCGTTAACACTTTATTATGTTCAAGGCTCATAAATCGTTCCATCACCCGGTCACAGACGCAGACGCTCCAGTCTGCGACGAAGAGACCCCAATCCCACCATTTTCAGACTCCAACTGCAACTCCAATTCCATAGTCCCCTGATCGCAGTCACTGGGCGATTATGATTTATCGCATTTTAATCAATTTAAAATGTTTAAAACGATACAAATCGGAAGAAATTATGAATGTGTTGCTGTCTTTAGGCTCCACAGTAGGCCAGGCCTCCAGCCAATGACAAGCATACAACAGCAACAATCTTGATGATGGCCAACAACAACAACATTAACTCAGATTTTGATGTGTGTGTATGTCTGTGTGCTTGTGTATGTTTGTATGCGTTACCCAACGCGTACCTCGTTTGTATTTCACTCCGAACTCCAGACTCTCCGATTACCCCAGTTGCTGGTAGATAGTGGATTGGAAATTTACGCGCGCCACATTATGCCTAAAAGTCTCAAGCGCTTCACATGCAGCAGCAACAACGACGACAACAGATCCGGATCGCGTGCTGAGCGTGGAGCGCGAGGTCTCTGCGTTTCTGTCTGCGTCGCGACGATGGCAACGCGACGATTATGATGATTAAAATTGATAAGCGAAATATTTTTATCATTTCTCAAATTAACATAAACCATATACGATTATCACACAATAAGCGCAGCGTTTCTTCTCCTTCTCATTGCATTTTCTTTAGCGTATTTTGTGGTTGTTGTTGTTTGCTTTTTTTATGCGCTTTTATGGGGACCTCTCGTTGGACAACAGACGCACAACTGCGGCTCGCTTATAAGTTATGGCATTGCCGTGAAATTATGGCAGGCCAGGCCAGGATTTAGTCGCGGCAAAGTGTCAATGGCAATAAATTTATGAGGATTTCGAACAGCGGTCATGTCATCCAACACATATGCGAATGCGTACTTCCAGATACATACATACATACATAAGAATATATTTGCTTCCCTACTTGTTTGGGCGAATGTATTTTTCACATTTATTCAACTCTTCACCTTTGCTTAAGCACCTTACTATTACTCGTAGTATGTCAATTGCTCTGAGAAAAGTGAACTGATAATCCTGATCGAAGAGTTAATTTAATTATTGTGACTAGCATTTGTCAGTTTCCATTAAATTACTCATACTTAAAAAGAGTTGCAGCAATTTTGGTTAACGAAAAACACGTTAGAATTTCATTGATATTTAGCCAAATGAATGTTTCTTGTTATTAACTTTACATTGAGACTTTTTGGACTTATGTTCGTTATTGAATTCATCAAGAAATGACCTTTAAATACAATTTTGTTTGTAGTGAAAGAAAGTTTTCCCTATTTTTAACGAACAAATCATTTGCAATATATACCAATTTGCATTTTTTTTTTTACTTTTAATATACAACATGCTCAAATTAAAAATAAACACATGAAAAGTTATTCTAAACTATATTTCAAAGCAGCTATTTAGGCAGCTATTTGTAATCATGAAAGATGAATGTGTTGATCACATTATACAATAATGCTTAATTTGTTTACTGCTAGGATATTTTCAGAATTATTATATTTACACATTAACAACTGTTAACATATCTTTCAAAAATTGTTTTTATTTTTTTATTATATATATTTTATTTAAATTGATTTACTAAAAAGGTCTGAATCTTCGCGATTGTTTTAACATCTCAATTTTGCGCTTATCCTCTTCGTATTTTTTGCGAAGCTCTACCACATTCTGCATTTTACTTTCGCGTATTTGAAATGTGTAAAAGTTTTTAAGCTCCTTGGTTTTCTTGTCCTTGGCTAACTTGCCTTCCAGGCGTCCAATTATTGACTCCTTTTGCTCGAAGCCCGCATTACGGCCATCTTTGCCCACTGTAACCCAACCATCAGCGTCAGCCTCGCTGTTTTTTGGCTGCCTCCTGTTCGGCACGCTCCCGTTTATCATAGTCTGCCATATATGCATTTATCTTTGCTTGCGTTTTCGCAACATCCAATATAAACTTGTTCTCGTATTCATCGTGCCACAGTTCCATGCCTGTTTTGATGAGGGATACACCGCTGCTGTTGTACAAATCAATGCTCTCTATGGCCAGTGCATGGCCAATGCTGCTGCTCTTCTGGAACACAATGTAGGCTACCTTGAACTTGAACGGCGCTTTTGTATTTGAGAACGGAACATCGGTGCCTTCATACCATTTGGCGGTTTCTTCGCGTCCTGGCTTAGCAGCAAATAAAACACTCTCCACGTTGCCTATGCGTTTGAAGAATGTTTCGAGACTCGTTTCTGTGACATATGGAGGAATATTTAACAAAAACAGTGTTCGGCCTTTCGGTTTGTTGGGATCCATAAGACGTATGAAATGCTCCCGCATGTAAATGCTGTGGCAATTTTTCGCTTCAGGTGTCACTTTGAGCGGCACAACTGTAAATGATATTTACGTTAGTTTTATAAAGGCCACTATCTTTATTATATCTCACCTTTATAGCCTTCAATTTCTGTCATTGTGTGGCTTTCTGTTTATATTTGACAATACACAAAATTGTAAACACGTTTTGTTTGAAATGCACGTACGAGCTGTGTATGGTTAACAGCTGTTTGCACAAGCGCAGCCAACTTCATGCATTGCCCGAATGATGGCAACGTTGTTCAGCAACTAAGTATTTAAAACTGTGTGGCAACGCTAAATAGTGTGTGGGCGCTAATTTCAAATCAATAACGTAGAATTTTTTTAAGATGTTGGTGTTGACATTCAAAGATAGCATACCATATATTTTATTTTGGAGTCACTGAGATTAATTGAATAAAAATGCTATTTCTAAATTTCACTACAACAATTTTTTTCAGTACCTTACATTTAAGTTGCATAAAATTAGTAATTCAATAGTAGGCAAAAGTTTTTCTTGCTGCTAAATGGCAAATAATTAAACAACCTGGACAGGAGCTGCAACGGAAGCGGCCGAGCCACAACCAAATTGTTTTTTGTAAACTTTGCACGTATTTTAGTTTCGTACGAATTTGTTTTGCCCTGTTGTCCGGCAGCAGTTTTCAACTTGGACTCGTTTGTACCCGTGAAATGGTCCGAAAACAAAACTGGACACTAGCCACAAATGCAGTAAGCCACCAGCCCGCCCGCCCTCTCTTAAATGTTTATCTAAGCCAACCTGCGACCAAACCGAAAAGCGGAAGTTTGTCATGCACGTTTGGCTTGCGTTGTGTTCTAGGTCCTCTGAATTGATGCTAATTAATTGAATGTGATTCTTTTTTTGTGTGCTATGATTAAGCATGTTTTGGCCACATTTAAGATTAAAGCCACAACTGGTATGTAATCATTAAAACACTTGAATATACTTAAGCTATATCTTGAAAATTTGCATGGGACTATTTCGTTTACATGCTTGTATTCATTAATCAAAATTCCAATGTTCCTAATTGCAGTGGCAATTGTTCAACTGTTTTTGGACACACACACACGTAGACGGACTTACACATGGACATAAACAGCCTCTGAGGGAGGACAACCTGGTTGATTGAATAATGCAATTTGAATGTGGTTTGATTTTGTGCAAGTCTCAAGTGTAATTAAATGTGCAAATGAATATGCATTGCAAACGTTGTGCCAAAAGGACAGTTAATTTGATAAACAATATCATCGTTCAAATTTAAATACAACCATCCCCAATAGCTATTCGAACGTCGTAAAATTTCCAAGCCCATAAAGTTCACGTCAAGCGTAGCAAATGAACGCAGTCATAATAAACACAAATTTTGTTTAACTTTTACAGTACGTGCTCGAAATTTCAAATTTTTTTACAAACAGCATAAAAATAATATTTTGAATATTTTAAATATGGCGTGGCGCGTGTTTTACATTTTATAAATTCAACTTGGTACTGAGGCCAGTCCTTAATGCCAAATCCTTGACTAATTAGCGCTTGCGTTGGCTGCGACCAAGGCATTCCAGGCATCCTACCCCCTCTTGCCACATCACCAGACATTTTTATGAACTTTCAAGTATCTCACACATAAAAACAAATGTCGGTCTCGTTGCTTCTTTATGTTACGTGTTTTGAGTGTGTGTAACTTTGCGAAGTCATTAAAAATGTTCGCTTAGCTGATGCGTAGCTGCGAAAGGTTAATTCAAATTATTTATAAACTAAGTCAAAAGACTACAGTGTAGGGTGCTCAACTATATGGCACATTTTTAGGGAGAAAAGTGCGACCACAGCATTTGCATAGATACGAATACATACATACAAATACTTCGTAGAATGACATCTTATGAGTGGCAAGCAGCAAAAAGTTTTGCCTACTTTAAGGCGCAAAAATAATTTCCATTGATTTTCGTGTTATTGCGGATACGTAATAAATGATAAGCAACCCAAACGAGACCTTGAATCAGTAGAAAACGGAACGTCTATCGCAACTGAAATTTATTTCGGCTTTATTTGCTGTTTTCCAATTTTCAAAATGGTATACTAGAAGGCAATGTGTGGATGCGTATGGTCACCTGGGCTAAGTCCAAGCTTTTAAATTATGCCAATTGTGCGTAAAAACTTGCAAACGAGGTTTGCCGCACGTATGATTTATGTGCGTTCATTTATGGCACGCAATTTGTGCCACAGGCGAATCAACAAATGTGTTGTGCAATTGAACAGGTCGGAAGCCATTTCTCTGACATTTGAAAATCCCTCGGTGCGGCCATTTACGTCGTCACGTGCAGCAAATTTATTTAGCCATCTACGGTTGCTATGACAAAAGAAAAAAACTTTTCTAAAATGCTTTTTCAACTCTGAGTTTTCGCAATGCAATTTATTTTTTATCGCACATTGTAAAAGTTACTAAAAATTAATTTAATTTTTGAATTCATCAAAACACAATTAAATCATGTGTGTTACACATTTTAATAGTTTGTGCGATTTCTTTTCCTTAGACGTCCTTGCAAATTTGTTAGGAATAATATGAATGCCATGTTTAGCCTAGAAGTAGGCAATGCAAAATGTTTTCGAGATTGACGTAATCTCTATGATTTATTTACCCAACTCGTTAATAGCTCCAACATGGCCAGCGTGTAATAAAAGCGCCCAAGAAACCTTATTATATCGGCCACACACATTGACTAACGTGCGTTTTATTAATTATGGCATACCAAAAGAAAGAAGAAAATCGACTGTTTGACATGCTATGCTGGTTGCCTTTCAAATGAGGGTTTTTTGCGATACATGAAATGAAAAAGGCACAAAAGGTTACCAATTCTGCTCGTTAATTATGGTCAAAATATAAGGTGGCAAAAAAATATATAAATTTGTCAAGAGCCATCGCCGATACAGAGAGCGGAATTCTGTGATGTTGTGTTGCGATAAATCAGAACTTTTTATGTCTGGTAGTTAGCAATAAGAAATTAGTGGTGAATGTATGTATGTTAACCTGATTCATGCACGCACTTATAATATTTAAGAGTAGCAACAACAAATGTAAACTATTCATTGAATACTTTTTTGAGATAAATGTTTACAAATATAAATGTTCAAAACTTAGACTTTTTAAATGTACTATTAATTCAATATATGTGCACTCATACATATGTACACACAGTATTTTAACATAGCAAAATAATTCCTTGAGAAACAGTAGAAAAATATCCTGCTACTGATGTCATTAGTGATAACACAGACACATTAGAAATAGGCTTCGAGTGCTTGGTCTGGTGTCATGGCACAGCGTTTTACGCCCTCAGTCATTTATCACAGATACAAGCCGTAAGTGCCGCAAGAAAACCAATTTAAAGTAAATTAGCACAGCGAAGTCGGCGACAACGGCTGTCAAACTGTGTAAACAGTGCTATTAAAACCACACTGGATAAAACTTCAAAAGGGATCGAGTGGGGGAGGAGGGTTAGCGGCCTTGTTTGCGCTCACTGATATATTCTGTGGGTTCAAACGAATGCAGCGCGTTTTGGCTAACTTTACACATGTCTCTGTCGGCTTTAATTCCCTATCAGGTCACGTACAAAGCGCGTGTTTAGCTGTGAGAGTAACTCACATCAAGTCCATTCCCATTCCCATTCCCTTTCTCTATCCCCTCGAAACTTCCTTCGCCTCTTGACAATTTAACTACCTAGGGGATGAGGGGTAACTCCAAAGTCTTGGGGCTAGCCGCAAATAGTGCAGACATTGCGCCTAGGAATTTATTGCACGTGGCAAAGTTGCTTCGGATGGGTTCAGTTATTCAGTTGGGTTGCGTTGCTGCACGGAGTGCAGATTAGACCTTTAGATAGACACAAAATGGTTTTTTCCTGAAGTTAAACTTTAGACATGGACACAAATTTATTGCTGGCTAAAAGTGGAAGGATTTCGTTTGAATGAAGTTGCCACTTTCTGGCGTCTTAACTTGATTTCAATGGATTTGTCTTAGGATTTGTTTTCAGTTTTGTTTTTTGTGGCTGGAAAATGTCTTTTAGCGATTTGAGAATTATTAGCTTCTGTTTTCTTTGAACACAAGCTTTTTATTTAGTTTTAATGCAGCCATTTCAGATCTATAATTTTTCGAAAACTCAAATCAAAAACAACAACATACATACTTCCAAAGGAGCTATTAGCATATTAATTTATCTTTATTTCATTTAACTTCTGTCAATGCGTAACATTGAGTTTAATACTTCTAAAAAATAATCATGTTTATTAGAATCCTTGATCTGTGATTGAATTTTCGTGTTTACTCTAAAATGTTCTAAATTAAGTAATAAAATAAATATAAAATTATAAATCTCAATGCTTTAAAAATACTTTGTAAACATATAGTTGTTTTCATTATCAAATTAAATCATTTGTGATTGTTGTTATTTACTATAAATTAGTAACTATGTCCCTTTCCCAAGTTATTCTGATGGCCATCAAGAGTGCTGACAAAAATAATTCCAATCTGAAAAGCCACGTTCATCTGACCCGTTATTTCAATCACATAAAACTTTAAGATTTACGGTAGTGCATAGCAATTTCAATAAGATTTTGGCACCTTTCAGTTACTTAAACCTCATTAAATTCAAATTTGAAGAGGAAACTCAAAGAAAAGAGAAGGTAGAAGCATCAACAGTTTACGCTTCATTGAATCTTTCGAGTGGTTTATCCGCCAGTGGTTGGCATGGCTGGGTTGAGTCGAACTGGACTGAATGAATTGAAGGGAACTAAGCTTAACCTAGCTGAATTGGAGTATGCATCTTTGAGATTGTCGGCGATAAACAAACAAAAGCAACTCATTTATCCGCCCATGCCATAATCGATGTGTCAATGGGCACTTAGTGATGCCACCCATGGGTCATGGGGCATACAACATACTTCATTGACGCCGCATGCGGCAAGTGAATCTATTATTCAAATACCAATCAATACTTTTCGCAAGTATCCCAAAGAGGGGAATGAGAGGTTCACAAATTTGGACAACATTGCCAAATGTGAAGTGAAAACAATGTGTCAGTTGATTTTGTCGCGATGACATTTGTAATTGATTTGGTCGAACATCTTAAATTATTAAACGTTTTATCGAAGCTGTGTAAAGTTCTCAAAGTGATCAGCGGTCGTTTAAATGATTAATATATCTGAACATTGATAACCAATGGAATAAAATAATTTGTTTCTATAAAATATAAAATATGAAAATACTAGAACTTACCCAAAAAAATATATTTTTTTGAGAAAGATGTTAATTTTTTGAATTACATCGTTATATATAAAAATTTAGGCATTTTAACTTTGTTAAAAATTGCTACCGTACAAAAAACCATTAAAAATGTGGCACCATCACAATTATTTTTTATTATTATAGTATATCTGCTCATTATTTTATCACTTGATATATATACAAACATCATCTGAAAGCATTTACTTCAATCACTTTGCTTAATATTTTGTGACTAAGAATTTCCATCAAAAGAAAAGTTATATTTAAGTGATCATATACTTTTTTCGACCTTCTTGCTGTCTTTGTTGCTTTCTCATCTGTGAAATACATAAAAAAAAAGAACCACACACAAAATGTCAAAAATTGTTAACATTATCTTGAGAATTTCATGCAGCATTTTCTTTTGCATAAAATTAAAGTTTCTCCCTAGTCACAGGACTTAAGGCAACACAAACAAAAACACGCATACGCATACACAAGCACGAGTACATACACACAAAGTACATAGAGATTATATGGACATGGGTGTTGCTTGTGGCTACTTGAAAGTAGATTAGACAATGTCACGTCAAAGTCCAGCAGTGGTGGGGATTAACATGAGGGGACATGGGTCTTAGGTGTGTGAAATTCTAGCGTTAATCTTATGCCAAACATCAAAAAGTAAAGTGGTAAAAAAAATGTAAGAAACCCGAGCATTCCCTCCAGCGTTCACTCAAAGTAACAAAATAAAATGAAGCATGCAATGTTCAACAATATCCTTGGTGATTTGGTAAATAGTTGTAACTGAGTCTGGGAAGGCAAAGCAGGATTGAGACTTTTTGTTTGTGGAAGCAAGTTGCAGCTTAGCTCAACTTTGCTTTCAATTCCCCCTTGAATATGTTGAATTGTTTTAGTTTTCATTTTCTGTTTAAGTTATGCATTTATATTGTCTTCGCATTGAGTGTTGAAAGTTGATTGAAGTAAATAACAAAATTTCTGATTCGTACCGTTGCATTTAGCTCATTAATATATGATACTACTACTAAGTCTTCAATACATATAGCTAAACACAATCTAAGTAATAGGAAAACCAATCATGAACAATAAATGTGAACGGAAGCAACTGAATGGTGCTACTAGATAAATGTAACATAGCAGATCAGGTTTACATTCGATTTTTTCATAGAAAAATAATTTTAAGAATAAACAAGTAATGGTATGTTTGGTATATCGATATAGTACACCATTCAAAATATACCATAGACGGCACAATATACCAGATTGTCAGCCAAAGCAACTAAGACCCCTAGTAAGTAGGCGTTTTTGCCCATACAAAAGTATTTCTTTAATAACTTCCACAATTTTTATCTGATCGCACCCAAATCAGAAATTATAACTACTATAGTAATTATTGTATATACCAAAATTCGCAACTCTAGCTTTAAAATTACACTTGTTATTCGATTTTTTTTGATTTGCGGGGGCGGAAGTGGGCGTCGCAAAAATTTGAAACAAATTTGATCTGCGTGCAAACATAACAAATGCTGTCGAATTAAAATTATAGCTCTATCTCTTATAGTCTCTGAGATCCAGTGTTTCATACGGACAGACGGACATGGCTATATCGTCTCGGCTGTTGACGCTGATCAAGAATATATATACTTTATAGGGTCGGAGATGCCTTGTTCTACCTGTTGCATACATTTCCTGCCGGCACAAAGTTGTAATACCCTTCTACCCTATGGGTAGCGGGTATAAAAATTAGGTTAAAACTTATAGAAGTTATTTAGAAATAATTTTGTTTGGAAAATTGTGGTTCTTGCAGTTGAGTCTACCCTAAGTAGCTTTGAATTTTAATCTGGTTTATATTGTACTTAAAGGTATAGTTTTAATGCTATAGCATATCAATATGCCAAATATAACTTTCGGTATATTTATCTGTATATGTATACTGTATACTGCATACTGCATATGTGTGGGTACATTTAGTTGTATGTGTGTGTATATAAAAAGTATTGCAGTATGATGTAAATTATTTGGATTCCTATTTTCTAAGTTTGTTCGCAGAATTCTCGGCCATTTAAACTGTTTCGAAATGTCTGTTCTGCACACGTTTGTATATTTTACCATATAATGGTTTTCTTTATTTCTAACGAATTTGTTAAATGGTATATCATTGTTTTAGGGTTGAAATGGAAATCTAAGGGATTAACCCCAATCCTCGTATAAACAGACCTAACTGTCTGAATGAGAACCACTTTTCGCTAATTAAAGTCTCATGAAGACCGCAACATACACACACACATACAACTAAATGTACCCACACATATGCAGTAAAGATTTTGCAATGCGCAAGCCGACAAACTTTTTCGCGATTGAAAATGGAAATTTGTGCGCTTGGCAGCCGCTTGATGGCTGTGGCACCTGGAGTACACTGAATTGTGGACAAGCCACGGCTTTGGGGTGACAAGACTTATCCAACTGTCACAGCCAACAATTTAAGCTAACGAAGGTTTCTAATTATGCTTCAAATACTTTAGTTATGTCACTCACCTGCAAACAACTATAGATCCAGATGCTTTGTGGACCCATCTAATCCTGTTGGCACATTGGCCAGCTGCAGCAGCCCATGTCCACTAAGTGGAATTGGAATTGCCTGCTGATCCTTGCCAGATACATGACGTATGGTGGCGTTGTCCGGTGGCTGGCCACCCAGCCACCGTTTATACGTGTGCTCCGGCGTTGTCTGCAAGTATTTGTGGAACGAAATGGGCGCATTTAGTTGCAACACATCCGCAGAATAGTCCTGGGGTCGTGCTTGATGGAAGGCGGAGGAATGCAACACCAGCACACCCAGCGTCTGCAAACAGTAGCCGAGGATCATGTCATCCGGCGCACTCGGAGAAGGGCAGCTGCAATGCTCCACTATGAGCCGCACGAGCGGCACACTGAGCACAATCCCAGCGCCACCCGTGTGGTAGTTGAAGCCATCCGGCGCATACAATCGATAGCCATAGCGTTCGCCCAGATAAATGTGGTCCGTGTGATTGTAACAGCTCAGCAGAGCGGCCAATCGAGGCACGCTGAATCAGATTAATACCACACATTGGAAAGCAATGAAAGAAATAATAACAATAATAATTTTAATTGAATGTGCTGTCAGGCGAGTGAGCTGCATAAAAGTCATGGCTCACACACACTTACTATACGAGTACACACACCTCAGTAGCGTATCATCATCGACGAGCACCAGCCAACGAATGTCCGTTGACTGTCTGATATCCTTGAGGGATAATTGCAAAATTGCCAATGTTTTGGCACAATGTCCAGTTGCAACATTTGGTATCCCGGTGCTGATTGTCGGTATGCTGGCATCTGTTGTGGTTGCCAATTGTTGCCGTAGTTGTTGTTGTCATAGGTCAAATTGTGGAAGATCACAAAGACAAATCAATGAATATTCAATATGGCAGTTGAAGTTAAAGTGCGGCTGTTTGCAGTCTGCATCCATGCCCCATGCTGTTGCAGACACTCATTTGCTTTAATTGTGCTCAACGTTGTCGAGATATTGTGTCACCTTACCTGCCACATCGCTGTAGTATTTGCGCTGCCTGGCATCCTGCGCCCAGGTGCGTTCGATGATTGGTACTCGCTCCTTATGGAATTTTGCACAGGTTTTGATTGCAAAATAGATGTGAGCCCCAGTTGTGTGCACCTGTTTTGTGTTTATGTTTGTGTTTGTGGGCGAAAATCGACAGAGTTTCAGTTTTCGATTGACCATTGTCAGAGAATTTATGGTTATAGCTGCCTAGTGGAATGCTAATTGCTTCAATTGCCTAAAGCTGCACTGATGTTTGCTCTAAATTGTTGTTCCCAAATTGCGAAGTTGCTCCTAGTGTACATTCTCTTGCTTTCATTGAAAACTCTCATTGCACTTAACGCAAACAACTTTTCGTTAAAATGCAAAACTACAAATCGAAAATGTTTATGTCCGAAATACCAAACTAACTTTTCCTCTTTCACTCAGGCTTCTCAAAAAAAAAGAACTCATCTATAACAGATATACAAACGAAGAAAATAGTCTATTTGCAGTGGTCCTATATTAAACATATGTTTGTTAATATTGATAAAACTCTTACATATTAAAGTCAGATTTAAATTTTATCTAAGCCATCTAATAAGTTGAAATTGAAAAATTAATCTGAATTAATTCAACAATCTTACTATTTGGTATGTTTGCCATATTTTAAACATAATAAGTTTTATAGATAAAGGGATCTTCATTTTAATGGATTCTAACGATCAGATGCGTCAAGATATAAATAAGTAAGTAGTGTATCCGGTATCCGGGAAATCATACATAATTCTATCTTTTAACGTTCAGAACTTGTATCCATCACACTTCGAATATTACTGATCCGTGTTTGAGTAAGTCTTGCAACTTACAACTCACAACACTCAAGGGGCCAACCATGAATGCATTCATAAATCAACTCACACAATGTTCGACATTCCCAGCAGCCGTTTCAGGAGTTGCATGCAACATACAAGACACAGGCTTCGGCTTCAACTTCGACTTCGTTGTTATTGTTCGCTTGCCTTTCGGCGTCTCTGGAGATGGCAACTCTCCAGACCAGGCTGGCGACAAGTTCGCCGAGGGACAAATGTAGGCAGCACTTTTCAAAATTATTCTGCGCTGTAACAAGTCTTTTTCGACACTGTTTCTGCTGCTATCATCATCATCATCATCATCATCATCATTTGGCAATGAAGGTGCTAAATTATCGAAAATGAATCGGGCCAACTCATGCGCCGCATCTATGGCGAATTCGCTGTGCCTGGTGACATTTTGGGGATTAGCAGCAACAAGTTCGGCCAGGCTGCAAACGCAAATGCATGTTTCATGATGAGTAATGGGCATCACCTTGTTGCAGTGGTTCCCCTCACTCCCCGCTGAACTTACCTGCGGAGTAAAACACCTGTGAAAACAACGCCAGAACTCAGCATTGGATATGGGAACCAAGTTGGATTCTTGTAGTGCGCAAAGTGATGCACTATCGTTGCCTCAGCATCATACAAGGCGTGTCCATAGTAGACCATCTGAAAATTATGGAAGCAAAAGTAAAATTTAAGCTAACGCATAAGAAGTAACAAAAAAAAAGGATACAATTTGATTAACATCTTGCAACCTTTTTGAGCCAATTTTTCATATGTTACAAATGCAGACTTTCAAGAAAATTGTTTTTTATACCCTTCAAATAAAAAAAAGGTTCTATTGCAAAATATACGTAACAGGCAAAATAGACATCATTTAATAGTCGAATATGTGTATATTTTGATGACTCTGCCCGTCGGTACATATGAATACTTGCATCTCATCAACGATAAAAGACAAGGATACCGAACTAATTTATAATTTTATTTTTCATATACCTGCCGAAGTCCATCATAGTAAGAACTAAATCCGGCATTTGTTAAGACAAACTTTAAATTCGAATGATTAGTCCATTACAGGCAATATTTACGGCTGTCTTCATAATTGGTTTTTTTTTTAGACTGCAAATATGTAAAATATCCACTATAGCATTAAACTAAAAAACTAAACTAAACATTTTTTTGCTCTTTTCCTAATTAATCAATCTTCTTTTTAGTTGTATAACTTAATTGCGTAAGCTTTGTTTTGGCGACGGCAACGCACCTCTTGGGCATCCTGGCGATTTAGCTGGTCGAGCAGAGCACGCAGGGAGGACACGTTCGTGTTTTGCTGACACCAAATAATCCATTCGGTGTTGGCATTTAGCAGACGTGTCTGGCTTCGCAAATGTGGCAACGCGTCGAGCAGTGTCCAGTAATTGAATAGTTCATGCATTATGTGAACCTTAATGGCGTAATCATAATCCATTGGGATCATCTTGGTTATTTGCTGCTGTTGTTGCCACAGATTCTCTTCCATTTTTCGGCAATTCTTTAATCCCTCGCGTGGGCAAGAGATAACGAATAGAATTTCGCGGCCATGGCACAAGTAATCAAAACACAATGTAAACCAAATTAGCAATAAATGATGCTTAGATTCCATGGTGTACACCAATTCTTATTTAATTATACATTTTTGGAAATATATTTTATTCCGTCAAAATTAGACAGAATTTAGAATTGCCTTTAAATCGCGTTATCCATTACTCGAATGTAGCGACGTGGTCCGAATGCAACTTCACTGATGAACGTTCAAAAACGTACTGAAGCAACTTTGACTGTGATTTCTATTTTGGCGCAATCGGAAACCAAATATTTCTGAGCTATAGAAATGCGCAGGCGCCAAAGTTACAAACTTTTTATGAATGAAAATAGCTTGTATGCAACAGTTGGCAAAGCACTGACAATGACACTGAATACAGTTTGTGCAGGGTGTGAGTACGATTTATTACACAAAATTTAGCATGGTTTAAGTTTTTAGCCCCGTTGCCATTTATTTTGTTGCTTTTGTTGTTTTTTTGTCGTTTCTATTACTCTCATTAGGATTTAATGAAGTCATTTGAAATAGGCAAATTTTGGTCTGATGGTAACAAATATTTCTTTTAAATTAAACATTCATTTCAATCTGCTGCCTATATCTCATATAGCAAGAGGCTAATCAATGGCAGCACCGTTGACACATTTGCTACTTTATTAGATTTTCTAGTTGAGAATTTGTGTCAATGTGTCAGATGTGTAAGCGGTTACAAAATTATTGCCTAACTACCAGTAACAATCTAAAAATGGAGCATTGAAATTATTTATTTTTTTTTTTTTATTATTTATTATTTTAATCGAGCAAAATCGATGCTGTAATTTTATCCTACACCTTGCTAGTAGACTTTTTAACCTATTTCAAATTTTGGAGTTCTCGAATACTCTTCTTCTTCTAAAATAGTCTATTATATTATATATACATACATTTAAGTCAATTTTAAGTTTTATTGTCAATAACCTAAGCATTGATTCAGAAATCGAATTCAATACTTGCTCTTTTCAGTCGCTAAATAAAAGATACTTAAACTTCACATTTAATTTGTTTTGAAATGGTGTGCCAGAAAGAATTGTGTCGATGCGAATCGCCACCTGTGCTGGGAAAAGCTTTGAAATTAAGCCAATTGTGCGTAAAAACTTTCAGTCGAGGTTTGCCACACGCATGATTTATGTGTGTCCATTTGTGGCACACAATTTCTGCCGCAAGCGAATCAACAAATGTGTTGTGCAATCGACCAGGCCGGCAATCATTGGCACATTTCGAAATTCGTCGCTGCAGCCTTTTAATTCGTCAGAAAATTCACTAAGCCATCTATTTTTTGTGTAATAAAAAAAACATTTCTAACATGCTCTCTAAACGAATACGATACGATAATATTTTTGCAAAGACTTATGAAAAGATTGTGTATTTTGTACCCAAAAATAGATGCAAACATTTCTTAATAACATTACAGTATGTTAAAGGTATAGACTGCTAGTTGTTACTAATCAGAAGTTCGTTTCTATTTTGATAGTGGAAACCAGCCCAAAGCAACCTAAGTATCTTAAATTCTTTTATGGTACTATACGAACTGTTTTGTACTTTATTTAATAATTTTTTATATTTTTAACCTATGTGTATTTAGTTTCAGATGTTATGTGATAGCAGGTAATAATTAAATTATTAGTAAAATACAAATTTTTAACAATAATAATAGTGCCTAGAATAATGAGAAATTCTTACAGAATCACTGAATATTTCACATTTGTATAGCATAGTTTGTAATAGGAATGCTAACCAGTTGAAATTAATCTTAAATTACTGTGATTTACTCGACCGAAGTGCGTTAACAGCTTGAACGTGATCCAGAGAATTTCAAAGGCGCCAATAATCCATGCACAGCCTTAAAGATTTTATTGCTTTGCTGATTAATCGGTCAAACACTTTGACTAACGTGCGCTTCATTAATTATGCCAAGTGAAAAGAAAAACTTTTCGACTGGTCGCGCACTCTCATTAGTTGACATGCCACGCCCACAGGGCAAATGCCGCAAGCTGCTGGCCACTCAGATGGCATTGTTGCGATAAGCAGCCAATATTGCGAACAAGCAACGGGACCATGCGACTGGACTCTGGCTGAAAAACTTGCACAAAAGGTTAAAAACTTTGCTCGTTAATTATGGCCACAATGTGAGTGGGCAAAAAAGGAAATTTGTCAAGAGCCAGCGACGTCGTCAATGCTGAGTGTTGGCTATTTGTAATTTATGCTGCATTAATTTTTATTTACCAATTTATTAACTTACCAGCGTGTACAGCAGGAAAAACTCCAGCTGCAGATGCCATTAGTGATAACAAAAACACATTTCAAATAAGCTTGGACGTCTCATTGAGGGGTTTTGGGTCAAGGGCTTCCTGTCATTTATCACCAAAACAAGCAGCGATTGCCGTAAAAGCCAATTTAAAGCAAATTAGCGCAGCGAACTCGGCGACAACGGCTGTCAAACTGTGTAAACAGTGCTGCTCAAACCTCACCGGAAATAACAACGTTAGGGCGTGGAATTTGTTTCCTTTTGCGGTGGCTTCAAACGAATGTGACACAGTTTAACCAACTATACACATGCTCCTGTGTTGGCTTTAATTCCTTATCAGATCACGTACAGAGCACGTGTTTAACTGTGAGAGTAACTCACATCAAGCCCATGCTCATTGCCATTGAAACTTCGTTCAACACTTGACAATTCCTTCCTTGGAGACGAGAGAGAGAGGCAACGCCTTAGTCCTGGGACTAGCCACAAATAGTGCAGACATTGCGCCTAGAAATTTATTGCACGTGGCAAGCTGGTTAAGACGGGTTCAGTTATTCAGTTGGGCTGTGTTGCTGCACGAAGTGCAGATTAGACTTTTTGATAGACCCTAAATGGTTTTTCTTCGAGTTAAACTTTAGACATGGCCACAAATTTATTGTTGACTAAGAGTGCAAAGATTATGTTCGAACAGAGATACCTACTCTCGAGCATTCGAACTTAATCTTAATGGATTTGTATTCAGACTTGATTTGGTTTGTGAAATATTTGAGTGCTTTAAATAGAAACCGACTAATATCCATAAAATAATTAATATTTGAATTGATGATTGCATTCAATTCAATCAAGATGCAATCAGAAATATGTAATTATTAAAGCAGCATGTCTTTTCCCTTTGTGTTTATCAGTTGTTGATCTAAATTCCAGATAATAGTATCCACAACTAGAATAAATTCAATATAAAATCCGAGGTCAACCATTAGCATCATTTGAATTACTTGAAACTATAAAGTGCAAAGCAATTTCAATGGCTTTTTGGCACCTTCCATTTACTTAAACGTCATTAAATGTAAATTTGGGCAAAAAGCAACTCGAGCAGAGCTCTGCTTCATCCTGATTGGGGCATCAACAGTTTACGCTCTATTGCATTTTTGGAGTGTTTTATCCGTCGCTGGTTGGCTGCACTGGACTGAATGAATTGAACGAAACTAAAGCTCAACTGAACTGAGATGAATTGAAGTGTGCATCTTTGAGATATTCGGCGATAAACAAACAAAAGCAACTCATTTATCCGCCCATGCCCCCAATCGATTGGCATTGATGCCACCCAGTCATGCGACATGGGGCAAGCCAAGCACTTCATTGACACCGCAAGCAGCAAATACATCTATTATTCAAATACCAATCAATACTTAAACTTTTCGCAAGTGGCCAAAGGGGCGACGACATTGCCAATTAGGTGAAAATAATATGACTTTTGATTTGGTCGCGTTGACAGTTGTAATTGCTTGTGGTTATTTAATCTGACAACTTCAATTATTAAAGGCTCCGTTGAAACGTTGTGGTAACTGGCAATAACATTTAAATTACTGCTTCTAAAATTTATCAAAGTTTTTGATTTGTTGATTAACTTTTAGCAAACAAAAATATGAATAAAAAAATTAAGCTCATTGCAAAAAGTATTCTAGTTATTTATAGAATTCATGCTTGCAAAAAATAGTTATTTCATTTATCTTGTATTCAGAGTACACAAAAATCTATCATAAAATCATCAATCCTATTACAAACATTTCCTGTAAACACAAAGCTTTAAAATTCTTCTTTCTTATGGGTAGCGGGTATAAAAACGAACCATCGCTTCAAGTGAGTAGTAAGTGAATTTAAATATATGTTCATCAGGAAAGCTTTTAATTTGCTTAAATTAAAAAAGGAAATTAAATTTCACTAGAGTTTTATAGTAATAATATGTTATGCTTAGTAAAAGCACTGCTATTTTGATAGAATTGAAAGGATGTTAACTAAACTTAACTTAACTATCTTTGCAATTAAACGAATTATCTTGTGCTTGAAAACTTGTAAATGTTTGGATAAAAAGACTTCTTAATATACTACTTTAATCGTGCATCTCTCAACAGCCTGGTCTCTGCTTTGTGCTTGTTTCTGATTCTGTTTATTTGCTCTGTTTGACGCTGTCTGCAGTCTGCAGTCGGTTGGTCAACGCGACACTCGAGTTGCTTATCTCTGGATGGCAGAGTCACAGCCAGACTCAGACTCAGACTGGGCAAGCAAACGCTGAAAACACATTCTCGTCTCTTGTCTACGGTGTGTTGCATCGTGTCCTAATTAGTTGCGGATTTTTTCAATGAATACGAAGCAACCGCTACATGCGGCATGCTGCATGCCTCTGCGACAAATAAATTTAATTACCAACCAAGTTGCCGTTAAATAAATACTACATTTACTTTACATATATAAAAGTGTCTAAGTATGTATGTTATGTACATGTATATCTTTCAACGCCACTCGTAATCATCTTCCTCCGATTCTGTGTAATCCACCGGCGAATTCTTGTCTCCGTCCTCGTAGCCATCGTCATAGTAGCTGTCATCGTCATCTTCTTCCAAGGATGCTGCCTGTCTGGGACCAACGAAATTGATAGCACTTTGTGGAGGCAGTTGTATTTTGGCCAAGTTTCGTTGCTTCTGGTGTTTATAGGCTTGAAAAAGCACTGGCTCCATGGGATCGCTCGGACTCCAGGGCAATGCACTGACTGCTATCATCCACAGCACTTAGAGATGAAGTTATACTTCGTTATCGATATCAAATATTTGTTATATGGTGCCTATAATCCGTACTCACCCAAACAAAGCAACACAACTGATATCTGCATTTTCTAATATTGAACTGTCTCATTTCTTTGAAAACAATTTCGTTTTTATACCAAAGCTTCGAATAGTTTTCATTATACCCTTTCTATCGATAGATGCTAAGGGCTCAAAGAGCAGTTTGTTAAGGAAAACTTTCAGAATTTAAAATATTTTCAAGTTGAAATTTACATTAAGAATTTGACTTAAGTTTAAACTATAGAACTATTTATTTTTTGGTGGCTTATCAAAGTACGAAAACATATTTTTGTTGTAAAAAAACCATGTTTAAAGTTACTAAATAATATTATAAAGCTTTTATAACATCATTTGTAAGAGTATTTCATTTTCGGCCTGTACCTCATTATCAGTTTATGCTTTATTTTATGAGCATTGGAATGAAAGTAAAAGTTTCTAACCCTTTCTTTACTTTATGATTGTACGATAATTTTATATATGTTTCTTTTTACAGTCACCATTAATTAAATGCATGTGTTGACTACTTTATTTGAGCACAGGGTTTTGGATAACCTTTTCTCGTTTCTCTCAAACTGTAAAAGTTTAGATAAACTGCATCTGCATTTGTTGTTTTTGATGCTTGCTCATCTGTGAAATACATAAAAAAAAGAACCAGCACCAGAAAATGTCAAAAATTTTCACATTATCTTGAGACTTTATGCAGCATTTTCTTTTTCTTTAGCATAAAATTACAGTTTGTCCGCAGACAGGACTGAAGGCAACACCAACACCATTACATAGACATGGGTGTTGCTTGTGGCTATTTGAAAGTAGATTAGATGGAACACGCACAATGTGACATCAGAAAAGGTCCGGCAGGAGTGTAAGTTGGGCGAGATGTGGGTCGTCTGTGTGTATGAAATTCAAGCGTTAATCTTACTCCAAACATCAAAAAGTTAAACCACAAGAAAATTTAAGTAACCCCAACTTCACACAAAGACACACAATGAAATGAAGCAGGAAAGAGAAATTGTTTAAAAAGATATCCCTCATACAATGTGCAACAAAATCCCAAGTGATTTAGAAAATAGTTTGTGCCTCAGTCTAGGTCTGAGCGGTCGAGCTACGGTTGGGACTTTACAGTTTGTCGAAGCTCCGTTCAGCTCAGCTCTCAATTCCCCCTTGAATTGCCACAATTGTTTTAGTTTTCATTTTCTGTTTGAGTTTTACATTTAAAATGTTTTCACATTCAGTGCTGTGAGCTTATTGAAAGCAAACATGATTGATCCAAGTATAAAGAACGCTCCAGTCTCACTTATGAATTTTATCGTAGAATTAGGTATTCCTTAAGTAAGAAAATTGTTAATTGCCAGCTTGTAATACCATTCACCATTCACATAAAAGTGAATATAATTAAAATTTCTTTAATTTCATTTTGTAGTCAGCTAACACAAAACCAAAGGATTAACCCCAATACTCTACTCTGTATAAACAGATTCAATCTGCTGTCGCAAAGTTGCAAATGGCGACCGCATTTCCACTAATTAAAGTGACACGAAGGTTGCTCAACACCCGACCACACACACACACACATACACTTACACACCTAAAAAACAAGGTATGCGAAAAGTTGCACACACATTTGCTGATAAAATATGGTAAAAGGGTTTTGCAATGTGCCATTGAGAAACTTTTTCCCGTTTAAGAACGGAAAATTTGTGTGCCTGTCAGTTACTTGATGGCTGGCTGCATTTGAAGCTGGAGAAGATTGCATTTCGGACAGGCCACGGCTTTGTGGTAACAACATTTATTCAACTGCCACAGCCAAAGAGTTCTAGCTGACAGAGATTTACAATTAACCCTTAAATATTTTAGTCATACCACTTACCTGGCTAGAGATCCAGATGTTTTGTGGAGTCATCGAGGTCTATATTGGCCAACTGTAGCAGTCCATGACCACTAAGCTGCATTGGAACTGACCGCTGATCCTTGCCAGATACATGACGTATGGTGGCGTTGTCCGGTGGCTGGCCACCCAGCCACCGTTTATACGTGTGCTCCGGCGTTGTCTGCAAGTACTTGTGGAACGAAATGGGCGCATTTAGTTGCAACACATCCGCAGCATAGTCCTGGGGTCGTGCTTGATGGAAGGCGGAGGAATGCAACACCAGCACACCCAGCGTCTGCAAACAGTAGCCGAGGATCATGTCATCCGGCGCACTCGGAGAAGGGCAGCTGCAATGCTCCACTATGAGCCGCACAAGCGGCACACTGAGCACAATCCCAGCGCCACCTGTGTGGTAGTTGAAGCCATCCGGCGCATACAATCGATAGCCATAGCGTTCGCCCAGATAAATGTGGTCCGTGTGATTGTAACAGCTCAGCAGAGCGGCCAATCGAGGCACGCTGAATCAGATTAATACCACACATTGGAAAGCAATGAAAGAAATAATAACAATAATAATTTTAATTGAATGTGCTGTCAGGCGAGTGAGCTGCATAAAAATCATGGCTCACACACACTTACTATACGAGTACACACACCTCAGTAGCGTATCATCATCGACGAGCATCAGCCAACGAATGTCCGTTGACTGTCTGATATCCTTGAGGGATAATTGCAAAATTGCCAATGTTTTGGCACAATGTCCAGTTGCAACATTTGGTATCCCGGTGCTGATTGTCGGTATGCTGGCATCTGTTGTGGTTGCCAATTGTTGTCGTTGTCGTTGTCGTTGTCGTTATTGTCATAGGTTAAATTGTGGAAGATCACAAAGACAAATCAATGAATATTCAATATGGCAGTTGAAGTTAAAGTGAGGCTGTTTGCAGTCTGCATCCATGCCCCATGCTGTTGCAGACACTCATTTGCTTTAATTGTGCTCAACGTTGTCGAGATATTGTGACACCTTACCTGCCACATCGCTGTAGTATTTGCGCTGCCTGGCATCCTGCGCCCAGGTGCGTTCGATGATTGGTACTCGCTCCTTATGGAATTTTGCACAGGTTTTGATTGCAAAATAGATGTGGGCCCCAGTTGTGTGCACCTGTTTTGTGTTTATGTTTGAGTTTGTGTTTGTGGGCGAAAATCGACAGTTTCAGTTTTCGATTGACCATTGTCAGAGAATTTATGGTTATAGCTGCCTAGTCGAATGTTAATTGCTTCAATTGCCTACAACTGCACTAATGTTTGCTTTAAATTGCTGTTCCAAAATTGAGCACTCAACTTTCATTCACTCCACTTAAGGCACAACCTTCTAGTCAGGAGGAAGGTTTGCACAAAACCAAAATATTTATACATTTTTAGCTAGAGTCAGGAATTCTACGCTAATTATTGCTCTTCCATTTAGACTTGTCATAGGAAAAAGAATTCACATATGACAAACAGAAAAATTATGCATTTATTATCAAAATCTATTTTAAGTCAGATAATAGTTTGAAATTGAAATATTAAATTGATAATTACTTCATTTTGGTTTCGTAATAATCTGCTTACAAATGTTATATCTATTTTCAGTAAATGTTTAAGAGTTTAAATATATTATATAAATAAATAAGTAAGGTATTAGGAATACAAAAACTATATTCTCAAAGCTGTAATCTTATTTTCAAAAACTTTAAATTTGCATCCATCACATATCCAAAATTGCTGACTACTGACCCTTGTTTGAGTAAGTCTTGCAACTTACAACTCACAACACTCAAGGGGCCAACCATGAATGCATTCATAAATCAACTCACACAATGTTCGACATTCCCAGCAGCCGTTTCAGGAGTTGCATGCAACATACAAGACACAGGCTTCGGCTTCAACTTCGACTTTGTTGTTATTGTTCGCTTGCCTTTCGGCGTCTCTGGAGATGGCAACTCTCCAGACCAGGCTGGCGACAAGTTCGCCGAGGGACAAATGTAGGCAGCACTTTTCAAAATTATTCTGCGCTGTAACAAGTCTTTTTCGACACTGTTTCTGCTGCTATCATCATCATCATCATCATCATTTGGCAATGAAGGTGCTAAATTATCGAAAATGAATCGGGCCAACTCATGCGCCGCATCTATGGCGAATTCGCTGTGCCTAGTGATATTTTGGGGATTAGCAGCAACAAGTTCGACCAGGCTGCAAATGCAAATGCATGTTCCATGATGAGTAATGGGCATCACCTTGTTGCAGTGGTTCCCCTCACCCCCCGCTGAACTTACCTGCGGAGTAAAACACCTGTGAAAACAACGCCAGAACTCAGCATTGGATACGGGAACCAAGTTGGATTCTTGTAGTGCGCAAAGTGATGCACTATCGTTGCCTCAGCATCATACAAGGCGTGTCCATAGTAGGCCATCTGAAAATTATGGAAGCAAAAGTAAAATTTAAGCTAACGCATAAGAAGTAACAAAAAAAAAAGGATACAATTTGATTAACATCTTGCAACCTTTTTGAGCCAATTTGTCATATGTTTCAAACGCACACATTCAAGAAAATTGTTTTTTAAACGAAAAATACGTAACAGGCAAGGCAGACATCACTTCCGACTTTCGAATTTTAATATATTCCCCCAAATTCATAACAATAAAAAGTAAAACCGCCATTTTTAAGATAAAGTTCACGATTGTAATGTAGATCTTAAAATCTGTACTATGATTTAGCGAAAACAACTAAAGTTTTTATCTATTTATATCAGAACTTGGTTTATTTTTTGAGTCAACTCTACAACTTTGAACATTCTCCCTTATTCACTTCCTTGCTTTCCTTGCCAGATTAATTAATCTCCGTTTTTGTTGTACAGTTTAATTGTGAAAGGTTTATTTTGTCGGCAACGCACCTCTTGGGCATCCTGGCGATTTAGCTGGTCGAGCAGAGCACGCAGGAAGGACACGTTCGTGTTTTGCTGACACCAAATAATCCATTCGGTGTTGGCATTTAGCAGACGTGTCTGGCTTCGCAAATGTGGCAACGCGTCGAGCAGTGTCCAGTAATTGAATAGTTCATGCATTATGTGAACCTTAATGGCGTAATCATAATCCATTGGGATCATCTCGGTTATTTGCTGCTGTTGTTGCCACAGATTCTCTTCTAGTTTTCGGCAATTCTTTAATCCCTCATGGGGACAAGAGATAACGAAAAGAATTTCGCGTCCATGGCACAAGTAATCAAAACACAATATAAACGAAAATAATAATATGAGAGGCTTCAGTTCCATTTTTTTAAGATTATTTTCAAATTTTCCAATTCACATTTGTTTTCTTAATTTCTGTTAAAACTGACCCGACATAGTCTGACTGCGACTTGGGTAATGAACGTTCAAATACGTACTGAAGAAACTTTGATTTTGGTTGCAATTTTGGCGCAAAGGAAACCCAAATAAAAATAATGCGCAGGCGCCAAAGTAACGTAGTTTTTTATGAATGAAAATGGATTGTGCGCAACAGTTGGCAACTCAAAATGGCAATGACAATGAAAACAATGTTTGTACAGTTGTACGCATTGAGATTCCCTACATATTATGGCAGAATGATTAGCTTGTTATGATAACAAGTCCATTATGTTAGCGACAAAAAATTTTAGAGTTGAAAATAAAAAAAATGGTTAAAATTAAAAATGTTTCATTTGTAGTCGATAATGGATGATTATAATTTAAAGTGCTTGAACTTTTATTTACCAATTTACTATTTATTGGTTTAATTTAATTTAAATAATATATTATTATTGTGACATTAGCAGTAAATTAGGTCCACGAAGTCTGCAACAATGATTCTCAAACTGTATTAAAAGTTCGCCTTTAAAATACAGTATTTAAACGTAAAGCGTATCCAGTTCCAAATCCTTAAGCAGTATTATACTATATTTATCAATATTAACACAATAAACCATTAATGGCTGTTGCTGTTTCTGTTATATGTAATATGATACATAATATAATATTAATACGTACGTACTACGCAGAAGAAGTCTTTTTCAAGTCCCTTTGGGGTCGATTTGAATTTCGTACGGCAATTCAGGCTACATCGATGAATAAGCACAAACGTCTAATCGTTATCTTGTGCCCAGAAGTGGATAATGCAAATCTGGATTCTGAGCTAAGGAACTATTGGAAATTTCATAAGTATTTGCTTCGATATGTTCCTCACTTTTAGAGAAAACTTATTTATGCGATGCCACATAACCCGAAGAGTCAAAGAGAACATGACAGTCGAGAATCTATTATTATAGAAGTATTGTATACCACAATTTAATAAAACACTAATTATTTTTCATTAATGGTGTTATCATTCAAAATATAATTATATAATAATATAATTATAATAATAATATAATATATAATAATATATATATATATATATATATATATATATATATATATATATATATATATATATAATATATATAATATATAATTATTATAATTATATAATTATAATTATAATTATAATTATATTATATAATATATTATAATAAGTATACATTTTTTTACTGCTAAGAAGCCGACATTGATATTCATAAAATATTATTTCCATTAATATTTAAATTTGCTTTATGCTTTTTACTTTATTTTAATTTGAAGGAACTCGTGGGCATCTCTATTCCACGAGTACTTGAAGCATCAACAGTTTAGGCTAGTGACATGGACATTTCTGAGTGAACTGAACTTAAACTCAACTAATGTAAATCTATTCCTTAAGATATTTAGACGGCCATGCCCTCATCTTTTGTTATTATTGTAGTACTAAATTTCATTTGTATTGAAAACGATGGACTGCTTGATTTCGTGACGGTGGTAGTGCTTGTTGTTATTTAGTTAATAGATATTATAAAGTATAATAAATTATTATGTATTTATATGTTTTTCTAATGATATGACGAATACTTTGCGAGAACTAAAAAAGAAATGCATTGCATCATATCTTGAATTTCTATAGTGGAGAGTATAAATATACACTCAATATACTGAATAATAAATAAAAAGATTTCTTAAGAAAAGGCAGATAAAGTGCATATATGTAGTACAGCAGAATGTATTTAATTCTTTTTGGCTCCATTTTGGCATCAGCCAACGTGACACTCGAGTTGTTTATCTCTGACATTTCAGAAACTTTTTCAGCTCAGCATACACTAGTAAAGGAAAATAAAACTTATTCTCGTCTTTTGTCACCTCGTGTCCTAATTAGTTGCGGATTTTTTAATTAATACCATCGCAGCATGCCACATTCTACTGCGGCAAATAAATTTAATTACCGACCAAGCTGCCGTTAAATAACTGCTACATTTATATGAACGACCCTGAATAAATGTGCATGTTCATGTGTGCCTTTCAGCGCCTTTCGTAATCAGGTTTGTCGGATTCAGCAAGTTTATTGTCACTATCCTTGTCGTCTTTAAATCTGTAATCATCGTCATCATCTTATTCCAGAAATACTGACTGTCTCAAACCCACAAATTTATTAACAGCACGTCAGAATTTCAAAGATCATTGTGAATATTCAAATCTTTTAGCTGCAATAAATACATAAATAGTTTCTAACTTGATTTAGAGATTATAGATTCACATTTTTGATATCAATCAATGAAGTAAACAAAGCTTCACTTTTTCTAAGTATGGTACAAGTACCAATGAGCTATTTTTACATTTCTGTGCAGCAAGTCTTACCTTTTCAAAATTTATCAAAACTTTAAGTGTTTATTAAAATTATAAGACAACCTTTATATTCTGGTTGTTGCTATAAAAATTTTAGAATAACACAGCATCTGTGTCAGCATCTAAGTCAAAAAATGATTCACATTATCTTGAGATTTCATACAGCGTTTTCTTTTGCTTAAAATTATCGTTGGTCCCTAGTCAGAACTCAAGGGAGCACCAACATCATTACATAGACATCGTTGTTGCTCGTGGCTACTTTAAATTAGATTAAACGGGACATGCACAATGTGACATCGGCAAAGGTCCGGCAAGACGGATAGGAGGATGTGGGTCGATGCTTCCGTGAATCTCAAGTCAAACAACAAAAAGATAAGCCACAAGAAAATTTAAGAATCCTCAGCTTCCCACCCATCATTTCTGAAGCTAAACACATAGAATAAAATAAAACGTAGATAGAAATTCATTAAAAAGATTTTTCTCAAACAATGCGAAACAAAATCCTTGTGGAAAAGTTTGTCTGGGCTTACGGAATGGTATAGGATTCGAAATTATTTGTCGAGGAATGTTTTAGTTTTCATTTTCTGTTTGAGTTGTACTTTAATAATCATATCGTATTGTGTGTTGCTAGTCACAGAAAAATAAATCAGAAAGTATCTAATTGTTAAAATAAATTACATTTCTTGATAAATTTTTTTAAATAAATAAAGGATCTTCTTTCGTGACTTTCTTATTAGGGGAATGGCGTTCAAACTTCTTAAGAATCACGCTAAAATTTATCGCTATTTTTGTTAAAGCAGCACGTTAATAACAGACATATTACATAGTATCAACAGATCAGAATATATGCCGAATCTTACGGATTTGAATAAAGATCATAATGTCCTTTATCATGAGAATAAGAGTAATCAATACAATTCAGTTGATAATAAATCATACAATATAACATATGCGTTCAAGATGAGTGATGCGTCAGGGAAGGAGAAAAGTCGGAATAAAAAAAGTATAATCGGATGTTTAATATTTTTAATTCCTTTATACAATGCAATTAATTAAATCATCAATATTAAAATAAATTAGTGGTCTCCATCGTTGCACATAACCGACTCACTATGAAAGCGACTTCGCTAATGAATGTTCAAAAACCTACTAAATAAATTTGGAAGAGTAAAGAACATTTTGCATAGAATAGAGAAATGCGCAGACGCCAAATTGCTGATGTTTTTATGAATGAAATCAAATTGGGAGCAACAGTTTGCAACGTCAAAAGACAATGGCAATGAATACGATTTTTTCCTGTATGCGTAAATCAATATACATACGATACGTACAAGTCAAATTATGGTTTTTTATTGCTTGCATGTAAATTTATTGAAAGCACATTATGTTTTATCTGCAGTTCTTTTTCATAAGACTTAATTGTCAGCCAACTTTGCTTTTATTTTACGATTGCAATTTCCTTATCGACAATGCCCTGCTTGCAGAGAATTACATTTAATGAATGCAAACGACATGCACACAAGTGTGTAGCGCTTACAAATTTATCAGTTATTTTGCTTATTAACATAATTTTTGGGATTAATATAATTGTTAAATACATATGTAGTTAATTTGTCAAATAGAGTTAAGCTGGAAAATACTAGTTAATGCATGGGAGATGCCAGTCGAGTTGTCGTCTGCATATTGTTGCTGCGGTTTGTCAGCTTCAAGCGCAGCTCATTGACATGCTTGAAGAGCTGATCCTGCTTGGACAGCAGTTCTCGGGTGCGCTGGCAACCATGCTGTGGTGCGCACAAGCCAGGATTCCAGCGGCAGTAGAGTCCCTTCCAGAGACGCACGGCACGTACGCTGGCAATTGGACGCAAAACGGGTTCCGCGCCATGTGTGAATGATGGAAACAATGGATTCAAATACTGGTCCAGCGAGGAATTAATGTGCGTCCACAGTGAGGTGGTCTTGTGTTTCAGATCTGAAATTGCAATTAAGTTAATGATGAGAATGAGGGAAAATTGAAGAGTACACTTTAAAGCGTGTTTCAGGTTACAGATTTTAAATAATTAAATAAATAAATGCTAACTAATGTCAAATTGCTTAAGATTTCTTTTGTATAGTCTTGGGGCTTACCTTCCGCCACACGCTCCGCCTCCGTGTTGCAGAGGAAGGTGCCGAAGCGACACGAGTACAAGTGATCCACAATAGTAATGAGGAAGTGCTCATTGAATTCGAATGCATTGCTAAACTGATGGCTAACTTGCCACACGCTGTCGATGAACTGTAGAAAGACTGGTGAACGATCCGCATCCGAGTGCTTGTTGTCACCATGTCCGATTCTCTGCTGGAACTTGTGGCCAAACGACAGCCACTCTTTCTCGATGAGCACCTCAAAGCCGCGGACAGTGCGATAATATGGATCGAGAAGCAGCATTGATAGCGCCGTCAATTGTGCGGTTCGATCCCAACCATCGGAGCAATGCACCACAACGGAAGTACTCATCGTCTCCACCTTGTCCACAATGCGCACAGCGCCAGCGAGAACGCAACGAATGTGCTTCAGCCACAATGTGCTGTCAATCGCCGTCTGCCACTTGGAGTCATCAGTGGTTGGATAGCAAGCTTCCTTCACCTTGCGCAGGCTCTCGCGCATCACATGTATATTGTGAATGTCCAGGAAATTAATCTCCACATTCTTGTATGCATCCTCCGATTCGTAGCCGCCGCCCTTGGCCTTATTGGCAATGGCATTCGCACTTGGTCTGGCATCCATGATTGTTAGCTTATCGGATTGTGCATTTGCTTCCATAATGTAGCTCAGATACGTCTCGTCATCCGCATTCCGCTTGCCACTCACTCCAACCAGCGGCTGCGAGCATCGCGTGATCGTTGCCTGTGTTCGCGGATTAATCCATGACAAGACGGGCAAACGGCAACGTGAACGGAATTGGGCAACGCGCCGCAAGAAATCATCGGATGCGGCCTTGGGCACGGCCCAGACTGCCGGATAGCTGTCGCAAATGCCGTAGGACTCGTTAAGTTTGGTGGCACGCCACATGTCATTTGGCACACCCAGGCGTCGCAACTCCGCTAACGGTTCATAGACAGCCCAACCATCGCAACCTGCACTAACAGCGGCCGCATTAGCATTGGACGTTGTTGGCTGCGCGGCAGCCGCATGAGCGAACGCGAATAGTTTTCCACTGTAAGAAAGCGGAAAGGCGTTCGCCTGCAGCTTCTCAAAGACGGTTCGGCGCGAGTGATTCTGTTGCTTGTGAGCGAAACGCAGGTTGCGCATGTCCTTGCAGAATATCTCGATGCCGTAGCTGTTCTCGCCCCGTGACGTGGCACCGCCAATCTTCTCCACGCGCGCTATTACACCCAGCGGCACATCGACGACGAGCGGCGGCTCCTGATCTCGCAGCGGCAGCGAGCGAAAATAGAGGCGATAATTGGTTATGGTCAGGGCGCCGAAGACGGGTCCGCGATACGGACAGACATAGGTCACGTCGTTTTTTTGATCCTGATCCTCCTCGCCCTCCAGATAAGCAAAGGGCGTGTCCCTTAAAACGCCATTCTCGGCACCATGTTTGGAGCCCAGTGAACTTGACTTGGAGCTGCTGTCCAGCGAATTACTGCTCGCTGTTTTTGATGCCATCTTATCGGGCTGGTTTGATGTAGCATCCATTACAGTGAAATGTCAACTTAATTTCGAATTGCAGTACACTTAAACCTCAACAAATTTTGCATCTAATTAAATACAATTTCTTTGTTTTTTTTTTATTTATCGTTCACTGTCTAGAGGTGGCAAAACGGCGATGACTCTATCGATACATCGATGTTGTTTAATTTTCTTGAAACATCGATATTTTGTAGCCGAATAATAAATAAAAATGTTTAATTTTAGCACTGAATCTTCTCAAAGCGCATTTTGAAAAGTGCATATCACTTATTATACAAAAAATATATATTTGTCGTTGCTTATGATATCGCAAGGTGGGATTGAAAGAATTTTCAAAAATCAATCGAGCCAGTGCTTTCACAACTGTGCAGCGCTGTTAGTTTACATTACAGCCAACAATCCATTTAGTTAAGATTGCGGCATGTTTAACTGATAAGTGAAATTATATCATTTTCAAATAACTAGACATTTTAGTTTTTTTTTTGTAATAAATTTTAATTTATATATATGGTACATATAAAAAACTCCTAAACGGAATTTTTGCTTTTACTAAATTGTTAGTTTTCTTTTCACAATATTATATAAATATATGTACATATTGTATGTTGTTTGTTTCCTTGTATAATAATAGATTGTATATTTTGTATTTAGTTTTACTTTAGTTAAGTGTATTTCTTTCTTCATTTTTTTTGTTATGTATTTTCAACAAAAGTTAACAATTATACCAATTTTATTTTGCTCAAATTAACTTAGTTTTTCCCATTAGTTATTTATAAATTTAGATTAATTTTTTGAATTTTAATGCTACCATTACGTACAATATGAAATACGCTAAGCATCAACAGAAAGTATTTTACTTGTTAAAAAACTAAAAAGAGTTTTACGAGACTCAACTATCTTTTTTAATATTAAGAATAAAGAAAATGAAATAAATTATTGAAGCGAACTCTAATTCTGAATATGTTGAAATATTGTATCAGAAAGTGTTGGAGTTATTTTTGTAGTTTAGTTTTTCATATATAGTCAAATGTATCCTGTTGACGATTAGATATTGTCTTAGCTGTAGTTGTTTTTACGCATTTGTTATTAATTTTGCTAATACAGTTGAAAATTAAGTTTTTTTTTTGTTTTGTTTGTTTATAGTTTCTATATAAGTATGTACTTAAAGACAAAGCGTTAGTTTCAGTTTTGGTTTTTGTTCAAATGATATTAAAAAAAAAACTTATTCGTAATACCCCATTGCATAAAACTAATAAGATGTTTTACAAAACAGGCAGTTTGTGTGCTTCGTTAAAACATTTTTCATATAAGTACATAATGTATTTTGTTTTGTTAGTGATTTGTGGTTGTATGAATGAACTAATTGCATTAATTAAAAAATTTAATTTATTTGCTGCCTTAGTTTGGGTATGCGTATCAACTAAATTAACAACATAAAATTAAGGAAAGGAGAGTTTTTGTTTTGAAAAACAATGGATATGCTTTGTGAATATTTCATACATATTTATAAAGTTAAGCCAAGGTATTGGGATTGCAATTCGAGCTTCAACTTTTGCCAATTACAATAGTTGTCAAATTATTACGTAAATATTAATTTTGTAGCATGTCTAAAAGTGGTATCTTTTATCAATTCAATAAAAGCAAAGGCCAAACACTAATTTTCTTCTTTTCATTTGCCTTTAAAGCTTCATGTTATTTCGATTTCATTCATATGTAAATAGTTGATAAATGGGCGCTTGCGACTTTTGCTTTAACTTTCTTCATTAATTTCATTTCACTTTGCTCTATAATACTTTCAATGTTAGTTACACGTATGCTTGATAATGTTAATTATACATTTATATATATATATGTGTGTATTGTATATATATAAATATTTATTTATATATTTACTGTATAAGTGAGCTTTATATGTGTGTATATTAAACTAGGCGTATATATTTGTATGTATATGCAGCTGTTTGCTATATGCCTGATTGTTGTGCATGTTGTTGTTGTTGTTCATTAGTTGAAATAAACTAAATGGGAGCGCCTTGTGCATTACAACTACCAACAAAACAAAAAATAAAAAAGAGAACTAAAAACAAACAAATAAAAAAACATGCCATAATGTCATATGTAAAGAGTAGAATATTAAACAAAATTAAACTGTACATAATGTCATTAAAAAATTATATAACAATCAAGTTTGGTTACAAAATTTGGTTCAAAGCACGCATCAATCAATCAATCTCCGTCTCTGTGTCCATTCTGTCCAGCTAAAACAAAATACTGTTAGTCTATTGCAAGCCCAATTACAATTACATCTACAATATTAAATTATATGTATGTATATGCATATATGTCACTTTGTTAAAAAAAAATTAATAATAATATTAATAGTTAAAAAAAAGTAAACAAATTACAAAATGATTAGCTTCTAAAACTTGTACATGCCTAATGCAGCAGCAGAAGCGGCAGCAGCAGGGCGCTCATGCAAATTACATTCCTACATACACGAATTGTATGTATCTGTATTATATATTTCCTATATAGAGTATGTGCTATGTCTTGTATACATTGTCTTGTTATGGATTATATGACTATATGCGGGTGTCTGTGTGAGTCTGTTCGTGTTTGTTTGCTATGTGTTGTCTGTGTTGTTTGTGTGTTTTTTTGTTTTTGTTTCTGTTTTTCTGTTGTGTATGTATCTATGTGTATTTATATAAATAGATTAGACGTTCATCATTATGCTGTATGCTGGGGCGGGGGGCCCAGTCAGTATTCTCTGAGCCTGGGAGTCTCTTGCGTTGCGTCTTTCTTGTTAGAATTTTGTGGCTTAGTTTGTCTGCTTTACTTTCTTATTTCTGTATGTTTCCTTCATTCATTTGTATATTCTTCTCCATCATATTTAGTTCTTTGTCCAACAGCGGCGCTTAGGAAAAATTGTCGCTTGGCTGACACTCTTAGTTCTTTCTCATTTCTCATGCTTCTCTTTTCAATTTCATCAGAAGTTCTTTGATTGAGTCTACTCATCCACCGATGTTGTGGGCGGACTATAACTACATCAGGATGCGCTACGCTGTTCACTATCTGGTCTGCGATCTGTAGCAATTTGTAACAAGTTTCTAAACTCCGTATCGAGTATTTGGCGAGCCTGAGAAATAACAGAATTTTTAGTGAATATGCTGAAATCGTTTTAAATACCATTATCACTTACCTGTGCATTCTGCGTGGGTATTTGTAGAGCCAAGCCCATGGCATTGGCGTCGAAGCCCTCATCCAGCGCCATCAATGCGCCATGCACACCGGACTCAAGCAAGTTGTTGGCATACTCCTGAAAAGAAAAAGAGTTTGCAATGTAGGCACAGTTCAGACAATAAGTTGTATCACAAACCTTCAATCCTATACTGCTGACCCAGCGTATGACACGTTCATTGCTCCACACGAGCACATCGCACAGACCATTCTCGCTCATCTTACGCCTGTGCTCCAGCTCAGTGCGATCGTAGTTCAAGCGTTTGAGCATCGAGATGCCGTATTGCAAACTGGTGCGATGAAAGCTGTCCACCATTTTCAGCTGTCCCCGCAGATCCTTCTTGGTCAAATGATCCAACATGCGTGCATCGACTAGACACTCCATGAAGGTTGTGCGATATTGCGGCAGTCCCAGGCCCGGCAACCAATAGTTGCCAATCCACTCGTGATTCATATCTCCTGCAAAGACATTCTCGAGATTAGTTTTCGCTCATTATCCACGCTATTTCATATTATTAACGCTTACCAAACGCCAGCGTGGTGCGAGAAGTTTGCGGCGCTGAGGGGGAAGTTAGTGAAACCATTTCCTGTATGGCCAAACGCAGCTTCAGCCTGTGCAGTGGATTACTTATGCCTGTCGAGCGAAGAATAATTTTAATTAAGGCTCGACTGGTTGAATCGTAGAGTATTTAGTGTTTTACCTATTTCCCGCTGTATTTCTGTGTCGCTTAATGCGCTCATTATGGCGCCAGATTTGACATTGGCGCGACATGCAGCCACATACCAGGCTGGCATGCCCACCCACAGCTCCAGCCAGGCGACAATGGTGGGTCCGTTCCACAGGGCGAATGGCGTGCCCGCTTTCATGGCCTCTCCAAGTAAATCATTGCGATAATCATGGTCTCTGCAATCAAAGATCAATTAGTATAGTTCACTTTTGCATTGCATTTAAAAACTCACTTCTTTTGCCTGCCATAGTCCACGCTGCTGATCTTCGAGCCCTGGGCGCTGGCAATGCGAGGCATCATGCCACCCGTCATGCTCATGACATCGTAATTGGAGTCAACTTCGCTCAGACCAATCGATAAATTGCCTATGGACATCATGCTGGGCGAACCATCTGGCAACGTATCCTTAACACCCTTGACCTTCTCCTTTTTGCTAAAGAAGCGACCCAACGAAGACTTGATACCCTTTTTCTTTTGCACAGCCGCGGCGGCAGCTGCCTCCCGCGATACGCCCGATGTGGGCGTCTGCAGCATGGACATGGAACCCATCGTGTTGTAGTGACGCAGCGACTCTTGGCTGCCATAACGGGAGCTGAGAGGTGACAGACCATAGCTGTGGCTGCTCAATGCCATATGCGAGCTGAGGTTAGGTGGCGCAGCTGGCGCCATCGTACGACGACGCAGCTCCTCCTGGCTGTGAGCCAACGCCTGGGCGACGCGCTCCAAACGCATCGAGCGTGCGGTCAATGGCGAAGCAGCTCCACCAGAACTCGAATCGCCGGTGGTGGACATGCCGCCGTGCAACTCCTCGCGTGACGCATCACTGGACAGCACAGGCAAGTTAAGCTGTCAATGGAAATAAATTGGTGAAAAAGTTGCAGTTGAGTGTGCTCGACAGTTATCCGCTGGCTATTTTTAGGTTATTCACAAATAGCCATTTCGGATACATCCAAATTAACAATAGTTAATTAAAATGTTTTGAATATATTGTACCTTATCGCTCAGAATATAATTCGTACTGTGCTAACACTTTAGCTTTAAGACAATGTAATTACTACTACAATGTAAAAAGTTTGGGGTGAATAGATAATTAAGTATGCTTCAAACTATTATCATCATAAATACAAACCAACTTTAAGACAACTGCTTCGTAGCTTCATCGTCCAAATTACAAACTAATAAGATCTTAAGTAAATTGTTGGACATAATATATAACTGCGAGTCACCTACTGACTATTTATCGAGTAGAAACCATTTAGAATGACCACACTGACTGCTCCTTCATCACACTATTATTATCACTCATACACTATTAAGATAAGAGCCTAACTTTAAAACAACAGCTGTTAAAATCAATTTTGGTGACTGATGTTATGTATTTCAAATTGTTAGTATAACAAATTTAAACTAAAGAACCAATCTTATCGACGAAGCAAAAGGATTATAGTGAATCATACACTAGTAATAGTTTTTGTTTAAATGGGTTAGCTTTAAGTGAAAGTTTATCTAAGCCCTAGCTAAATAATTACTGTCGCAAACTTTGGTGGCATTTACTTACGTAGCTTTTAAGATTTATCTACTAATACAACCCTACAACGGATTCTTCTGCATGTTATACACATTTTGGGTAAGCTCTAAAGTTTAGTGGTTCTAATGTCTACTATACACATTTATCTTCCAGATAGCGAATATGTTGTGATGACCATTAACTCACCGTATGATATTTCTGCATGAAATCGCGCTGTGGACTATTTGGCGTGCTGCGACCGCTCATCTCTGGACTCTGCCTGTCCATGGAGCGTCCACGGGCCAACAGGTTGACATGCTCGAGACTACCAACGCGTGATTCCAGCTCCTCGGCCCGAGCCTCTGTCGATTGCTTTTCCTCCTGTATGAGACGTATCTCATTGTTGATGGCATCCAACTGCTCCTGCAGCATCATGGCCAGCGTTTGGGCATCCGTATGTCCAGACGGCGACATCATGTCCGCCGTTGCAGCGGCATACAACGCATCGTTCTCGTCGCAATCGGCAACGCTGGCAACCAGCTCGTAGGCTTGCTGTTGGGCATGCGCCACCTGCTGCATCTGTAGCTTCTCCCACTCCTGCTCGGCCATGGAGCGGGCCAAAGCATTCTCTTCGGACAGACGCGATTTGCTCTGGCGCCGTAGTGAATGCGTCTCAAAGCTGGCGTGCGATGCACTGCGCGTAAAAGGTCCATCCCGACCGTCCACCACGCTGCTGGGCGAAAGGCTGCGGGTGAGAGCTTCAGTTTGCTGAATGTTGTAGGCAATCTCTTGCTGTAGCAACTGCCGCTTGAAATTCTCGATTTCCAGTCGTGTCTTCGACAGCTCCTTCATGATTTCACTCTTCTCGTGATGCAACTCCTCAGCTACCTTGCGTGCCTTCTCCAGCTCCTGCGTTAAAGCGTTCTTCTCATCGAGGGCACGCATGCGCTCCTTGAGATGCACTTCGAGTCGCTCGTTGGACTCAGAGAGCAGTTTATCCACCGTAGAGGAAAGGCGTAAGTTGTGCTCCTCATTCATCTTGAGACGCTGATTCAGTCTTACCACCTCGGCGCTCTTCTCATCCAAATTCGTTTCTAAGCCCCGTATGCGATCCTCAGCCGAACCATGACGTTCTTGAGCCTGTAATTTGTTTGTTCAGCCAAAAGCATTTAATAATTGTTTGCACACTCAAGTTGTCAACAAGAAAATATATAGTTAGTATAGTAATGAAAGCTATAAGTGAGTTGTTGTTGTTGAAGGAGTTTTCTGAGGTTTGGTTTGGTTTTGTGATTGGTTTTCTGTTGTTTGCGGTGCGCTGAGTTCTTGTGCAAGACAGAGTTACATATATAGAAAAAGAGAGTTGTATATTCTTGGAATTGTTGGTTGTTAGTTTTGTGGATATCATACAAAAATACAGAAGAGAAGAGACAAGAGAGTTATACAAGGAAGTCATGTATATACTCACAACAAAAATACGAAATAAATACAAATAAATACAGAGATAAAGAAAGATAATCGAAATTAGAATTTAGATTTAGAGATTGATTTTTGATATACTTATGGAACCTGTCGGCGCGCATATTAGTTCGAGTGCATACCTTATTTCCTACCTTTGTCAATGCCTCCATGCGCGCCTTTAGCTGCTCCTCCATGTCCGGCTGCAGTTTGGCATGTTGCGCTAACTTTTGCTCGGATAGTTCGAGTTTCTCTTCGATCGCGCTGATCTTCTCTTCGTGCAGCTGTCGTCGTTCAATGCAGGCGATGTATTGTGGACGGGGGGAGGTGGGAGTTTAATTAGTTTCGATATGTATGTATGTGGATCGTGGGATCATGTGTTATTAGTCACGGTTTTTGTTTTGTTTAGCGATAAACAGAGGCATGGGCGAACTAACAAGTCACTGGCCATTGAAGTGTTTGCTTGTCAAGTGTTCAAATCGCTGTCTAGCATTTGTACATATTATTTCTAACTTATCAACTATAACGAGTTGTGTATAAATAACATGGGAATTTGTGAATTTGTTGTGCAAATTTTGTGGATTTCGCCCATGCCTTGTAACCATAACCATAGTTCCATGTGAATCGCGTTGTTCAATCGAACTCTACGCACCTTAAGCTGCGCCTCCTTGTGCCGCAATTCCTGCTCTAATTTCTCGTTTAGATCGTGCAGCGACGTCGACTCGCGTTGAGCATTCAAGTAACGCTTCTCCAGCGTGGTTATGCGCTCCTCCTTTAAAAGGACAGAAACCAATACAAGTTATTATTGAAATATAAAATGTATCCTATAGTTGCTCACCTGATCTTCCTTTTGTGCAACGTTTTCGCGCAAGTCTCGCTGCAGCTTTGAGCACTGATCTTGCGCCTTGCAATGCTCCTTTTGCACGCGCGACATATTCTCCTCCAGCTCATTGATTTTGTTGTTCAGATCGGAGACGCGTCGCTGCCATTGAGAAAGCTCTGCGGTCTGCAAGTTGTCACATAACAAATAAAAAATAATTAATTAATATCTCAAAATAGATCCCATTTTGCTTATTAATTATTTTTATATTATATTGTTTATTTTTAAAATCAAATTTTTATCTTTTTCTCAATACTGTAAATCTTTCTTTTTAGATTAAATAAATAAATAATTCAAGCACATGCATTTGATTTTCTTTATATATATTTTCGACATATGTTTTCCAAAATATTACTTGTGCTCTCCAAGTGGAATAAGCTCATATAAAAACATTTATACGAGCTGTATTTAAGACACATATTTATGAGTTGCTATTCGTGTCTAAATGATTTTAAATTTCTCCGTCTAGTATACCATAAAATTGTAATGCATTTCGACTGTGGATAAATTAATGCACAGCAGTGAAATGTACGTATACTTAATTTCCAATAGGCAATATTAACAAAGCATCTTAAATCAGTTAAAAACAATTTATGAGTAGGTAAAAACAATATTTGATCATTATTTAATGAATATCTAATACTCAATTGAACTGATTAATGATTTAAGAATCTTTGAATTGCTGTTGCTTCAAAACGTTAAATTTATTTCTTAAAAATATTTTGATATAAGAGGCGCATTTAAGCATTTTTCACTGTAGCATACAAATTCCACAATATTTAATGCATTTCGAATGCAACTGAAATGCTGTACACCAATAATCAACAAAATCAAAACAACGATGAACTGAGTCATTTGGCGTTAAGCGTTGCATAAGGCAAGGTATACAATATAGCTGTCGCTCCCCTCGCTCACCTGCTTCTCGATGATCGTTTGCAGCTCGTGCGTTTTGGCCGCATATTCGTTGAGTTCAGTGGCATCGCCATTGACACCGCCGCCTCCAACGCTGCTGTTGCCTCCGCTGCCGCCACCGCTTGCCAGCTGCAACAACAATAATAATTTCAAATAAATAACAAAAGCTGTAGAATGTACAATGTTCGAGTTCATGCTTGATTGCACAAACACACAAGCAGCTAGATCAGAGATACGGATACAAACACATACCTTCTCTTTAATGCCATTCTCACCGCTGACAATGCCAGTGGAGTTGACGCCAGAGTTGGCTGGAATGGCGCCCGTTTTGTATTGAGTCAACTCCTCTTTGGTTGTGTTCAGCTCCTCCTCCAGCACATTGTTCTTTTCGATCGAGAGACGCAGACGCTCGCGCACCTTTTCGTCCAGTGCCTTGTGGTGCTCGAACAGTGATTTGAGGGCTTTCAGCACCTCCACCTCACTGGAGACGCCGCTCTGGGCAGCCGCCTGTCGCTTCACGACTGTCATGCGCAGCGAACGTTCATGTCGCGACACTAGACACTCCAAATGCTCCAGCAGTAGCTGAGTTAAAAGTTAGACAATTAGTTGTGATTTTTCTAAAGAGTTCTCTATGTAAATTACCCTTGTATTGTTGCGTTCTGCTTTCAGTTCACCAATCTCTTCGTCACGTTCTAGCAACGTTTCTCGCGCCTGCGTCAACTCCTTGGTTAGCGTGGCAAATTCCTGTGTGGCAATCAATTGGATTAATATCTCGTCAGCTAGTCGAATGCTTCATTTACGTACCTGCGGCAAGTTCGCATTGATTTGACGCTGCAAACTGTCGCGCTCCTTTTCGACATCGTGTAGCTTCACCTCCGTTTCGCCGAGTCGCTCCTGCGCCTCGCGCAAGCTGTCCATAAGCTTGTCGCGCTCATCGAGCATGGAGACCATGAGCTGCTCAAAGTTAGCATCTTCACCGCTGAATTGCGAGGAACGCTGCGATATGCTGTCTTCCGATATTGTGGGCATCACGTCGCACATCATGTTCCACATTATTTAGTTGGCCGCCAGAGCACGGGCACGCATGCAAGACTGCAAATAGATGCGTTTCGAAAATATTTAATAACACTCAATCACTGCTCCTAATATTTAATTTTCATTCAGTTTGTCACTTAAATTTCAAGTTTTTTTTTTGTTTACCAGCCACAACTGACTAAATCGTTATTCACAATGTATTATAGTTGCTCACAAAATTACCGGTAATAATCGGCACATAAACTGATACCGGTAAATACTGGTTTAGGTTTTGGACTATTGGCTAAACACAAAAATATATTATTTAGCAACTATTAAATTCAAGTTGATTAAAAAATGATATTTAAGTAATTTTTGCCGATTATAACCGATTCGGCTTATCAAAATATAGGTATTGGTTAAAACCAATATTAAATCTATTTACCGGTAATTTACCGATTTATTTAACCTACAAACGGTAATACCGGTATCGGTAAAATATTCACTAAACCGTTATTTACAAAATGGGTGTCACCACAACACATAATTGTTATGCACATATGTCAAATAATTTAATGAGCAGTTTTAATGCTTAAATTGCCCACGTATTTATCACCCACGCATTGCTTTTGCACTTTTTTGTTTATGTTGACTTTCCCTCGCCCCTTTTGCACGCCCACTCAACGGGTTAAGACATTCCAATTGGATCGCCGCACTACACTGAACATGTTTAATAAGACGTTTATCATAGGCGCCGCATTGATAACAAGTTTTCTACATCAACACATATACACATATGTACAAGTGCGTACACATACACACAGCATTTATACATATACATACACACGCATGCCAGCACGCACACATATGCACCGTTTTTTCTTTTATATTTTAATTTTTTAATAGATAACTAATGTATTTCACACGCTTTCAACACCAATTATGCGAAACACATTTAAATTCACCGTCGCTTTGCTAACAGCTGCTGCACTTGACTCGTTGTTTAATGATTGGTAAAAACGCCTTTTCTTTCAACATTAGAGGACGGCTTTTATGCAAAAAGAGCAAAAAAAAACTCCCTTCCTCCCTGGCGCAAAACACGTACCCCGTAGCCAACAAGGATCGATCGCACCGCGACAGCGCAACAGCAGCAACAACAACTTTTGTTGCTGTTCAGCTTTTGCATATATTGCTTTTAATTAACGCAATTACAGTAAGTTTTATTTATTTCCGATTGATTTTTATGTGCGAAAAAACGCAGCTCTAGTTTCTTTTTTGGTTGCCGCCAGGGTGACCGCACTTGGAATTCCGAAATGTACTAATTAATGTTGTTAAATCTACTAGAATATACCACTTTTATTATCACTTTAGTGGTTATACCTAAACATGTATTGATGAATATTGGAGATATCTGCATCCGTCTATCCATCCTGAATATTTAATTATACTATTTAAATATTATCTGAAGCTTATCAAAATAAAGATTCTTATGTAAAAATAGATTTTTAAAAAAATTAAAACTTACACTTATCAATCCGGTAACGCTATTTTTATCAGAAAGTTTAACATTCTACATGCTAACCGTGGAATCGATATTCATACTAATTCAAGTCGGAAATTATTTGCCACTGCTTCTTAATCACATGATTTATATCATTGCGCCATATATATTTTGTAATAACATTTAAAAACTTGAACAGGTATTGAATTTTTTATTATAATTTTCGGTACATCCCCATTTCTATCGATTCGTACATATCTATCGAGCATTAACAGTGGCCTTTCCAACACTTTTTCCCTAACTAGCTGTTAACAGTTTCGATGTCATGGCTCACAGTTTTAGCCGCATTGCCTACAGTTTTTACACACAGAAAGCACCTCATTTGTGTTTTATTTTTTAGTGTAATTATTAATAAAATCAAACGATTAGCATAGTGTTTAACGGGTTGCTAGTGAAGCCAATTGAGCGCTGCAGCAATAAAATAAAATGGGGTAAGTGCGCAAAGTATTTCAAAGCGACATCGAATTGTGTGAAAAATCGACGCCGACGTTTTCCTTGCTGCTCCTGCTGCTGTTGTTGTTGCTGCTACTGCCGTTGTTGTTGTTGTTGCTTTATTGTGTGTAGCGGGCGGCGTCGGAGGTGTAAATATGTGTGTTATATACAACAATGTGAATTGATGCTATACGACTTCTTGTAGGTGTGTTGTGTGTAGGCTGCCAAACGCCGCCCGTCGATACCAATTATATCTGTATGTGTAATGTTTGTGTGTGTCTGTTTGTGCGTGCGTTTATCTGTATATATGTGTGTATACATATATATGTGTGTGTGCAGTAAACTTGAGCAAAATCAAAACGAGGCTACAAAACACTTAAGCGCATAATGCAATTTAGTCGCCAAGGCAGCCAACACTGCCGTCCCTCCCTCCCCCTCACCACGCAACAACGAACCCGTCACCAAGAACAACAATGCCAATGACATGGTGCCGACAACATCAATAACAACTACAACAGCAGCAACATACAATGGCAAATCTATTTTCGCTTAAAGCCTTTAAAACGACGTTTCCATGACTGCAACTTGATATGGCGAAACTATTTATCTGACTTAGACAAACCCATTAATTATATTGAATGTTTATCTGAAGAATTCGCATTAAGTTGTACCTAATACTACTACTATATGATAAGATACCGATTACAGTAGTCACTGACCAATATGAACTTGATCATCAATTTACTTCAATTCAATAATCAATTGACAAATCAATCAAATATTTTAAAAATTGACATCAAATTAAGTTCTGATTAATATATTAATTGTATTCACTCAATATAATATTAATGTCTGATCAGAAAAATGTGAATTATGTAATTTAGTTAAATTAACTATTGAATAATAATAATTATTACAGTATTCACTGGCTAAGATCAATTTCAAATCCTGCTACATATATAATTTTATTTTCTTTTAAAGTTTTATAACAATCGGCCAACTTTTTTAATTGAATTCAATTAAATGTTATTGCAATCTTGTGTGATTATGTCAAATAACTTATTTTATTAGCTCATCGAATTTTATTTCGATTTGGGTAACTACTCTTCCTTACATAGAGTTCCAATTGGCATTTCCAGCATGCTCGCATATTTATTCCCCTCTCTCACTCTCTTAGCGCAATTAAATATTAAGCCGACGTGGTGAAGAATTTTAATGGAATTTTTAATTAATCACCTGTGGGTGTTGTGGTTGTGTTTGTGCTATTTCTCATCATCTTCCACTTTAATTTTTTGTATACCCGCTGCGACAGCGAACAACCGATTTTCACTTGCCAAGCGCATGTGTTTCACATTGATCCAAAGACGAAACGCACATGGATCACGGCGAGCATGAAAGCGGTCAACGTGAGCTTCTTCTACGACAGCTCACGGAATCTGTATCGCATCATCAGCGTCGAGGGCACCAAGGCTGTTATCAATTCAACGATTACGCCTAGCATGACATTCACACAGACCTCGCAAAAGTTTGGCCAATGGAGTGATGTGCGCGCAAACACTGTCTATGGATTGGGCTTCTCCTCCGAAGCGGAGCTCACTAAGGTACGCTGCATAGGATTCGGTCTTTTCACACTTCACTAATTTATTTTTGTATTTTTTTAGTTTGTGGAGAAATTCCAAGAGGTTAAAGAGGCCACGAAGAATGCTATGAAATCGGCGAATGGCTCCAATGCTGTTACGCCCACAACATCGGCGAATACATCTCCGATTTCTGGACGTGCTGTCGGCGCCATGCAAAATGATAACACAGCCATCGATCCACATACGGTTGAACCTCCCAATTTGAGTAATACGAACACACAGAACGCCAATCCGGATAGTCCGTCGCACAAGTTGCTCAACACTTGTGATGGCAAGCAGGATATTGGTTCGGCCACGCCCTCGCCACAGCCCACCATGGGCACAGCAAATGCTGCAGTTGCTGGTGGCGGCGGTGGTGGAGGAGGTGGCATCACAATCTCATCGGGTGGCAGCATTGTGGGCATGCACACTGGTCCAGGAGCGGGTGCTACGGCTGAGCAGCAGCTCAAATATGAAAACGAACGCCTGAAAATGGCCCTGGCGCAAAGGTAGCTAAGCATTCTGTTGGCCAAATTGAAAACACAATTAATATTTGTTGCATTTTTGCAGCTGCGCTAATGCCAAGAAGTGGGAAATTGAGTTGGCCACCTTGAAGAACAATAACATACGCCTGACGAGCGCTTTGCAGGTGCGTTTATTAAACAATTTGTCAAGTTTCCCTCATTACTCATTAATTTTGTTTTATAGGAATCCACGGCCAATGTGGATGAATGGAAGCGTCAACTGCATACTTACAAGGAGGAGAATATACGTCTTAAGCGCGAAATGGATCTGCTGCGAGTGGGTGGAGCTGCTGGTGGTGCCTCAGGCGCTGCTGGTGGGGCTACTGAGGATGAGCTGCGTCGAGAGGTGGCCGCTCTCAAGGCGCGTACAGAGACGCTTCAAGCGGAGCTTCTTCAGCATGAACTAGAGCTTAAAACAGCCAATATGAATTTACGTGAAAAATGCAATGATCAAACTGTGAGTCACAAAATTCGGATGCAATAATTGAGATGCTAACTGAGAATCTTTCTTTTTTACAGCTGGCCAAGATGAGTGAACTGAATGTGCTGTTTGCCAAAAGTTTGTCGGAACTTTATGCGGTGCAAAAGGATATGGAGAATGTTATACATCCCGCCAAGTGCACTTGAGACACAGAGTCGGGTGTAAACAGAAAGGTGAGCTCACAAATTGTTGCAGCTTAATGTGATTATAATTGGTCATTGGTCCTTGCAGGTTTCAGCGCAGGAACAGACTACAATGGCAACCACTACAACGACATCATCGACAACAACCACAACTAGTAAACGTTATTTAAGCAATTTTCTAACGGCTGAGGCAGAGAGCACTCTCTCCAATGTCACCTCTATACACACTCAGCTGCAGTCGTCGCTCTACGAGACACAGAACTCAGCACAGCTGCAGGCACTGGATAAACATTCGGCCCTGTTGCAGGAGCTACATCAGCGCCAGTTGATGCAGTCTGTCGTCGTGATGCCAAGACCCAGCACATCGGTCACTGATGCAGCTGCTGCTGCCGCTTCCAGTGGCGCTGCTGTAGCTGCTGCTGGCACCAAAACTGCCACCATACTCGTTTCCAAATCAAAAACCAAAACTGGGCTGCCCCTGCTGCTGAAGAATTCCATTAACAATTAGGCAAAATTCATAAGCAGACGACACTTAGCATTTTCTTTTTGTAATCTTTATATTTGGTAGTAGTTTTACAAGAACAAACACAAAACGAAACGAAACACATCGCAACTACAAAGCTCCACTCACATCCTCAGCACCAAAACCAGCCCAAATCGTAGGTTTATATATGTGTATGTATTTTAAAAATCTTTCGGTATTAACACCTTTGAGTCGATCAAGAACAAAACAAAACGCCCAGTATTTATTTATGTCATTTCGCAAAATTTGTATGCATTTGTCTGTGTCGTTTGTGTGGTATTTTTGTAGCATTTAAGTCGAAAGCAAATTATAAATTCTCGTGCGCATTTCAGTGCAATATACATTTATATAAAAAAAAACAACATAACATAACAATTATTCATTGATATTATGATGATGTGCTCTATATACTTTCTGCTAATTGTTAATTAATTTTTAATGAGAGCTTGTCAATGTATACACCCCATACCCATCTCCATTAATATTAATCATCACCTTTTCGTACCCTAAAAAGGCCTTTCAAATGGGCATAACAAACCTTTTTTACAAAACTAATGATGACAATTATTTTATAGAAGTGCTCGAAGTTTTCTAGTATTTTTAATATATATATATATATAGGTCACCTTTTGGATATTTTCAAAAAAATACCTAGCCATGTAACTATTATTTATTATTACCAATTTAAAAATAATTTAATTTTAAATCAAAATTGTATTTCGTTTTATTTATTTTTTTTTGATTATCATTGTCGTCATAATAAGTGTGTATTTCCAAAGCTATAATTAGCATGTATTTGCTTTATCTTATCTTATTTATTGCAATTAAACATTAACTAACAATGACTTAGACGACGAAAAAGATACTAAAAATCACATACAAGAATAATAAGAATAATTTTATAAAATGCAAATAAGCGAAAAAATACGAAACTAGAAAAAGTAAATTAAACGAATACCAAGTCAAGTATGTACGTGCATCAGTGGAAAAACTAGTTTAATATATTAACAAATTATATATATATATATATATATATATATATATATATATATTATATACATATGTATCTAATGAACAACAAGAGAAGCAAAGTGGAATAACAACTGCAACTGCAACTGCAAAAACATACACAAAGCAAATACAAGTAAATAATATCAATACGCAATCTCCCCCTCCACAATAAAAACAAGAACAAAACCAAACGCAAGTCGAAACGGAAATGGGAAAAAACGGTTATTTTGATGCCATATTGTTATGCAATTTGACCGTTCGTTCGTTTGTTTTTTTGCATCAACTATCCCAGTTAATAAATAAAATATAAATAAATCAAATAATAAACGAAGCAAATGTTGAACATACAAAAATTTAGCAGTTAAAAGTAAACAAACATATGAAATAAATAAAAATAAAATTCGATATGATTAAATGTGCAACAGTTTTTATTTTTCTGCATAAGTTTAATTACAACAATGAAACTAATTGAACATTTATTCAATATACTACAAATCAAAGTCTTAACTATACATATTTTTGAGCTTGTTAAACAAACAATGATTTATAAAGCTCTGTTTTTGCTTCTGTCCAATCGCTGGAATCGTTGGGTGCCATGAAATTGATGAGCTTGTTGTGTACCACATAACTGTAATTAATTAATGAATTAGAAAGTAAGTCCGGTTTATAATTTTATATTATGCTTACCGCAGTTTCCTGCCTTTGCTGGCCCTTGTGTCCACCTTCTTTTTCATCTTCTGACGCAACTTCTGCAGCTCCACAAACTGTTTGGTAATGTCGCTCATGTTTGACGTCGTGCTCGCCTTGTACTCAATGAGTTCCCGCAACTGCTGATGATAGAAGTCGCTGTCATCATAGATATTTGGATTACGCTCGATCTGTTCAGTTTCTTCGCCTCCTTCCACTCGCTGTGGCTGCTGCTGTTGAGTGTTTTTGAGTGTCTGTGATTTCTCCACCAGCACCTGCCGATTGGCCAGCGAACTGTCGATCTTCTTGAGTATGTCGTAATCCTCCTGAAGCGATTTTCTCTTTACGCCTGCTCCCGGTGTCAGCAGCTTGGTGCGATCATCCCACTTGAGCAAAATCTCATTACGTTGTTGGCGCATCCCTTGGAATTGGGTCTGCAGTTGCTTGGCAAAGCGTTTATTTGATGGTTCCCCATTCTCTTCAGCTGTCTGTGGTGGGGGTCGCTTCAGGGTCTGTCGCATTTCACTGTTCTGTTGCAAGAGAGCAGCTTGGAGCGCGAGCAGTTGTTGCAACAACTTGCTGCTGCGACCCTCTGCTTCAGCAAGTACTGTTTGCAGCTCTTCATTGCTGGCTTTGGCCACTTGGAGTGTCTCCGGCGGAGGCAGCAGATTCGCCTTGGTGGTGATCTTTTGTGTGTTGATGCGCAGTTCCAGGAGGCGTTCCCAAATACGAAGTTGATTCTGCACACAGACTCCTTTCTGAATCTCAGCTTGTTGATTGCTTTGAGTCATGAGGCCGCTGGTGTCCATGGCGTCGTCATTCTCTTCCTCCGAGTCATCACCATCATCATCTTCCTCGTCATCATCGTCGTCATCATCATCATCTTCATCTTCCTGCTCATCTTCCTCACTATCGTTGTCATCATTAGCATCTGCCTTTTGATACTCATCTAAGCTGCTGTCCTCACTCTGATCATCATTATTAGCTGATTTCGCCACCTTCAGCTTCTTGCTAAATGCCTCCATTGCGGCGGATTCCTCCTCATCTGTATCACTCTCTTCATAGGCCACCTCATCATCGCTTTCCTCCTCCTCCTCTTCCAGTTCCTTGCGACTTGAGATCTTTCCTTTGTAGCGTTCGCTCTGCTCTGACAACAATTTCACATTTCGCTTTCGAAAATCGCTGCTGCGTGCATCGGGCAAATCGTATTCATCGTCGAATTCAACTAAGCGTGTTGCAGTAGACACATCAATGTCCGACTCATCCTCGCTGTCGCTATCGTTGGGATGTGCGAGCAGTTTAGTCACTTTATCTGCAACCGTTTGTGGTTGCTTTTTCTTTGATTTACTCATTATAATTGGTTGATTTTCACTAATTTTTCAACAAATAATAATTTCCAATCACCGAGTAACAACCTTCTCAGCACGTGAAACGTCGGTCTATAGAGATGGTGCACGTTGGCTATCGATATATCGATAATTTAAAATGGTATATTGGTATATTTTTAAAACGGTTTTTGTGAAATCCGTATTTTTCTTGTCGCCATTCAAATTATTTATTATTTATCTATTTATTAATTTAAATATCTATCAGTATTAAAAAATATAATTTTTCCAAAATATTAACTGTATTTTACAAATGAATAACACGAAAAGAATTTCAATAAATTATAATAGATGCTTTTTGAACCCAAAAATGTATACACAATAAATGTAATTGCAATTTCTTATAGCAAATAATATTAAATAGGAACAATATTTATAAAACGACGAGATTATAATACTTAATTTGTTATTTTTATTACCAACAATGAAATATGAAAATGTTACTGGCTCTCTTTTTTAAGCAAAATGTTCTCTGAGAAAATATAATTATGTATTACGAACAGTTCGTAATTTGTCGTATTACTAATAGTATACGTCTTATCTTTATTTTAATAATATAAAAATAAACTAAAATATATAACTTTTATCTTAATGTAGAAACTTAAGCAAGTAAGAAATTAATAAAAAAAGATATTTCAAATTTCCAAAAATATAATATTTGAATTACTGTAGAAGACAAATCATATAAATGCGTTGCATACATTTAGGCATCAAAAAAAGTTATTAAAAATTATAATTTTATAACTGCGCAATCGTAGTTTCCCTCAAATGTTAGACAATGGATAATAACATAAATATTCACCAAAATGTACAGCAAGTTTTTCGAGTATCTTAAGTTCAATAGCTGACACATAATATAAAACACACAACATGATTCACATTTATGTATTTATTTTGATTTAATTGTTAATTTAATATTCTTGAAGGCAGTGCTTCGCCACAAGCGGCCTCATTAAAATCGACAAAATGCTGCCTTATCGCCACAGGTGCATCTTGATAACGGTTCGCACACACGCACTTACACATGCACATGTATACATATCACACTCACCCACACATACAGCGTAGCATACAATAGCGGGCTTTGGCCTGTCATGAAATGTGAACATGAACTTGAAATCCTTTTGTTGCAAACCCATTTGCGGTCATTACATTTAATGAAATGTTGGCAAATTGCGACTCGGCAATCACCCCATCGGCAAATGTGGTTAACCTTGAAAAGTGCAGAAGTGCGGCTCCAAACAGATGCCAACGGGCAGCCAAAGTAATCAGAAGTGTTTCCCGGAAAAGGATACAAATTGCGCAGTATTGTTTGACGCTGCGTATACATAATATACGTATACTTTTGTATATTTGAGTGATTTCTTGATCGTGCATTAAATTTGAGGAGGCAAAGTCAAGACGCAGCCCAGACATAGTGACCGTTGATAACGTAATAGGTATTATTCGAGACACGCTCTCGACTCGCCTCGTCTCAATGTTGATAAGACACGTTTCTGTTTCGCATTTCGGTGATCAGGAGTCAGACGAACGCGAGGCGAACTTTGAATTACACACAGACAGCAACAGCTGCGTCTACGCATTGATAAATCTGTCATTTTATGCGGGCGGGCTTTACAAACACACACAGATTCACACACAAACACAAGAACATACACACACTCACACTTGTGCCATTTTGGGGTCGTTTGCTGTTATCAATCGCGTATAGCGTTGCCAACTACATCAAAGTGCTAGAACGGTCAGCGGGAGCTCCACAGAGATTATCAGTTGTTGTCGAGATTTCGATTTCACGGCAGCATCAGCTGCCCTCACAGCCGCCCCAACAATTCAGTCAGTTCCTGTACGCCGTCCACGGTGCAAATACCGCAAAGAGATCGAGTAAAACTATTAATTACTAGAAAAACGTACGCAACAAATGCAATCTCGATAGCGAGCCAGACGGTGGGTGGCACTGCTGCCAGTGTTGTAAACTGATCGGCGTTCGCTTTGCATGTGAAACGTGTTGTGTTGGTGTTGGTGCGTGAGGTGTGCAAATAATCGAATTTAAATACAAACACAAAACATGCATACATATTATACGTCTTGCTCACGGTGTGCCCGCGTGTTTAGAAAATTGAAAACAAAACGGAAATAAAAAACATTAAGAGCTATTAAACGAATAACAGGAAAATAAATGCAAGCGAAGTGTAATCTAGACGTAATCACTGATTGCGCCTACAATCCTTTTCGTAAACTGATTTACTTTGTGCTGGACAACAGCTCACCAAATGTTTAGTAGTAGAAACTAGCTGGGAAACAATACTTTTCTTATTTTTTAAATTTACACGTAATTTCGTTTATGTTGAAGCGTCGAGCCCCTCGATTTTATTTTTATCAGATTTTCCATGATTCTAGCAGCACATACTCGTAGAGAAAAAGTTCAAAGGCCGACAAACACTGTGCGATTAAAGAAAAATAAACAATGAATTTGTGTACTGCTGAAAATGCTCAAACGAACACAAACAAGCACACTCAAGGATTAATGCGGTGAGAGGCATTTGTTTTGTTGCTGCTCCAGCAATCATCACGCGTAGATAATGATTGTGGTTGCCGCCTGTCGATTGAGTGAGCATCTTGTCCCATTGAGCGCAATTGATTAACAGATTAATAAGCTACTCGATGACTGAGAGCAATAATTCCACATTTATTACGAAAGACCAGAAAAACAAAACAGAGCTAAAGCATAAGTGGAAATTTTTATTATCACTTTAAGAAAACATTCCCATATTATGGGAGAGTAAAAAATTAGTTCAAGGTCAAAAACAATTTCTAGCATTAAAAAATGCATTCGACAAATAAACAAAATGAATCAAAACAACATCAGCTTATAGACAAACTTCTGTCGAAGCATTTGAGTTGTATTAATTAATCAAGTGGTGAAATAATTGAGAGTAAATGCTATCAGAAATGGTGAAATTACTTGGGGAGGGAAGCCATCCAGGATGAGTTATGATATACTTAAGCATGCTGCATCTCCCGTTACTGTTTCAGTCTCATTTTCTGTTGTTTTTTGTGATTATCAGGCGAGGCTGACAAACGGAATGAAAAACACAGCCATTTTGCTGAATCGCAAAAAAATAATAACAACCATACACATATGTACTATAGATACATTAAAGCGTTTTACAAGTGCACTAAGGTAGAGCTATTAAATAATCGCAAGTGGGAAAGCGCTTCATAGCTAGTATTTAAAATGCTTGAAAAACTTTGTGAGAATGAAATCTAAAAAACTGGTTTATGTTGCTTATATGCGGTTAGAGTATTTGCAAGTCAACTAATCACTGTTGCCGTATCTGTTGCACACTTGTTCTAACTCGTGTCCTAATTGACAGGCCCTCGAATAAAGTAAAAATGTTTACGTAAAATGCTCCGATGAAAGCAGAGATGCAACTAGATTTAGTTTAACAATACAAACTAAATATAAAATATAAATAAATAATATGCAAAATAAATAAACAAACATATAATTCATTCAAAAAACACTAAAATTGATTTTCAGGGTATTATAGCATACTCACTGCGTATACATAATATTTATATACTCCCGGTTAGCAACAAAATAAATTATTTGTATATACCACAATTATTTTAATAAGCAAGATCGACCATAATTTTATAATAAACATTATTATTTCTGTGAAGCACAAGCAATAATATTATTTTTTATTGTTTCCTTCTGTTTGATGGGTTCATAATTTATTTTGACCGAATATAAACACTTGGAAATTCCATTAATTTTCCTTATAACAATAAAATGTTTAGTGCTGCTTAAAATGGAATTTAATTAATAATAAAATAAACAAATTTATAGGGCACTGTAGCGACATAGAGTGAAGAGAACCTTTGATTTGCCCGTTTTATTACCTATCAATTGAATCGCCTAATTGTTTTTGGAGAGTGTGAAGAAAACCTTCTGAAAATTGCGGTGTTGCAGTGTGTATGTATGAAAATATGGCTCAGGCCGGCGAAGTGAATGAGTTTGAAAACGATCACCGCATTCTAAGTGATTGGTCAAATGTGAACAATACCAACGGCACAATGCATCTCTCAAAGGATATGATCTTCAATGATGGCCATCGTCTATCCATCACGGTCTACAGGTGAGTGAGAAAAGTGTATGCTTACTATAATATTATATATTTATACCCATTGCTTGATGATTGTTGCTTGTTAGAGAGTCGACTTCCTACTCAGCAGACCAAGTGAGATCACCCACACAGTGAGTCCCAAGCCCGCGTTATTGTACTTTGGTACTTTGGCTATTCACGCTGATAAGGGTCGATTGTCTATGCACTTTTCTAAACTTATCAGTCACTCTGGGCTGTGTGTAGGTGTAGGTGTTGATGCTCGATCTCGATGTGGATGTGGATGTAGATGTGCTTATAAATAAATATAAATCATGTCGTTTGCATGTCAATATGTCTGAGATTTAATAATTTTCACTTGGAATTTGAACGCTCTGGTTCAGCGTAGGGTTCACTTTAATAGAGTGATTCGAAATTTACAGAGATCACTTTAACTGATTGGCGCTCATAAAATTGTCTAACAAACCCGTAGAAAGTGCTTCGCATTTCATTCCGGATTATTAATTAAGTAATAATGTTTGTTTATCTCGAGCTTGGCTTGATAAACTTTATGAGTCAATGTGTTGTAAATATTTAACAGAAGAGCTGGTTTAGTTAGTGAATATATAATATTATATTTTACAGGGCGAAGATTCATAGCCATTAAGTTTATTAGAAATTGAATTGATTTAATTACTATCCAGTTAAGCAAGTATGTTGTTTTTAAAAAGTAATAGTGTAATACGCTAATTAAATACTATGATCATCAATAACCAGTTGTAACATTTAAAAATTTGAATTATATTAGTTCTAATTTATGGATGTGCCTT